>NC_092727.1:95908820-96533820 GCF_047496885.1 Scyliorhinus torazame
GCAGACAGTGCCAAGGTTCCCAGGAGACAAGTTGCACGTGCTAGGGGTCGGGCCCGCGGTGCCTTGCCATTAAGAGGTGGGGTGAGGGGGAACTCAAGGATCCCGGAGGAGGTAAGTTGGGTAGCAGTGGGGGAGGGAGGGTGTTCCGGAGGCTGTGGTGGGAATGCTGAGGGGGGGGTCAAAAGATTGGGGCTGGCTTTAAAAATGCCACCCCGATCCGCGAGTACTCTTCCGTGTAGGGAATGATGTAAATACGCCCTTGATGGGGCATTGGGCTATTCCCCACCAAGGCCAAAAGAAAACGGCCAAATGCCATTGAATAGCAGTGTGTTTCTCAGTGCTGCAGCCATCGAGAAAAATCCCGCTAAAAGTGCCCAAATACAGACTCTGAATTTTTCCCATTAAATCGCGCCCAATGTTCTTCTCCCTTATTCTTATTTTAAATTAAACCATCATAAATGACAAACATATATACACATTGAGACATTACTTAAAGTTCAGCCTGTCCATTTTCTCTCTGTACAGAAATGCTCTTCAAGATATGAAGCTCACTGATGATGGCATTAAGATCTATGAACTTGAGGTTGTGGCTCTGCATGATCAGCTCACTGAGATGGATAATCAACATCGTAGTCGCTCTTTGGAAAAATAAACGTATCCTCATAATCACTGTCCTCAAAATATCCCAGTCTACTCGCAGGAAAACATCCCACGTTGTACTATGCTAACAGATACAAAGCCTTATTTGCTTTGGATCTGATAGAGACGATGTGAGTTTGTGGTCATGAGAAGATATTTTCACCAGTGGGAGAGCCCAGAATTTAGAATCATAAACATAAAATAGTCCTTAGTCAATCCTATAAAGAATTTACGAGAAACTTTGTTACCAATTACCAAAAGTGTAGTTAGAGCGTGGACCTTACTACTATATGGAGTGGTTGCGGCAAATGGGATAGATTGACTTAAAGGAACGCTAGATAAGGGCATAATAGAGAAAGGAACAGAAAGATATGCAGATAGGGTTGGAGGAATTAAGGCGAGAGGAGGTTCACATGGAGCATAAACACCGACAAAGCCCAGTTGAGTCAAATAGGTTGGGCTGGATTCTCCGTTTCTGCTGCTAAGTGCCAATGCCGGCGTGGGATCCGTAGTGTTCCACGACTGGCAAATTGGCGCAAACCCCTCACCGATTCCGGTACCAGTGAGGGGCGCCGGGTGAAACGCTGTGGACCATGCCGAAAATGCCCGGAGAATGGCGCATGCACACGGCTGACGACCTGCACCGGTCGTGCCCTAGAACACGCTGCAGGCTGTGCGCGACCCCAACCCGTCAAAGGCGACCCCACAGCCTACCCCCTGGCCACCCCCCACCAATCCTCCAGCCCTTGAAGAACCACCCCCCCGACCAGTGGCATGGATCCTGGCCAAGTGTGGCGGCACTTGACACAGTCCGCAGCCGTCATGCCGGGTTCCCGCATGGCTGATACCACACGTGTCCCACGCCGTCGGGAACTCGGCCCATCGAGGGTCGGAGCATCGCAGCTGGATCGGCTGATGACATGCCAACGCCATTGAAACGGCACGTGGCGTGCGTCACGATGACACCAATTTGGAGGGGATGGAGCATGGCGGACCGCCGTCAAACCAGTGCCGGCACCGATTTCGGCACGAAAATCCATTCTCTGCCCAATTGCCCAACACTATTTCAGCGTCAAGTTACAGAGAATCCAGCCCCTTGTTTTTTATTGCTGGAGGGTCGAAGTACTCTGTGGGTCAGGAACTCACTGTCTGAAAGGGTTGTAGAGGCAGAGACCCTCTACTCATTCAAAGGTGTCTGGATATGCATCTCAAGTGCCATAACCGACAGAAAGAAGTCTTACAACACCAGGTTAAAGTCCAACAGGTTTGTTTCAAACACTAGCTTTCGGAGCACTGCTCCTTCCTCAGGTGAACCATTCACCTGAGGAAGGAGCAGTGCTCCGAAAGCTAGTGATTTGAAACAAACCTGTTGGACTTTAACCTGGTGTTGTAAGACTTCTTACTGTGCTCACCCCAGTCCAACGCCGGCAGCTCCACATCATGATAGCCTACAGAGTTACAGACCCAAGGCTGGAAAGTGGGATTCGGCTAGGTGGCTCGTTCGTCAAAGAACCAGGTAGGGCTGTGCCCTAAACTGGCCATGAGTCAATTAATCCCAGAGTTCAGGGTGATTAAAGGCTGGGCAAGGTTTCAGAGGTAGGG
This sequence comes from Scyliorhinus torazame, assembly GCF_047496885.1. Lineage (NCBI taxonomy): Eukaryota > Metazoa > Chordata > Chondrichthyes > Carcharhiniformes > Scyliorhinidae > Scyliorhinus > Scyliorhinus torazame. Next base: position 95,911,062 of record NC_092727.1, read on the forward strand.
AATGGCACAGTGAAACAAGGATTTAACGACAAAATGTAATTTAAAATAGAGAAATCAAACTTGTAAACCCTTACAAGTAGCGCATTGCTTATTATTCTGTCTGCACTGCTGTTACAAATCTACATCAGTCGGTTTACACTTGAAATATAAGCCTCAAAGTAAACAGTGTGTTTACAGCAGACTTCTCTGCTTTAAAGTAACTGGAAGCTGTCTCTCCAAGGCAGCAGGGAGAGAGTCTTTTGAATAATCGGTGCCTTGATGTTGAAATGAAAATTTAACTTCCATTCTGCTCTGTAAGCAAAAACACGATTTTCATCTTGTCGTGCTGGAATGAGAACAGAGATCCCTTGAAGTAACTTCATAAACACAACAGCACATATGTTTGCTATGTGAGCAGTCTAACAGAAATGTCCCTGCAAAGTGTTGAGAGAAAGGCAGTAAAATCAAGAAGCAGGCAAACAGTAATGATAAGGAATGGTACAGACATGCAAATGTCATCGCAAACTAAAGGCTTCAATTTTCAAAAGTTCAGTGCTATTTTTGTACTGCAAATATACGCCTGTCCTTTCAACAGTGATTGCTCACTGATTTGAAAAGTGCAGTTTCTGTAAGCACTCGGTGGCTGAAGTTTCTCCGTGATATCAGACGCAAACAGAAAGTTTTCAGTAGTTTTGAAAGACTGAAGGAGGCAACCTACTTGGTGTAGTAGGAAAAGGCGAGGGAAGAGTTGTCGCCATTATCCTCAATGGCCGTAAGTGACAGCTAAAACAGTAAAGGAAGCGTGAGTTTTCATTCCCTGGTCCAACGTGGGGAAGAAATGGGAACCCACAAAAGCTGGCAGTGGAATGACGATTTTGAAGGCGGTAGGCAATTAAGAGGCTGCCTCTTGAGGGCCCCCACTCAATCTAAGATGGTGGGTCTGCATCTGGAGGACCAATAGGCAGACGTGCAGCACTAACAGATTGGAAGGCCCATGGTATGTGAGGATGCTCAGGTATCTCCCTTCCTGGGTCCGCAACATACAGCAATAAATCATCTGCATACAATGATACCCGGTGTTCTTCTCCTCCCCTGAGTACTCCCCTCCACCTCCTGGAGCCCCTCAGTGCTATGGCCAGGGGCTCAATCGCCAATGCAAACAGCAACGGAGACAGGGGACACCCCTGCCTCGTCCCTCGAAAAAGACGGAAGTAGCCAGACCTCTGCCTGTTCGTGACCACACTCGCCACCGGGGCCCAATATAGCAGCTGTACCCATCCAATAAACCCGTCTCCAAAACCAAATCTCCTCAGCACTTCCCACAGATAGTCCCATTCCACTCTGTCGAATGCTTTCTCGGCGTCCATCGCCACCACTATCTCCGCCTCCCCCTCTGGTGGGGGCATCATCATCACCCCTAGCAGCCTCCGTATGTTCGTGTTCAGCTGTCTCCCCTTAACGAACCCAGTTTGATCCTCGTGGACCACCCCCGGGACACAGTCCTCCATCCTCGTCGCCATCACCTTGGCCAGGAGCTTAGCATCTACGTTTAAAAGGGAAATGGGCCTGTAGGACCCACACTGCAACGGGTCTTTTTCCTTCTTCAAAGGGAGCGATATCGTCGCCTCCGACATAGTCGGGGGCAACTTCCCCCTTTCCCTGGCCTCATTAAAGGTTCTCGTCAAAAGCGGGGCCAGTAGGTCCATATATTTCCTATAAAATTCCACCGGGAATCCATCCGGTCCCGGGGCCTTCCCCGCCTGCATGCTCCCAATCCCTTTTACCACCTCCTCCATCTCAATCTGTGCTCCCAGTCCCGCCCTCTCCTGCTCCTCCACCTTCGGGAATTCCAGCTGATCCAGGAAACACATCATTCCCTCCTTTCCTTCCGAGGGCTGAGCCTTATATAACCTCTCATAGAATGCCTTGAACACCCCGTTCACGCTCTCCGCTCCCCGTTCCATCTCTCCCTCCTCATCTCTCACCCCACCTATCTCCCTCGCTGCTCCCCTCTTCCTCAATTGGTGGGCTAGTAGCCGACTCGCCTTCTCTCCATACTCATACTGTACACCCTGTGCCCTCCTCCACTGTGCCTCTGCCTTATCCGTGGTCAGCAGGTCAAATTCCACATCTAACCTTTGTCTTTCCCTGTACAGTCCCTCCTCCGGTGCCTCTGCATATTGCCTGTCCACCCTCAGAAGTTCTTTCAACAATCGCTCCCTTTCTTTACCCTCTTGCTTCCCTTTATGTGCCCTTATGGATATCAATTCCCCTCTGACCACCGCCTTCAACGCCTCCCAGACCACTCCCACCTGAACCTCTCCATTGTCATTAAGCTCCAAGTACCTTTCGATACACCCCCTCACCCGTAAACATACCCCCTCATCCGCCAATAAGCCCATATCCATTCTCCAGAGTGGGTGCTGTTCTTTTTCCTCTCCTACCTCCAGGTCTACCCAATGTGGAGCGTGGTCCGAAATGGCTATGGCCGTATACTCCGTCCCTGTCACCTTCGGAATCAGTGCCCTTCCCAAGACAAAAAAGTCTATCCGTGAGTATACTTTGTGAACATGGGAGAAAAATGAGAACTCCTTACTCCTAGGCCTACTAAATCTCCAGGGGTCTACTCCTCCCATCTGCTCCATGAAGTCCTTGAGCACCCTGGCCGCTGCCGGCCTCCTCCCGGTCCTGGACCTCGACCGGTCCAGCCCTGGATCAAGCACCGTATTGAAGTCTCCCCCCATTACCAACTTTCCCGCCTCCAGGTCCGGGATACGTCCCAACATACGCCTCATAAAATTTGCATCATCCCAGTTCGGGGCGTATACATTCACCAGAACCACCGCCTCCCCTTGCAATCTGCCACTCACCATCACATATCTACTCCCACTATCCGCCACTATGGTCTTTGCCTCAAACAGTACCCGTTTCCCCACTAAAATAGCCACCCCCTATTCTTCGCATCTAAACCCGAATGAAACACCTGCCCCACCCATCCTTTACGTAGTCTGACCTGGTCTATCAGTTTCAGGTGCGTCTCCTGCAACATAACCACATCTGCCTTTAATTTCTTTAGGTATGCGAGTACCCGTGCCCTTTTAATCGACCCGTTCAGCCCTCTCATGTTCCACGTGATCAGCCGGGTTGGGGGGCTCTTTACCCACCCCCCCCTTGTCGACTAGCCATCCCCTTTTTTAACCCAGCTCCTCACCCGGTTCCCACGTACCCGCATATCCCACCGACGGTGCCCTCCCGCCTCGACCACCCCATCCCATAACAGCTCCCCCTTCTCCTTAGCAGCAGCAACCCAGTTAACCCCCCCCCCCTCTCCGCTAGATCCCCCTCGAGCGTAGTTGCACCCCCCATGTTGCTCCCAGAAGTCAGCGAACTCTGGCTGACCTCGGCTTCCCCCCTTGTCCTCGGCCCCCACTGTGCGAGACCCCCTCCTTCCTGCGTCCCCATTCCCGCCACAATTACCATAGCGCGGGAACAAAGCCCGCGTTTCCCACTCGGCCCCGCCCCTAATAGCGCATTTCGCTTCTCCTTCCCCTTTCCGTCCCACCGGCGCCCACAGTTCCTCATGCTCCCCCCCCCAACACGGGGAAGAGAGAATAGTTACAGGATCACAGAATTAACAAATTGGAAAATCATCCCCCCCCCTTCCCCTTCCTCGCCCCACATAATCACCCCACCACTTTGTCCCAGAAGCTCCTTCTCTCGCCAGACTATTCCAGCTTCTCGTCCACAATGTATGTCCACGCCTCTTCTGCCGTCTCAAAGTAGTGATGCTTCCCTTGGTGTGTGACCCACAGTCTCGCCGGTTGCAACATTCCAAATTGAACCTTCTTTTTGTGAAGCACTGCCTTAGCCCGATTGAAACTTGCCCTCCTTCTCGCCACCTCCGCACTCCAATCCTGGTATACGCGGATCACCGTGTTCTCCCACCTACAGCTCCGAGTTTTCTTCGCCCATCTGAGGACCGTATCTCTGTCATTGTAGCGGAGAAACCTCACCACTATAGCTCGAGGTATTTCTCCAGCCTTTGGTCTTCGCGCCAGAACTCGATAGGCTCCCTCCACCTCCAAAGGGCCCGTCGGGGCCTCTGATCCCATTAGCGAGTGAAGCATGGTGCTCACATATGTCCCGACGTCTGCCCCTTCTGCGCCTTCGGGAAGACCCAGGACTCTTAAATTCTTCCTCCTTGAATTATTCTCCAGTGCTTCCAACCTCTCCACACACCTTTTGTGCTGTGCCTCGTGCGTTTCTGCCTTCACCACCAGGCCCTGTATTTCATCTTCGTTTTCAGCAGTCTTTGCCTTCACGACCCGAAGCTCCAGCTCTTAGGTCCTCTGCTCCTCCTTTAGCCCATCAATCGCCTGTAATATCGGGGCCAACACTTCCTTCTTCAACTCCTTCTTCAGATCTTCCACACAGCGCCGCAGGAACTCTTGTTGCTCTGGGCCCCTTAACAAACGGCCACCTTCCGACGCCATCTTGCTTTGAGCTTCCCTTCCTTGCCGTTGCTCCAGAGGATCCTCCGTAATCCGGCCGCTATCCTCTCCCTTTTCCATGCGTGTCCGGGGGGATTCCCTTCTGGTTTACCGCACAGTGTTTTTGGCCGTTTAAATTGCCGTTGGGGCTCCTATTAAGAGCCCAAAAGTCCGTTCCAACGGGAGGTGCCGAAACGTGCGACTCAGCTGGTCATTGCCACACCCGGAAGTCGTACCTGACCTTTTCAAGGTATAGGAAATCAATTAGATCACCCAGCCACATTGCAGAGTGGGCAGAATGAGAGAACTTCATCCTAGCAAAGCGTGCCACTGGGCTATCAACGAGGTGAAAGCGAGGACATCTGCCTTTTCCCCTGTCTGTCAGCAAGTCCAAGACCCAGAAAATGGCCACCAACGGACAAGACTGCAGAGTTAAGAAACAGCTCGTCCAGTGAAGAATGGTTAATGACGGTTGGGCTTGTGGCGCAACGGTAGTGCTTCTGACGCCAGATCAGAAGGTTGCGTGTTCAAATCACGACAGGATCATGGTGATTTTCCAGCTGGCTGCGGGTTTTCGGCAGCACGGTAGCATTGTGGTTAGCACAATTGCTTCACAGCTCCAGGGTCCCAGGTTCGATTCCTGGCTTGGGTCACTGTCTGTGCGGAGTCTGCACATCCTCCCCGTGTGTGCATGGGTTTCCTCCGGGTGCTCCGGTTTCCTCCCACAGTCCAAAGATGTGCGGGTTAGGTGGATTGGCCATGCTAAATTGTCCTTAGTGTCCAAAATTGCCCTTAGTGTTGGGTGGGGTTACTGGGTAATGGGGATAGGGTGGAGGTGTGGGCTTGGGTTGGGTGCTCCTTCTAAGAGCCAGTGCAGACTCGATGGGCCAAATGGCCTCCTTCTGCACTGTAATTTCTATGATGACCTGGCTGTGGCTATTTCTGTAGGGCCATCAACAAAGCGAGGAAGAGCACAGTAAGAAGTCTTACAACACCAGGTTAAAGTCCAACAGATTTGTTTCGAATCACTAGCTTTTGGAGCACTGCTCCTTCCTCAGCTGATTTACTTTTTTCTGATGCACCATTTTTTTCTGATGCATCATTTTTTTACACATCCAGCATATTGTCTGTTGTAAGCTTGGATAGACTGCACCTCATCTTGCCTGCTTGTGATACTTGGCCATTGTAGTGTTCTACTGGTAGTCTTGGATCCCATTTCTGAGGTGAATGTGGGTTCCATATGAATCAATCTGGTTGGAGAAGAACTGCATCCGTTACTGGCAGATTTGGGGAAGGGGTTTGTGTTCAAGGTCCAAGATGTACAAGTGAGGGGATGGATTATTTCATAAAATGTACTGATAGCCCCACAGGGAATACAGGGATGAATCCAAGAGGGTGGTGACAGTCTGGAATGCACTGCCTGGGAGGGTGGTAGAGGCAGGTTGCCTCACATCCTTTAAAAAGTATCTGGATGAGCGCTTGGCGCGTCATAACATTTAAGGCTATGGGCCAAGTGCTGGCAAATGGGATTAGGTAGACGGGTCAGGTGTTTTTCATGCGTCAGTGCAGACTCAATGGGCCGAAGGGCCTCTTCTGCGCTGTATTATTCTGTGAAGTTGCAAACAGAGGAACACACCCAACTTGTGCACGGGTTAATTCCATTGTGTCCCAGTACAGCTACAACTTTCAATTCATTTAGCGTGTCCAGAGCATCAACCCCTGTCTCTCTATCTTAGCTCCATCACCACTTCCATATAGGGACAGAGGAAAGTCAGTTGGAAAAATAATAAGTAAAAGTATGATGTTACCTTCCAACAAATGACAAAACCATTATTTAAAACAAACATATATGGGGCAAATATTCCGGTCCCTCCCAGTCTCGGGTCAGGTGTGACCTGAAAATCCCATCCATGCGTTATGAAAGGAGGCCATTTCCTGCCACATGGAGAAACATCCTCTGCACATAGAAACTGAATATGATATTTCAGAAATAACTTTGATATTCCATACCTGTAATTCAGTTCAGATTACAGATTCTATTTTTGGCCTTGCAGGCAAAAAAGGCACCTAGGGTGGTGACTGGGTGGGAACCTCAGTAAGTTGTCATTGAGCTGGAAAAATGCAATTTTCCAATCCACTGCATCTCAGCTTATTACAAGAAGCAAGTTGAGTCATCCAGCGGTATGACAATGGAAATTATTCAAATACACCTCCAGAGGAGCTAGTAACAAGCCACATGATACATCCTAATAAGCTTTCCTTCTCTGGCTTCAGTCCTAGGCCTGAAATAATGTCCAGACGCAAACCAAATTTACCAATTGTACGTTAGGCATTCCAATATAAGAAAAATGAAGGAAATGTCTGCCTCTTTAGCAGAGTCTCCAAAATAGCTCTAATAGTGATCCTCAAAAAGACGTTAAATCAGGCAAAGTCGCAGGGTTGCCTGTTTCACAAGGGGCTGTGGAAAGTGCATCAAGAGGATCAAGGATGTTGGCCAGATGAAAACAGCTTTAAATGTTTTGAAAAATTGATGTCGGACTCGAGCAACATGTCAGAAACATCCTTCCAATTGTCAAACGAAAGCCAAGCATATATACCTTTGCTTGTACAAAACAGCGGCCACATCATTAGATCCCAAATGTGTATTGGATGAGAAAGGCCCTTTGTAATTCCCCACTCAGAAAGATCCCAAAGTCACCCTCATTTCTGAATCTAAGAGGGCAGCACGGTAGCACTGTGGCTTCATAATGTCAGGGACCCAGGTTCGATTCCCTGCTGGGTCACCGTCTGTGCGGAGTCTGCACGGGTTTCCTCCGGGTGCTCCGGTTTCCTCCCACAGTCCAAAGACATGCAGTATAGGTGGATTGGCCATGATAAAATTGCCCTTAGTGACCAAAAAAGGTTAGGAGGGTTACTGGGTTACGGGGATAGGGTGGAAGTGAGGGCTTAAGGGGGTCGGTGCAGACTCGATGGGCCGAATGGCCTCCTTCTCCACTGTATGTTCTATGTACTCTATGTAAGTAAAAGATTCCGGCTGGTTTTGCCTAGAATTCTATTCCATATGTTGATCATACTTTGGACAAAGAAGAATTTTCTCACATCAGTCCTAAATATACTCTTTTCTTCCAATGCCCAGTGAGCAGAAACGTTGATTTATTTCACAGTTTATTTAATTCGTTAACATCTAAAATGATTTCGCTGCAAGTATTTATCGAGCTGTAAAGCTTTGCGTGAGTCACAGATGAAACCATTGCTGTTCTTTTTCTCCTGCGAGCCAGTTTTCCATGATCATTGAAAACTCAAGGGGGAGAACACTCCACCACCATGTCATTAGTCCATCCTCTTGTGCGCAGCTCTTGTTTCTGGAATAATTTGCCACATGTGGAGCTCTTTTATTGTCTGTTTTGTCCTTTCATTAGTGTATTCCAATAGGAGACATCAAGACTTTTACTGCTTGACATAAAGAAATTGGCCTCAAAAGTCTGCAGGTTTTCTGCTGTAACATCTCTGCAAACATTTAATGGCCATACAAGAAGGACGTTAGACTTGACGTCGTTTCAAGTCCCAATAACTAAACAATCTGAACAATCCCAATAACTAAACAATCTAAATTGCCTGAACAATCATACCATACATCAGGTTTTATCAAAATGATAAAAGAGAAAATTGTGATGATAGGCTTAAAACTCTGGGTAGTTATTCTTTTATCCCTGGCAAAGTAATGTCCTTGAAAGTCAGAAAGAAGCTGACCTGTTATTAAAATCCTCATTCTAATAATTAGATTATTTCTGGAAAAAAGGACATGTCAAAGCTTTCCATTTTGCACTCTTCAGGACATTTCGCAAGAATACGGTATAAGAGAAAAACAACAAATTATACTGTCCAAGAAGAGAATGTGTGATTGGTTGACAAGTGGACTCTGATTGGTGGAAGCATTGTCATAGAGAACGCCCCAGTTGATGGTGACTGACAGATTACTGTCAAGCATTGTTTGAAATTTAAAATAGGCAGACTGAACCCGATTGATCCACGCATTGCCCTGGGGAATGAAACAGTGAATGGCTGTCACGTATGTTGTTCAACTGAAACAGGCACAAAGTGTGTCCAGGTTCTTTCCGTCTGCAGAGAACATGGCACTGTATATCAATATATGTAGTTTCTGCTGCAATGCCAGTTGGTGTTATAACTGGACAGGAAGATCCCAGAATGGAACCCTGGCTCAAACCTTTACTTTTTTTTTAAACATAAAATGTGGAGGAACAGAGTCACAGGATCACTGCTTAGTTTTAACAACAAGGAAAAAATATTTATTAAACATGAAAAATTGGATTATGATGCAATACTCCTTTACTCCCCCTTATCTTAACAACTACACGTTTTTTACGATTAACTCCGATTACTGTTAGAAATGTAGGAAGTTAACCAGATTAACAGTGAATTTGAGACGAAAACAAAACATCGGACAAGTAACAAGACTAGCATGCATCTAACGGAATAATTCTATGCAATTTTTCCAGTAACAAGATTAGCAGGAGTCTAGAGACACTGAGGTGCGAACGGCCATATCAGAAATATTGTTTACCAGGGATCAGTGGGGCCATACAAATGATAAAGGCAGACATCAGAAACAACAGAGGAGAATATCAAAGAGACTAAACAGTAGAACTGCTAGCATCCTCATTGGAGAGAGAGGCTAGTTCTCCATCCAACAGTCATCCAGGCCAGTTCCATCTACGATCCAAGCCACAGAGGCCTGTTCCACCTAACATTTAGAATCATGTTTTATTGCAGATATTATGTTTTAAAAGATGCAGTTTTGTGCCATGCCTGAACCACGAAGAGATGTTTTCCCAGACTTGGTCACCTAAGCGGTATTGTGTGGTAACTATTAATTGGATTTGCCCTATAGAGTTACTAAAATTGGATGTTGCTCAGAAAAGGGGTGTCTCAGTGAGTTCAGGGAATATGGGAATATTTTGGGAACAAGAGGTAACTTCAAATAAAACGGCATGTTTAGTTATTAATATACTTAAGTGTCATAGTGTATATTAGTCTATAGTCAAGTGCTTTTTTCTTTTCTTTTACTTTAATAAATATTCTTTACTAATTGTTTACACAATTACTGGACTAGTTCCGCACTGGTTTGTACATGGTTCCTCACGTTATTCCAAACAAAAATATACCATTAATTGTAATGTTCTTATCGGATGGCCTGATTTAGATTACAAGAACACTTGTAGCTAAAGCTATCAATGATTTATTAACATTAAATGTGGGTCAACTATATACAAAACAACAGATGAATAACAGTATGATCATGCACAAGCGACCTCTCTCCCAACTCCCTTGTCAGCCTGAGGTCACCTGACTCTAACATTCACTTATTTACTAATAAGACTCCCAGTGGTCAGTCAGTGAATTACAACACAACCATAATATCACTCCACTAATGTTTCAAGTTATCCTTACGGGTTTTTAAAAGAAAACATTTTTTATTAAAGGTTTTCATAAAATATCAATAACAAAATGAGAAAGAAAAAAGAACCCAACAGGGTTAAGTACAATTCACAATCTAAAAAAAGCAACCCCCCAAACCCCTCCCCCCCTGTACATAAATACTAAATTAACATTAACACCCTGACTTAACACAACAGGTGTATACACCCCCTCAGACCCTCCAGTGTAAATAACAGAAACAAAAATAAAGTAACCCCCCCCCCCCGAGCTGCTGCTGCCATTGACCAATGTCTATCGTTCTGCCAGAAAGTCTAAGAACGGTTGCCACCGCCTAAAGAACCCTTGTACCGACCCTCTCAAGGCGAATTTCTCCCCCACCAATTTAATGAACCCTGCCATATCACTGATCCAGGATTCCACGCTTGGGGGCCTCGCATCTTTCCACTGAAGGAGAATCCTTCGCCAGGCTACCAGGGACGAAAAGGCCAGAATTCCAGCCTCTTTCGCCTGCTGCACTCCCGGCTCCTCTGCCACCCCAAATATTGCGAGCCCCCAGCCCGGTCTGACCCTGGATCTTACCACCCTCGACACCGTCCTCGCTACGCCCTTCCAAAATTCCTCCAGCGCTGGGCATGCCCAGAACATATGGGTGTGATTTGCTTGGCTTCCTGAGCACCTAACACACCTGTCCTCACCCCCAAAGAACCGGCTCATCCTTGTCCCGGTCATGTGTGCCCTGTGCAGCACCTTAAACTGTATGAGGCTGAGCCTCGCGCACTTACCTTTCAACTTCACCACCGAGGCCTCCTCCTCCTCCTGCATCACCTGGTAGGTTTCTGAGGTCTTCCCTGCTCCCCCCCCCCCCCCACCCCCGAGAGCACCCTGTGTGGCAGTAGCCAAAGGAATTCCACCACCTGCCGTCTGGCAAATGCCCTTACCTGTAAGTACCTGAAGGTGTTCCCCGGGGGGGAGCCCGTACTTCTCCTCTAGCTCACCCAAGCTCACGAACTTCCTGTCCACAAACTGGTCCCCCAACTTTCGTATCCCTGCCCTGTGCCACCCCGAAAACCCTCCACCTGTTCTTCCTGGGGCGAACCGATGGTTCCCCCGTAATTGGGTCCACGCCGAGGCCCCAACTTCCCCCCAATGCTGCCTCCACTGCCCCCACATTTTGAGGGCCACCACCACCACCGGGCTCGTAGCATACCTCCTTGGAAGGAGTGGCAGCAGCGCCATTGCCAGCGCCCCCAGACTCGTACCCACACAGGACGCCGTCTCCAGCCTATTCCATGCAGCCCCCTCCCCCTCCATCACCCACTTACGCACCATTATCGCATTGGCGGCCCAGTAGTACCCACAGAGGTTGGGCAGCGCCAGCCTCCCCCTATCTCTACTTGTACCCCGAAAAGTCCCCGAATTCCCTAAGGATCCTCATTACCTCTGGCATTCCTCCCACCGGGTCCGCCACATACAGCAGCAGGTCGTCCGCATAAAGCGACACCCTATGCTCCTCCCCACCCCGCACCAACCCCCTCCAGTTCCTCGACTCTCTCAGTGCCATAGCCAGGGGTTCAATCGCCAGTGCGAAGAGCAGGGGGGACAGGGGACACCCCTGTCTCGTCCCTCGGTGCAAATGAAAGTACTCGGACCTCCTATTTGTGGCCACACTCGCCATCGGGACCTCATACAACAGCCTAACCCACCTGACAAATCCCTCCCCAAACACGAACCTCTTCAGCACCTCCCACAGGTACCCCCACTCTACCCTATCGAAGGCTTTCTCAGCGACCATCGCCACCACTATCGCCGCCTCCCCCTCCCTCGCCAGCATCATGATAACATTCAAAAGCGTCCGCACATTCGCGTTCAACTGCCTCCCCTTCACAAACCCCGTCTGGTCTTCATGGATGATCTGTGGCACACAATCCTCAATCCTCGTGGCTAAGACCTTTGCCAGCACTTTGGCATCTACATTTAGCAAGGAAATCAGTCTGTAAGACCCACATTGCAGGGGATCCTTGTCCCGCTTCAGGATCAAGGAGATCAGTGCCCGGGGCATCGTCGGGTGGGTAAAGCCCCCCCCTCCCTTGCCTCATTAAAGGTCCTAACTAACAGCGTGCCCAACAGGTCCATATATTTTTCATAGAACTCGACCGGGAAACCGTCCGGTCCCGGTGCCTTCCCCGCCTGCATGCTTCCTATCCCTTTGATCTGCTCCTCCAGCCGAATCGGGGCCCCCAGTCCCGCCACCAGTCCCTCTTCCACCTTTGGAAACCTCAATTGGTCCAGGAAACGGCCCATCCCTCCCTCCCTCCTCTCGTGGGGGCTCGGATCGGTACAATTCCTCATAGAAGTCCCTGAAGATCCCATTGATGCCAACCCCACTCCGCACCACGCTCCCTCCCCTGTCCTTAACTCCCCCGATCTCCCTAGCTGCGTCCCGCTTCCGAAGCTGATGCGCCAGCATCCGGCTTGCCTTTTCCCCATACTCGCAGACCGCCCCCTGGGCCTTCCTCCACTGCACATCCGCATTCCTGGTGGTCACCAGGTCGAATTCGGCCTGGAGGCTGCGCCTCTTCCTCAACAATCCTTCCTCAGGTTCTTCCGCATACCTCCTGTCTACCCTCACCATCTCCCCCACCAGCCTCTCCCTCTCCCACCGCTCCCTCCGCTCCTTGTGGGCCCTAATGGAGATCAGCTCTCCCCTCACCACTGCCTTCAGTGCCTCCCATACCATCCCCATTCAGACCTCCCCGTTGTCGTTGGTCTCCAAGTACCTCTCTATACTTCCTCGGACCCGCTCGCTCACCTCCTCGTCCACCAACAGCCCCACCTCCAAGCGCCACAGCGGGCGCTGGTCCCTCTCCTCCCCCATCTCCAAGTCCACCCAATGCGGGGCGTGGTCCAAAATGGCTATTGCCGAATACTTGGTATCCTCTACTCTCGCTATCAGCGCCCTACTCAAAATGAAAAAGTCGATTCGAGAATAAGCCTTATGGACATGTGAGAAGAATGAAAATTCCCTAGCCCCCGGCCTTGCAAATCTCCAAGGGTCCACCCCTCCCATCTGGTCCATAAACCCCCTCAGCACTTTAGCCGTCGCCGGCTTCCTACCCATCCTAGACCTGGAGCGATCCAGTGCCGGATCCAACACCGTGTTAAAGTCTCCCCCCATTATCAGGCCCCCCACTTCCAAGTCTGGGATCCAACCCAACATACGCTGCATAAAACCCGCATCGTCCCAGTTCAGAGCATACGCATTGACCAGTACCACCCTCTCTCCCTGCAACTTGCCACTTACCATTATGTACCTACCGCCATTATCTGCCACAATGCTCGACGCCTCGAATGACACCTTCTTTCCCACCAAGATCGCCACCCCTCGATTTTTGGCATCTAGCCCCGAATGAAACACCTGACCTATCCATCCTTTCCTCAGTCTTACCTGGTCTGCCACCTTCAGGTGTGTCTCCTGGAGCATAACCACATCCGCCTTGAGCCCCTTCAGGTGCGCGAACACGTGGGCCCGCTTAACCGGCCCATTCAGTCCCCTTACATTCCAGGTTATCAGCCGGATCAGGGGGCTACCCGCCCCCCTCCCCCGCCGACTAGCCATGACCCCTCCTCGGCCAGCCATGCGCCCGCACCCCACACCCGGCCCGTTCCCCACAGCGGCATACCCCCGTCTCGACCCTCCCCCCACACGCTCCAGCTCCTCCTTGACCTTAGCAGCACCAACTCGATTCCCCCCCACCCACCACCCCACCCCCCACCCACCTCCCCCGGCTAGGACCCATCCTAGCTGGTTTACTCCCCCCATTGCACTTCCGCAAGTCAGCTGACTCCTGCTGACCCCGGCCACTCCCGCCTCCCCTTCGACTCCTCCCATTGTGTGGCACACCCTCCTCTCCTGCTCCCCATCCACAGGCTCTCCCCCTCCCCCCTCCGTTCTAAGCGCGGGAAACAATCCTCACTTCCCCGCCCCAGCCCCGCCCCCCCCAGTCTTCGGCGCGGGAAAAAAGCCCGCGCTCTCCACCTACCAGGCCCCGCCACCAACCAAAACAGTGCCCAACCCATCTCATCCACCCTCCCCAACCCGGAAGAGAAAAACACAGAGAAAAACAAACCCAAAACAATGCAGAGCCCGCACACCCCCCCCCCCCCCCCCCCCCCCCCCCGAACCAGAAATAGGCATAACATATCCACCGCAGTCCCCAATCGCCCATCCCGACCCTCAGTCTGTGTCCAGCTTCTCGGCCTGAACAAAGGCCCACGCCGCCTCCGGAGACTCAAAATAATGGTGCCGGTCCTTGTAGGTGACCTACAGTCGCGCCGGCTGCAACATGCCAAACTTCACCCCCTTCCTGTGCAGCACCGCCTTCGCTCGATTGTACCCGGCCCTCCTCTTCGCCACCTCCGCACTCCAGTCCTGGTATATCCGAACCTCCGCGTTCTCCCACCTGCTGCTCCTCTCCTTCTTGGCCCACCTGAGCACACACTTCCGATCGATGAACCGATGGAACCGCACCAGCACCGCCCACGGAGGCTTGTTAGCCTTGGGCCTCCTCGCCAACACTCTATGGGCCCCTTCCAGCTCCAGGGGCCCCTGGAAGGACCCTGCTCCCATCAGCGAGTTCAACATGGTGACCACATAGGCCCCACTTCCGGCCCCTCCAGCCTCTCCGGGAGGCCCAGAATCCGCAGATTCTTCTGCCTCGACCGATTCTCCATCTCCTCGAACCGCTCCTGCCATTTCTTGTGGAGCACCTCATGCCTTTACCGGCAGGCCTAAGATCTCGTCCTCATTGTCAGAGATCTTTTGTCGAGCCTCTCGGATCGCCACCCCCTGGGCCGTCTGTGTCTCCAGCAGCTTATCAATAGAAGCCTTCATCGGCTCTAGCAGGTCCGTTTTAATCTCTCTGAGGCAGTGCTGGATACCCTCCTGTTGCTCCTCCGCCCACTGCCTCCACGCTGCCTGGTCTCCGCCCGCTGCCATTTTGTCCTTCTTCCCTCCCTTCTTCTGGTCCACCACCACCTTTTTTGTCGCGCCACTCCTAGTTAAAGCCAAAAAAGTGACGGGGAGATATTATTAACTCCTTCCCACACCGGGAAACGTCGAAAAAGTGCCCTTAGGGGCCCTGAAAAGAGCCCAAAAGTCCGTTTTTGCGGGAGCCGCCGAATGTGCGACTTAGCTCCGCATGGCCGCAACCGGAAGACTCGAGAGGGAATCCTCTTGGCAGTGTTTGCCTCACCAATCTACCCCCAAAAGTCTGTGGAAACTCCTGAAAAAGGACTGAGAGTCCGTTCCTGACGGGAGCTGACGAATGCGCGACCTACTCCTCCATGGCCGCCACCGGAAGCCTCGTCCCCGCTTCTTCAGTGGCCTTGGTAGATCTTTTCACAGGTGTTCCCTCTGCTGCTAGAATTCACCTTTAATAAAGGCACTCAAGTCAGCTTGCAGCTTTAAGCTTGCCCTTCCCCCGCCTGCATGCTGGAAGAGGCTCTGTTTATCCTGCAGTTACAGCCAAATCTTTTACTGTTTCTGCCGGGTCTGGTAACCAAGAGACATACCATTCCTGGGGGGCACTGTCGGGGGAATGTTGCAGTCTTCTTCCCACACCGGGAAATGTCAAACAAATGCCGTGGGGGCCCTGTAAAGAGCCCAAAGTCCGTTCCAAGCGGGAGCTACCAAACATGCGATCTAGCTCTGCATAGCCGCACCCGGAAATCCCTTACGGGTTTTGAGACACTGTCATAGGTGATATCAGCAGCATTCTTAACTAAATTTGAGGCTCTTGGCCGGGATTTGAAAAAGCATAATTCCTTTTGGATGTGTGACTTTTTAGACATAACATAACGAGAGTGAGGAAATGTGGAACCATGTGAGAACGTGTTATTTAAAATAAAGAGACTGCAAAGATGGCTCTTGCTCTAGTCCAGGCTTATTTGGAAGTAGACCTAGCAAATTTGAATAGTGTACCTAATAGTTACCCTAGCAAATTTGAATAGTGTACCTAAAGCTAAATTGATGGAATTAGCAGATAGATTGGAATTACGATTATCTATGGGGGCTAAGAAAGCTGAACTAATTGAAAGCATAGCAACCCATTTAAATATACAAGCAGTGTCTGACAGACCCAGTACTTTGAGAAGTGGGGAAGTTCAATTAGCTAAGATTCAATTCCAAAGAGAAATAGAAATGTAGAAATTAGAAATACAAGAAAGAAGGGAAGAGAGAGCGTTCCAAAGAGGATGGAAATGCAGACATTAGCAATGGCACAAAGAGAGAAAGAGAGAGAACATCAAATTGAAATGCAGCGAATTGCAACCAGAACAACAGAGCTGGATGAGGAAGAAAGTAGTTCCAGACACAAACCTAATGGGGAGCTGTTTAGATTCCAAAATTTGATGTAAGCGATGCCGAGGTATCTTTTAATGCATTTGAGGAAATAGCTAATCAGATTAAATGGTCACAAAGTATTTCGACGTTGCTCTTACCAAGTAAACTTGTAGATAGGGCTAATGAAGTCTATGCATCTTTGTGAGAGGATAGATCTAGGGAATATGAGATGGTGAAGAGAGCTGTACTGAATGTTTATGAGGTAGTACTGGAGGCTTACAGACAAAGGTTTTGAAATATGAGAAAACAGCCTGGTCAGACCTATATTGAATACAAAGGGTTAAACAAAGTCGTTTTGATAGGTGGGTGAGAGCATTAAAAGTATAAGAAACCTAATAGCCCTTAGAGAAGTAATTCTGCTGGAAGAATTTAAAGACTCATTAGCTATAATGATAAGAATTCATATGGAGAAATAAAGAGTTAAAACTGCAAGACATGCAGCGGAGCTTTCTGATGATTACGAGTTAGTTCAGAGGTCAAAGCCTTTCTTTCGACACTCTTTAAAATCGGAGAAACATTGAAACGGGGAAGGTGGGAGAAAAGGCAGCCGATCAAGAGATGGAGTGGTTGAAACTTCCAAGGAGACTTCACCTAAAAGTAAAAAAGTTAGTGCTGAGGGGATAAGTAGCACAGTGGTTAGCACTGATGCTTCACAGCGCCAGGGACCCGGGTTCGATTCCCGGCTTGGATCACTGCCTGTGCAGATTCTGCATGTTCTCCCCATGTCTGCGTGGGTTTCTTCCGGGTGCTCCAATTTCCTCCCACAAGCCCTGAAAGACTTGCGTGTTAGGTGATTCGGACATTCTGAGTTCCCCCTCAGTATACCCGAACAGACGTCGTATTGTGGTGACTAGGGGATTTTCACAGTAACTTCATTGTAGTGTTAATGTACGTCTACTTGTGACACTAATAACGATTATAGTAATAACGATTATAATAATAATTATTATAAATGTGTAAAGTTAGATGCTTTCATTATAATAAACTGAGCCACATCAATTCAGTCCCGGAAAGCCAACTGGAGTTAAAAATCTTAAAACAGGAAATATGAAATCAGAGGCTGGAGAAAAGAAGAAGCAGGTAGTATTTATACACAGAGTAAAAGAGCAAACAATAGGAATAAAAATGTGTGCACAAATGATACAGAACCAGAGTGACCAGCAGGTGGCTGATGTGTTTCAGGATTTTGTGTCTGAAGGTCAAGTATTTCCATGTGGGATAGACTAGAATGGGGAAGGTATTAAAATCTTAAGAGATACAGGCATGAGTCAATCCCTGATGTTGTGGGATAAAGATATTTGTTGCCCAGAAGGGAAATTGAAAGAAGAGGTTCAGATAAGCAGCATTCATGACAAACCAAGAAAAATCCCTTTGATAAAAGGGATTGTGGGCAGCACGGTAGCATAGTGGTTAGCATTGTTGCTTCACGGGCAGCTCGGTGGCGCAGAGGGTTAGCTCTGCTGCCTCACAGCGCTGAGGTCCCAGGTTCGATCCCGTTTCTGGGTCACTGTCCATGTGGGGTTTGCACATTCTCCCCATGTTTGCGTGGGTTTCACCCCCACAACCCAAAGATGTGCAGGCTAGGTGGATTGGCCATGCTAAATTTCCCCTTAATTGGAAAAAATTAATTGGGTACTCTAAATTTAAAAAAGAAAACACAGTTGCTTCACAGCTCCAGGGTCCCAGATTCGATTCCCCGCTGGGTCACTGTCTGTGCAGAGTCTGCACTTTCTCCCCGTGTCTGCGTGGGATTCCTCTGGGCGCTCCGGTTTCCTCCCACAGTCCAGGGATGTGCAGGTTAGGTGGATTGGCCATGATAAATTGCCCTTAGTGTTCAAAAAGGTTGGGTGGGTTTACGGGAGGGTGGAGGTATGCGTTTAGGTAGAGTGCGCCATCCAAGGGCCGGTGCAGACTCGATGAGCTAAATGGCCTCGTTCTGCACTGTAAATTCTATGAAAATAAAACTAAACTTAAGGAGTAGCTTGAAGACAGGAGAAGTGGTTGTGGGAATGGTACAAACATTGCCCACTTCAGGGATTCGCTTAACTCTCGGGGATGATATAGACTGATTACATATAGTGACACCTACTATGGATGAACAGCTGATAGAAAACCCAGGTCCAGAGAAATTGCAAACAGACCAACCAGGGTTTTTCTACCTGATTGTGTAGCGATGAGACCATAGACTCAAAACATAAGACAAAAGAGGGAGAAATTGTGAGCACAGGAAGAGACAAGTTATATTCGGTTATCTCATATGATCTTTAGCCAGATGAATGAAGAAGAAACAGACAAAGGGAAAGAGACAGATGGGCTTAATTCAAAAAGACTGAAAGTGGCTTGTGAGGTTGTAAGGAAACATTAAAGACAGCACAGCAGGGAATGAAAAAAATGGTTGAGAGGTAAGAACAGACTCGTAGTTTTGTAGCGGGGGCTTGTGTTATTGCACATGTCAGACAAACCACTGACAGCTAGATTTAGTGGGCTGTATCCCATCAAAAGAACGTTGAGCAAGGTAAATTATCTGGTACGCACCCCTGATAAATGTAAATCACACAGTGTGCTATATTAACATGTTTAAAAAGTATTGGGATAGAGGAGATGAGAGCAAGCAGGTTTTGATAATAATGAAACAAAGAGAAGTGTTAACTTTGGACAGTGACTTCACTAAAATTTAGTTGGGAAATGAGGAAATCCTGAAAAATTTACACAACTGATTAAATTATCTTCCAGATAAACGCCGGAGCAAATTGAAAGGGTTACTGCAGTCCTATAAACGTATTTGTGGGAAAAAGTAAGTAGAATGGAGGTAACAATCCATGATGTAGATGTGGGGGACACAGCCGGGCCTATGTCTGTGCATTGATGGCCTTCACCCTCCAGCTCCTCTGCTAGTAGCTCTCCTTTGTGCCAGGAGCTCTCCTTTGTGTCTACCAGCCACACGTCAGCTTCCTATAAACTTCCTTTCTGTTGTTATTACTTCTAGGCCAAGGGCCGGCAGGTCACATATGGAACAAAAAATCAGATGGATCATTTTACAACTGAAGCAAACCCTGAATCATCATTTTCAAACATTCATAAACAAACAATCCAGATTCTACAGACATTTTAAAGAAATTACAAATGATCCTTACCATACTGCTACCGCAAACAAGGTCATCACACTTGCGATGATTAAATAAACTATTTAATGAACCTTCGAGCATTCTTACAGTGCATCTATTCTTGCTATGTTATTGGGTGAATAATAAAACTGACCTCCTACAAAGATGCAGTCTCTGGGATTGTAGTACTGCTCACTGTCGACACGTAAACTTCGTTGTTGACACAAGGTGGTTGTGAGGCTAATATCAACCCACTTGTCAACAAAGACTAACTTTAAATTCAATGAGAAACACGTCTCCAGCAAGGAAGCACAATAATGGTGTTCTATCGCAGCAGGCCAATAATGGTACTGCTCAATATAGAGCAATGTAATTAAAAGCAATCACTGAGAAAAACAGATCAAACAATATATGCACTTGACCAGGCCGGCCTCTCACAGCTTCCAAGTTAGTCATCTCATTTAATATGAATTTAATACGCAAATTAAAATATCATTGACATAGAGGTAAAGGCAAAAGATTGAACCCTATTGGAGCCTGAATGAGAAAGACCCAAGCGGTAGTTTCAGGATACCGAACTTCAGTTGTGCCATTCATTTCTTCAAATCGGAAGCACTTTGAGTGGCATAGACACATTTGAACCGGAGACCGTGTATAATGGGGCGTTAGACTATTCCCAGATGAATAGGTGAGTCTAAATTTCGCTATTCATCTGTGCCAAAAAGCGCAATTGTGAGAGGAATATTGCCACAGGGGCAGCAGCAAGCATTGGAGAACACTTAGTTGCAGCTTCATTTCCTGAGCTGAATTAGATTCAACCAAAGGGAAGAGAATCCTCTTTATGCAAAAACCTGTCATCTTGGCAAGGTTTATTAACAAAAGAACAATCACTTCGGAAATCATTTTCATTGTCCACCATTGTTTCCTGAACAGGGTAGAAATTCCAGCATTGTTGTGTCTTTAGGGATATCTAGTCATAAACTGCAGTCAATCTCTTCGCATTCATTAAAAAAGTGATCATTCACATCTGGGCATTACTGCTTATTACTGCCTCATCTGTCCTCCTACATTAGTTGTTGCTCATTTAAAGTTTCAGTATCCCATCCTAATGACCTACATGGGCCTATAATTAGTTATTTAAAAAACAGTCTCTTTTCCCCACTCAATAATAAGCTTCATTAATTTCTTCAAATGAAAATCAAGGTTGTAATTTTACCTTGAATTCATTCCAATTGCGATGCGCTGATGTGCTGGCTTCCTCAGGCTCACTCCCCCACACTGCTGATGTTGGTGTTAATAACTGGATGGAACAGGTTGCCCATCGTAAATGAAATATATTTTGCTAAAAGTTTTCTGAGGATAAAGTAACCCTTGCAGCTTTACACTGACACGGAAGCAACAATATGTCTTTCTTGGCAATTGCCTTGTGCTCGCATGGTTAGTTGAGTATTATCAGCAGATGACAGCTGACATCAGCAACAGCAATCTGTTGTCCACAAGTTAAGTCTGTTTTCCCTGTATGATGGAAGCAGAAAATAACACTGGATATACACAGCAGGTCCGTTAGCATCTGGGGTTTTCAAAGAGAAAGTAACTGCTCACATCGGGCGGCATGGTGGCACAGTAGTTAGCACTGGTGCCTCACTAGCGCCAGAGACCCAGAGTCAATTCCGGTCCTGGGTGATTATCTGTGTGGAGTTTGTACATTCTCCCCGTGTCTGCGTGGGTTTCTCCCGGGTGCTCCGGTTTTCTCCCACAGTCCAAAAATGTACAGGTTACGTGGGTTGGCCATGCTAAATTGCCCCTTAGTGTCCAAGGATGTGTAGGTAAGGTGGGGGTAATGGAGATGGAGTGGGGAGGGGGTGCAGAGTGAGAGCAGGGGCTGGAAGTGAGCCTCGGTAGAGTTCTCTTTCAGAAGGCTGTTCCAGACTTTATGGGCCGAATGGCCTCCATCTGCAATGTATAGATTCTATATAGAGTCCATATAATCCTATAACACCGCACCCTTCTAACCTGCACATCTTTCAACACCAAAGGCAATTTAGCGTGACCAATCCACCCAACCTGTACATCTTTGGACAGTGGGAGGAAACCGGAGCACCCGGAGAAAACCCACTCAGACATGGGAAGAATGTGCAAACTTCACACAAACAGTCACCCAAAACCGCAATCGAACCTCGGTCTCTGGTGCTGCGAGGCAGCAGTACTAACCACTGTGCCACCATGCCGCCCTTGGAGGAGCTTGACGGAGGGTCTGAGAGTAAATGTAAACATGAGGGGGTCAAGTCAGCAGCCTGACAGGGCAGCATGGTGGCGCAGTGGATTAGGCCTGCTGCCTCACGGCGCCGGGGTCCAGGTTCGATCCCGGCTCTGGGTCACTGTCCGTGTTGAGTTTGCACATTCTCCTCGTGTTTGCGTGGGTTTCGCCCCACAACTCAAAGATGTGCAGGCTAGGTGGATTGGCCACTCTAAATTGCCCCTTAATTGGAAAAATGAATTGGGTACTCCAAATTTATTTAAGAAATTTTTTTTAAAAAAAGTCAGCAGCCTGACCATCTCCTACCTCCACGCAATCCTTGCAGAGGAAAGTCTTCATTGTGATATTCACCCAGCAGTAGGTAGTTGAATAGTTTAAGTGCCCATTTGTGTGTTGATTGGAGACTCCACTGAAATTTTCCAGAACAGTGGGAATCTGCCCAGTAGTTGACCTGTGGATGTGATTCTCCTCCAAAACACGGCCTGGCAGCTGCAGCGAGAGCAGAATTTTCTTTAGAGATCAAACCTCTTCAGAGGGCACCTCAAGATGGCAGGCAGTCTTGCGGTCCCTGGCCTGCAGCAGCAGTCCCCACCTCTGCCAGTGGGGCTGCCATTCTCCCAAGGCTGCTGATGTTCTGAATGGGCATGCAGCCTCAGGAACTCACCAGTCATCCGATATTGGACATCTGGGGCGTCCCCCCACCGGGTCGGAGAATGGCCGTTGGCCGCCGTGAATCCCGCCCCCGCCCCCGCCGAAGTCTCCGGTACCGGAGATTGGGCGGGGGCGGGAATCGGGCCGCGCTGGTTGGCGGGACCCCCCGCTCAATTCTCCGGCCCGGATGGGCCGAAGTCCCGCCCAGAAATTGCCTGTCCCGCCGGCGTAAATCAAAGCTGGTATTTACCGGCGGGACCAGGCGGCGTGGGCGGGCTCCGGGGTCCTAGGGGGGAGCGCGGGGCGATCTGACCCCGGGGGGTGCCCCCACGGTGGCCTGGCCCACGATCGGGGCCCACCGATCTGCGGGCAGGCCTGTGCCGTGGGGGCACTCTTTCCCTTCCGCCTCCGCCACGGCCTCCACCATGGCGGAGGCGGAAGAGACTCTCCCCACTGTGCATGCGCGGGAAACTGTCGGCGGCCGCTGACGCTCCCGCGCATGCGCCTCATTTCCGCGCCAGCTGGCGCGGCAACAAACGCCATTTTCGCCAGCTGGCGGGGCAACAAACGCCATTTCCGCCAGCTGGCGGGGCGGAAATCCCTCCGGCGCCGGCCTAGCCCCTCAATGTTGGGGCTCGGCCCCCAAAGATGCGGAGCATTCCGCACCTTTGGGCCGGCGCGATGCCCGTCTGATTGGCGCCGTTTTTGGCGCCAGTCGGCGGACATCGCGCCGTGGGGGGAGAATTTCGCCCCAGGTGAGAGATGGCCTCTTAAATGGCTACCTCCGTGGAAGACCTCCGCTTAAATGGCTACCTCCGTGGAAGACCTCCACATGTTTGGGGACCGGCAATGGACCCGACCAACAATTATTTTTATACTGCTTGATCTTCTGCCCAATGTTTTGGGTACAGACCTATCATGAGATCTGCAAAGATAAGTTGGCAAGCCCATGTTTCTAATGAAATGAAAGACAGAATCACAGAAAATACTGTGCAGAAGAGGTCCTTCAGCCCATCAAGTCTGCATTGATGCATGAAAGATACCTGATCTGCCCACCAATCCTATTTACCAGCACTTGGCCCATAACCTTGGACTTTTTAAAGGATGTGAGGCATCGCGCTTCCACCAATCTCCCAGCCAGTGCATTTCAGGCCATTACCACTCTCTGGGTAAAAAGATTTTTCACAAATCCCCCTTAAACCTCCTGCCCCTGACTTTGAACTTGTGTCCCCTCGTAACTGATCCTTGAACTAAGGGAGCAGCTGCTCCCTATCCACCCTGTCCATGCTCCTCATAATCTTGTCCCCATCGATCAGTTCGCCCCTCAGTCTTCTCTGCTCCATCAAAAACAACCCAAGCCTATTCAACCACTCTTTATAACTTGAATGTTTCATCCCAGGCAACATCCTGGTGAATCTTGTCTGCACCCCTTCCAGTGCAATCACATCCTTCTTTCAATGCGGCTCCTAGAATTGCACATAGTACTCTAGCTTGGCCTCAAGTTCTATACAACACCAACAAGACCTTCCTGCTTTTCTAATCTATGCCTCGATGGATAAAGACAATGCTTTTCTCACCACTCTATTAACCTGCCCTTCTGCCTTCAGAGATATATGGACAAACACGTCAAGATCCCTTTGTTTTTCAAAACTTCCCAGTTGATGCACGATCAATAACTACTAAAACGAGGTTGTAGCACAACTGAAGGCTTTAATAGACTAGAACTGTTCCCCAGCAGCTCAGGTACAGAATGAGGGCTGCTGGGATGGCACTGCTTCTTACGCCCCGCCTATCAGGGCGGAGCTACATACTATACAGCCAATGGTCAACCCCCAGGTTTAACCAATGGAACTTCAGCCTCTCGGGTACTGCAATACCAGATAATACCACATTCACCCCCTGTTAACAAAGGAGTCCGGCAGGGGTGGTGGCCAGCGGCTACAACTGTATTCAACATGGTATGATTAGATATGGAGGTACCGTGATACCTCCTTACAGTGTTTAGAGGATATTTACAGTCATGGCAGATATATACAGTCAGTGTTTATTATTTACAGTTACAGATCGGTTAAAATGAAGCAATCAGATGGTCTCGTAGTTGTAGGTGGAGAGTTCTAACTTCCACCGCAAGATCTTGCCATTTTTTAATCTTGCCCCGCTGTGCATTATCGAACATGAACGCCACCGACCGTTGGTCAGTGAGGAGAGTGAATCTCCTGCCGGCCAGGTAATGCCTCCAGTGTCGCACAGCTTCTACTATGGCTTGGGCCTCCTTTCCGACTGAGAAGTGGCGGATCCCGGAAGCATGGAGGGTATGGGAGAAGAAGGCCACGGGTCTGCCCGCTTGGTTGAGGGTGGCCACCAGAGCTACGTCGGACGCCTCGCTCTCGACCTGGAAGGGGAGGGACTCGATGGCGCGCATCGTGGCCTTGGCAATGTCTGCTTTGATGCGGCTGAAGGCCTGGCGGGCCTCCGTCGACAGGGGGAAGGTTGTGGACTGGATTAGGGGACGGGCTTTGTCTGCGTAGTTGGGGACCCACTGGGGGTAGTAGCTAAAAAACCCAAGGCAGCGCTTCAGGGCCTTGGAGCAGTGAGGGAGGGGGAACTCCATAAGGGGGCGCATGCGTTCAGGGTCGGGGCCTATCACTCCATTTTGCACTACATAGCCGAGAATGGCTAGGCGGTCGGTGCTAAACACGCATTTATCCTCATTGTACGTTAAGTTAAGGATTTTAGCGGTCTGGAGAAATTTTCGGAGATTGGTGTCATGGTCCTGCTGATCATGGCCGCAGATGGTGACGTTATCGAGATACGGAAACGTTGCGCGTAAGCTGTACTGGTCAACCATTCGGGCCATCTCCTGGGGTTGGTCCTGATCAAGGTCCTGATAATGCCACCACTGTCGCCCACCAAGGCGTGTGCCTCTGGGGTGGGGGGGGGGGATTGATAGCTGCGCCACAAATACAGTGGTGTCCTTGGCGCTCCCCTCCAAGGTATTCTCATGGGAGGCAGGGTGGGGAATGTTTCCGTTAAATTGCGCCCCTTAACTAATAATGCAATGCCGCATCCTCTTTTATCCACTCCTCTGTCTCGCCTGAAGATTCTATATGCTGGGATGTAGAGCTGCCAATCCTCCCCCTCCCTCAACCAATTCTCCGCGATGGCTACCATATCACAATTCCATGGTCAATCCTCGCCCTTAACTCATCCATTTTACCTTAATCTTTATTATTGTCACAAGTCGGCTTACATTACCACTGCAATGAAGTTACTGTGAAAATCCCCTAGTCGCCACACTCCAGCGCCTGTTCGGGTACACAGATGGTGAATTCAGAATGTCCAATTCATCTAACAAGCGCGTCGTTCAGGACTTGTGGGAGGAAACCCATGCAGACATGGGGAGAACGTGCAGACTCCACCCAGTGACCCAAGCCGGAATCGAACCCAGGACCCTAGCCATTGTGTTACCGTGCGTCCCTAATGTAGAGGCCATCCGGATTTGTCTTATTCCCTTAAAACGTCCTACTGCTGTATTCTCTCTGACTTGATTGCTTTTGTGTGTAATGCTGTGTCCCTATTCTGCTAACAGTCTGTGTCCTCTACCCCTTTTGAATTAGTTTAAACTCCTCCCAACAGCACTAGCAAGCCCGTGAGCAAGTATGTTAGTCCCGCTCTGGTTCAGATGTAGAACGTCCTATTTGTACTGGTCCCACCTTTCCTAGAAATCTAAAATCCTCCTTCCTGCACCAACCCTTAAGCCATGCATTCATCTGTGCTAGTCTCCTATTTCTGTACTCACTCGCACATGGCACTGGGAGCAATCCAGAGATTCCAACCCGAGAGGTCCGTCTCTTTTAGTCTATTGCCTAACTCCCTGAATTCTTGATGCAAGACCTCATCCTCTTTCTAGCTATGTCATTGGTACCAACATGTATCATAACCTCGGCCTTATCACACTCCCCCTTCAGGATGCCCTGCAGCCATTCTAGTGACATCCAGGACCCTGGCACCAGGGAGGCAACACACCATCCTGGAGTCACATTGACTGCCACAGGAGCACATATCTGTTCCCGACTATTGAATCCCCTATTACTATTACTGCTCTTCTGTTTCCCCCCTGCTGTGTAGACAGGCTGCTATTGGTGCCAGAGGTTTGGCTCTGTCCGCACTCCCTGGAGGGACCAGCCTCATCAGCCTCCAAAATGGAATACAGATTTGCAAGCAAGACCCCGGGGGATTCCTGAACTACCTGCCTGTTTCTCTTGGACTGTCTGGTGGTCACCCTCCCTCCCTCAAGTTGCTTCAGCTGTGATGTGACCACCTCTCTAAATGTGCTATCCACAATGCTCCCAGACTTGCGGATGCTCCATAGTGTCTCCAGCCGCCATTCCAGCTCTGAAACCCGAGCTTCCAGGAGCTGCAGCTGAACACACTTCCTGCACACATGCTGGTCCTGGATTCCCACGTGGAGCAAGAGGAGCAAACCATGGCTTTGAGCTCTCCTGCCATGACTATACCCTTGAAATTTAAAACTTTAGAAGACTGTTATATTAAAAAAATAAATCAACTAAGTCCCAACCCTTGCTAAAACAATGACTTACAATTCATTCTAGTGTGAAAAATACCCACCAGGACTAACCGAACAGTCAGCTGCACTCTTTGTAAACTCCCAGCTCCTCCCACGCTCTTTGAGGACAGATAAGAAATTAAAGAAGCACCTCATTCCCTCCTCACCAAACTCCCTCAGACACAAAACTCCTACTTTATCACTCCATTGCAAACAAAGTCAGCACTATAAGATTGCCCACTCTCATATAGTTTAACTCTAGTCTCTGAAAACTGGTTTACACCAGTTATCTCATTACAAATTTGCAGCTGCAAGCAGAGCCTGTTTAAAAGCTGATCAGAAACTCACCTCTCCCAATCCAAACAGCAACTTAATTACAAAATAATGAAAGACTGGACTCCAGGGAGAAATTAACCCTTAATTTCCCTCAGAAGGACAGAGGAACAGGTGAAAGTCCCCAGTCAAATATTCCAACTACAAGTGCACAGAAGCAGTGAACAGGCTTGGAGTTAACCTTTCGAATCAGAAGGCTGTGCAAATCCCAGACTTTCTGCCAGTCTCGAGAACCCTAACAATGAAAATAGAAAATGCTGGAAATGCTCAGCCACTCTGACCATATCTGTGGAGAGAGAAACAGAGGGCCGGACAAAATGTTCGGCATCGGAAGGACTGGAAGATCTCCACGGCAGCCCATGGTGAGCCGCCCCTGTTGCGCTGGGCGCTCTGGATCCGTGGAACATATAACAGGTCACCAACACTTGAAATAGTGCAACGCTATTTTATTGAGTCATTAACAGTTTAACATACTCTCACTGTGGGCTAACACGATACTAGCTTTAACTAAAGACCTTTGCCTTGTCCTAACCAGTCGATGCACTCAGCATATGGTGAACATCTGTGCTGCAGGCTGTGAGCTCTGTCCTACTAAGAAGCTGCAGCTCGAATGAGCTGGAACTCTGATGCCCCCTGTCTTTATAGTGCGTGTGCTCTCACTGGTGATTGGCTGCGGTGTTGTGTGTGTTGATTGGTCTTGCTGTGTGTCCATCAGTGTGTGTGTCTGCACCATGATATACTGGTGTATATTATGACATCCCCCTTTTATAAAAGAATGTACATGTGTGGCAATAAATTGTGTATGGTGAGAATCTCCCTAACTACGTGTGTGCGAAAGACAGAATTACAGGATTATGTACATGAGAACTAAGCTATTTACATGGGAAGGTGCCTGGTGCAGAAAAACAGTGTGTCACAAGAATAACGAGATGAACACTATATACAAACCATGTAAACAATCAAACGGAAGAACAGAACAAATCAGAAAGTCTGTAAGTCCACAAAGTTCACAAATTAAGTCTCTGAGGTGGGCGATGAATTCTGGTTGACCGCCTCAAGTCTGGGTCGGGAGCCGCCGGCTGAGGAGCGGGCTGGACTGCGTCAGAGTGAGGAGGATGCAGAGTGACCGGAATCTCTGCATAGTCCATGGCAGGGTCAGCAGGAGGGTGAGGCGATAGTGGAGGATCACGTAGAAAGCGTGGAACGAGACGAAGGGCGCGTCGACTGCGGCGCAGAATGGAGCCATCCGGTAGACGAACCAGGAACGAGCGGGGGCCACCTGCCGAAGGACAACAGCGGTTGCAGACCAGCCACAATCCGGAAGATGGATGCGGACGTTGTCATCTGGAGCCAGAGCAGGGAGATCAGCTGCACGGGAGTCATAAGCCGCCTTGTGCTGTGCACGAGACAGCTGCATCCGTCAAAGGACCGGAACGTGGTCGAGGTCTGGGACCTGAATGGACGGCACCGTCGTCCTCAGGGTACGACCCATGAGCAATTGGGCTGGCAACAGGCCAGTGGACAGTGGGGCGGAGCGATAGGCCAGCAAGGCGAGGTAGAAATCGGACCTAGCATCAGCAGCCTTGCAGAGGAGCCGTTTGACTATGTGGACTCCCTTCTCCGCTTTGCCGCTGGATTGGGGGTACAGGGGACTGGATGTCACATGGGAAAAATTGTACCGCCTGGCAAAGTTGGACCATTCCTGACTTGCGAAGCAGGGGCCATTGTCTGACATAACCGTGAGTGGGATGCCGTGTCGAGCAAAGGTGTCCTTACAGGCACGGATGACTGCAGATGATGTGATATCGTGCAACCGTATCACCTCCGGGTAATTTGAAAAGTAGTCCACGATCAGGACATAGTCTCTACCCAGCGCGAGGAACAGGTCGATGCCCACCTTGATCCAAGGTGATGTGACCAACTCATGGGGCTGCAGGGTCTCACGTAGTTGGGCCAGCTGGAAGCGCTGACAAGTGGGGCAGTTGAGCACTGTGTTGGCTATGTCATCATTAATGCTGGGCCAGTACACTGCCTCTCGGGGCCGTCGGCGGCACTTTTCCACGCCAAGGTGGCCCTCGTGTATCTGTTCCAGGACAAGCTGGTGCATGCTATGCGGGATGACAATGCGGTGCAGTTTCAGACGAACCCCGTCTACTATCGCCAGATCATCTCTGACATTATAGAACTGAGGGCATTGGCCCTTGAGCCACCAGTCTGTTCGGTGGCGCATGACACGCTGTAGCAAGGGGTCAGCTGCCCACTCGCGGCGAATTTGGACGAGGCGTTCATCCGTGGCAGGTAAATTGGAGGCCACGAAGGCCACATGGGTGTCAACCTGGCAGACGAATCCCGCTGGGTCACATGGAGTGTTGATTGCCCTGGAGAGAGCGTCAGAAATGATGAGGTCTTTGCCTGGGGTGTATACCAGCTGGAAGTCATATCGCCGCAGCTTGAGAAGAATACGCTGGCGAGGCGCCATGTCGTTCAAGTCTTTCTGTGTTATATTGACCAGCGGGCGATCGTCGATCTTGATGGTGAATTGAGGAAGTCCGTACACATAATCGTGAAACTTAACCACACCAGCCAGAAGGCCCAGGCACTCCTTTTCTATCTGCGCATAGCGCTGCTCCGTGGGGGGTCATGGCGCGTGACGCATATGCAAGGGGGGCCCATGATAACGCCTCATCGCGTTGCAGGAGCACTGCCCCAATTCCGGATTGGCTGGCATCGGTCGAAATTATGGTCTCTTTTGCTGGATCAAAGAAAGCTAAGACCGGGGCCGTGGTGAGTTTGGTTTTGAGTTCTCTCCATTCGCACTCGTGGGCAGGGAGCCATTGGAAGTCTGCCGTCTTCCTGACCAGGTTCCTGAGAGCCGTGGTATGAGAGGCGAGGTTAGGGATGAACTTCCCTAAAAAGTTGACCATGCCCAGAAATCGGAGGATCGCCTTCTTGTCCTCTGGCATTTTCATGGCTGTGATGGCAGCCACCTTGTCCACATCCGGCCGCACACCCAACTGGGAGATGTGGTCCCCGAGGAACATGAGTTCCGTCTGACCAAAAGAGCATTTGGCCCTGTTGAGGGGGAGGCCATGCTCACGTATACGTCTGAATACGCGCTGGAGGCGACTGACATGCTCCTGCGGGGTGGTGGACCAAATGATTATGTCGTCGACATAGACGCGGACACCTTCAATGCCTTCCATCATTTGTTCCATAATCCTATGGAACACTTCTGAAGCAGATATGATCTCAAACTGCATCCTGTTGTAACAATATCTGCCAAAGGGGGAATTAAATGTACACAGTTTCCTGCTGGATTTGCCAGAATCCTTTTGAGGCGTCGAGTTTGGTGAAGAGCTTGGCACGAGCCATCTCGCATGTGAGCTCTTCGCGCTTGGGAATTGGATAATGCTCCCTCATGATATTGCAATTTAGATCCTTGGGATCAATGCAAATTCTCAATTCGCCGGAAGACTTTTTTTACACATACCATGGAACTGACCCAGTCGGTTGGTTCCGTGACTCTGGAAATCACTCCTTGGTCCTGGAGGTCCTGCAGCTGCTGCTTGAGGCGGTCCTTGAGGCGTGCTGGGACCCTGCGAGGTGCGTGCACCACAGGCGTGGCATTCTGTTTCAATAAGATCTTGTAGGTGTATGGGAGCGTGCCCGTGCCTTCGAACACGTGGTGGTGTTGGTTGATGATGGTGTTGAGTTGCGCCCTGAAGTCGGTGTCCTGAAAGGCAGACGGGTCATCAGGAGAGAGTTAACTCTCTGAACTAGGTTCAACAGCTTACATGCCTGCGCGCCAAGCAGGGAAGCTTTCGAGGAGCCCATGGTTTCAAAAGGAAGGATGGCTTTGCGTGACCTGTGCATCACTTCAAGTTGGCACGAACCGCTGGCATCAATGGATTTGCCATTGTAATCCAATAGCTGGCAGGCTGATGGAAGGATGGCTGGTTTGACACAAAGGCTTTGGAAGTCAGACTGCGCAATGAGATTGGCGGAGGCACCAGTGTCCAGGCGGAATCGTATTTGGGACCAGTTGACCGTCAGAGTGGCACATCACTCATCGTCTGGATCGATGCTGTATACCGACAGTGGCTGGTGTCCTTTGTTTCGGGGTCACCCTGTTTTTTGTCACGATACCGACTCGAAAATGCGCCTTCGGGTCCTCGGTGTCGCTGCTTTGTGGGAGGTCCGCATCAGGCTCGGTGACCGTGGGTTGAATTGCCCGGACATTCCTGCGAGGCTGGCTGAAACGATATAAATTGGCAGGCTGAGCTGCTCGGCATAAGGCAGCATAGTGGCCAAGTCTGCCACATCTTAGGCATGGTTGAGATTTGGCAGGGCAATGTGGTTTTAAATGGGCGGAGCCACAGAAGCCGCACGTCGTAGTGCCAGCACTTTCGCTGCGCCACCGCGCATGCGCGGTGCAGTCGTGCATGGTGCACGCCTGCGCATAACGTTCTTCGACGCCGCCGTCCCCTCGTTTGGTGCGCACAAGCGTGGGAGTCTGCGAAAAGCATGCAAAATGACCGCCCTCATCCAGGCTGAGGCCCTGGAGTTGCTCAATTGCTTGGACCCGTTCCACCTCGTGGGGACCTTGCCGCTCCGTTTCAGCCTCTTGGATGTGGGAATACCGACTCGTGGCGTTTTTGTGTAGGACACGGGTCTCAATGGCAGTCGCTAGGGTGAGCTGCTTTACTTTGAGGAGCTGCTGTCGTAGGGGGTCCGACTGAACACCGAAAACGATCTGGTCGCGTATCATGGAGTCGGAGGTGGGCCCGTAGCTGCAAGACTGCGCAAGGATGCGGAGGGAGTGAGAAAGGATTGGAAAGGTTCATCCTTACCCTGCAAACGCTGTTGGAACACGTAGCGCTCAAAACGTTCATTCACCTTTATGCTGCAGTGAGTGTCAAACTTGAGGAGGACCGTCTTGAACTTTGTTTTATCTTCATCATCCGCAAAGGTGAGAGAATTGAAAATGTGGATGGCATGGTCCCCGGCCGTGGATAGGAGGAGAGCAATCTTCCTGGTATCCGAGGCGTCCTCCCTGTCTGTGGCCTCAAAGAAGAGCTGGAAGCGCTGATTGAATATCTTCCAGTTGGCCCCTAGGTTGCCAGTGATGCGGAGCGGCGGCGGCGGGCAGATGTTGTCCATGTTGCAGGATGACGGAATGCTGGCGGAAGGCAGATCACTTGCAGGTAGGTCTAAGA
Organism: Scyliorhinus torazame; assembly: GCF_047496885.1. NCBI lineage: Eukaryota > Metazoa > Chordata > Chondrichthyes > Carcharhiniformes > Scyliorhinidae > Scyliorhinus > Scyliorhinus torazame. The sequence goes on from NC_092727.1 coordinate 95,943,516, forward strand.
AGTGCTAATATCCCTCAACTCCTGGTATCATGATGTGTTGTGCTCTGGATCCGTGGAACACATAACAGGTCACCAACACTTGAAATAGTGCAACACTATTTTATTGAGTCATTAACAGTTTAACATAACTCTCACTGTGGGTTAACACGATACCAGCTTTAACTAAAGACCTTTACCTTGTCCTAACCAGTCGATGCACTCAGCAAATGGTGAATGTCTGTGCTGCAGGCTGTGAACTCTGTCCTACTAGGAAGCTGCAGCTCGAATGAGCGGGAACTCTGATGCCCCCTGTCTTTATAGTGCGTGTGCTCTAACAGGTGATTGGCTGCGGTGTTGTGTGTGTTGATTGGTCCCACTGTGTGTCCATCAGTGTGTGTGTCTGCACCATGATATACTGGTGTATATTATGACAGCCCCTGCTGCTGGTAAGCACACCGCAGGGGAGACAGAAAATCCGGCCTACACAGTTAAGGCTTCTTGACTTTTCACCAGGTATCCAGCATCGGTAGCATGGGCAGCACGGTAGCCTTGTGGATAGCACAATTGCTTCACAGCTCCAGGGTCCCAGGTTCGATTCCAGCTTGGGTCACTGTCTGTGCGGAGTCTGCACGTCCTCCCCGTGTGTGCGTGGGTTTCCTCCGGGTGCTCCGGTTTCATCCCACAGTCCAAAGATGTGCAGGTTAGATGGATTGGCTATGATAAATTGCCCTTAGTGTCCAAAATCGCCCTTAGTGGTGGGTGGGGTTACTGGGTTATAGGGATAGGGTGGCGGTGTTGACCTTGGGTAGGGTGCTCTTTCCAAGAGCCAGTGCAGACTCGATGGGCCGAATGGCCTCCTTCTGCACTGTAAATTCTATGATAATCTATGATAATCTGGCGTACTTGCATTTGAGCCCACGAATAACCTTCTCGTGTTCCACTGTAGAAAAGACACCTTTTTGCTGCAAAAGCACAACGATGGAGGGATTACTCAGTTTCCCTTCCTAGGGGGAGGGAAGTGAGCTAATTTTCCTCCCTCCATATTAGTATCAAATAATCCATTCCAGAAAACATGACTGTCAACCAAGAAAAGGATTGGGATAAGCTCTGGGCTTGGCCCCACAAAGGAAAGAAAGAATCTGCATTTGTATAGCACCGTTCACATCACTTTGTAGCCACGCAATTAATTTTGAAGTTTAGCCGCGGTACTTTTGTAGGCAAACGCAGCAGCCATTTTGTCAATAGCAAGGTCCTACAAGATAGCAAGAGAGGATTGACAGTTGGTTTTGGATGGTGGATAGGGGTCTGCCCTGAAACAAGGAGAACTCTCTCATTGTCGTTTAATGTCAGGCGAAATTGTGCGCTCATCTTTCGGAGTCGGGCTTGAAGTGAGGTGCAAAGGTAACTGTTACCTGTAGGCTCACACTATCACTGACAGTAATTACAGACCAAGCTTATAGTCCAATCACAAGAACAATGCCAGCATCCATGAAACTGAATCTGAAAACAGACCACCATCCTTAGGAGCGTAAACAATTGGAAACAAAAAAAGGGGCTGAATATTTTAAAGCCCCAATATCACCAATTCAGTCATGGAGCGTGATTCAGCCAAAACATTTCTAAGTGGCATTTTGGGCGAGTTTGGCAGGATGTTTCCGTCGGTTTTTTGGGTGAGATCCACACCACTATTTACCCATACTTTAGTCATTTTTGGGGCTTTGGGAAGTTTCTCCCCGGTCTGCAGTGGGAAACAGAATTTGCCGACGAGACCATCCAGCGAAAGCGAGATCCAGAATGTGATACCTCACGAGATGTTGTCAGATCTCGCGAGGCATTCCAAGCATTGCAAATCTCACAAGAGGCCTCTCACGAGATTTACTGGCTTTGTCGCATCACCGAGTCGGGCGCGGCAAGGCCGTTCGATCACGCCCGTGTTGTCCATACACGTAGGTCATAATGACCCCATGTGTCCAATGGTAACCCATGTGGCCATTCAGCACTGCATTTCCTGACCCACATCCCTCCTCTAGTGCGTGCCCAGGATGTGCCCAGATTCACATTGAATAAAAAAAATTATTCATGGGCCAGCATTTATTGCCCATCCCCAATTTCCTGCGTGGCTTGCTAGGCCATTCCAGAGGGCATTTAAGAATCAACTGCATTGTTATGGACCTGGAGTCACATGTAGGCCAGGCCAGATAAGGATGGCAGATTTCCTTCCCGAAAGTACATTAGTGACCCAGGTGGGTTTTTACGACAATCGACAATGGTTTCTATTGTAACGAGTTGACCTTGTCCTGGTCTCAAAGGCGCCAGACTTGGGATTGTCAGCAGAACAGGATTTCCCATACCTACACCAATACTGTGGCCCGAAGGATCTTCAGGGCCAACTTATGTAAAGCTGGGAATGCTCTGGCCCTCCAGCCGATGTCAAAGGATTTGTTTCTCATACTTTCGGTTCCATGCAGCTTGTGCTCTGTATGCTGGGGGTGGGCAGAAGGTGGGACCGGCGGGATCGATCTTCTCTCACCGTTCCTCCAGTCTGGATTGAAACATCTAACCACCTGCAGTACCAACACTGCCTTCTTGACACTGCAAAAATGAAATTCTTTACCACTCTTCTTTTCAAGTCTTAAACAGCAGCGGTTCAGCTTTCTTGCTGGATTCCTTGCCTCCCCACGACCCTTCCACCTCAACTACCTTGTGTTGCTTTGTTAAGCTCAATGGCCCCTTTAAAACTCTAGTTGCTGGGCACAGCCCTTTGTTTCAGTGCCTGGGCACCATTAAACCTTATTCCACAGCTGTTCATGCACGTTATTTATCCCAAAACGACCTCTCCAGAATGCCTTCCAGGCTGCGGCACAGCGGTGCACCCACGCAGCTTAGTAGGGACATTGGTCAGGCTTCCTGTGCCTGTATTCTCTGTGCAGCCAGCTTAATGCAATGTGGAAGGAAGCTGACTTTGCACGGTTCAGCAAGGCCACTCCACCCCGGTCCCAGCACAGGCTAGCCTGTGCGACTAGTGAATGCAGTTCTGATTTTCCTGCTCTTTCAGGCAATTATTCACGCAGTTGCCTTCGTTTTTGAAGACAGATCTGTAACATTTCCAGAATCAGACACGCACACAAACATATGAAAAAGAACAAAAAGATGCGGTTGAATTGTTCAGCCTGTTTCATCCAGGCATGATCGACAAGAAATCCTATAGTGCAAGGGCAGCTGCAGCATTATGTCCAAGTTCTTTTCCAATCTCCCTCTGCTTTCAATGTGATTTTTTTCCAGGGGCTGGGAGGGGCAGGATGGGGGTAATAGGGCCTCTGTGAATTCTGTCAAGTGGCATTTGCAACCATTTAAATTGCAACCTTGGCAACAGTATTCAGGCAACTAAGAAATATCGAGAGCAGGAAAAGTATCTGGAGAAACCGTGAGCTCGCTGTGCAATACTCACAATTTCAATCCAAAAAGGTTTCCGGAATAATGTAATGCAAATTGAAAAGACGCCGCTGGGATTTCCTGGTCAGGATTCGACGGGGCGGGACAGAAAATTTGACGGAGCGCCCAAAGGCTTTTTGGCGGGAATTTCCGTTCCTATGCCGAGCAGATCATTTCCACGACAATCATTACCGAGAATTGAAATAAAACATAACAAGTTGCTCAGGGTCTATCTGTTTTGACAACTGGTTTTATGCTGCATACATAGCAGGTAGAACTTTGTTTATTTTCCAGTAACCCACTGAGTCTTTTAGCACAAGTAACGCTCTCATAAACGATTATACAATGTACGGTGAGCATACAACAGGATGAAATCATATTTCAAAATAATAAGAAATCGCAATGGATCACAGAACGAAACACATGAGATAGCCAGGAGGTACAATTTCCCAATATTAGCATTAATTCAGCATAGCAGTTAGGTGAGAATGATTAGGGCAATGACTCAATCTCTCGACTAGTTTATTTGTGTGAACTCTGTGTGCTTCACTCTTGTGGTTTAAGTCGCTTTAAGAATTATTCAATTGGATAAAAGCCTTGTAACTCCCTACCACCCATGTACTCCATTATTCTTGTACAAAGCGATTTCTTGATGAAAACAGAGATTATCAAACTCTTGGAAGTTATTAAAAAGCTATATTCTCACTATAAGATTCTTGTGACATTATAAACCAGAGTATACCTGTGTATGGCTGAATTGATTTATAACTGCTAAAGAAGGCTCGAGGTTCAAATTGAGCTCAACACCACTCAGCACATCCCTCTATTTGTTTCATGTTCTATTGCAATTGCTTGTGGGTTGGCTCAGGTCTTGTCCCACCAATAACTACTGGTGTATTCCAAGACATGGGTAAAAAATAACTTACAAATTCAATTGAGGCTGCCATAGAAAGGGGCCAGCAATAACAGTCAGCCCATCTGTCACTCAGATTCCCAGAATTAATTCATACATGCCACCATCCATAGAACATCTTTTTCCCCCCTCCCCAACACCACAATACTTAACTATCTAGAAGTGGATATTTAAAAGAAATTGTTCTTTGGATGTGTGCCTCGCTGGTTCGATAGCATTCATTTCATTTTCATTTTCATTCATTGTCCATCCTTAATTGCCCTTGAGGAGGTGGTGGTGAACTGCTTTCTTGAACTGCTTCAGTCCAAGTGTTGCAGAAACACCTACTGTGCTGTTACGAATGGAGTTTCAGCTTTTGGACCCAGCAATAGTGAAGGAACAGCGATATAGTCCCAAGTCAGGGTGGTGAGTGACTTGGAGGGGAACTTGCAGGTTCTAGTGTCCCCATGTATCTGCTGCCCTTGTTCTTCCAGGTGGTAAAAGTCATGGGTTTGGAAGGTGCTGTTGAAGGAGCCTTGGCGAGTTGATGCACCCTGCTGCCACTGTGTATCAGTGGTGGAGAGATTGAACGTTAAAGGTGGTGAATGGGGTGCCAATCAAGCAGACTGCTTTGCCCTGGATGATGTTGAGCTTCTTGAGTATTGTTGGAGCTGCACTCAACCAGGCAAGTGGAGGGCATTCCATTACATTCCTCACTTGTAGCTTGTAGATTGTGGACAGGCTTTGGGGAGTCAGGAGGTGAGTTACTCGTCGTAGGATTCCCAGCCTCTGACCTGCTCTTGTGACCACAGTATCTATATGGCTGGTCTAATTCAGTTTCTGTTCAATGGTAACCCCGGAATGTTGATAGTTGAGGGTGGGAGGGAGTTGGGGGTGGCTGTGTGGTGGTGGAGGGGGGGGGAAGTCAGGAGGGGGTTCAGCAATGGTATTGCCGTTGAATGTCAATGGGGTGATGGTTAGATTCTCTCATTTTGGAGGTGGTTTCTGGCACTTGTGAGGGACAACTGTTTCTTACCGCTTGTCAACCCAAGCTGAATGTTTTCCAGGACTTGCTGCACAAAGACACAGTCTGATTCAATACCTGATGAGTCGCGGATGGTGGTGAACATTGTGAAATCATCCCCACTTCTGATCTTATGGTGGAGGGAAGGTCATTGATGAAACAGCTAAAGAGGTTAGGCCTCGGACACTAATCTGAGGAACTCCTACAAAGATGTCCTGTGATTGAAATGATTGACCTCTAACAACCACAGCCATCTTCCTTTGTGCTAGGTATGACTCCAAACAATGGAGAGCATTCGCATTGAATCCAGTTTTGCTAGGTCTCCTTGATGCCAGACTCGGTCAAATGTGGCGTTGATGTCGAGAGCAGTCACTCTCACCTCTTGAGTTCAGCTCATTTGACCATGTTTGGATCAGGACTGTAATGAAGTCAGGCACCGAGTGGCCCTGGCAGAACCTAAACTGATCCAAATAACCCAAAATGGGTATTCCTGCTGAATGCACATCTCTTCCTTTAATCTCTTCCAAAGGGGACTGAAACTAGCTGGCAAGAGGATACTGACCACTAAGCTGCTTTATGTATTAGTGGTTGAACAAACAGTACAAGGGTGGAATTTTACAGCTATGTCACAGCAGGGTGGGGCTATCAAACGCAACAAGTCTTTCAAAATTCCATTGACATCAGCGGGACTGGAAAATCCCACCCACAGGAGGAGCTTGAAAATTCCACCCAACACTCGCAATTACATTTACTCAGTTCAGTGAGAACAGCTCGTCTTTTTAAAAATAAATTTAGAGTACCCAATTCATTTTTTCCAATTAAGGGGCAATTTAGCGTGGCCAATCCATCTACCCTGCACATCTTTGGGTTGTGGGGGTGAAATCCACGCAAACATGGGGAGAATGTGCAAACTCCATACTTACAGTAGCCCAGAGCTGGGATTGAACCTGGGACCTTGGCATCGTGAGGCAGCAGGGCTAACCCACTGCGCCACCGTGCTGCCAAGAACAGCTCGTCTTTGCCTATTAATACAAAAACAATGGGGCAGCACACTGGCAAGTGGTTAGCACCATTTCCTCACAGCGCCAAGGATTCAGGTTCGATTCTGATTGTCTTTGTGGAGTTTGTTCAATCTCCCCGTGTCTGCGTGGGTTTCCTCCGGGTGCTCCGATTTCCTCCCACAGTCTAACGATGTGCAGGTTAGGTGGATTGGCCATGCTAAATTACCTCTTGGTGTCCAACGAAATGCAGGTTAGGTGGGGTTACAGAGATAGGTTGAGGGAGTGGGCCTAGGTAGGGTACTCTGTCAAAGGGCCGGCGCAGTTTCAGTGTCCGAATGGCCTCCTACTGCACTAAATGGATTCTATGGAATGATCACACCACACTTTATGCAAATTATGTGACTTTCATAGAATCCTTTCAGAGAAACATAGAATCCCTACAGGGCAGAAAGAGGCCATTCGGCCCATTGGGTCTGCACCAACCCTCTGAAAGACCGCCCTACCTCCTGTCCTATTCATACAACCCACCCTAAGGGGCAATTTAGCATGGCCAATCCACCTAACCTGTACGTCTTTGGACTGTGGGAGGAAACCGGAGCACCCGGAGGAAACCCACGCAGACACGGGGAGAACGTGCAGACTCCGCACAGACGGTGACCCAGCGGGAAATCGAACCTGGGACCCTGGAGCTGTGAAGCAACTGTGCTAACCACTATGCTACCATGCTGCCCCCTTGGGCAGGTATAGACTCCATGGGCTGAATGGCCTCCTTCTGCACTGTTGGGATTCTATGGTTCTATGGTAACACACTGGATTTCAGGTCATACACGTGGTACAAACTGATATGTGTGTTGAGAGTTTTAAGTTACACAGGAAAATGTGCTTTTTACCCTGAATTCTTTATCTAACAAGTGAAAAATGTTTGTGTTGAAGAGCAGAACATTTCCAATTCAGAGTGTAGAATATCAGCATTCATCATTTTTGAGGTCTTGTGTACCACTGTTAAGTTCAGGGTAAAGCCCCCTCAACTAATCTACTCCAAACTTAATTACATTGGCAAATCCCAATAAATTGACCGTACTTACATACTCCTAATGAACAATTGCATTTATGTTACAGGAACTCACAGTTAATGGAACAAAGGTTGTTGAAATCCATGCTAAGCTTCCTGCTGATCTTACATTTGTTATCAATAAAACTGCTGCACAAGGTCGGCATCAGCTTTCTGGGAACCCATGGCCATTGACTTTGCCGATGTCTTGCTCCATGACCTCAGTCGTAACTGCCCCTGTCGGTCTGAACCCATAGTGTAAGTGGCTAGCGGATTGAGGTCACGAGGGAAGCGGTGGCAGATAATTTAAGTCTGAGCAATTATGTACTTTTTTGGGTCTTGTTTGGTCTGTCGTGTCTCGTGGTCACTGCTTATGACAGATGTCATAAATCACACCGTGAATTTATTTCCTCTGATTCTCCGTCTAATTTTTCAAAATGTTGACATTGTAAACAATCTAAACCTGTTTCGTGACACTGGAGTTGGGTGTAGATTCCACAGGGAGAGGTTTGCACGCAAGCAGAATCCTTTCCCAGTAGCAGCTGTGTCTCACTGGAATAATATTAGATTTCCATAACATACTAAAGACTCCTAAGAGGTGCTGCGAGAGTTGTAGTAGAATTGTTACTGCATTTATAAGTTGTCTTGCATGATTCCATCCAATTAATAACAATTTTGCACAACAATTGATTGGCAGAATTTTAATTTCTTTGGCTCTAGTCTCCGAATCCTTTCTCACCCCTTGCAATATAACCTTTCTGATCTACTATTTGATTTCTCAACATAATTCCAGCCGTTGCTCTTTAGATTTCCCACCACCCTCCCCCCCTTCTTCCTTCTCAGCCTGTTATATTATCGTAAAATTTTTTCCTGTTATAGCCTCACCGTACCAAAATCAAAATTCAGTCTCCAGCTGTACCTGGTGCTTTCCTTTGATCTCCAGTATAAAACTCCTCCCTCCGAGTTCCATCCCTCAGTTCAGTTACAGGTTTTGAAATCAAAGCTTAGCTTCAACTACCAACTGCTTGATTTATTTAATTTCCTCTTCAAATGCTTTCAAACTTCACCGTGCTCCCCCCTCCCCCCAACCTGGCCCGTCAATCGTGTGGATTGTTCCAAATCCTATCTTCCTCTGCATTTTCTATTCCTGAAGCAAATTAGAAAATGTTGAACTGAGACACATAGACATTAATCTCCAGCAAATAACGAATCAAGAGAAGTCGCGACTGGACTTATTAATTCCTCCTGTTTGCTAATACTTAATTTTGAGAGCCACAAAGCATCTGGGTGCTCTGAGAATTAGGTTGGTCGAGCCAGTTCTCAAATTTACAGTGTTCACTTCCTCCCCTTTAATAAGCCATTTCTTCAGAATGCCTGATGATGAAAATGCATTTGCTGCTGGGATGTACAAATATAATAAAACCAACATATGCCCCTGTCTTTAAGTGTGCAATCGCATGAATGTTGTCTCCAGTGTGTCACCGTGTCATTTACCAACTGACGTTCGTCTTTTGAAGCAGAAGGCTGAGGGATATCTTCATATTTTCTGAGGGGATTGTGTGCTGGAGCACCCAGCAGTCATGCTGTGCAAGCATATCGTGCCTGTCTCGTGCAATTTCTGCTGATGATTCAGCTCTGGCACTGCATTAAGCAGCGAAACATTATCTGTTTCTGTCGGTCTGCAGCTGGCACCAAAATTCATTGGGGCTTGCCCTACACAACAAATAAAAGCAGAGGAAAATATGTCCTTACTGTTTTGACATTTAGGTGACTATTCCATTTACTCACAGGAAGACCTAAGAGTCTACCTCATGGGGATAGACTTCATCTGGATACTCAAGGCATGTTTCAGTTACAATGGCATAATGACAGCCATCAAGGGACCTCTGAGATTTTCTAGGCTGGATACTTATATATCTATGTTGTGGTGCTGTGTCGACTGAGGGTTAGAGTCTCCAGCCTCCCAGCTGCATGTTTCTCAGCGGCGGGAGTGGCGCTCCTTTTGCTCATGGCGGGATTCTCTGCTCCCACTGCTGTCAATGGGAATTCCCATTGAAGCCACCCCCACGCTATCGGGAAATCCACAGGCAGGGATGCGCTGGTCAGGATCAGAGAATCCTGCTGCCAGCGAATGGCCAGAGAATTCCGGCTTAAGGAAAAACAATTGGCCACTTATATCTTTGTACCGTGATAGGAGTGGTGGAGTACCAAGTGGCGATTTAGGCCAGTGGCAGTAATCTCACTTCTGAGGCAGAGACTTGAGAGTTCTCAGCCCTGCTGTAGAACATGAACATGTAACTCTTGGTGGACATTTCAATGCAGTGGAGATGTCCACCAGCGGAGGGAGACATCTTTCAGATGTGATGTTTTTTCTATTATAAATTTAAAGTACCAAATTTATTTTTTCCAATTAAGGGGCAATTTAGCGTGGCCAATCCACCTAACCTGCACATCTTTGGGTTGTGGGGGCAAAACCTACACAAACACGGAGAGAATGTGCAAACTCCACATGGACAGTGACCCAGAGTCGGGATCGAACCTGGGACCTCGCCGCCGTGAGGCAGCAGTGCTAAGCACTGCACCACCGTGCTGCCCTTTTCAGATGTAATGTTTCTAAAATGCCTTTTTCATTTGAAGGGGAAGATTTCTTGGAACAATACAAGGAGGAGCAGCATTCCTTCTTTAATCAATGCGACTGAAAAGTATTACTAGGTCGTTCATTTCATTTGCTGTTTGCGAGGCCATTCCATGTCTAAATTCGATACTGCACTTCAAACGTAATTCAAGAATTATGGGCTGTAAAATTGTGTCATATAAATTCAGGTTTGTTCTGCCTGCAACACGTATTGCTGCTTCTTCAATGTTGCCGGGTCAAAATCCTGGAATTGCTGACCCTACTTCATTGTAGGAGTTCCTCCACCTCTTGGATTGCACATGGCACAAGAAGGCCCACCACCACCTTCTAAAGGGTTTAGAGACAGGCAATAAGTGTTGCCAGAAACATCCAAATGCTGAGTATGAAATTATAAAGATAGAATCACAGGTAGGAAGTTTGGAGGTTCAAGCATCCACTGAGTTCATGATGTGCCTGAGCGGAACTCTATGAAAGCTGCTGTACAGAGGTTGCAAAGAAGTGAAGATTGGGCAAGAATTTCGGGCGGGATTCTCTCAGCCCGGGGCCGGGCTGGAGAATCCCCGCGACCGGCGCGAATCGCGCAACTCCGCCCCGATGCCAGTACGCGATTCTCCACAGGGCGGAGAATCGGTGCCGTTGGCGCCGGCGTGGTTGCCGCGGCGCCGGTCGGGGGCCGCTCTACAGAGCCCCCCCCGCCGATTCATGGCCCGGGATGGGCCAAGCCGCCGACGTAAAAAACCCAAGTCCCGCCGGCGCCGGCCACATCTGCTCTCAGCCGGTGGCAACTCGCCGTTGAAGGGTCGGGTGGGCGGAAGGGGGGTCCGACCCCGGGGGGGGGCCTCCGATGTGCCTGGCCTGCGATTGGGACCCACCGATCGGCAGGCCGGCCTCTCTGGCTGGGGGCCTCCTTTCTTCCACACCGGCCCCTGGAGCCCTGCGCCATGTTCGGGGCCAGCGCGGTGAAGGGAGCCACTGCGCATGCACACATTGGCGCCGGTGCCACTGCGCATGCGCGGACCCCGCGGCGCCCGATTCACGACAGGACCAGCAGCTGGAGCGATGTGAACCTCTCCAGTGCCATGCTGGCCACCTGTCGGGGCCAGAATTGCTGATCCTGAGGCCGTGTTGACGCCATCGAGAAACGCAACGGCGTTTCCGACGGTGTCAACACTTAGCCTCAGGATCACAGAAACCCGCCCTTCATGTTTGGATACCACTTCATGCTTCCAATGCCTAAAGGGAAAAGGAACAATTCTCGCACAGGAAATAATCTCTGGCATTGTTTCAGATTTTACATTGTAGAATTAATTGCTTTCAAATTAAAAGATTCCTTTGTTGCCTGCATTGTATTAATTTCAGAGGAACCCCATAGAATCCCTACAGTGCAGAAGGAGGCCATTCAGCTCATAGAGTCTGCACGACCGTCCAAAAGAGCACCCCACCTAGGCCCACTCGCCCCACCCTATCCCTGTAATCCCAGTTAACCTGCAGAATGTTTGGATACAAAGGGGCAACTTAGCATGGCTGGTCCATCTAACCTGCACATCTTTGGACTGTGGGAGGAAACGGAGCTCCCGGATGAAACTCACACAGACACAGGGAGAACGTGCAAATTCCACACAGACAGTGACCCAACGCTGGAATTGAACCCGGGTCCCTGGCACTGAGAGGCAGCAGTGCTAACCACTGTGCCACCGTGCCGCCTCTAAGGAAGTCTAACACGAAAGTAAATCTGGAAATATGTTTGACACAATGCCAAAGGGTGTTATATGTTTCTAACACAAAGCTTATTGTTTCACTCTCATCATGCTCTCATTGCTTTATTGAAATTTTCTCTACCTCGCAGCGCACTCAAGTATATCCAACAACCAGCTTAATAATCTTCAGTGTCACCTCAGTTCCCTGTCATAGGGTCACATAGCAACTATAAATATTATGGTGATAACATAGAAGAGAATTAGTATAGTTACATTCAATGATTCAGGGGGGTTATTTTGGTGAAAGGGTCCAGGCTAATAAACCACACCTGTTTGAAAGACTGAATTTAGCTTACATTTGTTTGTGAATTACCATAATTTGGATTTGTCTGGATGTGCTAAACACAACCTGAAGGTTTAGCATTCAAACACTAATTAGATGCAATTTTCATGGAGCATTTGTGCTCCGAACAGCCATTTGCACTGAAGGTGTGGCTGTGAGCTGGCTGGCATGCAGCAGAATATGTCAGGACATCTCAGGGACTGACTGAGAGGATACTGGGCACTCAGCAGAGAAAGGATGTCCTCCCTCCTGCCCCTGTCTCCTGCAACAGCTGGTACTGTCCTGCCTGTCCTCTCCACTTTCCACCCGCAGACCAAAGGCTATCCACAGGATGCCAAAGACCAAGCATTCCCTTTCTTCCGGCGACTCCTCTCTGTTATCCAAGAAGATGGAGTACCACAACAGTCACTCTTTTGAGGTAAATCCCTCAGAGATTTTCCCAATCAATGTTGAGTTGATTTGGAGGGGGAGGTGGGTTACAGGGCAGAGCGGAAGCCTCCCAATGTGTTTCAAAAATCCTCTTTGAACCTTCAGCACATGTGAACAGTAAGGTAAATAGTTCTCAAGATGTTCTGCAATGACGAGGACACTATTAAGTCAAGTGCTTTCCACCAAAATACTGTGCAGCGTCTATATTAAGTGGTGATAAAAAATTGAAGGGGAAATCAGACAATGTTCCTGTTAAGCTATACGGCCACAGAGTAATCCGAGCACACCAGCACCGGCCACACACAACTGCAGTAGAGTTGTGTGGCCACACAAAAGAATCTGTAGGGAACACACTCGTACACAAATCATCGGTGCACATTAATTAAAACAATTAGTAGATAAATTGCAATCAGCCTCTTAACGGTCCTCCGGGTAGTCATTCCTAGCGCAAGCTTCAACTCCTTTACCAAGGTGGCCCCTTGTGGACTAAGCCAGTGTTTCAGCTGAAGGTGCAATTTGTCCTCCTCCGAGGCTATTTAATGCTGAAAGTGTCAAGGGAAACTTGCCCCACAAACTCTTAAACAGCAAAACACCAGCAACATGTTTTGGAACAATGCAATAAAAACGCCAAATGGATTGTGTTGTAAACCACATAAGAGGGAACCTTGCAACCCCCAAAACAGCAACTGGATTGAGGAAAAATAACAACATGATCAGGGAGTGGGGTTATTAATCTCTTCTAGTCTGCTGCACTTAAAAGAGAAAGCAAACCTCTTTTTAAAAGAATGTAACGCTACATCTCAATAACTTGCTCAAAAATAAAATTATTTGCCAAGTGTTTTGACTATCTGTTACTGTGTTTTGGAGCAATCCAGCTTGGATCATTGCATTTTCAAACCACCAGGGAAAGATTGCTTCATTTAGTTGCAGTGCACACTGGCGAGGTTTCATGCGTTTGTTTATGATGGATCACAATTATCTCAGGATGTAAAGATGCTGTCGTTAAGTCATGGTGTCACCTTCTTCGTCATTGGGGAAGGATCTTTCATGGGGTTCCCGGCATCTGAGTCAAATGGAGGTCCCAAAGCTGCAGTGATTGCTCCCTTGATTGGTTAATTAGTGGTCGAGTTAAGGATGGTGGAGGCCCTCCTGCACAGAGGGAGCTGCAGTCTGCCATTGCAAGTAAGGGAGAGAAAGGGTGATTCCATCTTCTGAACAACTTTATTCTTTTCCCCTCTTCATTCTTTCATGGCATGTGGGCATCACTGGTGAGGCCTGAATTTGGTGTCCATTCCCGATTGTTACCTGTCTATTTCAGATCAGATAAGAGTCAATCACATCCAGTAGGTCTAGAGCTGCATGTAGGCCAAACCAGATCAGTAGAGCACACTCCGAACCCTAAAGGGTCATAATGAGCCAGATGAGTTTTTACAACCATCAATGATAGTTGACATGGTCACTATTACTGAAACGGGTTTATATTCCAGATTTATCAATTAAATGTAAATTCTGGCATCTGTTGATCCTGGGTTCCTGACACTGTGAGGCAGCAGTGATAACCACTCTGCCACCCTGAAGCCCCTTGTGCCTCTAGTAGCAATAATATTCTTTTGACTAGTCCGGTTAAGTTTCTGGTCAATGGTAACCCTCAGAATGTTAGTAGCAATGCTAATGTCACTGATGTCAAGAGGATATAGTTAGATTCTCCCTTGTTGGAGATGGTCATTGCCTGGCATTTGTTTGGTGCAAATGTTATCTTCCACTTATCATCTCAAGTCTGATCCAGCTCCTGCTGCAATGCAGGCACACTATCTGAGGAGTTGTGAATGGAACTGAACACAGTCCGATCATCCGCAATCAACATCACTTCTGACCTTATGATGGAGGGAAGGTCATTAGCTGTGCCTAGCAGCTAGATTGTACAAAGCTTGGCAGTGTATTCAGAGGTGGGTATGGGCATGTGAACGGTCTACCTACCTACCCACCCACCCTGCCCCCACTGCAATTTTACCAGAGGCAGATTGAGAGAGGTGGCCTGGCCAACAGTAGACCAATTGAGGTTCTTCAGTTGCTAATAGATTCCCACTTAAGGTCCTTATCCTGCTACAACCTCCAGGATTTACCTGGCAACAGATGAAATCCATGTCAAGCACTTAGCCTGGCAATTTTCCCAGGGTGGCCTGGTAATGGGACAGGGGATAGTTCCTCCTTAATTGGCATAAACCCCTGCAAGTATCCCTTCCCTCTGCTCATGCCCCCACTCCCGCTCCTGTGGTCTGACCTTTAAGTGACTCCTAGTACCATGTGGTGTTCTTTGTGATTCTGTTATTAGGATGGATGTCGTAATGTTCACAAAGACTACAGAAGCTAAGTTCATGAACAAAACTAACTTTTATTTACACTACACATTAAAGCTCGACCACTTACTCCTGTAGTAAACAATAATCTATTACCTACAAACTACACTCTCACTCTATCTATAACTGTACTCTACACTCGCTAGACCTCTCCTCTGCACTCTCTCCAGCCCTCTCCGAGAAGCCTGTGAGTCTGTGCTTTATATTGTTCTGCATCTAGCTCCATCTAGTGGTTAATTATGATATGACATTAGCCCTTTGTATTCTGAACATTTCACATTATTTCACAAGACCAACACCAGTGATTGACTCTTCATTGCCTAATGACTGCAAGCCATCCAGTTAATATTCAAGAAAGCGGCTCCACCTCCACCTTCGCGATAGTTTCCTAGAACAGTATGTAATGGAACCTACGAGGGAACAAGCGGTCCTAGATCTGGTCCTGTGTAATGAGACAGGATTGATTCAGGATCTCATAGTTAGGGATCCTCTCGGAAGGAGCGATCACAATATGGTGGAATTTAAAATACAGATGGAGGGTGAGAAGGTAAAATCAAGCACTAGTGTTTTGTACTTAAACAAAGGAGATTACAAAGGGATGAGAGAAGAACTAGCTAAGGTAGACTGGGAGCAAAGACTTTATAGTGAAACAGTTGAGGAACAGTGGAGAACCTTCCAAGTGATTTTTCACAGTGCTCAGCAAAGGTTTATACCAACAAAAAGGAAGGACGGTGAAAAGAGGGAAAATCGACCGTGGATATCTAAGGAAATAAGAGAGAGTATCAAATTGAAGGAAAAAACATACAAAGTAGCAAAGATCAGTGGGAGACTAGAGGACTGGGAAATCTTTAGGGGGCAACAGAAAGCTACTAAAAAAGCTATAAAGAAGAGTAAGATAGATTATGAGAGTAAACTTGCTCAGAATATAAAAACAGATAGTAAAAGTTTCTACAAATACATAAAACAAAAATGAGTGGCTAAGGTAAATATTGGTCCTTCAGAGGATGAGAAGGGAGATTTAATAATGGGAGATGAGGAAATGGCTGAGGAACTGAACAGGTTTTTTGGGTCGGTCTTCACAGTGGAAGACACAAATAACATGCCAGTGACTGATGGAAATGAGGCTATGACAGGTGAGGACCTTGAGAGGATTGTTATCACCAAGGAGGTAGTGATGGGCAAGCTAATGGGGCTAAAGGTAGACAAGTCTCCTGGACCTGATGGAATGCATCCCAGAGTGCTAAAAGAGATGGCTAGGGAAATTGCAAATGCACTAGCGATAATTTACCAAAATTCACTAGACTCTGGGGTGGTCCTGGCGGATTGGAAATGAGCAAACGTGACACCACTGTTTAAAAAAGGAGGTAGGCAGAAAGTGGGTAATTATAGGCCAGTGAGCTTAACTTCGGTAGTAGGGAAGATGCTGGAATCTATCATCAAGGAAGAAATAGCGAGGCATCTGGATGGAAATTGTCCCATTGGGCAGACGCAGCATGGGTTCATAAAGGGCAGGTCGTGCCTAACTAATTTAGTGTAATTCTTTGAGGACATTAACAGTGCGGTAGATAACGGGGAGCCAATGGATGTGGTATATCTGGATTTCCAGAAAGCCTTTGACAAGGTGCCACACAAAAGGTTGTTGCATAGGATAAAGATGCATGGCATTAAGGGGAAAGTAGTAGCATGGATAGAAGATTGGTTAATTAATAGAAAGCAAAGAGTGGGGATTAATGGGTGTTTCTCTGGTTGGCAATCAGTAGCTAGTGGTGTCCCTCAGGGATCAGTGTTGGGCCCACAACTGTTCACAATTTACATAGATGATTTGGAGTTGGGAACCAAGGGCAATGTGTCCAAGTTTGCAGACGACACTAAGATAAGTGGTAAAGCAAAAAGTGCAGAGGATACTGGAAGTCTGCAGAGGGATTTGGATAGGCTAAGTGAATGGGCTAGGGTCTGGCAGATGGAATACAATGTTGACAAATGTGAGGTTATCCATTTTGGTAGGAATAACAGCAAAAGGGATTATTATTTAAATGATAAAATATTAAAACATGCTGCTGTGCAGAGAGACCTGGATGTGCTAGTGCATGAGTCGCAAAAAGTTGGTTTACAGGTGCAACAGGTGATTAAGAAAGCAAATGGAATTTTGTCCTTCATTGCTAGAGGGATGGAGTTTAAGACTAGGGAGGTTCTGCTGCAATTGTATAAGGTGTTAGTGAGGCCACACCTGGAGTATTGTGTTCAGTTTTGGTCTCCTTACTTGAGAAAGGACGTACTGGCACTGGAGGGTATGCAGAGGAGATTCACTAGGTTAATCCCAGAGCTGAAGGGGTTGGATTACGAGGAGAGGTTAAGTAGACTGGGACTGTACTCGTTGGAATTTAAAAGGATGAGGGGGGGATCTTATAGAAACATATAAGATTATGAAGGGAATAGATAGGATAGATGCAGGCAGGTTGTTTCCACTGGCGGGTGAAAGCAGAACTAGGGGGCATAGCCACAAAATAAGGGGAAGTAGATTTAGGACTGAGTTTAGGAGGAACTTCTTCACCCAAAGGGTTGTGAATCTATGGAATTCCTTGCCCAGTGAAGCAGTAGAGGCTCCTTCATTAAATATTTTTAAGATAATGATAGATAGTTTTTTGAAGAATAAAGGGATTAAGGGTTATGGTGTTCGGGCCGGAAAGTGGAGCTGAGTCCACAAAAGATCAGCCACGATCTCATTGAATGGTGGAGCAAGCTCGAGGGGCCAGATGGCCTACTCCTGCTCCTAGTTCTTATGTTCTCGAGGACATTTAGGAAGGGGCAAGAAATTCTGGCCTTGTTAAAGACACCCAGATCCCATAAAAGAATAGAAACAAAATATATGGGGCGAAATTCTCCGGAAACGGCGCGATGTCCGCCGACTGGCGCCCAAAACGGCGCAAATTAGACGGGCATCGCGCCGCCCCAAAGGTGCGGAATGCTCCGCATCTTTGGGGGCCGAGCCCCAACCTTAAGGTGCTAGGTCGGCGCCGGACGAATTTCCGCCCCGCCAGCTGGCGGAAAAGGCCTTTGGTGCCCCGCCAGCTGGCGCGGAAATGACATCTCCGGGCGGCACATGCGCAGGAGCGTCAGCGGCCGCTGATGGCATTCCCGCGCATGCGCAGTGGAGGGAGTCTCTTCCGCCTCCGCCATCGTGGAGACCGTGGCGGAGGCGGAAGGGAAAGAGTGCCCCCACGGCACAGGCCTGCCCACGGATCGGTGGGCCCCGATCGCGGGCCGGCCCTTCGTGGGGGCACCCCCTGGGGCCAGATCGCCCCGCGCACCCCCCAGGACCCCGGAGCCTGCCCGCGCCGCCTTGTCCCGCCGGTAAGGTAGGTGGTTTAATTTACGCCGGCGGGACAGGCATTTTAGCGGCGGGACTTCGGCCCATTTGGGCCGGAGAATCGAGCAGGGGGGCCCGCCAACCGGCGCGGGGCGATTCCCGCCCCCGCCGAATCTCAGGTGCCGGAGACTTCGGCAACCGGCGGGGGCGGGATTCACGCCAGCCCCCGGCGATTCTCCGACCCGGCGGGGGGTCGGAGAATCTCACCCCTGGTGTACGATATCCTCTTGGATGCTATCTGGTTCCTTCAAGGTGCTTCCCTGATGCCACAGCTGAGATGCTAAATCTGCCACGAATGAAAGAGCTGAGGGTAACGTTACCCTGTGACCCCCACCAGGGCCTACAGCTCTTGCCTCTGGAGGGATAAGCTGAAAATGAATGTCAGTGCCAAGCTGGCAATCAAAGTTGAGGCTCAGCATATGAGAAGAGTGCAACAAAGATATATCAGAAAGAAAACTGAACTGCTATACCAACCCCATGTGAAATGCAGCTAGTTATAAATAATGATCATCAGCTTTCAGTATCCTGTTTCTAGTCACCTATTAAATATTTAATTGCTGGAAATATTTCTACATAGGTCTATTAAAAGTTTTATTATTCGTAGAAGAACAACTGCAATTATCATCAGCTTTAAGTATCCTTTTTCCAGTCACTCATTACATATTTAATTGCTCAAACGTTTTCTACATGGATCTATTCAAAAATCTCATTATTTGCAGCAGAAGATTGCAACTTTGGATTCCTGATAGCTAAACTCTATTTTGATGGTGAGTTGGCACTGGCATTCTTTTTCAGGTTTGCCCTCCGGGAGTTGCAAGTTGGGAATTTCAGTCAGGTCACGGATTAATTGTTTACAGTCCCATAAACAACGAGGGCAGAGACCGGAGGAGTGACTGTTCAGCTATCACCATCAACGTGCCAGTGCCAAGTTCTTAAAGTCAAAAGGCCCAAAGGAATTAAGGGATGTAGAGGATATAGGGTGTAGAGGGGAGGCAGCTCCCTTTTCTGAGAAAACCCTGCAGATCTTGTCAACGGAAGTGGAAAGAAGCACGAGGGGAAAAGGGGGGTGCGCAAGGTGAATAAAGATTCTGCTCCAAAAACAAAAGCATGTGCAGCAGGGTGGCACACCGTGACATGGGCGGCATGTTGGCCCAGTGGTTAGCACTGCCGCCTCACAGCACCAGGGGCCCGGGTTTGATTCCAGCCTTAGGTGCCTGTCTGTGTGAAGTATGTATGTTCTCCCCATGTCTGTGTGGGTCTCCTCCAGGAGCTCTGGTTTCCTCCCACAGTCCAAAGATGTGGAGGTCAGGTGGATTGGCCTTGCTAAATTGTCCCTGATTGTCCAACGATGTGCAGGTTAGGTAGAGTTACAGGGATAGGGCGGGATTGTGGGCCTGTGTGGGGTGTTCTTTCGGAGGATCGATGCAGACTTGATGGACCGATTGGCCTCCTTCTGCACTGTATAGACTCTCTGGATTCCCTATGTCAATGTCCTGTTTAAGATACTGCTCTTTTCTATAACACACACACCTTCGGCCACCTACATGAGAAACGTACTTATCTTTCCAAATCCTTTTGCCCTGACATACTTCCCACCTTCACTGATTACAGATTGGAATATTCAGGGCTCTCCCACTTTCATAGGATTTACAGTGCAGAAGGAGGCCATTCGGCCCATCGAGTCTGCATCGGCCCTTGGAACGAGTCCCCCACTTAAGCCACGCCTCCACCCTATCCCTGTAACCCAGTAACCCCACCTAATCTTTTTGGACACTAAGGGCAATTTATCATGGACAATCCACCTAATTTGCACATCTTTTGACTGTGGAAGGAAACCGGAGCACCAGGAGGAAACCCACGCAGACACAGGGAGAACGTGCAGATTAATAGTGTTAATTAGATCAATTTATGCACAGCAAGGTTCCACAAAAGCAAGTGAATGAATGATCAATAAATCAACTTCTGGTGATGTTCTTTCTTCCACCACATGTCTGTAGATGCAATGTTCAAATTATTAAAAACATTTATCCATGTTCTCACAATTTGGCCAACACCTCCAATAATAAGGCGGAACGGTGGCATAGTTGTTAGCATTGGTGCCTCTCAGCACCAGAGACCTGGGTGAATTCTGGCCTTGGGTGATTGTCTGTGTGGACTTTGCACTTTCTCCCTGTGTCTGCGTGGGTTTCCTCCAGGTGCTCCGGTTTCCCTCCCACAGTCCAGATAAGTGCAAGTTAGTTGGATTGGACATGATAAATTGCCCTTAGTGGCTAAAAAGGTTATATGGGGTTATTGGGTTACGGGGATAGGGTGGAAGTGAGGGCTTAAGTGGGTCGGTGCAGACTCGATGGGCCGAATGGCCTTCTTCTGCACAGTATGTTCTATGTATGTAATCTACAAAAATGGGTAGGTTAGGTGGGGTTAGAGGGATAAGGTGAGGGTGTGGGCCTGAGGAGGAGGGTACTCTTTCGGAAGGTAGAATCATAGAATTTACAGTGCAGAAGGAGGCCATTCAGCCCATCGGATCAGCACCGGTCTTGGACACAGCACCCCACTTAAGCCCACACTTCCAACGTAACCCAGTAACCCCACCCAACCTTTTTGGACACTAAGGGCAATTTAGCATGGCCAATCCACCTAACCTGCATATCTTTGGACTGTGTAAAGAAACCGGAGGAAACTCACGCAGACACAGGGAGAACGTGCAGACTCCGCACAGACAGTGACCCATGCCCGGAATTGAACCTGGGACCACGGAGCTGCGAAGCAACTGTGCTAGCCACTATGCTACCATGCTGCCCCGTGCTGCACGCTTTTGCCTTCATTTTAAATCGGTATGATTCATGTGGAGGCTGGGTAGGTGAGGAGCATTCAGGACAGTGCCAGCATCAAGCCTGCAGGCTATTTTGATGCACGGGCCTTTAACCAGGGCTCCGACCCAAACCAAGTGGAACTATCAAGGAAGTTGTGCAGGAGGAAGCTGCCTCTGGAAGCCCTAGGGAATGATGCTCTGCTCTCAGGATAAATGTGTGATTGGAAGGCAATCGTAATCAGGGGAGGGAAGCTCAGAGCATTGAGAGGTCTAAGACGCTTAAGCAAGTGTTTGAATTCACAAAGATAAAGACATGTGAACTACCTCATTAAGTTGTCAATCATTACCTGATCTTCCATTTGATTTGTACATAACATTCTTTAAAAACATTGCAAAAGGTTTCCACCATTAAAATATTGTCCTTCAAACTTATTTATGAAACATGAGATCTTAAATGACATCTTATCAGCTTACGGCCATGCTATTTATTTACATGAAATACGTTGATTTAATTTAGTATGAAATGCATGAAACTGCATACAGGGCCTGTTCCAAACTGCTATGTAGCCATTGACAGCCAGACGTAGTGTTGCTCGTTTTAGCCTTAGTTTAATTACTCTTGTTCTATCACCTTTGCCCTTGAGTCGCCAGGTATCTTTCTGATGCTGCCACGTGGTTCAAGTCCGAGTAATGATCAATAATCCAACACACCGCTTAGTAAGAGTTTAATCAATGCACATTTATTATATACAGTAATCAATACTTATACATTAATTCTACTTCTAAGCTACTTCCTACAACTAACAGGCCAATACTTAACTTTGGAAATGGCCCACCAGGTCAGGGAAACGAATGGCCTTTCCTATGGGTTCGGTGCCTGCAGGATTCAAAGCAGGTACAGGTCGATAGTCAGGAGTGCCTATCTCGTAGCGAGCGTTGGAGTAAGACTTACAGTTCTTGCGGCTGTTGTAGAAGGTCAGCAGAAGGGTCTCGAAGGGTGCAGAGAGGAGAAGAAGGGAAGAAGGGCCGATTTGAACTTGGCCCCTATTCTTATAGTCCCCAGGGGCTTCCCGCCTCTCGGGGCGGACCTTGTACCTGGTTCCAAGTGATTGGACTTGGTCCCAATCACTTGGTTCGATATTCTCCAATGCTGGAGCGATTCCTTGATCGAGGGGTGGCCATTCACCTCTCTTTGTGTAAGCTCCTGCTGGCGCCGAAAAGTCTGGGTCAGCTTTGTGTTACTAATTTGTAGCATATTGTTCCCGGGATTGCTACTTACTATGCAGATGGCTGGTGTGTTGTGTGGATGGCTGCAGGTATCGATTCTGTCTGGCTTCCCCAGAGGCGAATACACTGTTTTACCTGCAGCTGTCTGTTTGAGTCCTGTTGGCTGATTTTCCCAACAGCCTCTTCCGTTCGCCATTTTAAATCGGGGTTTGGCCATTCGAATCGGGAGTTAGCAATTTTACATGGCTACAGTAGGTCTTCCAATCCTCAGTTGTCCCATTTTAATCAACATACTTTGACATGAAGGAGCACCGCTGAAAAATAGCAGCAGCAATATTCAGGGCGCCATAGAAGGAATCAAGCACTTTAGTTTCTCCTGTGTGAATCTGGCCAGTTCTGACGGGCACGCTGTGTTGTGTTCTGCATTGATTCACATTCACGTTAGATCTCGCGAGGCATTGTGAGCTGGGTAGTACCCGGAAGCGGGGTCTCCTGGCTTTTATAGGCCACGCTGCACCATGGCGAGCAGCTTTTCGGGCACAGCGTGGCCATGAGATGCTTCAATACAGTTGTGAAATATATAATATTCACCGTATACATTCAATCGAGGATTGGTTTGCACTTAGGCAATTGGTCCTGAGCAAGTTGTTCAGAATGAACCTTCTGCCTCCTGTCGCATTAGTACATAATCTAGGTCCACATTTCAGTGCAGCATGGAGGAAAAAATAACAAAATAATAAACAATGTTTAGAGCAAATAGACCTTTCAAATGCTCTAGAGTTTTGCCCCCCATAAGCTTCCTCGTCTCATCTCATTCCACTGTTCACTTTTCATAGCCTTAAATCATCCTCTTGTCCAAGCAATTCCTTGTAGAAGATTTCTTAGACTATTTCAACCACAGATGCGTGGCAGACATTTGCACATTTTAACCACCCTTGCCTTCCTTTTGTCATTAACTCAATATCTCTGCCCCTGCATTCTCTCAACATTCAGTGGGGTAGCCTATTGCTGTTATCAGAGCAGAACCCTTCTTAATTTAACTTTTCTGCGCCAATGAAAAGAAAAGAATTCCTCAGCTGCATTTGGAGCACAAAAGCTAATGTGGTGCTTTTTAAAGAACGTAGACAGAATAAAGATGGTGCCAATATTTCTATTTGTTTCTACATGGCCTCTTCAAAGGGAAGCAGTGCTATTGATAAAGGATGGTATGCTTTCCATTCTGATCCCCTGGGTCAACGTCAAACAGTCCAAAATCGGGTAGAGTGCGTTGTACTAGGAAGTATCACGCATCCCCTATTCTGATCCAACCAGAAGTACCTCAATCACAGCCTTAGACTGTCACTTTCCATTTGCCACACCAGCTACATTCACCTGCCATCGCAGAATGTGATTAGCATTTGGTGAGAAATTTGTTTTGCACTTTGGCCGTGTGGCGACGAGGATCTGGAACAAGATTGTCCAAACTCACCTTGTTACTCTAACATTGACTGAACAGTTGGAGAGAAAAGTTTTATAGTTGCTGACAGCTGGAGAGCTGTCAACTTTCCAAGAAGAGGAAGAAATAGCTTCTTCCTGGTGAAAATAGGCAATGCTGTCATTGCTAATTGAGCTTCTCCACTGTATCACAATGCATGAGTAAAACTTTAATGCAGCAAAAACTATATAAATATGGTATAATTTGCCTGTGTTTGCATATGTTGTAAATATTCAGTGCAAATCTCATAGCCCTGTAAATGTAATTTAACATCTTATCAATAAATGATTCTTTGTACTCAAGTGCATTTAACATTTATGCCTTTACACTCATGATAAGTATGTACAAATTGTGGCTAAATACTCTGGAGTACATTTTTCATCAACACATGATTAGAAGCTCAGCTCTTAAATCTAAAGCTTTAATCCTGACGATCCCATCCTGGAAGGAGGTTAGAGTTTTCTTCTGAATGATTTATGAAAAGTAATCTGTCGATTGTCAACTCAAATGATTCTCTCAGTAGTCTTATAAAAGCATTTGTGTGCAGTTAGTTCAATGAAATTGCGTGTCGAGGGGACAAGTGGAATTATGAATACCGGGGACGAAGTTTTCCGGCCATTCCCGCCAGCGGAGTCTTCCGGCCCAGCTGACGGCGACTCCTGCTGCGGCGGCAGGTGCGAGCAATGGGAAATCCTGTTGACAGTAGCGGGACTGGAGGGTCCTGCCACCTGGCAAAGGTGGGTCGCCGCTGCCGCAAAACATGCCGTGGGTGTGGGGAAAATGCCACCCTGTGACTTCCACTTAAATGGAAATGAAGGGAATTTTCATGATGTAGAATTGATTGACGCTGCTTAAAATATATATTTAGGGTGGAATTCTCCGTTTTTGAGGTTAAGTGTGCTGACGGGCGGCTCCGGCAGTGCCTGTCCTCCTGACCAGAATGGTCGGATCCCGCACCAGATTCTGCCCTTGGAAGGTCTTCATTTATGCACAGGCAAGTTCCCCACCGAATCTCCTTGCAGGCTGGCAGCTGATTGGTCCGCCCTCCATCAGCTGATTGGTTTGAAGGTCCTGGTGCCATGTTCAAATATAAGTCCAGCACACGCATATCACTTTGTCCAGCCCACGTGTCTTCACCAGACCATGCAGGATGTCAACAACCCAGAGGGAAAAGGCTAGCAGCCTCAAGAAGGAATCTTCGATGCAACCACCCTCCCCCCGAGCCTATCACTTGCAAGGCACCCGTGCCCCACTATAGACCGTCTCTGGAGTGTTCATGCATCCCCTTCCAGTAAATGATGAGGTATCTCTCTGACCCCTTTGTCTGTGAACATTTTATGCAACCTTATTGGGGACCAGCTTTCCTCTCCTCGATCGCCACTCTGCCTTCCATTGTTTGTCTTCTTTAACTCCTGGCCCCTCTGCCTGTCATCGTGGACCCCCACCATACCCGCTGTCCTCCATCCACATTGACCTCCTTGTCTTTGTCAGGCCATCCTATTTGTTTTAGTGATTCCCATGCTTATAACGTGTTGAAAAAGCTGACCGGGTAATTTGCTTCCAGAGTTTTCAGTGAGATCAAACCTCGGTGCCACCTCTTACCTACAATAATTTATTTACCTGAATGTGGAGTTTGCAAGAGTTGTTTTTTCCCCACCTCCCTCCTATCCTTCCCACCGTTGGCCTCCAAACCTACCTCAACCCAGTCCCCTATCTCCTGAATTTCAAACCTCCAATGTTTATCTTTTGGATGAGAGGTTTAAACAAGGCCCCATCTGCCCTCTCAGCTGAACAGAAAAGATCCTGTGACACTATTTCAAAGAATAGTAGAAGAGCTGTCACCGGTGTCCTGACCAATATTTATCCCTCAATCAACACCACTAAAACAGATCATCTTGCCGTTACCACATTGCTGTTTGTGGGAGCTTGCTGTGCACAGATTGGCTGCCGTAATTCCCACATTACAACAGTGAGTACACTTCAACAGTCCTTTGGGATGTCTGTTGGTCATAAAAGATGCTCTGGGGTCACAGGTTTGAATCCCACCAGGGCAGATGGTGAAATTTGAATTCAATAAAAATCTGGAATTAAAAGTCTAATTATGACCATGAAACCATTGTCAATTGTCGTAAAAACCCATTGCGGTGTTCTTTGCGATTCTGTTATCAGGATGGATGTCGTAATGTTCACAAGGATCACAGAAGCTGAGTTCGTTGACGAAGCTAACTTTTATTTACACTTTAATAATAGCCTGTTGTCACAAGGAAGCTTGAATGAAGTTACTGCGAAAAGCCCCTAGTCGCCATGTTCCAGCGCCTGTTCGGGGAGGCCGGTACGGGAATTGAACCCGCGTTGCTGGCATTGTTTTGCATTACAAGCCAGCTATTTAGTCCAGTGTGCTAAACCAGCCCCTTAATTTAAGCTCAACCACTTACTCCTATAACAAACAATAATTATAGTAATCTACACTCCACTAACACTAGTCCATACACTCTACCTCCAATGCTACTCTATCCTCTGCAGATCTCTCCTATGCACTCTATGTCATGATATTCAAACATACACATCATGATAGACACACCAACAGACAAATCAGAACACACAACACCACAACCAATGACAGAAAGATATAAAATCACAGACACGACCCCCGGTGGTCAGTATTAGCTGCAGAGGAGGACCAGGACACATCTGCCACCAAACACACTCAGGGAGACAGCACGTGCAGAGTATCCAGAACGAACTGTATTATAAGAGTTAAAATAAAATAGAGTTGTACCACATACAACTGTGTTGGCTCATCTGTGCACCAGAGCACCCAACACCACATGGTACAGGAGTGGATCGATACCTGCCGGCATACCTCAGTGTACACAGACAACCAGCAGTGCCCAGGCAAAATGATAGAGCTCCCGGTTCCGCAGCCGCTCCAGTGCCACGGCGACCTCCGCGAAAACTGGCGGCGATTCCGGCAAATGTTCGAATTGTTCCTGGTGGCAGCTGAACTCCAAGACCTGGATGATAGCGAAAAAATTGAATTTCTCCTCACCATCGCCGGTGCAAGGGCAAGAGAAATATTCACAAGGTTCAGGTTCTTCAGGAGGCAGTAAAGGTACGATTACCAGGCAGTCCTGGACAAATTCTCCAAGTACTGTGAAGAAAACGCAATCCAATCGGCAAATAAAGGTAAGAAAATCTGCAGTACTCACCTCGTGGCTGGGATCCCGGAGCCCGAATTCCCAGAGGCCGAAATCCCGGGCCTGAGAGAGGGCTGGGTCGAGGTCGGCGGCCATCTTGCTAAAGGTATCACGCTAGCACAGTTGCGCGAGCAGTGCGCAGAACCGGAAGTATCGTTTGCGCATGCGCGAGATGCTGCGCATGCGCAGTCAAGAAAACGGCCATCGGTAAAGGAACAGCGATCTGAGCATGCGCAGTCGCTTCCTACGTGATACATACCGAGCGTCAGGATGTTAGAGGCCCCAGACTGCACCAATTTAAAGGGGAAACGTCCCAAATCCAATTTAAAAGGGAAACGTCCCAAATCAAAAAAACAAAAATCTGTTAAAGCTGTAAAACAACCTTCCCTCACCTGGAATGACAGCACAGTGCCGCAAATTGACCCAGGAGATGAATTTGACCTCCGAAGAACCCTCCGACAAGCAGTTACCTACGCACAAGCCGATGATTCCGACCTCGAATACTTCGATGACGATCTTTACAGTGTTTCCGGACCTCGCGAGCCCAATGATAGCTCCGTGGTCCTATACGACTAGGACTCGGACGAACCTTTCGTGTTGCACATTGGCGGCCCCCACATTGAATCCGACGCAGATGCGGATTCATTTTTCGGATTTGAGGATCTTCAATCCAGCAGATATGACGTTCCAACTTATCAGTACCGGATGATGCTGCAGCCTGACATTAACAGACAGGGAGCGGTGCAAGCACACGGAGAGCGCCCTGCTGCCACACAGAGCGTGGTCCACGTCCCGCTCAACGTTCCCGACTCTATGAAAGAAGACATGCAAGACTCCAGAGCGCAGTCCTTGCACGGACAAGAAGTGACTCCAGTGTCACAAGCCTCCACAGAGAGCTCGTGGACAGCCTCCACGATAGAAGCAACGCAAGACTCCAGAGCGCAGTCCTTGCATGAACAAGAAGTGACTCCAGTGTCACAAGCCTCCACAGAGAGCTCGTGGACAGCCTCCACGATAGAAGCAACGCAAGACTCCAGAGCGCAGTCCTTGCACGAACAAGAAGTGACTCCAGTGTCACAAGCCTCCACAGAGAGCTCGTGGACAGCCTCCACGATAGAAGCAACGCAAGACTCCAATGTGCAGTCCTTGCAGGAACAAGACCATGAGGGTCTAGCAACCTCTCCTGACCAACCAGCGGTAGATGATGCAAGTCTGCCATGCTCACGTGAACAGCCAGAAGGCTATAACAGCCTACCATGCTCCACTACACAGCAGCATGACCATGAAGGTCTCTCATGCCACAATGAAGGGCACAGCGCTGATGACTGTTCAAGCCCAACTGAAGACAAGCCAAAGGGGCAGCACGGTAGCACAAGTGGATAGCACTGTGGCTTCACAGCGCCAGGGTCCCAGGTTCGATTCCCCGCTGGGTCACTGTCT
This sequence comes from Scyliorhinus torazame, assembly GCF_047496885.1. Taxonomy (NCBI): domain Eukaryota; kingdom Metazoa; phylum Chordata; class Chondrichthyes; order Carcharhiniformes; family Scyliorhinidae; genus Scyliorhinus; species Scyliorhinus torazame. The sequence goes on from NC_092727.1 coordinate 95,971,873, forward strand.
GTGCGGAGTCTGCACGTTCTCCCCGTGTCTGCGTGGGTTTCCTCCGGGTGCTCCGGTTTCCTCCCACAGTCCAAAGACGTGCAGGTTAGGTGGATTGGCCATGCTAAAAATTGCCCGTAGTGTCCATAAGGGGTTATTGGGTTGCGGGGATAGGGTGGAAGTGAGGGATTAATGTGGGTCGGTGCAGACTCGATGGGCCGAATGGCCTCCTTCTGCACTGTATGTTCTATGTAATCTATGTAATCTATGAATCGCCTCGTCCAAGCCCGAAGAAAAAAGGTTTATGCGCTGACCTTCAGGATCATTATAGCCGAACAGAGATTAATAATGCTGCACGGCCACAGAAGGATGCTGAGGATTTGCTAAAGAAATTTATTGAATGTTTAACTTGCAAGGAGCAGACTGAGAATTGCCAGTGTTTTAGTACGGATCGAAAAAATGGACAAGACATTGATCCTCAGGTAATGGAAATAACACAACCTGAATCATATCTACAGCAGGGACAAATGTCTCCCTTCAACACAACACCGCAAAATCCCAACTTCGGAGACCAGCAGTTAGTCAGTAATGACTCTTCAAACCTTGAGGGGAACATTAATTGCATTGAACCTATACACACTCCACTGATAAATGAGCAGAACATTGGAGCAAGAATCCTGAGGACACCGACATCGAGTAGCCAGATAACGAATTTAAAACCCACAGCAGTTTCAAGTGAACCAAGTGTGCTTTCCACTAATGGTGAAGATGCAGATAAGGTCGACCCGATTATCCATTGTACCACACTAACCCCAGTGATTAAGCAGTTATGTATGGGGAGTATAATGTGGGCAATTGAGAACAGTAAAAGAGAGACTGTGACCATGCCAGTCCCAGCAAAATCAGACCCAGAGACCATGAAGGCATGTACATTAGACAAAGATACATATGAGGTACCTGAGAAGAAAAGTGAAACGGAATGTTCTTTGGAAAATAGTACAATGTCGATAGAAACATTGGATCCTATATTCGAGACCATACATATGGGAGAATTTGGGGGTAATAAACAAGGTTCTGCAATGTCTGGGGGAAGATTTAAAATTCCAAAGAAGAAAAGCCCAAATGAAGGACAACGGCAAGACAATGACAGTCCACCGACATGGTGTGCACCACCAGATGAAAACTCTGACAATTTATCCAACCCTAGTGAACAGCAAGCTGCTAATGAGGATCTATCCACGGGATGTGAGACGAGTGACGACAGCATCCCACTTCCCATGCAAAAGGTGCAAGGTGACAGACCTCGCCTAGTGCGTACCGAGGCACTCGACGATCACGGTGGGACCACTGACGACTGCGGTGGCGGCGCACCGCTTCCACCCTCGATGGCTCGAGCCTCTCCACTGGTGGGTGCATTCCTGCATGTTCCGACTCCAGAAGTGCAGCTTCAGGGAATCTCGGCTGCCTCCAGTGAACCTGTTGGGACTCCGGACGGGGGGCATCGACGGAAGGCAGACCGGACTCCAGATGGGGAGCAGCCAAGCGCCGACTCTGATTTGCGCACGCCAGACCTTGCTCCGGACGGGCGGTGTCGCGGCCTCGGTGATGGCACGCTCAGGGTGACGGCGGATGCCACGGCGACAGGGAATGGATCGCGTGGCAGTCCCACTGGGTCGGCAGTGGCAACCAGCACCGGCGGTCCAAGATGGACACACCAATTCGCGCCATCGCCAGACGTTGATGCGAGCAACAATTCTCTCTCCAAGGCGACATGCTTCGACGTTTCTCTGCGGAGTCGCCCTTCCGGCACAGCAGGTGGCCGGAACCAGCGTGCACGGTCTCGGCCAACTTCCACATCTGGCACAGTCATCGCCTTGCATGATATTAGTGATGGTGCTACTTCGATGGCAACGACCCATCGGCTACAAGATGCCGTCCACCACAAACATAAAAAGAAAAAAGACTCCACCTTGTTCCTGGCATGCAGGGCGGATGGATTGGTGCGTAGGCGCAATCAGCGAGCTTTGCGCCGCCTTCCACGCTCGCAACTGAACCGTACGCACACGCCGGATCCTCCACTGGTTCCCAAGGATGACTTCGTGGAGATGCCACGGATCATGCCCCTTCCATCGCCACCAGAACCAAACCACAGCCAAGGCACCACTAACAAAGATGTTGAATGTTATATTTGCACGAATGAAAAAACCAAGCACTGCACGAAGTACAACAAATGGTAAAGTAGAGACTTCGGCAACAGCATCACCTCCCAACAGTGCAAGGTGAACCAGTGTGACCCCAAATCTCCACAGCTGAACCGGCTTGAGGACCAGCCCATTCTTGAGGCGGTCACCCATTAGACTGGACTTATAACGCTGTTCATACGTTCAAAAAGTCAAACACTTCTGTATTATAACCTGTTGTTGTTTATTGTTCCAGATATCGTCTGACCAGACCAATGTTCACGTTTTTTTTTTCTCTCGTATCCAAGTTTTGTTATGGTACAACCTTGTTAGTGTGACGCACCCGACATCGCCCCATGTAAATAGTTACGTCATATACACACGCTGTACACAACACACACACACACTCTTAGATGCACTCACGACACACTTATATTTATAACCACGTAGGCACATATCTTTGTAAAAAGGGGGGATGTCATGATATTCAAACATACACATCATGATAGACACACCAACAGACAAATCAGAACACACAACACCACAACCAATGACAGAAAGATATAAAAGCACAGACACGACCCCCGGTGGTCAGTATTAGCTGCAGAGGAGGACCAGGACACATCTGCCACCAAACACACTCAGGGAGACAGCACGTGCAGAGTATCCAGAACGAACTGTATTATAAGAGTTAAAATAAAATAGAGTTGTACCACATACAACTGTGTTGGCTCATCTGTGCACCAGAGCACCCAACACCACACTCTACTGCAGCCTTCCCTCTCCCAGAAGCCTGAGAGTCAGTGCTTTATAAAGTACTGCATCTAGCTCCATCTAGTGGTTAATTGTAACATGACATTAACTCTTTGTATACTGAACATTTCTATTATGTCACACCCATCTTGTTCACTAATGCCCTTCAGGGAAGGAGATCTGCGGTACTTACCCGATCTGGCCTAAATATGACTCCAGATCCGATGCAGTTGATTCTTAACTGCCTTCTGAAATGGCCTAGCAAGCCACTCAGTTCAAGGGCAATTACCAATGGGCAACAAATGCTAGCCCAGCCAACGACGGCCACATTCCAAGAATGAATATTAATAAATTAATTCATTAAGTTGACCCCCCCCCCCCCCCACCACCACCACCACCAAGTTACTAAACTCCTGGACCTGGCTTCACTTACCCGAGGGCTGCAGTAATGCTAAGTGTGCACCAATCTTGGTTTACTCTACGTTATCTCACTGCTTGCACCTAGTCAACTCCTTCGAAATAAGGCCCAGTAATATATGCATAAAGTATCCTCCGCTCACCACATGCACGAAAATGAATGCAACAAAATGTTTAACACAATGTTCTTCCCTCAAACTCATTTACATACAGATAACACAAACTTAGATTTATAAATCTGCGCACTGTAAATCCAAGGCCATTGTGATACACTTTGCACGCTGGCAGTGCACCTCGACTGGTTTCCCAGTGGCGTGGGGTGGCTGCAGTGGGAAATCCTATTGACAAGTGGCTGTAAGAATCCTGCAGGCAACGAACAGTGCACCGCCAAGAAACATATGGCTGAGGAACCGGAGAATCCCACCCCATGTTAGATGAGGTACGCATGTGACAAATATCTCAATGAATTCTTTGTGGGGAAACAGATTAAAATATTGTGATTTATCTGTGCATCCAACACTGATGCTGGGAACATCTGTTACCTGCAAAGTCATGTCGTGAAGTATTAGATTAACACCATCACCTGTGCCCCCAACAGGAAATACCTTGATAGAAGCGCTACTTTCTTTCCATTACTTATCAATTGCACTTTCAGCATGCGTTTTATGGTACATTACAGAACGTAGGTGAGGCTATTTTCTTTCCAGGATCCTCTAAATTTAGCGTAACCTCCTACTGTCAGTGAAATTCTACCTGCAGATACTCAGGAAAGAGCTGAGTGAGGCTTTCCAATGACATTTGGCTGTCCATGGCTAGATGTCAATCCAGTCATAGTGTAACATGCACCTTCCTGTCAGGAACAAGTGAGTGCAACAAACTATGGTAAAACAGGATATCCATGTCAGTAGAATTCAGTCAAGCATTTTAAGAAGTCGATGTGGAGCCAGGCAAGAAACACTGTTTTGGTGCAAAACAGAATGCTTTCCATGGGAACTGCATAACAGTAAATTATTTTGATCATATTATCTACAATGCAGAAGGAGGCCAATCGGCCGATCAAGTTTGCACCGGCCCTTGGGAAGAGCACCCGATCTAAGCCCAGACCTCCACCTGTAACCCCACCTAACCTTTGGGCACAAAGGGCAATTTATCATGGCCAATCCACCTAACCTGCATATTTTTGGGCTGTGGGAGGAACCCGGAGCACCCGGAGGAAACCCACGCAGACACGGGGAGAAAGTGCAAACTCCACACAGACAGACAGTCACCAATTCTTCTCTCAGAGTTTGAACCCAGGCTGGATGAATTGGACAAAAATATAATATCTCAGCTGACTGGAACAGTTCTATCCAAAATTAACTTTGTGAAGTTTCAACTAATTTCCCAGGATGTGAGCCATATCTATCCCATTACACATCAGCATTATCTAATGCTCCCTCACTTGGTACTTTTTGCGACCAATATAGATTGTCCAAGAGCTGGATTTATGGCGGGAGGTTGGGGGGTGCGGGGATGGGGTTTGTATTGCTTTCCTGCACGTTGGCAAACTAAGGCAATCCTGCAGTGATGCACTGGAGGTGGCCTTAACAACCTGAGCGTAGAACCTCTGCCCCTCAGGGAAAGGAAATCCCACCCTTGAGCACCAAAACACAGTTGTGGCTGCTGCTACACAGGGTCCCAGGAAGAAGACAACATGGGTGCTGGATTCAGGTAAGTGAGAGCATTTTGGTTGTGGACTCAAGGGAGGGGATATGGGGAGGGGGGCGGTGCAGGATTTAGAGCTGGGGAGGGTGGGAATGCATGAAGTGGTGGTGGGGGGAGGGGGGTGCAGGGTACGGTTAACATCTTAGGGATGTGACAAATGGAAGACTTTAGGAATATGAAATTTGAAGTATTGGTCAATGTAATGTTTTAAAACCTGCAGTGAGAGTGTGTTTAACTGCAGTGGTCATGTTTTTTTCAAAAATAATTCTGTTTTTGCAGAGCCTGGGTACCTTTAGCAGCCAGAAGGAGAAATTGACATAGGAATGTGTTTTTCAGTCTGGACCAATAGACTGTGGTTTGATTGGGAAAGTCCCTGGTGAGTTAATGTGCTTTGCAGCCAGCAGAGATCATGGGCAGGATTCTCCGTCGGTGGGATCCTCTGCTTCGCGGGTAGCGCACTCACACAAGCAGATTTCCCAACGGCATGGGGGATGGCCACGATGGGAACGCCATTGGCCTGCTGCCGGGACGGAGGAACCCGCTGTCGGCGGGGGAACGCCGTGCCAGAAAACAGATCTGGTGGGACAGAGAATCCTGCCCCATTTGTTTTTCAGTTTGGGGAGATGAGGTCATCGATGGGTGGAGTCAAGGAATGCAGAGAGACATTTCGAAAAGTTTTAGAGAAGCAGTTTTTGGAGAAAGCTTTGGAGAGAGGAATTGAATTCTGATCTGCCGGAGCTGAATCCACAATTCTCCCACAGTAATATGGATTGAGAGCTGCATGTTTCCTTTCTTGTTGTTAATGGAAGATTGAGTAGTAGTGTTTAAGAGGTAATGGTAGGGCAGCACGGTGGCGCAGTGGGTTAGCACTGCTGCCTCACGACGCTGAGGTCCCAGGTTCGATCCTGGCTCTGGGACACTGTCAATGTGGAGTTTGCACATTCTCCCCGTGTTTGCGTGGGTTTCGCCCCTACGACCCAAAGATGTGAAGGGTAGGTGGATTGACCACGCTAAATTGCCCCTTAATTGGAAAAAATTAATTGGGTACTCTAAAGTTTTTTTTAAAAAAGATAATGGTAAGTTGTTCTTTTCGGGTGTGCAGTTAAAACGTTTTGATATTGTATTCATGATAAAGTTGTGTTTTAAGATAATCAAGCCCTATTTCTTCATGCAATCACTACTCGAGTGAATCATTCTTTCCGCACAGTCTTACAAATAACTAAAATAATGGGGTTTTGGCTCAGTATCCTACCCACTGTTGGGGTCTGGTCTGGGATTGTAATAGTGATGTGACTCTGATGTATACAGGGCACACCCCCCAGGTGATTGTCACATGGGTGTTTCCAAATTCCACTCCAAAAACACACTTTAAAAGCTCACAATAATGATTTCTAGTAGCGGTTTGCATTCCAAGATCCAGTCCAGGTTTTATCCAAATTACTCTTTTGAACAATGCCTCCACTCCACTTTTAACAGCGGACCTAGTATGCAGGTTTTACGCCACCCCCTCTATGATTCCTTTATCTTGAATTCCATACAAACTGTTCACAATTGCTTTAACTCTTGATTCCCAGGCACTATTAAAAAGACATCAAACTTTTGATTTACCTCTGAATTCTGCTTTGTCACTTCAACAGCCTCTTCACACCCAACTTGGTGGTGTGAGATGGCTGTTGAATCTCATGAAAGGCCTCTCATGTGATTCGTGATGCTCAAAACGCTCGCGAGATTCAACTGAACCTCACAAAACGTATGGGCTGGGCAAGATCCAGATCAGCATATTTAACTGAGTCATTCGGCTCATTCTCCTGCATTCTCCTGGTGCCCAGGAATGAACGGTCTCCCCAGTGAGGCCTCAACCAGGCACCATTTAGTACTGGTCCACACAAACTTGGACCAGGCGTGATGACATCTGGGGAGTCCCCCAGGCCATTGAGACCCCTAGCTGGTTGGGGACAGGGCAGGATGGCACCCTGGCTCATCCTCTGGTATCTGGGCACTTTGGCACTGCCACCTGACATGGCCAGGGGGCTTGCGTGATGCTGCCAGCCTGGCAGGGCACTGCAAGGGTGGCTTTGCCAGGGTGCCCAGGTGCAATGGTGGCACTGCCAAAGGTCAGCGTCTGAGGGGCAGGTATAAAGTGGCTTCGTAAAGGTTGGGTGGAACGGTGGGGTGCCTAAAGAGGGAGCCAAAATTCAGGAGGCCTGAAAAGGGGGGTCCCTCAGCAACCCCTCACTTGAGGGGTGTGGATAATGCTCATGTGTGCGGAGGGTGACATTGCTGTAGGTGGTGGACCGGCCGCCACTCATTCAGTTGGGTAGTGCTGAGTGCCATGTATCCAGGGTTTCAAAATAAGTCATTATTGTTTCACTGGACTCCCCCTTCTTGCAGATACAAAAGATTCTTTAACTGTAATATATCCAGCTAAAACTAAAAAGATTTTCTATCTTATAAGGCTCCAGTTGCTAAGCAACCACTGCTAGTTGATTTACTCTTCACACTGTAATCGTCTCTAAGCACAATAGAATCACAGTTGGAATTTAACCGAACTGCATACAAACAAACATCTTTGTCCAGCATAACTATAGGTTTTATCCTTTCTACCACAGAAACATTAAATTATCCCACTTAATACTATACCTCATTTCTAATATTTACCAGTGCAAATATAAATCCCTTGAAACTATCTTTGTTTACCTGATACCTTCCACTGCCTCACACACTATGATGTTGGAAGTGGAATTGAACATTTAACTGGTCATTTTAATTGGCCAGTTACGGGTCTCAATAGATCTAAGGGAAGGCGGACTGGCTAATGCCTCAGCTGCGCATCGGGGTGGCACGGTGGCACACTGGTTAGCACTGTTGCCTCACAGCACCAGGGACCCGGGTACAATTCCGGCCTCAGGTGACTGTGTGGAGTTTGCACTTTCTCCCCGTGTCTGCGTGGGTTTCCTCCAGGTGCTCCGGTTTCCTCCCACGGTCCAAAGATGTGCAGGTTAGGTGGATTGGCCATGCTAAATTGCCCCTTCATGTCCAAAAGTTTAGGTGGGGATACTGGGTTACAGGGATAGGGTGGGGAAGTAGGCTTAAGTCGGGTGCCCTTTCCAAGGGTCAGTGCAGACTCGATAGGCCGAATGGCCTCCTTCTGCAGTGTAAATTCTATGATGCTATTCTATGTATCATGGAGGACAATGTGTGGTGGACAGTGAGACCAGCTGTCCTATATTACCTGCCACCCCACCAAAAACACACCAGAGGAGGGGAGGGGGCATATTATTCACCCCCAAATTAGTAGTTACATTTATTTACCCTTACCTATTGCATTTTCAGGTGTAGTACTTGGGGAATCCCATATAGAAAGGTCACAGGGTGGCGTTGAAAATAAAAGTGTCTCAGTAGCACAATTGCTGAAGTTCATACTGATGTACTAATAGATACATAACCCACCCGAAACCTTCTCTAGAAGTAATGCCACCCTATTGTATTAAAATCTTTCATCCCATGCATATAAAATGCACCAAAATAAAAGAGTTCAGAATGGTGGGTGTATGAAAGAAAGTGAGCAGAGATAAATATCCATTTTTCCAGCAGCTCAAAATATATTCCTTCCCCTGCTGATGCACAGGCATCTTTACAACTAGTTTGACATTAAATTGATGCACGCCAGGGTTACATTGGACAATCAATCGGGCCACATGTCTTATTGCTGCTTGAGGTACAAACTGGCTGGCTGCTTCCTGCATTACAACAATGACTATGGGTGGAATGTTCTCATTATTTGGCAGAGTGGCGCAGCGGGCAAGGCAAAATAGGGGCAAGCCGTCAGCTCCAAGGATAGTTTCCTCCTATATAGCCTCCAGCGGGTTCTGCTTGCCAGGTGTACATTGTGGGGGGCTTGTCAGGATTCACAATGACATGCCCTCACATGGACACAAATGGACAATCCCTCGGGGGAGGATTACAAGGCATAAAGGCCTGTTAATGATATTTAAATCTATGCAAATGAAGACACAACTTTCAAAGTTGCGATTCCCGTTATGTCATTGGTGGGACGTTGCAATTGATCGGAGAAATGCTGCTGGCATAAAAGCAATTTTGGGTCTCCTCCACCCAGCCATTGCCCCACTGAAAACAGGAGCGGAAAATGCACCCCCCCCCCCCCCACCCCCCCGCAATGTTTCAAATGTACATACCAAAATTACGTAAGGTGCTATGTTAATGAAAATCTTTTGTTCACAGGTTAGAATTAGTACAGGTAAGGCTGTCATTTTGCAGAGAAAGGTGATGTGGCACAGCAATGAACTTGTTGTCATTATAAAACAGCAAATATAATCCTTGTAAAACAGCTGATACAGTTTAAATTGTATAAATTATTCCATTACAGCTATAAACAGAAAGAATAGGGCCGTAAAAATAATGAATAATTTGTGTCAGCTTGTTGGCTGAAACCAGAAACATATATAACTGTTTCCGTGCTTAAATCCACAGAGAACAGTTATAATAGCCTTGTTAGAAATTTTTCAATTTCTAGCCTCCTCACTGGATTTTGATAACAACCCTCTTAGTATCTCACCCAACTGGGGCATTCTTCACACTGAGTACAGACAGTGAGGATGGGGTGATTTGATGTAGTCCGCAAGGGTGGACAACATGTCTTTTGGAGGGTACTTAATTAGTCTGGATGGGAAATTTTGGTTTCAAAGGCGGCACGGTTATCACTGGGATGCAGATTCGATTCCGGCCTTGGATGACAGTGTGGAGTTTGCACATTCTCCCCGTGCCTGCGTGGGTTTCCTCCAGGTGCTTCGGTTTCCTCTCACAGTCCAAAGATGTGCAGGTTGAGTGGATTGGCCATGACGCAAGGTTACGTGGGTAGGTCGGGGAAGTGGGCCTAGGTAGAGAGCTATTTTGGAGGGTCAGTGCAGACCCGATGGCCTCCTTCTGCACTGTAGGAATTCTACAGATTCGATGGAAATTCCCTGGCCTGTGATAAGAACATATAGGCAAACAATGCTGATCAGTTGGGCTGGTCTGCTTTGCCACTCACTCAGCTCTCCAATGAGTGTGGTGCTCTCAAGCAGTGGAATGTTCCGGTAGTGATGCGCAGCCTCCCTTTTTGAAGAGGAGGCTCTTTAATAGCCTGGTCACAGGTGTAGCCTTGTCAGCTGATGACAGGTTTCACCAATGAAAAGTTTCCCCTGCTGCTAAATCACACGAGTTTTCCATGCACGCCGCTGGCACTTAGAATTTTAATTCTAATCACATGGGAAATGGGAAAAAGAGAGAAAGTTATGCCGTGGGGAATGACACAATGTTAATAAAATTCCAGCGCGCGTGACTACTGACTATTGCTGAATTGGTTAAAGGCTTTTACAACACAGGGTGGTCAGAGAAACAGGGGTACATTCATACTCTTCCAACAGACAATGTGACTGATCTGGGCAAAGCTTATAACTCTACCACCTCACTGGGAAATGTCAAGCACCAAGTTTTATCTTCTGGCTGGGTTATTATTGAGCAGCAGGCTACCACAATGGTAGAAATTAGGAGATCACATTAGCCCAGACAGGCAACATCATTAATGGTCTCTCAGGAATACCCTCGGTGATTAAATTGAGGCAAAAATCTAAGACGTTAATAAAATTGTTTCTGTACTGTTGAAATACAATTGAGACAATCCCGAAGGGAAGATTCAAACACTTCATAACAAGGCAATGAGATAGTAATGGAAGTAAAAATAATTCAGTTTCCGACAATGCTACGCATGTAGAAACATATGAACATAAGACTGGCTCTCAAGTCATTACTGACGTCTCAGTGGTGCATAAATCAGTGATGAAAAAGTGTGTCAGAGCACACAATATCAGAATAGGACAACCACGCACCGGTTCAAAGCTGGTGCCATTTGCATCTGCAACAGGTAATGGTAGATGAAGAAACTGTCTCAGAGAAACTCCCAGAAATCGTACACACCTCTTTCCAAATAGATTTCACTTGGACATGTGAGTGTTTCTAAGCAAGCTGACTGCCCTGAAGCAATAGGCTTGGCTCCCTGTCACGTTGGGAACACTGTCGAAGGTGCCACTGTCCCAGATCATGCAAATGTGTGCTTCTTGGAATAGCAATCTCGGGATTGATGGGGCAGGGTTACAGTATAGTCTGGAGGTGCTCGTTGAGGAATGAAGATATGGGAGTTTAAGGGAGAGTCGGTGATTATGCTGGGGGTTTCTGTGATCCCAGTGATGGGGGGAGGGCACTAGTGAATAGGTTAACAGGCTTGCTCAGAGCTCCAAGGGAAGTACCTTGCCCCTCCTGGCCCACAAGCAGTGCTGGAAAAGCAATTAACTGTCCCAGGAATCAGTCATTGCCTCCCTTTAGCTGCTCAGTTTCCCGAGTCCCAGAAACAAGGTTGCTGTTCTTTCTCTTCCCACACACAGTTTTGCACAAGGCAGACCTACACCTGTTCCCATAGTGAGGATTTTCCTGGAACAAGTCGCCAGCCTATTGCCAGAGGCTTATAGCTGGAGGGGCACCACTCGACATCAAGCATGGCTGACCAGGACAAAATCAAGGGAGTAAGTGTTAAATCTGAAATGCAGGTAAAACCTTAAGCCTGCAGCCTTAGTAAAATATTTAAATAAGCAACCTAATTCATGGGAGCAAGTTTCTTGTTTGCCCCACCTGCAATTAAATTGAAGCCATTCATTTGTGAAAGGGCGGCATGTGGCGCAGTGGTTAGCACTGGGACTGTGGCGCTGAGGACCCGGGTTCGAATCGCGGCCCTAGGTCACTGTCCATGTGGAGTTTGCACATTCTCCCCATGTCTGCATGGGTTGCACCCCTACAACCCCACCAACCTGCAGGTTAGGTGGATTGGCCATGTTAAATTGACCCTTAATTGGGAAAACAAAATAATTGGGTCCTCTAAATTTATTATTTTTTTTAATTAAAAAAAAAAATTTGTGACGGGTCTGAATTTGCTTGACCATTCTGACATGGCTCCAGTTTTAGCCCAAGCAGGATCTGATGGCAAAGGACAGGTTCCAATCTATGCATTCTTGTTCATCCTGGAAAGGAGATGAGCGTCCAGCCATCCATTAACAGGGCAGAAGCACAAAGGAGTGCTGGATACCAGGACCATGGGCAGGATTCCCTACACTAAGGAATCACCCTTTAAGATCTCAGTAGTTTAAGGTTGGACATCGATACTATTATGTTCAATGTCTTCCACTAGGCACAAGTGGTTTCACATTGAGAGAAGGTTTGAGGTCAAGGAAATGGCCTGCACCACAAAAGTTGATGAACTTTAATTATTTATTTAATATGCTTTTTAAAGATACAATTTTTAATTTTTATTTTTCTGGCCGGACTAAAAAAAAATGGGACTCTCCAAAGACAATGGAGAAACTGTCAGCTTGCTGTAATGCACATAATTTCCCATTACACCAAATAGAATGAAAAAGCAGATATTCATCCCCCTGGGGAGCATGAGACACCTCATCCCCTGTCAGAATTAAACAATCCTGGGGTTTTTTGAATGTTCCTGAGATGAGACATCATAATGCCTGTTCTGAAACAATAACTGCAGCAGACATGAACTAATGTAATTTCTCTGGAGTACACCGCCAGTAAGGTACTTTTAAGGACTCCTTACCAAGCAGGAGAGAGAGAGGGGGAGAACAGAATAGAATGTTGCACTGAACACAGGCTGTTGAAGCTGTGTGTCCTCGCTGCTTGTCTCTCTTCGAAATGTTGTGCCCAGTTTGCAAACTAACCATCCTGAGAAGAAGAAATTTATTGTGAAACGTGACCACTTTGGGGTGAAAATGTGGAAATCTGATCCACACAACTACATTCAGGAATACAACTTTAAAAAATGGCTGAAGCGTTGAATCACGGCATCAAGGCCAGCCAAGGAATAGCTAACCGTAAATTCCTTAGTTTCATTTTTCATGAATTGTATTAATATCCAAGAAGCCTATCCTCTTAATTTTCTATCTGTGTGCCCAGACAAATGTGTGTGGTTTATCAATGGTGGTTGTGATTTACTTTGGTTTTTTTTTAGTTCCGTTAGCAGTTTCAATAAACTTATCATGTTCATTGTTTAACCTAAGAAAATCTGTCTGACTAATTATTTATAATCTGAAAGTGTAAATAGTGGGGCTCCTGCAATATTGGAAAAGCACACCTTCTCTAAATTCACAAAAAAAAACATGTTTTGCTTAGCCTGGAGTGGGAACATAGCGGAGTTATTTTGCCCTTGCTCACATGTTCATAACACAGCTAGGTGTTGGAGAACCTGGTGGGTGCCCAATTTGTGCCAATAAAGATAGGCTTTATGTGGCACCCTCTCCACTATTCTCATCAAATAACTCCTCCTTGACAATGTCTGTCCTTGACCTCCAGCTCCAGCTGACCAATCAGACTTTGGTGACCTTCACAGAAGATTTCACACCATTTTCACTTGCCCGATAAAGCAAATAGGTTTTGAGTGCATTTACAAGTGATTGATGCTCAACAAGGTACAAAAGAAATTTTATTTGAAATGGGCGGAACGCAATTCCCTCCCCCAGATGGTGGCAGGGTGGCAATTAACTGGGCAGGAGGATGGCAGGTGGAGACCCAACTGCCTTTCTACCTCTACTCTGATTTAGTCTGGAGCAAGAAGGCTCATGGACTCGCCCTGTCAGTAAATACGCAATCAAGGCTTACTTAAGGGCCTCGTCCCACTGCTGCTGGTATTCAACTAGCAGCACATGGGGGGGCTTGACATGCGGGAAGCTTAACATTCACAGCCCTGTTGGATTTACTCGTGAGATTCCGTGGGGAGGTGGGGGAGGGGGGTTGGTTGGTTTGGAGAAGGAGGAGGGTGTGTCAAAGGCATTCAGCGTCTGATTGCGGAACCCACATCAGGAGGGGAGGGGAGATCCTGCTGAGCCCCACCCCCTTGTCCATGCTGCTAACCCCCCTCTCCCATGGCCCCCACCGCAGAGCCCCCATTCTACCCTCACTCACCTTTGGCCCAGGGTCACTCAGCAATTCTGGGTCTCTCTGTCTGGTGGGTTCATTCCAGACAAAAGCCACAACTTCTGCTGGGGCTACCAGCAATGCACCACTATTAGCCTCTGGCCATCAGCTGTTGGGGGGGGGGGGGTGTTTTTTGCCCCAATGGCTCTTGATTCAGGGGGACCACAGCTGGCTGGTGAAAGACCCCTTGCCTGCATTAAATACTGTTAAGACACACTGGGCTAGGGTGCAGTCAATTCCAGCCCCCCTTGACCAGAGTCACAACACAATAGAATTACCAATAATTCTTGGAAAGATACCCAAAGTCTTTGGCCCTTGGCTGCCCAATAATTACAGTCACCAGGTTTGTAAGTTTGAATACAATTACTTTTTGTTAATAATAATAATTATGCAGCAAATGCAACTGGTTAGCTATTAACTCATTCCTAATCCCCCACTTTAACTTTACCCCTACCCTCGACACACAAACACACGCACACATGCACAAGACAAACAAACACACGGGAGAGGTGAGGAGTGAAAATAATAAGTAAAAGGAAAAAGAGTCTTTGTTTCAGATGGTTTCCTTTAAGCAGTCCTTCCTTCAAAGTAAGCTTTCAAATCCAGTTCTCTGTTTGGGGTCTGTAATGGTTTCATGTAGATTCATTCATTCAGGTTCTCTGTAGGTTCAGGAATACACCAACTCACAGCCTTTCTGAAGAGAGAGAGAGAGAAGAAGAGAGAGAAGAGAGGGAGCAGGTCCTTGACCCTGTGTGTCCATGTCGCAACTCTGCTTTCCTTAGGTCACTGGAAATCATCCTACCCAGGCAGGATCCAATCACCACCCGTTACCGGGCAGAATATAACCTTTTAGCAAATTCCTTGGCCACCAGTCGACCAATCCAATTGAGTCCCACCTCATCTCTTGGGAGCCATGAAGTATAGTCTGCTGTTCGAAAACCTGTATCAAATACTACGTTGCAACTTCTTGAATTGCTCATTCTCTCTGCTGCTTCACTGAAAGACAAATGTCCGTTAAGCATCCATGGATCAAAAATTATAACGGCAAAAATAAAGAAAGGGGGAAATAAGGGAATCAACCAGAAGGATCCTTGCAATACTGCCCGTGTCTATGTTGTAACTTGTGCAGATGTTGATAACCAACACTCTATGAATGGCGGTACTCAAAATGACTGCACCTTGATGCATATTTAACACAGTAACCAGCTCTAACACATGGAACAAATTAACCCCCAATACATTATTAGTCTCTTTGAATTAGAGTGTGGAAATTCAGTTCGCACATGTGAATGGAATACAGAACATGTACTGTGGAGGCATCTGAGCGTCATTAGTGAAGTGAATTGATAAAGGGAATTTCACATAAGTATTAATGGATATGAGATGAACAGCCTTCCTCAGCTGGAGACAAAGAAGAACAAATGAAGAGTGACCTTTTAACAGTATATAATTATGATTTGAATGGAATTGTCCTTTAAGACTGCAAGCTGCGATTTATGGATTCGGGCAATGTGTTCAATGAAGTATGATAATTTCTCCTAAAATTCATACTTTTCATCACTCTTATTAATCTAATAGCCAGTGAAAGATATGAACAGCAAGGGAGTTTTAAAAAATCATCAACAGTATCTTTTAATTTAATCTTGTACTCGTGCTACACTCTTCCAATTGAACACTGATAGTTTTTTTTTTGTCCAGTTGTCCAGTACAATATTAAATGTCTATTGAGTTGTGCGCATATTTCTTCAATCAATAAAAAAAGTAACACCAAACATGTCAGTACTTCAGATCAATCCAAAATCAGACTTTGGAGAGCTGAATTCGGAACATTTTTTTCCAGATGTCCAGATCAAAGGTTTCTCAGATTCCTGCCATGGCTTCTAGTTTTACAAGCCACCATAACATGCAAACTGACAGGGCTGTTATACTTTCAGCTGCATCGCACCTGACCATAGACACGTGATTTTGGATAGATATTATTAAAGGAGATTGTTTCTCTCCACATTTCTACCTCTTTGCCCGCCTTTGGGATGAACCTTGACAAAACGCTTTGACCAAGTTTCCGTTCACCATTCCTACTATCCCCTCTGTGGCTCAGTGTCACATTTTGTCTGTTAACCCTCCTGCGAAGCATCTTGGAACTTTTTGCTATATTAGAGGTGCTATATAAATGTAAAGATGGGCCAAATGGCGTCCCCCTCTGCTGTATCATTCAATCAATCTTTGAGTAAAACACTTGTTGCCCAGAGGTTCAATTGTTTTTGGTTAGAAATAACTTCACAAACTCAAACAACATAGTGAAAACTAACATTTTAAAGGAGTGAAAAATAATGCAAAAATCAACAAGAATGTAAATTATTTACTGGCTGCAATCACGGGACCAGGGTAGGGTAGGATGCTGGAAACGATTAGTGGGATGCGTGAGTAGAGAATTCATCTTATCTTGCTCATGTCCTAAACCTTTCAGATGGTGGGGTCCCGTGTCCCACCATCTGAAGAGTCAGCAGGGAACACATCCCGATGACTCCAAGTGCACACAGCCAGTTCATCCTCGATGAGCGTTGAGTGGCTTCAGGCAGGGTTTCCGCCCCTCACTCGGGAGGGTGTCCCATCTTAGAGAGCTGCTGGCCTGTCAGATTGGCCTGTAGCTCCCCACTTCCTGCAGCGACAGCACTGCAGTGGACAGTGGAACCCCCCCCCCCCCCGATCTCACGTCTAAAATCTAACACTCTTGATTGTCGGCCTTCCCCCATGCAAGCTCAACCCTGCCACCAAGCTTAAAATTGAAAATTAAAATTAAGTGCCTCATCTGGGGAAAGGGTGGACTTTTTGTCGGAGGCCTTGTTGTCCACCCAATTTACAGACATGTAATTTTTGATAAGAGTCCGAAGGAAACCTTGTTCCTTTAATTTCACACTCCCCCCATCACACCACCACCCCTCCCCTCCAATTAAAAATGATGGGGGAGTGTCAAATCCAGGTCAAAAGCTTAGCACTAAAAGACAGATTTATTGTTTGTCTGTAAACTAATAATTTATACAAGTCTAAAATAAGCTTCCCAAATGTGGCATTCTTGTGTAGCCCAAGCAAATAAGAAGTGCACTAGGTGAGAACATTAAAGACAATTAATAAAAATATCATGTTTGAAGAGGCATTAATCATTTTCAAACTGTGCAGGCTATTAGAGAAAAGGAAAAAGCTGTGTAAATAATTTTGAAAATCCTGATTATAAATGATGCTGCCAGTTTATGATAAATATAAAGCATAATTATTTACCCAAGTGTAGGCATGAATTACTAATACAGAAAGAAGCATGTAATCTGACCTGTAGAAGCCCATAAGCATGCAGATAATAGTAAAACTAATACTGGATCCATTATTAGGACGTATTAAACTAAGGATAGCCATCAGCGTCAAAATAACCAGGCACTAATGAACCTATGAAATATGATAAACATGAAAAGACCTACTAAACAGCTTGTCCCATAACACTTGCGATGCCCTAAGGGTAGGTCATGGTGGACTGGTATTGTCACTCAGCTAGTAATCCAGAGACTCAGGATAATACTCTGGGGACCTAGGTTTGAAACCCATCATGGTAGATGGTGGAACTTTAATTCAATAAAAATCTAACGGTGACCATTAAACCATCGTCAATTGTTAGAAAAATTCACCTGGTTCACTAATGTCCTTTGGGGAAAGAAATCGGCCATCATCACCTGGTCTGGCCTAAATGATTATCATTTCAGATCAGTCACGATCTTACCAAATGGTGGGGCAGACCCGATGGGCCGAATGACATATTTTTGCCCCTATGTCTTATGGTCCGCAGGTCTACAACAGTTTGATTGGCTTTGAAATGGCATAGCAAGCCACTCAGTTCGAGGGTAGGAAGGTATGAGTAATAATGACTGGTCTAGCCAATGACACCTTCCCGTAAGTTAATTTAAAAAACATCCTACCTCCCTCAAACTCTCTGCATCCCCACTCCTCATTCTTCTTTAAAGACATTGTTTACAACCTACATAATATCTCTTTTCTTGAGTCCGTTATTTCTATTGTTGCACTTTAGGAAATCAATAATAATGTTCTCCTTAGGCAACAGGACTGCCTTTGAGAAGTTACAATGAGGGTCCTCACAAAGAAAATATCAAAACCCACTGCTTCAGAGAAATGACTTCCAAATTCAATCACTTCCACTGAGGTTGCATTAGAAAAGCACTCCATTTTGAAGAAACAAAAGCATTGTATTCCTGGAAATGATCGTTTTGATCAAATGTTTTGACGATTGCTAATTGATGAGACTGGCTCGCCTTTTCACCGATTGACACCAAGAACAACAGAACAATGATTGTCAGGTGATATCAAAAATAACATTGCAATCACCTGCTCAAGTGGACGAAAGGAAAATGACACATTCTAAAATACCGGCAGCCTCAGGGATTAGATGATAACCTGAAAACCGTTCCCACTGAGGCTAGAGAATTGTCTTCGCCACCAAAATCCTTTTACAGCATTCTCCCATCTCTTCCGTAACTCATTAGACCACAGCTGCTGCCAGCTCCAATAGAATATTTAGCTTCCCATTTATTCTTGTTCCGAGCCGAGATCCTTTCAACTTTCCACAGGTAAACTTTGAAGTTTATATCATGACGATATCTCCAGCAGTTTCCTCCTGGACTGTTACCTGTTCCATCCGTTAATGTATTCCGAAGCAGCCTGCCTGTGGTGTATGATATTTCAGATTTCTCCTGAAATGTTAATCAACTCATAATTATTAGCATCAAATTTTCCCCCTTGTTAAAACTAAATTTAGATAATACTGAAGTGCAACAGTTATTAGCATATTAAATAGAGAATTGGCTACATTTGCATAAGTGTCATAAACTTCCTATATTATCTCACATCTGTCAGGCACACTGCTGTGGTAAATCAGATGCTGTAAAGGCCAATGCCAGATGATTGCTGCACATTTCTCTAGTCTTTACTAAGTTGGGAAACATGAATACCAAAAGACAGCAGTCTCTCCCAGGGATTTGAGAAGCTCTTGAAATGTTAGTGGAGTTGTATGGGCGCAATCCCAAAAATCCTGCTGTTGCCAGTGACTATTGTTGAATTTGTTTATCTCTGCAGGTTTTCTTACTGCGATGTATAAAGGTTCTTCCACAATGGTATGAACCGTTGGCCTAGATTTCCACTCCCAAGTCAGGAGCGCAGGAGTCGGAACGTTTCCCGACTCGCATTACCCGCCCCAGGAAAATGTTGTTGCCCCTCTCTAATGGATTTCGTAAACAGAGAATATCCACTGCTCCTCCTCATGACATATCATCGAGCAGGCCTGAATCTCCCCATTATTTTCACATGGACAGTGACCTGGGGCCGGGATCGAACCCGGGTCCTCAGTGCCATGATGCAGCAGTGCTAACCACTCCATCACCGTGCCACCAACAATCAATGAGATATCTTTTGAAGTGTAGTCAATATTGTAATGTAAGAAAAATGGCAGCTAATTTACGCACAGCAAGCTATCACAAACAGCAATACTGCGATACTGACCAGATCATGTGCTTTAGCGATGGCAAATGAGGGATACATATTGGCCAAGACCCCAGGGGTAACTCTTCTTATTTTCTTCAGAATAGTGGCACAGGATCTTTTGTGTCCATCTCAAAGGGGCTTCAGTTGCATCCATCTCACTTTAACATTTCATTCAAAAGGCGTCATCTCAAACAGTCACTGAGTTCTTCACTGAATGGTTTTGAATTAGCAGCATTTGCAAGGTAGGACCCCAAGTCACTTCCATTACAGGTTAGACAATTGGTTACAAAAATCTTCATAAATTGGTAAAGTCCATGGAGACCAAAACGCGTGTGAGGAATATATTTGGCTCCATTTAGCCTGAGATTTAGTAAGGACCATTGATCCCAAAAAGGCAGGACAGCTTCTGTGTCTGGAAATCGGTAATGTGCTTTGCAAATGAGTACCTACGGCTATTTCTAAAGCACAATACAAGCACCCAGTGACTGTGGGAGAAAACACTCAACAACGGAGATCTCATAATGGATAATCCAGGTGGCAGATGACAGTAATTCTTTACCCGAGAGAACTCTGTGACCCGAAGACTAATGATTTATTCCCCCCAATTGAAATCACGGGTTTTTGACAGGGCAATCTGCATTGTGAGCAAGCTGTCCACAAAATGACTAAATTGCTTTTTTTAAAAAAGAGGCGGAAAGAGAGACAAAGATCCCCTGCTTTCCACACCCTCTGCCCCCCCTCCCCCCCCCCCCCCCACTCCCATCCCTCTCGTTTCCCCCGCCCCCCCAACATCCCTCCAAAAATAGAAATCTGTTGTATTCCGCATACTTCTGTGGAATCACGGATTCTATAGTGGCAGTGTCACTCCACTGTCTGAAGTAATGAAGCTCATCCTGCCATGCTTGCCGCAGCCTGCAATTATATTCTGCAGGTTTGAAATTTACAGGATGTGTCATATTTTACACCATCTCCAACATCTTTGAAGTAGGCCATTAAAAAAAAAGCTACAGCCAGGGATTTTAGTTTTGGACTGAGCTGTGTCATTGTCAGTACCAGATCGTTGTACATTAATTTTTCACCCTGACCTGCAAATGTGTCCTCTCAGTCAAAACCCTTTTTTCCTCCAAGACAGGTGATTACATTTTTAGAAGCCGGCTGTCATTCCTCCCTCTTCTTCGCCTCTACCTCTCTCCTGGATCTCTTCCAGAATCTATCTTAGTGGGGGAGCTAAAACTGAATTACCCTGCAATTTGTTACCAGAATGGATTTAAAAATGGACAGGGGATATGGTTGCCAACCCTCCAGGATTGGCCTGGAGTCTCCAGGAACTGAAGATTAATACCCCAAGACAATGCCGTGTGCAACCCTGGAGAAAAATCATCCAAATATGCAAAAGAAACATTTTTTTGTCATTTTCATTGAATATTTCTCTTTACCAGATATAAAAATAGTGAAAATGGAAAGCAAAGGATGACAGTCGAGCATCATTAGATCTTTTTGTTCTCCAAGGAAGGCAGTGCGTCACAAGGATAGATGCATTGGCCAACTCATGACTGGAGCGTGGGGGTAAGTCGTGTGACGAGACCTCCAGGAATACATTTAACCAAAGTTGGCAACACTAACCGGCAGGAGTGAAAACACAAAAGTCAAAATAGATTATGGAAAAGTTCCTTCAGATCATTAAGAAATCATTCTACATCATAATTATTTATATAGGGAACAGTGCAAAGAAAGTCAGGAAAGATCTGTGGAGCAAGGAACAGGGCTGAATTTCCGTGGCCCATTTGAGATGTGCTGGGAGGTTGGTGAGCTGGCAATATGGTGCGGGACGACATTGAGATTGGAGGCCAATGTCTTCAGATATGCCATCATTGGCATATTGCCAATCATGGGAACCTGGCTTCGTTGCCATCTGCTGGGCTGTGAATTGAGCCATTTTGAAGCCTAATTAAGGACTTTCCCCATCCCCAGGGTCACTGTATCCAATCAGAGGGGCTTGCTGCCGTGTGGAGAAATTGTAGCCATGATGTGGAGATGTCGGCGTTGGACTGGGGTGGGCACAGTAAGAAGTCTTACAACACCAGGTGAGTCCTTCACTTGGGGCGGGATTCTCCCCTACCCAGCAGGGCGGGGGGTCCTGGCGGGATGGAGTGGCGTGAACCACTCCGGCGTCGGGCCGCCCCAAAGGTGCGGATTTTTCCGCACCTTTAGAGGCCAAGCCCTCACCTTTAGGGGCTAGTCCCGCGCCAGAGTGGTTGCCATCCCGCCGGCTGCTGACGTCATCCCCGCGCATGGGGGGGGGGGTCACCTCCGCGTCGGCCATCGCGGAGACCTACACTGCCGCCGCATAGTAAAAGAGTGCCCCACGGCACAGGCCCACCCGCAGGTCGGTGGGCCCCGATCGCGGGCCAGGCCATCATGGCGGCACCCCCCGGGTCCAGATCGCCCCGCACCCCCCCAGGAACCCGGAGCCCGCTCGCGCCGCCAGGTCTCACAAGTAAGGGGGGTTGTTTAATTCACGCCGGCAGGACCAGCATTACAGCAGCAGGACTTCAGCCCATCACGGGCTGGAGAATCACTGGGGCGGGCCCGCCAACTGGCGCGATTCCCGCCCCCGCCGAATCTCCGGTGCCGGAGAATTCGGCGGCCGGCGGGGGCAGGATTCATGCCTTCCCCCCGGCGATTCTCCGACCCAGCGGGGGATCGGAGAATCCCGCCCCTGATGAAGGAGCTAAGCTCTGAAAGCTAGTGATTCCAAACAAACCTGTTGGAACTTAACCTGGTGTTGTAAGACTTCCTACTGTGGAGAAATTGCTACGTAACCCCTGGCAGCCTCTCAGCAGATTCACTGGTTTGAGGTGGGATGGGGCGTGGGGGGTGGGGTGGCATCATTCATTTTTAAAAAAGTTTGATTATTAAAGTTCTACATTTTAACAAACAATGCAACAAAACTACAAGAATGATATAGCATAGCAAGCAAAAAAAGGCTCAGCATATATGAATACAGAGATGGACATGAGAAAAGTAATATAACTAGCTCGATGCAATCATTGGACATAACTTGATACCTCTCTAAGCCCCACCAGAGAACAAGAGAGAAACAGGATAAGACTATGAAAACACGATAAGATGGTGCACACCTTCCCATGCAGCGACTGCTACGAGAGTTCAGGATAGACTTTTCACACCGTGTTTGGGCACGCACCAATATACATCTCCCTCCGCTCCAGCAGGCCCACAGGCACTAATGACACACCATAACCTTCTCTCCTCAGATGCCCAACCTGTCTGCACCCATACAGGAACCAATCACGGATTTGTTACACCCACTCCCAAAAAGGAACATATAACGAAAATATGCAAGAACCCTGGTTCGAAAGGGGTGTTAGATATATATCACACAACATAAAATAACCCCAGTCTCAGGCCAGTACATAATGAATATCATTCCATTTATAGAGAGAGGACCAGCAGCAACATGTTCGGATTTTGATCAGTGCCATCAAAATCTCTCAAAAAAAAGCCAAAAGGAAGTAGAATTAGAGCTACCAGGAGTGGATCACAGGACGACAATGGATCAGGACCCCACCATGAGTCCGTAATCCCCCAGCGCACGCCCATCACCCATTAATGGAGGAGAGAATAAGCTGCTCCTTCAAACAAGAAAGCGCCTCGACCATTAGGGGTGGCAACAGGATTTCAACCAAAGTACAGGACTTGGCCCAACCCCAAGGCCCCAGTGCACAGAAGGTACAAAACCTGGTCTCTTAGGATGTCGTAAATAAGGGCCTTCGAGAAGGGACACCCCAAGCTTCAGGGAGCAACAGGCCACCAACCACAGCACCAGGATTGGCCTTAATCCAGCACATTCTGACACACAGGAATCAGGATGCAAAGCATACCCCAAAACCCAACACCCAGCCAATCCTTCACCTCACCTACCACACCTAGGGCAGTGCACCATCCCCATTTACATTAAAAAAAGATTACACCAACCCCAGCGGGGGAGGCCCCAACACTGAAGAGAAGTAGGACACTCAGGAAACCACCGTATAACTTGGAGGAGAGTGCCCAATTCCCCCGTCAAACCTCCCCTCCATACGAGGGAAGTGCTTCAACAACGTAGAGGCACGGCTAAACGTCTCTCTTTTTAATAAATCAGTCAAGGATTGACCGAACCCACCTCAATTCCCCCTATTGTAAAGCTCTAAAGATAAAAAGACTTCTGAACAAAACACTCCAACCTCAAGGAACAGTCAGAAAGAACCCAGTCCTCCCCGGGATACATAATCTGCCCGGACCATCAAAGGAGACAAGCACGGATTCTTAAATTCAAAATAATAAGAAACAAAATAAAGACCGGATACGCTTAGCTCTAAGTGGGAAGTTATTCTCAATTTTAGTAAGGACTTAACTAACCCCACCACCCAACTCCACACCAACCAACCACCCATTAACCTACCGTGGTTCTACTCATCTTCATTATCAATGAGGTAAGGGGACGTCCAAGAAACATTTCCTTCACATAACCACAAAGATTACAGCACATCATTTAAAAAAGGAGTAAAATTGTGCACAGACCACATTCCACATAATCGACTCAATATGGCTTTGCTAGAATAGGATAACAGATGATCATCGCCCTCATGCTCACACCTTGCATGCCCTTGCAGGAGAAAAGATAACAACAAATAATCAACAACATAACCGTAAGGAAGTAATGTCCAGGTTTACAGAAGAATTGCAGGATAATAATACCATCTCTGTTGCTCGAAAAGGCCAAAGTCATGGCAGGATCATTGAACACGTCTCAGGATATCTTGAGGATACAAATGAACAAAGCACCTTCACTTCCACCATACCACATCTCAATGCCCAAACGATGAACAGCCTAGGCCCCGGCCAGGGGAGATGACTCAACACGATCAGCCACCTCCAAACCCTCACGATGAGCATCAAGAACAGGATAATATAGAGCCAGTGGTTGGGGGGGCCCAACTGATCCCAAGCCTCGAAGACCCGATACACTGTACTCCGTTGATCCCGCCCAACCTCCAGATCGAAATTACGAAAGCATGGCAGACAATTTTCAAACTCAATCAGGAAGTCAAATCCCACTTCTCACCAGCGACCGGGATCACGGACACCCCTTGTCCGGCCCCTACCTACCTCAGGATAAACAACACACTATGCAGCAGGATCTCAAAGAATAGAATATGGGTACTTACCAGGGACGGTGCTCTATCGAATACAAGGCTTCTCTGCTGCACCTCCACCATTCTTCCAAAGATACCTTGCAGTTCTTCAAAGTGAGCTCTAAAAAACCCTGCACCACGGAGCCGAGATCCTCATCGAGGACAACATTCTCGTTTGCGGCCACCATCGTGATGCACACAGCACAATCAGGGTGAAGTTCTGCCCACCAGCAACAATGCCACTGCAAGCTGGGCCCCAACACAGCCCACTCCGACACCCATGGTCAAACAAGCATTCTCTATGATTTAACTCGACTCCTCATCGCAAAACTCCAATCCAGGGACATAGTGCAAGACATATATTCCCAAAAGAAGACAATTATGAAATGTGCACCAGGATAAAATGAAGTATTAAAATATGAGCAGAGCCAAAGTTTGCAAAAACGCAGCAGCACTCGTGCTCACATCACCTGACCATCCGCATAATTCTTAATGGGTTCACCAAGGCAAAGGCCACCTCTAAACCCAAGGTGCCATCAACAATCCCCCACCCCAAATCACCAAGTCCTCCCTGCCTTGTCCTGGCTTCCCCAAATAAACTTACTTACTTGTCTTCATGGGTCCCTCACCCTGCTTCTGATATTGCAGCCTTAGCATTGGCCACTGCCAGCGGTTGGTTGCCCAGACTGTCAATTGGCTGAACCTGGCAAAATGCCACCCCAGGATCCTGCCAGTGTGGGTTTGGCTCTGGATTTTGGCCCCAGCAACAAAGGATTCAGTCCAGTGTTTCAGGTCAATGGGTTTTCACCTGAATTGTTGGAGATGAAACAAAAAAGGTTTGCCTCAGGCAATGGTGCTTATTAGACACGGCACCTAAAATTTAATCCCTTTGACTGAAAGGCTCTATGTACAAAGTGTGGTAAATCTGATGTCACCCATTTGGTGCGACCAGCCTGGATGAATATTAACCCCAGAGAATTTTTCAGCAAAAGCAATGTAATATTCACTAATCTTATTTCATTATCAAGGTCACGGGGTTTGAGTGATTAAACTTACTGAAACTTACAATCCAGACATGTTGGGCCTTAACATTTAATTAATTTTGCCCACCTGTTGTTGGAAGATAAATGATTCAGATTCATTAACAACAATCCATTTGGACACTTAGCACTTCTTCATTTTTAAAAATAAATTTAGAGTACCCAATTCATTTTTTCCAATTAAAGGGCAATTTAGTGTGGCCAATCCACCTAGCCTGCACATCTGTGGGTTGTGGGGGTGAAACCCTCGGAAAGACGGGGAGAATGTGCAAACTCCACATGGACAGTGACCCAGGGCCGGGATTGAACCTGGGATCTCGGCGCAATGAGGCAGCAGTGCTAACCCCTGTACCACCATACTGCCTTATTTAGCACTTATTCCAAGGGATTTTGAATCTATAAAGTGTAGTACAGTATACTAAAGCAATTTTCATAAAGATGTCAGCTAATAGCTGACGTGGCACAATCCACAGCTATCAGCACAAAGATTAACAAACAAGTTTTTCCAACTCGGCCTAAGAACTAGATACATCTACCAGCTCTGGCACCAAGTAGGGAGGTTAGGGCTCGAACTATAGGAAAATGAAGGGTAGATAAGGGTAAATAACACTCACTTTGCCTGGGCGCACAAACATTTGTTTAATGTAAAATTAAAAACAGACATAATCCAATATAAACAAAATTCTTGCCTTCGTAATCAGCTCTGTATAAATGCCACTTGATTCCATGTGTTGGGGGGGCGTCAGCTCCAGAGGTCTATCTCTGAAGCTGAGCCCTCGCAGCCGTTAGTCAATAAGCATTCATTCTGTGCTTGAGACTCCTCCAATTATTTTGTGGGAAAGAGAAAAACCACAACACCACTTTTTTTCAGAGGCTGCAGATTATGACAGGTTATTAAGTGAATAGGTAAGAAGGTGGCAGATGGATGGTACTGTGGGAGAATGGGAGGTTATTTACTTTGGTAATAAGAATAGTAAAGCAGATTTTTTTTTAAATGGTGTGAAACTTCTAAAAGTTGATGTTCAGGGAGGATTAGATGTACTCGAACAAGGAACACAGAAGGTTAGCATGCAGGGGCAACTAATAATTGGGAAGGCGAATGGCATGTTGGCCTTTATTGCAAGAGAATTGGATTACAAGAATGATAAAGTCTTGGTACCATTATATAGGGTTTTGGTGAGACCATACCTGGAGTATGACAGCGGCAAATCTGCCGGCTAACGACTCCAGTCTGGCCCGCATACGCAGAGAGACAGCGGCCGACCCCCTTTTACAGCGAGTGATGCGTCACATGACAGAAGGTTGGTTCAAAGGGCAGTGCCCGCAGTTCTATAATGTACGAGACGACCTAGTCACCATTGATGGGATCCTTCTGAAGCTAGACAGGATAGTCATTCCGCACAGTATGCGCCAGCTGGTTCTCAATCAAATACACAAAGGCCACTTGGGGGTCGAGAAGTGCAGACGGAGGGCCCGAGAGGCGGTATACTGGCCGGGCATCAGTGCCAATATGGTGCTCAACTGCACAACCTGCCAAAGGTTTCAGCCGGCGCAACCTCCTGAGACGCTTCTGCCCCATGAGCTGGTGACGTCCCCCTGGGAGATGGTGGGTGTCGACCTATTTCATGCGCTTGGCATGGACTATGTCATCATAGTGGACTCCAATTACCCAGAAGCCATACGCCTACACGATCTGACGTCGTCTGCTGTCATCAGGGCCTGCAAAGACACCTTTGCTCGCCACGGCATTCTGATGACTATCATGTCGGACAATGGGCCCTGTTTTGCCAGCCATGAATGGTCGTCCTTTGCCGCCTCATATGGCTTCACACATGTGACGTCCAGCCCTCTGCATCCTCAGTCCAATGGAAAGGCGGAGAAGGGCGTTCACATTGCCAAGCGGCTCCTCTGCAAGGCTGCTGCTGCCGGATCGGACTTTCACCTCGCCCTGCTGGCCTATCGCTCGGCCCCGCTAGCCACGGGTCTCTCGCCAGCACAGCTGCTGATGGGTCGCACCCTCAGAACAACTGTGCCTTCCATCCTGGCACCAACAACAGACCATGCTACGGTACTGCAAAGATGCAACTGCAGCGTGATCGCCAGAAGAGTTCGTACGACACAAGGACAACTGATCTTCCCCCCCTGGCCCCTGGAGACAAAGTCCGCATTCATCTACCAGATGGTGGCTGGTCAGCACCTGCCGAAGTTCTCCGATGCGTGGCTCCCCGCTCATTCCTAGTATGCATGCCGGATGAATCCGTGCATAGGCGCAATTGGCGAGCCCGTCGCCTCCTTCCACGCTCGCAACGGAACAGTACACAGACGCCGGGTCCTCCTCTGGTTCCTGATAGTGACTTTGTGGAGCTGCCACAGACAATGCCCCTTCCATCGCCACCCGTGGCCAGGCTCGCACCTCAGCCGGTGGTTCTCGACCCACCCTTGAGGCGGTCAACCCGAATTCATCGCACACCTACTGGACTGGACCTATGAGACTGTTTACACGTCAAAGTTTAGCAACTATTGTATTGTAACATGTTACTGTTTTATCATTCCAGATCTCGTTTGACCGGACCACACTTCACAGTTTTTTTTCTTGTTTTGCTATGGTACAACCTCGTTAGCATGACACACCCGACATCGCCCCATGTATATAGTTACGACACATGTACATGCTGTAAATATCACGCAAACACACTTTTAGCTGCACTCAGGACACATTCATATTTATAACCACGTAGGCACATAATCTTGTAAAAAAGGGGGGATGTCATGATATTCAAACACACACATCATGATAGACAGACCAACAGACAAATTAGCACACATAATACGACAGCCAATCACAGACAAGGACAGAGACAGTATAAGACAAGAAACACGATACCTGGTGGCCAGTCCATCTAGAGACCAGGACAAGGACAGGACCTGATTAACAACACACTCAGGGAGTCACCACGTGCAGAGTATCAAGACAAATCTGTAAATAGCAAGTTGGAATAAATCAGCGTTGTACCAATTGCAACAGTGTTGGTTCATCTATACCTCAGAGCACCCAACAAACACCACACCAATCTCTAGATTTTGCATGATGTCAACTACAAGATATAAAATTCTGTTCTAAATTTTTCATGGGGTCCACTCTGGAGGATCAGGAAGCATGACTAAAATCTTATTAAACCTCACTGGTTATTCATGACAAACATTCTGACTGTTCAAAGATCTATGAGTCACCGCCAACCGTGAAAGTTTAAGAAGAAATCATGCAATCCTATATACCCGATGAAAAGGAAATTCCAGAAGATCAACAGATACAATGCCAACACCTTTACTGTAGAAATATATCCCAAAATGCTTCAGGTAGGTACAATCAGGCAAAAATGTACGTTAGCCACTGGAAGAGGTGTTAAAAGCAATGGCCGAACATGAGGTATACGATAAACAATATTATAACTGGGTTGAACTATCACTTTCTTATGCTGGAGCACCAAGTGAAACACACAAAGTCATCCAATCCATACCATTAGAGCGTGAGATGTGTAGGGCCTCAACATAGTCCCATGAACTATAGTTATGTAGTTCTATAGAACTAGAAAATCTACTAAGTTTGTTTAAAATGCAACTCATGGGTTAAGTCCCAGCTCCTCCTCTCTCAATTGAATTGTTATATTGGGTGTAATTTTATGATTTTATATTCAAGAAAACATTTTTTGTCAAAGCTTTCAATAGAGAAAGATTTAGAGAGGGAGGCTTCATCAAAATAATTGTGGTGAGCGGCCTTTATTTGTCATATTCCTTCAGGTAACTCACCTGATTGGTTATATGAATTTGGGGCTACTTGCTTCACAGCCCACGAGCATGTCTAGCTGGAGTCCTACCTAGTACAGTGGAAAATAATGGTTGGAGGCCAATAATCCTAGTCCCAAAATATTGCTACAGTTCCTTAGGGTTGTCTCCGAGGCCCAACCATCTTCAGCTGCTTCATTAATGACATTTGTTCCACCTATAATGTCAGAATGTGTCTGACTATCCACTCTTTCCATGCCTCTCATCACCTTGTACACCTCTATCAAGTCACCTCTCTTCCTTCTTCGCTGCAGTGAGAAAAGCCCTAGCTCCCTCAGCCTTTCTTCATAAGACATGCCCTCCAGTCAAGGCAGCATCCTGGTAAATCTCCTCTGTACCCTCTCCAAAGCATCCACATCCTTCCTATAATGAGGCGACCAGAACTGCACACAATATTCCAAGTGTGGTCTAACCAGGGTTTTATAAAGCTGCAGCAAAACCTCGGGGCTCTTATATTCAATCCCCCTGTTAATGAAAGCCAACACACCATATGCCTCCTTAATAACTCTAACAACCTGGGTGGCAACTTTGAGGGATCTATGTACATGGACCCCAAGATCCCTCTGTTCCTCCACACTTCCAAGAATCCTGCCTTTAACTCTGTATTCAGCATTCAAATTTGACCTTGCAAAATGAATCACTTCACATTTATTGAATCACTTCACAGTTATTCTTCACTCCTCGCAATTCAAGGATTGTTCCGTATAACCTTTTATTTTTATTTACTTACTGTTGGACTCAATTCTTACTTTTAATCCATATGAATGTATATGCATGTTGTTTATCATTTCTCTTTACCTTTTTAGTAGTCAATAAACTTAATTTATTTTAACACAAGAAAGCCTGGTTAAATTGGCTGCTTTTTTTAAACATAACTATTAGATCTGGAGAAGGTATCCAAGGGAAAGGGAATTTTGTTACATTAAACCTTTGTTGCTACCAGCAGAGAATGGGTTGAATAAAGACACGGAGCCAGTCATCCCTCTCACCCAGGTTTGTAACAGGTTGGGGGCATCCCAGCCAGATGGTGACAAATCCAGAGGTCTCGCCTGGATCAACAACTTTTGGGGGACCTCACCTGTGGCTGGTCCTAACACCACACAGTAATATAAAAGAACACATGACCCGTAGTCATGGTGAGTTGGGTGCTGGACAGAGCAGTGCGAAGCAGCAAGCATGGAGACAGCTCCTAGATTACACCCTTTACTGCAGTGTTTTTTAAAAAAAAATTTTACCACACGGTCATCCTTCAGGACCCATGTTGGCAGACTTCGCGATCCGTGCCGACCAACCTTCGACATCCACAATTTTCACTTACCTTTAACGTGACAGGTGAGCCTGCTTGGTCCCCGCGGTCTTGCTTGCTTTGTCATTCAATGTTCCATTTCTGATAATGGTTTCAGCTGATGATTTAAGATCTCACTGCATCCATTGAAAACAATTAAGAGGTTTGTCCTTGAATTCACCATGCTTAGTCTTCAATTGTCTTTGAAGTTTTTAAACTTTCATTAGCCAATGCTTCCCTCATATAACACACATGAACTTTGAACCCTGATTTGCAGTGGCACAATTAATAACCCATACCTCAAGTAATCATTCTTATGCTGGTTTGTTCCTGTTTTCAGCTTCTCCTTCATGGATTGTTCACCAGTGGCCCTGGAGTTCACAGCTCCGCTGCTGGCAGCTGCAAAATGGAGGAATCTCTCTCACGCCCAGCACACGTGTTGTCAGTGTGTGGGGTGCGTGACCTGCTTTCTGTCGCCACTCCAGGCAGGAGGATCCCAGTGACCCAAAAAACAAAATCTGCTCCTGGGTCGGAGCGTTGACATCGGGTAGAGGTGTTCTGCCCTGCCGGGCCCCAGGCCTGCGTACTGCTGAGGGAGCACGCGTGTGCGGAATGGTCGGCATTCTGAAAGCCGGTCTCAGCCAGAATTTTAAAAAGCCGGTCGGCGGTTGGGCGGTTCTTCCCGCAATCGAGAACGCTGCGACACACGGTTGGGAATGCCACATGCATGGCCCCCCAACACCCACCCTGCGACCCACCTACAGGTCGTGACCCTGGGTTTGAAAATGACTACTTTACTGTATATCTGTAAGTAGTTCGAAGAGTCAATGAAGACTTGTAGTTAACCTATGTCTGAGCACAAAGGCGTCTTCACACCTACCAAACTGTGATCAACACTAACCTACAACACTAACCACCTCCCCCTGGCGGTCAACAGCAATAGCATTGCTGACTCCTGTGGCATCAATGCCCTGGGATCACCATTGAACTGGAATATAACTGGATCTGCCACATAAACTCTATGTGTGGCTTGAAGAGCACATGAGGAGCTAGGAATTCTACTATGAGTAACTCACCTCCAGACTCTTCAAAATCTCTCACCATCTTCAAGGCACAAATCAGGAGTGAGATGGGATAATATCCATTTACCTGGATGAGTTCAGCTTGAACAACATTCAAGAACCCCAACATCACCCAGGACAATGCAGTTCACTTGATCAACACCCCAGCCACCACCTTAAACATTCACTTACTCCACCATCAACACACTGTAGATGCATTGAGCACCATCTACAAGAAGCACTGTGTGGTATTATCAGGTATTGCAGCACCCGAGAGGCTGAAGTTCCATTGGATAAACCTGGGGGTTTACCATTGGCTGTATAATATGTAGCTCCGCCCTGATAGGTGGGGTATAAGAGTCGGTGCTGTCCCAGCAGCCCTCATTCTGTACCTGAGCTGCTGGGGAACAGTTCTAGTCTATTAAAGCCTTCAGTTGTGCTACAACCTCGTTTTAGTAGTTATTGATCATGCATCAATTTAATAGACTAGACTTAAGTAGAAAGGATGGATCTCCGAATCAAGCCGGAGTGTCTGCAACTCAGTCCCCACGTGCCGAACTCTGCGGCGATTTTCAAGCACTGGCTGGCGTGTTTCAAAGGCTACCTTGAGACGGCTGGAGGCACACCCTCGGAGGAGCAGAAACTGCATCTCCTGCACTCAAGGGTAAGCCCTGGGATCTACACCCTCATCGAGGAGGCGGAAGACTTTAATGCAGCAATCAAACTTTTTAAAGGACATTATATCCGCCCAGTAAATCAGGTCTACGCATGTCACCTGCTTGCAACGAGGCGACAAAGCCCCGGGGAATAGTTGGAGGAGTTCTACCGCGCGCTACTGGTGCTGGACAGAAGCTGTGGCTGCCCGAAAGTTTCGGCGAGTGACCACACGGAACTCCTAATCTGGGATGCCTTCGGAGCAGATATGAGCTCCTCAGACATCCACCAACGTCGTTTAGAGAAATACACCCTGGGACTTAGGGAGGCACGGGCCCTGGCAGGGTCCATGGACGTTGCCTCCAGGAACGCACAATCCTACGTGCCCGACCGCACGGCGGCCCCCTGGGCAGCGTGGAATCCCACAGCAGAAGCCACACAGACCTTCACCGTGTCCCCGCAGGCCTGCTCTGTAAGGCGGCCCGCCAACTCCGATGGGCCCCACTGTTTCTTCCGCGGGCAGGAAAAGCACCACCGACAGCGCTGCCCGGCCCGCACATCCACCTGCAAAGGGTGTGGCAAGAAAGGCCATTTTGTGGGGGTCTGCCAGGCATGAGCGGTGGCCGCGGTCTCCAGCGGCGACTCCGGACTGCCACAGCGAACTTCTCCTCGGGCTCCAGGCGGCCAGCAGTCACCGCCACCCCCGTATCCTAGGGCCACGTGCGGCCCTCGGGCGCTGCCATCTTGTTCCCCGGACACTGCGCTGGATGGATGGGCGCCGCCATTTTGTCCATCTCCGACCACCATGTGCGACCCATGGGAGACGCCATCTTGGATGGGGCCCCAGGACCCCAGCCCGGCAGACTATACACTGCCCGATCAAAATTCACAGCTACTGTGTCTGGCCTCGGTGACTCTGGACCAAAGTCGACATCGAACACTCTCAACAGCAATGACGACGGTCTTCATCAACGGCCACGAGACGTCCTGCCTGATCGACTCTGGGAGCATGGCGAGCTTTATACACCCCGACACGGTAAGGCGCTGTTCACTTTTTACGCGCCCTGTAAATCAAAGAATCTCCATGGCTCCGGTTCCCACTCAGTGGAGATAAAGGGGTTCTGTCTAGCAAACCTCACAGTCCAAGGAAGGAAATTCAACAATTTCCGCCTTTATGTCCTTCCGCACCTCTGCGCGGCTACACTCCTGGGATTGGACTAATGTAACCTGCAAAGTCTGACCTTCAAATTCGGCGGTCCTATACCCCCCCTTACTGTCTGCGGCCTCTCGACCCTTAAGGTTGACCGCCTTCCCTGTTTGCGAACCTCACCCCGGATTGCAAACCGGTCGCCACCAGGAGCAGACGGTACAGTGCCCAGGACCGGACCTTCATTCGGTCGGAGGTCCAAAGGCTACCAAGGGAAGGGGCCATTGAAGCTAGCAACAGTCACTGGAGAGCCCAAGTAGTGGTGGTAAAGACCAGGGAGAAACATAAGATGGTCATTGACTACAGCCAGACCATCAACAGGTTTACGCAGCTGGACGCGTACCCTCTCCCCCGCATATCTGACCTGGTAAAAAGGATCGCGCATTATAAGGTCTTCTCCACGGTGGATCTCAAGTCCGCCTACCACCAGCTACTCCTCCGCACTAGTGACCGCAAATACACTGCCTTCGAAGCAGATGGGCGGCTCTATCATTTTTTAAGGTTTCCCTTCGGTGTCACTAACGGGGTCTCGGTCTTCCAACGCGAGATGGACCGAATGGTTGACTGGTACGGCTTATGCGCAACGTTTACGTATCTCAATAATGTCACCATCTGCGGCCATGATCAGCAGGACCACGACACCAACCTCCGAAAATTTCTCCAGACCGCTACAATCCTTAACTTAACGTAAAATAAGGATAAATGCGTGTTTAGCACCAACCGTCTAGCCATTCTCGGCTACGTAGTGCGAAATGGTGTGATAGGACCCGACCTTGGACGCATGTGCCCCCTCATGGAGTTCCCCCTCCCTCACTGCCCCAAGGCCCTGAAGCGCTGCCTCGGGTTTTTTAGCTACTACGCCCAGTGGGTCCCTAACTACGCAGACAAAGCCCGTCCCCTGATCCAGTCCACAACCTTCCCCCTGTCGATGGAGGCCCGCCAGGCCTTCAGCTGCATCAAAGCAGACATTGCAAAGGCCACGATGCAGGCCATCGACGAGTCCCTCCCCTTCCAGGTCGAGAGCGATGCGTCCGACATAGCTCTGGCGGCCACCCTCAACCAAGCAGGCAGACCCGTGGCCTTCTTCTCCCGTACCCTCCATGCTTCCAAAATCCGCCACT
Organism: Scyliorhinus torazame; assembly: GCF_047496885.1. Taxonomy (NCBI): domain Eukaryota; kingdom Metazoa; phylum Chordata; class Chondrichthyes; order Carcharhiniformes; family Scyliorhinidae; genus Scyliorhinus; species Scyliorhinus torazame. The sequence continues at coordinate 96,006,880 of NC_092727.1, forward strand.
CCTCAGTCGAAAAGGAGGCCCAAGCCATAGTAGAAGCTGTGCGACACTGGAGGCTTTACCTGGCCGGCAGGAGATTCACTCTCCTCACTGACCAACGGTCGGTGGCGTTCATGTTCGATAGTGCACACCGGGGCAAGATAAAAAATGACAAGATCTTGCGGTGGAGGATAGAACTCTCCACCTACAACTACGAGATCTTGTATCGTTCCGGAAAGCTAAACGAGCCTCCTGTCGCCCTGCCCCGTGGCACATGTGCCACCGCACATGTGGACTGCCTCCAAGCCCTCCACGAGGACCTCTGCCACCCCGGGGTCACTCGCTTCATCCACTTTGTTAAGACCTGCAACCTGCCCTACTCCATCGAGGAGGTCAGGACAGTCACCAGGAATTGCCAAATCTGCGCGGAGTGCAAACCGCACTTCTACCGGCCAGAGAGGGCGCACCTGATAAAGGCCTCCCGTCCCTTTGAACGCCTCAGCATGGACTTCAAAGGCCCCCTCCCCTCCACCGACCGCAACACGTATTTCCTGAACGTGATTGACGAGTACTCCCAGTTCCCATTCGCCATCCCCTGCCCAGACATGACCGCAAGCACCGTCATCAAGGCCCTCCATAGTATCTTTGCACTGTTCGGTTTCCCTGCTTACATACACAGTGATAGGAGGTCCTCCTTTATGAGTGCGAACTGCGTCAATTCCTGCTCAGAAAGGGCATTGCCTCAAGCAGGACGACCAGTTACAACCTCCGGGGAAACGGGCAGGTAGAGAGGGAGAACGGAACGGTCTGGAAGACTGTTCTACTGGCCCTACGGTCCAGGAACCTCCCAGTCTCCCGCTGGCAAGAAGTCCTCCAGGAGGCCCTCCACTCCATCCGGTCACTGCTCTGTATGACCACCAACCAGACACCTCACGAACATCTCCTTGTCTTCCCCAGGAAGTCCTCCTCCGGGACCTCGCTTCCGACCTGGTTAGCAACACCTGGACCCATCCTGCTCCGAAAACACGTGCGGGCGCACAAGTTGGACCCGTTGGTCGAGAGGGTCCATCTGCTGCACGCTAACCTCCAGTACGCCTATGTGGCATTCCCTAACGGCCGACAAGATACGGTCTCCCTACGGGACCTGGTGCCCGCCGGAACCACGCGCACCCCAACCACCACCCCCACCCCCCCTTCACAGCACCTCACAGGAGGGTCAGTCCTCCCGCCGCCCCTGCCTAGGCCCTCCCACCCACTGACGCCCCCTACAGGCGCCCCCCTCCCAGGTTAACCGCTTTCCCCACCAGCACTGTCTCGGGATGACGAAGCTGCCATGGAGGCCGGAGCCACTCCCCCGGAGTCACAGACGCCTGGACCCCCACCGGAATCACCACCGAGGCTGAGACGATTCCAGAGGATGACCAGGGCACCCGACCGACTGATTGCTTCATCTTAACCAATCTGTAACTGTAAATAATAAACACTGACTGTATATATCTGCCATGACTGTAAATATCCTCTAAACACTGTAAGGAGGTATCACGGTACCTCCATATCTGATCATACCATGTTGAATACAGTTGTAGCCGCAGGCCACCACCCCTGCCGGACTCCTTTGTTAACAGGGGATGAATGTGGTATTATCAGGTATTGCATCACCCGAGAGGCTGAAGTTCCATTGGATAAACCTGGGGGTTTACCATTGGCTGTATAGTATGTAGCTCCGCCCTGATAGGCGGGGTATAAGAGTTGGTGCCGTCCCAGCAGCCCTCATTCTGTACCTGAGCTGCTGGGGAACAGTTCTAGTCTATTAAAGCCTTCAGTTGTGCTACAAACTCGTTTTAGTAGTTATTGATCGTGCATCACACTGCAACAACTTGCCGAGCTTCTTTCAACAGCACCTTCCAAACCCACCACCTGCAGGTTTCTGCCCAAGTCAAATACCATCCTGACTTGGAGTTACATCGCCCTCCCTGCATCAACCTGGATCAAAATCCTGGAATTTGCTCCTGAACAACACTGTGGTCGTACCTACACCACCTGGTCAACAACAGTTCAAGAAGGCAATTCACAATCACTCACACCCCATGAATGAATAAAACAAAAACTCTGGGGCCAAAGGGAAAGAAAGCAGAATGGGCAGGGAGCCAATCACAAGCCAGCTTCTTCCTTCTGGAGAGCTGATCTCGCTCCACAAGGGGGAGTACAGGAATAAAGAAATCTTGCTGGAGTTGTCGAAGGTTTTAAGGAGACCACATCTGGAGCAGTGCGTGCAGTTTTGAGAAAATGTAGTCTTACATTGGAGGCAGTACAGCGAAGATTCACTGAACTGGTCCCTGGGGTGAGGTGGTTGACCTACAATGAGAGGTTGAGCAAATTGATCTAGTTTCTCTTGAGTTTAGAATGATGGGAGTTGATCTCATTGAAACATACAAGGTTCTGAGGGGGCCTGATGGGGTAGACAGTGAAAGATTGTTTCCGCTTGTCGGAGAATTTAAAAAGCAGGGGCACAAACTCAGGATAAAGGGGTCGATCATTTGGGACTGAGATGAGGAGAAATTGCTTCCCTCAAAGGATTGAATGCTTGGAATTCTCCACAGAGAGTTGTGGGTGCTCCATCACTGAATACAAGCTGGGATAGAAAGGATTTTGGCCTCTTGGAGAATCGAGGCATATGTGGGATAGGCATAAAATTGGATTTGCAAAGCCCAAGATCAACCACGATCATACTGCATGGCAGAAGAGGCCCCACAGATCATGTGGTCTATTCTTGCTCCAACCTCTTGTGTTCTTTTTTTTATATAAATTTAGAATACCCAATTATTTTTTTTCCAATTAAGGGGCAATTTAGCATGGCCAATCTGCACATCTTTGAGTTGTGGGGGTGAAACCCACGCAGACAAGGGGAAAATGTGCAAACTCCACACGGACAGTGACAACCTCTTGTATTCTTGTTGCAGACCAATTCTGGTGGGGCTGAAACTGGTTTATATATAAATAGAGGCCAAATCCGGCTTCCGGTGGCCACCAGCAAATATTGGAAAATGGCCCGATCAGTTTTGGGTCAGACTTTTTAAAGGCATTCTAGGGGCTCAGGTTGGTAGCTCCTGAAATGAGTTCCACTGAATTCTGCTCACAGAGATGGATCACCCATCATCATTACATTCATATTTATCATAGTCACACTTACACATTGCCGATGAAGGTGCCAATAACACTCTGACAGTCGCTAACGTGATTTGTACTCTGCTTCCTCAAACTGGAAACCCTGTTCAAATTTCAATATCATGCAGTGTCACTGGGAATGTCATCCTTCAGAGAGGCCAGAGATGGTAGCATTATTAGGACTGGCATGCTCCTGCATACAGTGACTCTTAGCAAACCATGTAAAATGTTGGTATTCTCGGAATCAAACAAAGAAGATAGAAAACAAGTAACAAAATCTAATGTAGGCATCATTAGAAATAGCTGATGACTGGTCACAACAATGCAGTGACCAAAACTGGACTCTGTATCCCAGTTTAGGCAGCTGTTAAGTGTCTGCAGTAAAACATTGATTGACTTGTACTTAAGCTAAAGCTTTTTGTTGAGAAACGCAATTTTTGCAGTATGTTGATGGCTTGGGGTCAAATGACTGAGGCTCCTATTACACCCAAAATCTAAACCAGGACCAATTTGCTCAGTTCTATTCATCATATAAGATAATGAATTCAAAGACTGCAGCATGGTGGGAGGTTTTGATAGGGTTCCCAACATTCAGGGTCATCTCATTAAAGCCTTGCTGTATGTATTCGAAAACAATGGCCATGAAAGGATGGTCAAAATTTACAAAGTAAATTAAAATCGAGATTTATCTATGCGACCAACAAGTGCTCATGTCACATGTTAGCCTTTCATTCCCCAGAATTTAATTAACTGAACCCAAAATCCACTGTATCAGAAATAAATGCGCTGGATCCCAAGTGTCAGAGCGTTCGCCTCCTCTATTCTGCTTCTTAGTTCAAATAAATTGGTTTTCCAAGAATCGCTCTGATGCCCTGTCTGACCTGATAGCTCAGGGCCTATAAGTGTCTTCGCAAAGACAAAAAGACTCTAATTAATTATGTTCCTTCAGACTCACTGCTGTGAGTTCTGATAAATCATTGTTTGATGTCAGAATCCTTCAGTGTCACCCCCCCCCCCCCCCACCCCACCCCCACACGCACACACACACCACCACCACCACTAACATAGCACCATTTGTTAAACAGTTTGACTAAATTGCATCAATTGCATGAGAGCTTCTAACAATGAAAGCTCCGGTGACAAATTTTACTCGATAAAAATAAATACAAATGTTTCCGGAAATAATAATGTAATGTGGTGCTGTGAATGACCATGTTGGGGGCTGATCTTCAGATATTCGGCATAGAACTTCCCAAAACTGAAGGCTGAATCATTAATTTGCAGCTTGCAAAATATTTTTATTTGAAGCCGAAATTAGCTCAACAAAAATGGAATGACCGGATGTGTCAAATGTGATGATAACAACTGAGTGATATGACTATGAGACATTATTCCTGGTAGTGGGGCCATCATGTTATAGATTAGAGCACCTCAAGATGAAATTAGACAAGTACCTTCAAAGAGAAGTACCTCATTGTTAAAACTGCCGAGGCAACAGTGAGGTCTCTGGGGGCTGATATTCGTCTTCCCCCTCAGTCCAATTTCCATTCAGGCAAATAAGCACAACCCGATTAAAGTGGGATTTAATGGGACAATGATCAAAATAGCATTGGTAAAATAGAAAGGCAAAGAAGTTTGCAACTGAGAATTTGGAAGCTCTGGGTGAGTGGGAGGGATTGCTGATCAGATGAAAGATTATACATTATGCAGAACTGGTTTCATATATCAGGCTTTCATGAACCGATCTCTCAGTGTAGCAATTTATCTGACATTAATTGATTTTACTTAAACACTTTAACCAAAGGAACAGTGACATTGGTGGCATTATTGGTTTCATACACAGATTTATTTATTTTTTCGGAGTCTATGCAACATACACAAAGCTCAACCAGCAAAAATGGTCCAGCTTTAAACATGAACCGCATATTTTGCAATCCTGATCCTTACTGCCGATAACAGCCTGAATTTAGTCAGAGCTGTAGGGGTCTTGATGACAGGCCTGAAAACCAGGGACTACCCTACCATGGATATTTGTGGGACCCCTGGCCACATTTTACCACATCTGGCAAGTAATTAGTTGCGGTTGGGGCTCTTCCCTTTAAAGAATTCCACCACCAATAGCAGCAATCAATCAGAGGGTTGGCAACTCTTCAGTCTGAGCAATGCCATCGAGAGCAGTGGCAACAGAGGGCAGCCTCGCAAAGTGGTGTGTGGGGTTTGGGTTTGCAGGGGTCAGTCAGGCAGTTGGCAGTGGGGTGGCAGGAGGGTATTTTTTCATTCATTCAAGAGATGTGGGGTTCACTGGCTAGGCCAGCATTCATTGCCTATCCCTAATTGCTCTTGAGCAGGTGGTGCTCATCCGCTTTCTTGAATCACCGCAGTCTCTGTGGTGTAGGTACATCCACAGTTATGCAGGAAGGGAGTTCCAGGATTTTGCCCCAGCGGCATAGAACATAGAAAATACAGCACAGAACAGGCCCTTCGGCCCACGATGTTGTGCCAAACCTTTGTCCTAGATTAATCATAGATTATCATTGAATTTACAGTGCAGAAGGAGGCCATTCGGCCCTTTGAGTCAGCACCAGCTAAAGTGAAGGAACGGCGATATATTTCCAAGTCAGGATGGTGAGTGAGTTGAAGAAGAGCTTCCAGCTGATGGTGTCGTGATGCATCTGCTCCCCTTGTCCTTCTAGACGTTAGAGGTTATGGATTGGAAGGTGCTGTCTAAGGAGCCTCGGCGAGTTCCTGGAGTGCATCTTGTAGATGTTACGCACTGCTGCCACTGTGCATCGATGATGGAGGGAGTGAATGTTTGTGGAATGGGTACTAATCAAGCGGCCTGCTTTGTCCTGGATGGTGTTGAGCTTCTTGAATATTGTTGGAGCTGCACTCATCCAGGCAAGTGGAGAGTATTCCATTACACTCCTGACTTGTGCCTTGCAAATGCAGCACAGGCATTGGGGAGACAGGAGGTGAGTTACTCACTGCAACATTCCTAACATCTGACCTGCTCTTTTAGCTACAGTATTTATATGGCTAGTCCAGTTGAAATTCTGGACAATGGTAACCACCAGGATGTTGATTGTGGGGAATTCAGTGATGGCAATGCCATTGAATGCCAAGATGATTAGATTGTACCTTGTTGGAGATGGTCACTGCCAGGTACTTGTATGCCACTTATCAGCCCACACCTGGCTATTTTAACAGGGTCTTGTTTCATTTGGACATAGACTGCTTCCGTACTTGAGTCATAGTCATAGAATTTACAGTGCAGAAGGAGGCCATTTGGCCCGTCGGGTCTGCACCAGCCCTTGGAAAGACCTACCCTACCCAAGCCCACACCTCCACCTGATCCCGTGACCCCACCCTGTTGTGTTGGGCACTCTGGATCCGTGGAACACATACAGGTCACCAACACTTGAAATAGTGCAACACTATTTTATTGAGTCATTAGCAGTTTAACATACTCTCACTGTGGGTTAACACGATACTAGCTTTAACTAAAGACCTTTGCCTTGTCCTAACCAGTCGATGCACTCAGCACATGGTGAATGTCTGTGTTGCAGGCTGTGAGGTCTGTCCTCCTAGCTAGCTGCTACTCGAATGAGCGGGAACTCTGATGCCCCCTGTCTTTATAGTGCGTGTGCTCTAACTGGTGATTGTCTGCGGTGTTGTGTGTGTTGATTGGTCCCACTGTGTGTCCATCAGTGTGTGCGTCTGCACCATGATATACTGGTGTATATTATGACATACCCCACCTTTTTTTGGCATGGCCAATCCACCTAATCTGCTCATCTTTGGACTGTGGGAGGAAACTGGAGCACCCGGAGGAAACCCACGCAGACACGCGGAGAATGTGCAGACTCCGCACAGACAGTGACCCAAGCCGGGTATCGAAACTGGGACGCTGGAGCTGTGAAGCAATTTGAGGAATCGCGAATGGTGCTGAACATTGTACAGCCATCAGCGAACTTCCCCATCTTTGACCTTCTGATAGATAGAGGGTCATTGATGAAACAGCTGAAAATGGTTGGGCCTAGGACACTCCCTGAGGAACTCCTGCAGTGATATCCCAGGAGTGAATTGAATGACTTCCAACAGCCACAAGCATCTTCCTTTATGATAAGTATCACTCCAACCAGCGGGGAGTTTTCTCCCTGATTCCCATTGACTCCAGTTTTACTAGGGCTCCTGATGCCCCACCTGGTCAAAAGCAGCCATGATACCAAGGACAGTCACCCTCACATTGCCTCTTAAGTTCAGCTCTTTTGTCCATGCTTGAACCAAGGCTGTTATGAGGTCAGGAGCTGAGTGATCCTGGCAGAACTCAAACTGAGCGCTCACAAGCAGGTTATTGCTAAGTAAGTGCCACTTGGTTGAACTGTTGATAACCCCTTCATCACTTGAAATCTTTGAAACTGGGGAACTCTGGAGGAGGTGGCGATGGATCTTCCACTTGGCACTTCTGGTTGAAGATTGTTGCGAATACCCCAGCCTTAACTATTGCACTGACGTGCTGGGCTCATCCACCATTAAGGATGAGGATATTTGTGGAGCCTCCTCCTCCAGTGAGTTGCTTAATTGTTCATCACCATTCAGGCTGGATGTGGCAGGACTGCAGAGCTTAGATCTGATCCATCTGTGGTGGGATCGCTTAGCTCTGCCTATCACTTGCTGCTTATGCTGTTTTGCGTGTAAGTGTTGCAGCTTCCCCAGATTGACACGTCATTCTGAGGTGATAACAGAGGGGGAGGTCGTGGGTTGACCATTGTCACGTGGGAGGACAATCGGCGGGCCGCTGAGTACCCAATTTGCGGAGGCCTCTTTGAACTTGCAGGAAAGGTGCCAGGGCTCACCTCATGGTGGAAGGCAATCCCGCTGCTGGTAAAATGCCAACAGCTGCGGGAAGTGGCCCTTGATTCATTGCATAAGTTCTTCACTTGGCCCTGGGTGCGAATACTGCCCTCCACTTTCCGTATTGCTGGCAGAGTGCTATGATGGCAGGTAGGTGATGGGCACTAATCCTTCCTCCCCCCACCACCTTCCCTCACCACCGTCTCCCAGCATGCCCCTAGAGAGCTGGTAAATTCCAGGCTGCCATGCCCTGACCACAAATTCAGCTTCAGAGCCATCGATTCTCAATGCAATAAAAAATTATTTTTTAAAAATAAATAAATTTGGAGTACCCAATTCATTTTTCCAATTAAGGGGCAATTTAGTGCGGCCAATCCGCCGATCCTTCACATCTTTGGGTTGTAGGGTCGAAACCAATGCAAACATGAAGAGAATGTGCAAACTCCACACGGACAGTGACCCAGAGCCGGGATCGAACCTGGTACGTCGGCTCCGTGAGGCACCAATGCTAACCACTGTGCCACCGTTCTGCCCCCCCCTATACAATAAAATTAAGATAAATGTATGAAAACTTAGCACTGGTCTTCTTTTTTATTTAACCTACATATTGCCATCCTCCTCCCCTGCACCCTGATTGGGTTGAAGTCAAGACTTAATACTCTATCTCACTCAAACGTCTGTACCATTATCACTCATTTGTAAAATCTATCACATGAATTCACCCTTCAATCTGAATAACGCTTGGGTTCAATGTATGTTCAGGCAAGTTAAATGCTGTCAGGCTCCAGTCCACTGTTAGTACATTGACATCATTAGTGGATAAACTGGAGACTGTTCAGCTGTTTTCAATGGGAGATTAACTGAAACGTTCATAATGATCTATTTGTGAAAGTACCAATCTGAAGCTGTGTCTTCATCGTTATTCACTGCCAAACTGGAAAGAGCTCACTGCCTGTCAGAAGCTCAGTAGTAATTTCTGTAGCCTGAAGCTGGAGCGATACCAGAAAAGATGCACAGAAGACAAATATAATCTGGGTGATTTTAAGCAGTTACATTTAACTCGACTGCTCCTGAATTTCTTCAAGAGTCGGAGTGCCAAATTCACAATATGAAGACTGATGGCTGATGGATTCCAAAGATCTTTCAGTCAGACCTAAGCTAGATTCGGATATTTAGGGGCTAATTTTTTTAAACCGTTTGTTTCAAAACTGGAATCAGTTTGCTGACACGGTGTGCTCCCCGTTGTCTTGTGCCCTCAGGGCTGGAGCAAGGAGATAGGCCCCAAGCCTACCCCAGCTGGAACGGGAATCAAACCTTTGCTGCTGGCATTATTCTGAATCACATGCCAGCCACCTAAACTAACCAGAACCCCCCCCCCCCCCCCCCACCCCCGGCCACACACACTTTTTTTTATATAGTGGAAAGGAAAGGAGAAAGATAATTTCTTAAGATTTTGATGTAAAATATCTATAGACAAGTTTCGAAAACAGTGGATAACTGAATTCAACAGAAAGGGTCGCTTGATGCAAATTCCAGTGTGCCAATAACAGCCAGCTGCAAATTAAGACATTCAATCATAAATTACTTGGAATTATTCAAATCTACTCCTTCAACAAGTGGGAATGAGACACCTTATGTATGCTAATGTATTCTAATTAATGCTAATGATAGAGACATCATAAACCGGTGTCAGTATAGACTGCAAATTGGAAAAGACTCGGTTGCAGAAACTCCACGTGTTCCGTTTATATTTAGATTTCTGACACATTGTCCACAGGTAATCTGCATTGTGAAATCTGGTGGCTCATTATTGTTCCACTAGTTCCACCCTTTCATCTTTTCCCTGTAGCCCTGCAAATTGCTTCCTCAGATAATGATCTTTTGAAAGTAATGATTGAATCTGTCACTGCCACGCTCTCTGGCAAAGTATTTTGGATCCTAATCACACACTGCATAAAAAAATGGTTCACCTCATGTCGCCAACTTGCTTCTTTTGCCAACACGTTAAATCGGTGCTCTCTGGTTGTAGATGCTTCCATCAATGGGCACAGATTCTCCCTGTCTACTCTGTTCAGACCGCTCAAGATTTTGAATACCATTATCAAATCTCCTCTCACCTTCTCTTCTTGAGGGAAAACAGTTCCAGCTTTTCCAATCTAGCCACGCAACTGATGTCTGTGACCTCTGGAAAAACCTTGTGAATCTATTCTGCCCCTCCTCGAATGCCTTCACTTCCTCACTAAAATGTAATGTCCAGCTGGCTACAATACTCCAGTTGAGGCCCAACCAGGGTTTCAAACAGGATTAATTTAACTTCCTTGCTTCTGTTCTCTGTGTTTCCATTTATAAAACTCAGGGTGCTGTATGCTTTTTCAGCTGCTTTCTCAACCTGCCCTTGCTATCTTCAATGGTTTGTGTGTAGATACCCCAAGCCCCTCTGCTATGTTGCCATTTAAAGGGACAATCACCACATCCCTCCCCCTTTAAGTCCTTTACAAAGGTGTTTAATAACTAATTCACTCAGTCCTAAATATTAACTAAACATTAGCTGTGGGATTCTCCATCGGCAGGATCCTCGACTCCACTGGCAGTGCCCCATGGCATTTCCCAGTGGGAAACCCCATTGGCCAGCTGTGGGAACGGAGGATTCCGCTGTCGGTGGGGGAACACGCGTTGGAAAAAGGGGCTGGTGTGATTGAGAATCCCGCTATATGTACATGAGTTAGACAATTATAAATCGTGTCTTTGAGGGGGGTTTTGTTTCTTGTAGAGCGGCATAATCCTGTTGTCTGATATCCTTCCACAAGATTGACATTAACAGGAACTGCAATAACGGGTGCCTTTTCTGACATAGTTCATCACTATGTTGCTTCCACGGAAACATCAGTTATGTCGATAACAGGTCGATCAGGTACTTTGGTGCTTATGTGCTTGACAACATTTCTTGCTGGCAACATTGACTGCTGGAGTGTCTGTCGCAAGTGCTCCACATGTTTATAAACGATCCACCCCTCCGGGTCCACTTTGTATGAAAGTGGTCCAGTCTTAGACTCAACATTTCCGGGGATCCATCTTGATCCATACTGAGGTTTCTCACATATTCAACTTCATTTACCATAAATGATCATGCTGTACTATGTGAATCATGGCTTGCTTTCTGACTACTTTGGCTGACTTCTACCCTCCCACTTCTAACATCCTAGTCGATCGATTACTCCGCGATCTTGACTTAGCTCTGCACTGCTTTATCAAATGTCCTAATTTGTGACAATAAAAACACTTAGAATCCTTAAACCAACATGATTCAGGAATGACGTTACCTCCACATTGGTAATATTCCACTTTCAGCATTACTAACTGATTTCCTATTCTGTACCCTTTTATTTTTTTGGAGACTGCTTTGGTGGCTTTGGTGCTGTGGCTGGCTGAAGGTGCCTGCCCTAATTGGTGAACGGTGCCAATTTGTGCATTCTGCACCTATTGTGCACCTTTTTCAGCACTTTCCAAGACTAGTGGTATCTCCATTGCTCGTTTGAAATTTATGTTGCTCTCTGCAAGCAATCTGCATTGAACAGCATCATTGTTCATGCTACAGACTAGCCTTTCCCGTAACATATCATTTAGGGTGGCTCCAAAATTATTAAAATCACAATACTCCAATAATTGCTTCAGTTTAGCAATGTGAGTCATAATAGATTTACCCGGGGCTCTCACCCTTGAATTACATTTAAATCTCTGGAGTATAACTGATGGTTGAGGTTGCAATTGAGCTTTCATTAAATCCATGGGCTCAATAAATTATTTGGAGTCAGGTGCGTTTGGGGCTCTAAGACTGCAAATAAGGCTATAGGTCTGAGTTCAACAAACACTTTGGAGAATTTATTTGCATTTTGCCTCCTCCCCTATTTCTTTTGCTTGGAAATAATACCTATATTGCCTTTGACAAGGTGCCGCATAGGAGACTGTTAAATAAGTTAAGAGCTTATGGCGTTCAGGGTAAGATCCTGGCATGGACAGAGGATTGGCTGACTGGCAGAAGGCAGAGAGTGGGGATAAAGGGGTCTTTTTCAGGATGGCAGCCGGTGATTAGTGGTATGCCTCAGGAGTCTGTGCTGGGACCACAACTTTTTACAATATACATTATTGATCTGGAAGAAGGCACTGAAGGCACTGTTGCTAAGTTTGCAGATGGTGCAAAGATCTACAGAGGGACAAGTAATAGTGAGGAAGCAAGGGGGCTGCAGAAGGTCTTGGACAAGCTAGGAGAGTGGGCAATGAAGTGGCAAATGAAATACAATGTGGAAAGTTGTGAGGTTATGCACTTTGGAAGGAGGAATTTAGGCACAGACTATTTTTTAAATGGGGAAATGCTTCGGAAAGCAGAAGCACAAAGTTACTTGGGAGTCCTTGTTCACGATTCTCATAAGGTTAATGTGCAGGTTCAGTCGGCAGTTAAGAAGGCAAATACAATGTTAGCATTCATGTCAAAAGGGCGAGAATACAAGACCAAGGATGTACTTCCGAGGCTGTATAAGGCTCTGGTCAGACCCAATTTGGAGAATTGTGAGCAGTTTTGGGCCCCATATCCCAGGAAGAATGTGCTGGCCTTGGAAAGGGTCCAGAGGAGGTTACAAGAATGATCCCTGGAATGAAGAACTTGTCGTATGAGGAACGTTTGAGGACTCTGGGTCTGTACTCGTTGGAGTTTAGAAGGATGAGAGGGGATCTTATTGAAACTTACAAGATACTGCGAGGCCTGGATAGAGTAGTGGTGGAGAGGATGTTTCCACTTATAGGAAAAACTAGAACCAGAGTACACAATCTCAGACTAAAGGGACGATCCTTTAGAACAGAGATGAGGAGGAATTTCTTCAGCCAGAGGGTAGTGAATCTGTGAAACTCTTTGCTGCAGAGGGCTGTGGAGGCCAATTCACTACGTGTCTTTAGGACAGTGATAGATAGGTTCGTGATTAATAAGGGGATCAGGGGTTATGGGGAGAGGGCAGGAGAATGGGGATGAGAAAATATCAGCCATGATTGAATGGCGGAGCAGATTCGATGGGCCAAGTGGCCTAATTCTGCCCCTATGTCTTATGGTCTTATATTGTGTCCAGGTCTCCAAGGAGTCAAGTGGGTCCATTTGCCCAAAGGAAAGCATTCTGGTGCCGAAATTTTAGATTTTTATTAAAACGGGGTATTCACAGGTGTTTGGCCAGAGGCAGTGTCAGGATCATTTATCCTCGTCGCCAGATGTAAAGTTCACTCTCACAGACTTCATTAGTGAACACAAGAAATACTTATTAATACAGCAGCAGCGGAATGGCTGTAGCTAGCTCCCAAAATGTCTTTGCCCAGGAGACTTTCTCTCTTCAGGGCAGGGGCGGAGGGGGTGAATCCACACTCTGGTTCCCGATTGGTCACACTGGCATGTGACCCTTAACCTGCGGCGAAGCCCTTAAAGGGACAATCATCACAGAATTGTGCCTTTATTTTATATTGCCTCTCCTTGACTGCAAGGTATTAAGAGACCCAAAGATTGGGAAAGCTACAGCAGCATTGTCAGGCACAATTACAACTGGGACACTGAGGTGATTGTTGTGGATGAATCATAAGCTTGGGAACAGAAGACAGCTAATGTTCGGCTCAATCCAGAAATCTCTCTGATTCCCAGCGCCAATATCAGCCCTGTAAACGAGCTCTCACCCTGGAACTGCAGAATGACTTTTTATGCACAATACCTTGTTACTGGAACTAGCTGACTAAACTGACACGAGCCCACTCATGTTCTCACCTTTGAAGTGCAGAAGGCTAAACGTTCCAGCAGATTGCTTGACAGGCTGTAAACTATGGATCAAATTTATATACTAGAGCAGAAAATCAATATCGCAGATTGCCTTTGATTAAAGAACCTTTACCTGTGTGGCTACAAAAATAATAAAAGGTTAGATCTTTTACTGTGGTTAGATTACTGTGCTAACTCGCTCAGTAATACTAAATCTGGATCAACATCCACAATATAACTTATACATGAAACTTCATCATTCAACATCCTCCATCCTTATGGAGAGATTAGAGTGGACATGGTGGATATTTGACACTGCTTGGACCAATAGTTGTCAATGAGCCCCTTACTCCCAGAGACATCTGGTGGCATTTCCTAATGGCAGGTCCACTGAGGGATTCTCTTCTGAGGGTGAGGCAAACATGCAGAGGGCTTTGCTTTGCATACTTGACCTGACTTTTGATTTTGATATGTAGGCACTATATAAGGAAAATGTCATACCCTAGCATGAACATTCTTCATTTTAAATAGCACAGTCATCACGTGAGAGTGAAGGCCAGCGTCAGTTGTGTGTGTTGCTCAGTGCTACAAGGATCTCTGAATACGATGACAGAGCGGGCTGGATTTTTGGGCTACCCTGGGGCAGGAACTGAGACATGTGACGGGGCGGGGGCTCAAGTGGTGCCAAAAATGCCATACCGGGTGATTTGAACTCAGATCCTCAGGGCATTAGCCTGTATCTCAGGATTACCAGCTCAGCAACAATAACACTGTGCCACCCCCTCCCCAACTAAAATTTAGAACGCATTGCCATGTTATTCCGCATCTGGAGAGGATCCAGCTGATCCCAATTGAGGCCAGTTTGATAAATAAAAAGGCTCATTTAGCGCTTTTTATAGTACAAAGGTGGAATATTTAAAGGGCAACGCGGGGATATCAGAGCTGTAAACTTCAGATCAGCTGTAGGTAGGTGGATGCAGAGTGGGTAGCCAATCCATCACCCTGGCCATATAGGCAGAAAAGGAGGGCTTGGAATTTGCTAAGGTGGTCCCCTTGGCACTGTGAAGGTGGCAGAAATGGTGGGCACACAGTGCTCAGATATTGAACGCGATTGTCACCTCCTGGGACAGCAGAGGCAGAAGAGCAGGGGGAAAATCTGCAAAGACTTGGACAGCCCTCTCTCCAAAAGGAAGGCTGCAGTTGGCAATGGTCAGATTCTGGGTCTAGTGGTGATGATGGGCAGCACCCTCCACAAGGAAGTGCCAGAACCTTGAGCATCAAAAGGGCAAGGGAGAGGAGAGAGGAGCAAGAAGGCAACAGAGGCCATACCCTAACATAGGATAGACTGCCGAAGACATAGTTGCCTGGAGATGATCAAGATCCAGGCTCGGAGTTAACCAGAAATTACCACCCTTAATGTCAACAGACCTTCGGCTGGATTGTCAAACTTTCCGTCCTGCCTGAGGTGATTCCCGCCATGAGTGGAACTGAAAAATCCAAGCCTCAGTGTCACAGGAGACTTAGATCCTCCAGGCTGATGGTCACAGAAATCTCTGCCTTCATCAGCAAAAACATCACACCTCACAACACAGGCCTCCTTGCGCCACATCCAAGTCATCTTGAACTTTGTTGCTTCTGGCTCCTTCTGAGGATCAGCTGCTCAGTGGCAAGTCACGAATGGCAGTGCAATTGCATCTCACAGGCCACTTATGCCCTCTTTACCAGCGATGAACAGTACATTGATTGGATGATAAACATAACCTCTAAGGGACAGAGGACAGTGGGTTCCAATTCCATCGCCGGATTTCCCCAGGTTCAGGGTATCATTGACCTGCACCCATGTGGCCACCAAGGCCACTGACCGGTCACCGAGATCCATCAGCAGGAAGGGCTTCCACTCCCTTAATGTTCAACTCATCTGCAGCCTCATCAAGAGATTCCTCTGTGCGTATGGGAGTACCAATTCTGGCCCTTAAAGGGGGCCAACGCGGCGCTGGAGCGGTTCACGGTGCTCCAGCCTCCTATCCCGGTGTGAACTGTGTGCTGCGGGATCCGCACATGCACAGCAACCCGCGCATGCGCGGTGCCCTCCCTCACCGCGCCGGCCCCAATGCAACATGGCGCGGGAGTTCAGGGGCCGGTGCAGGAGAAAATAGGCCCGGGGAGCGAGAGGCCCTGCCCGCCGATCGGTGGGCCCCGATCGCGGACCAGGCCCCATCAGAGGCCACCCCCGGGGTCGGAGCCCCCCTCCCCCGCACAGGCCGCCCCCCCGACCCTGCGCGCAGAGTTCCCATCGGGTGCGACCAGGTGTGGACGGTGCCGACGGGACTCTGCCTTTTTGGAGCGGCTGCTCGGCCCATTCGGGCCAGAGAATTGGCGGACCGGCCGAGTACAGCGACCCGCGAACGGCGCCGCGCCAAACGCGGGCGCCGGTTCTCCGCGGCGTCGATGCGGCGTGGCCTGGTTGCGGGGATTCTACGGCCCGGCCCCGGGCTGGGAGAATCCCGCTCCTTGTGCCTTGAAGTGACACACTACTGCAACATGAACATATAGTAAAAACTCTACTGCCCATTGTAATTGTGATGCCATGATCCATCATGAGTTAGGCAGGGTACCATATTGGGCATCGTTTAAGGTCTGGCATATTCTTTAGTGATTCTATGCATTGGAATCTCCACTGTTGGGATTCTCTGTTACCCCAGCAGCGCACCCACGCTCGGGGATTTCCCAACGGGAAAATGATCTAATGTCCTTCTTTATTTATTTGTTCATGGGATGTGGGCTTTGCTGGCCGCACCAGCATTTATTATCCCTCCTTGAGAGCATTTCCGAGTCAACCACATTGCTATGGTTCTGGAGTCACGTGTAGGCCAGACCGGGTAAGGATGACAGATTTCCTTCGCTGAAGGACATTAGTCAACCAGATGGGTTTTTACAACACTCAACATTGGTTTCATGGTCGTCATTAGACTTCTAATTCCAGACTTTTATTGAATTCAAATTCCACCATCTGCTCTGGTGGGATTCGAACGCATGTCCCCAGAGCATTACCCTGGATCTTTGAATTACTAGTGCAGTGGCAATACCACTACGCCACTGTCTCCATTATGGAGCTATGTCCATGGCTGTGCAGATTTGAAATTCAGTACAGAGGTTGGTGACCTGCAGGAGTTTCCAGTTATTAATTTCCAGATAGCTCATCTAAGAAACGCTGGTGTAAGTCAAATCGCAATGTGTGGCAATTTATCCCTTCGCCTTCAAGGTACCTTAGAAATGCTTCTTTCAAATGATCTGATGTATTTTGTGTGATGGTTTTCCTAACTAAATCTGCAAAAGGGAGGTCGGTTAGCCCAGTTGGTTGAACAGCTGGTTCATGGTGCAGAACAATGCCAACATGGTGGGTTCATTTCCTGTAGTGGTTGAGGTTATCCATGAAGGCCCCGCCTTCTCACCCTTGTCTGGGGTGTGGTGACCCTCAGGTTGAATCACCACCAGTCAACACTCTCTCTCTCAAAAGAGGAGAGCAGACTGTGGTGGCATTTTGTTTACATCTGCAGAGCAGCAGTAGAGGCAATTCAAAGTGATTCACTTCATAAGCAGTGCTTGAGGACATTGCTGAGAGATGTTTATACGTGCTGTATAAAACGCACGCTGATTTTCACCTGTATATTGTATAAAACCCATGTTTAGCATCAGCTGAGGATTCTTCAGCAAATTCCTGAACCTGAAAGTGACAAGTCTCCATTAGGCTCAACAGAAGGAATTATAATGAAGATTTTAATTGAACAAAGAAAGTGCGTATCAACTTTTCATGTGGAATTTCTAACGTTGGGGAGTGCTAGTTACTCAAAGCAGTCTTCTTCCACAGTTGGCAACTCTCTCTTTAAAATGAAATGTAAAATCTGAAGCTTTTCTTCCACCTCATTTGCAGATGCTCTCGGCTTTTTCTGTGAATTTTCAAATTAGTGGATTTTTCCAGATAGTTTGATCGCTTCAAGTACAGCAATGACAGAGTAATGTCACTTAGAGTGCCATATTCTCAGGAGAAATGTGAGCTGTGGGAGTTGTCGTTTGTTTAACAAAACAAGCTTATTACAGCATTAAAGCTGTACAAACCTTTTCCGTTGACCTGGACAGGCTCATTAAAATTGTACTATACATAGCCGACCTGAAATGTAATTACCCTGCAATCTTCAGAGCCTCTTTCTGTTTAATTTTCATATTTCAAACTGCTAAAAATAAGAATTACACCGTTTCACCAAGGCAGCCAGATTCCAACATTCATCTTTCCTCATCTTTCACAGATGTGAATTGGTGCAACTCACAGTGAAAATGTATTTAAAAAATAATCAGAAGAAATAAGGCGTCAGCTTAACATTCTGTCCATTAAAACCACTGAAGGGAAAATCTTGTGAAACTCATTGACACATGCCCCAGAATTCTGTGATAAGGGTAAAATTCTGTCATGGAAGCATAACTTTATGCAACGTACCTTTATATTGATTAGTGGTGCTATTCTGATATGACACTGTACCTGGAGTATTGTGTTCAGTTTTGGTCTCCTTACCTGAGAAAGGACGTACTGGCACTGGAGGGCGTGCAGAGGAGATTCACTAGGTTAATCCCAGAGTTGAAGGGGTTGGATTACGAGGCGAGGTTGAGTAGACTGGGACTACTCGTTGGAATTTAGAAGGATGAGGGGGGATCTTATAGAAACATCCAAAGAGGGCAGCACGGTGGCGCAGTGGGTGAGCACTGCAGCCTCACGGCGCCGAGGTCCCAGGTTCGATCCCGGCTCTGGGTCACTGTCCATGTGGAGTTTGCGCATTATCCCCGTGTTTGCGTGGGTTTCGCCCCCACAGCCCAAAAATATGCAAGCTAGGTGGATTGGCCATGCTAAATTGCCCCTTAATTGGAAAAAATGAATTGGGTACTGTCAAAATAAAAAATAAAAAAATAGAAACAGAAAATTATGAAGGGAATAGATAGGATAGATGCAGGCAGGTTGTTTCCACTGGTGGGTGAAAGCAGAACTAGGGGGCATAGCCTCAAAATAAGGGGAAGTAAATTTAGGACTGAGTTTAGGAGGAACTTCTTCACCCAAAGGGTTGTGAATCTATGGAATTCCTTGCCCAGTGAAGCAGTTGAGGCTCCTTCATTAAATGTTTTTAAGATAACGATAGATAGTTTTTTTGAAGAATTAAGGGATTAAGGGTTGTGGTGTTCGGGCCGGAAAGTGGAGCTGAGTCCACAAAAGATCAGCCATGGTCTCATTGAATGGCGGAGCAGGCTCGAGGGGCCAGATGGCCTACTCCTGCTCCTAGTTCTTATGTTACGTTCTTATTCAGTGTCTTATATTTACTGGTTCTCCATTGACATTTTCCTGGTCCTGCTGAAATACCTGGCATCTGGAGATGATATCCTATTTTAAATCTTGCCAGCAGTCACCTATCCTACTATGGGTGCATTTCAACTGTTTGTTGGAATGGAGGAGGTAGTGGAGGAAGGTGAAGTGCGGTACATAGAGCCACTAAGAAATGCCAGTGGCTCAATGATTCATATTTTCTGGCACCATTGGACACTTATACGAGAAGACGGACTGATAACGGTTTGGGGGCACAAGGGTGGAGGGCAGGTAGTGAGTAGGCAGGGTGTCCAAAGGAGGAACCAGGGATAGGAACAAAGGAAAGTCCCAGGTGAAGAAATGCCTCTCTTCTTTGGGAATCAGATGGAGAATCTGCCCTAAACTTTGAGCAGAGGCTAGGACACAGCAAACTTTGGGCTTAAACTACGTGTTTAACTTTGCTCGACATGCACTGATATTGTGTATTTTCAGATTTAACTCTAATTTCCAGCATTTGCAATGTTTTCCCATTATCAATGAAAATCAAAGCTTATAAGAAGCAAAATGTCTGAACCTTCACTTTATGGATTCAAATTGTGCTGCACAGTATTTAGCACAAGCGTATTAGTCAATTGTTAAGGACAAGGGATTTTCATTTAAATAAAATAATGCATTCATTACTAATGTGGCATAATGCAATTTTAACATGTGAATTGTGGAATATTGACTGAGGTTGAAGACATTGCTCTGCAGGCTCACTCTTCCATGTTGTATATTGTGGCTAATGCAGAAGGAGTAATTGGTCATATGACCCGTAACTTTCAGCTAGCAATGAAAGCCACTGGCTTCCGGTTCTAAGATAGAAACATGCTCACTTATCTGCGCTCAGATATCGTGGCGAACCATCCTCTTCCAGCAGCCACCTCAGGCCTTCAGAGCAACAGTCTGCCCAGGCCCAGACCCCAGACTCCAGCGCAGCACAGTTTCGATCTACCACACCCCCTTGTGGCACAGCGGCAACGGGAACGCACATTGAGGGCAGGCCTTTAAACTGCAGGTTTATATTGAAGACAACTGGCAACATGTTTAACAAGTGTTTTATAGGTATGTGAAAGGTTTTTTAAACAGTTTTTTTGTTCTTTCTTTTATACAGGCACTGCTGTTGTTATTGTTTTTTTAAAGTACTTTTTATAATCAAAGGTTGTAATTTATAAGTGAACATTGGTTTTTTATTTGTTTTAAACCTGTGAAACTATTTAAATCTGCACGAGAGAACATAGAACATAGAACATTACGCAAGCAATGCACTATAGAACATAGAACAAGCGCAATACAGGCCCTTCGGCCCTCGATGTTGCGCCGACCTTTGAACCATTCTGAAGCCCATCTACACTATTCCCTTATTGTCTGTATGTCTATCCAATGACCATTTGAATGCCCTTAGTGTTGGCGAGTCCACTACTGTTGCAGGCAGGGCATTCCACCCCCTTACTACTCTCTGAGTAAAGAACCTACCTCTGACATCTGTCTTATATCTATCTCCCCACAATTTAAAGGTATGTCCCCTCGTGCTAGACATCACCATCCGAGGAAAAAGGCTCTCACTATCCACCCTATCCAATCCTCTGATCATCTTGTATGCCTCAATTAAGTCACCTCTTAACCTTCTTCTCTCTAACAAAAACAGCCTCAAGTCCCTCAGCCTTTCCTCATAAGATCTTCCCTCCATACCAGGCAACATTCTGATAAATCTCCTCTGCACCCTTTCCAATGCTTCCACATCCTTCCTATAATGCGGCGACCAGAATTGCATGCAATACTCCAAATGCGGCCGCACCAAAGTGTTGTATAGCTGCAACATGACCTCATGGCTCCTAAACTCAATCCCTCTACCAATAAAAGCTAACACACCGTACGCCTTCTTAACAACCCTCTCAACCTGGGTGGCAACTTTCAGGGATCTATGTACATGGACACCGAGATCTCTCTGCTCATCCACACTGCCAAGAATCTTACCATTAGCCCAGTACTCAGTCTTCCTGTTATTCCTTCCAAAATGAATCACCTCACACTTTTCTGCATTAAACTCCATTTGCCACCTCTCAGCCCAGAGCTGCAGCTTATCTATGTCCCTCTGTAACTTGTAACATCCTTCCGCACTGTCCACAACTCCACCGACTTTAGCGTCATCTGCAAATTTACTCACCCATCCTTCTACGCCCTCCACCAGGTCATTTATAAAAATGACAAACAGCAGTGGCCCCAAAACAGATCCTTGTGGTACACCACTAGTAACTGGACTCCAGTCTGAACATTTCCCATCAACCACCATCCTTTGTCTTCTTCCAGCTAGCCAATTTCTGATCCAAACTGCTAAATCACCCTGAATCCCATGCCTCTGTATTTTCTGCAGCAGCCTACCTTGGGGAACCTTATCAAACGCTTTACTGAAATCCATATACACCACATCAACTGCTTTACCCTCATCCACCTGTTTGGTCACCTTCTCAAAGAACTCTATAAGGTTTGTGAGGCACGACCTACCCTTCACAAAACCGTGTTGACTATCTCTAATCAAGTTATTCCTTTCTAGATGATGATACATCCTATCTCTTATAAACCTTTCCAAGATTTTGCCCACAATAGAAGTAAGGCTCACTGGTCTATAGTTACCGGGGTTATCTCTACTCCCCTTCTTGAACAAGGGGACAACATTTCCTCCAGTCTTCTGGCACTATTCCTGTAGACAAAGATGACTTAAAGATCAAGGCTATAGGCTCAGCAATCTCCTCCCTAGCTTCCCAGAGAATCCTAGGATAAATCCCATCTGGCCCAGGTGACTTATCTATTTTCACACTTTCCAGAATTGCTAACACCTCCTCCTTATGAAACTCAGCCCTTCTAGTCTAGTAGCCTGAATCTCAGTATTCTCCTCGACAGCATTGTCTTTTTCCTGTGTGAATACTGACGAAAAATATTCATTTAGCACCTCTCCTATCTCCTTGGACTCCAAACACAACTCCCCACTACTATCCTTGACTGGCCCTACTCTTACCCTAGTCATTCTTTTATTCCTGACATATCTATAGAAAGCTTTAGGGTTATCCTTGATCCTACCTGCCAAAGACTTCTCATGTCCCCTCCTGGCCCTTCTTAGTTCTCTCTTTAGGTCCTTCCTAGCTAAGGACCGAGTTTAGGAGGAACTTCCTCACCCAAAGGGTTGTGAATCTCTGGAATTCCTTACCCAGTGAAGCAGTTGAGGCTCCTTCTTTAAACGTTTTTAAGAAAAAGCTAGATACCTTTCTAAAGAATAAAGGGATTCAGGGATATGGTATCCGGGCCGGAGAGTGGAGCTGAGTCCACAACGATCAGCCACTGTGGACTCTGCCTCGCATGACCTCCATTCCCGCACCTCTGGCCCCATCGGTGGCCGCCACTGTGGCGACCTCTGGCCCTGGTGCCCATCCCTGATACCAATGGTACCATCAGCTGGCATTGCCCTCATCAGCGTTACCCTCCGCGGTCCCTGACCGGCACCCCCATGGAGGCTAAAGTTGGCATTGTCCGAGGTGGGCCGCCTGCTGGCAGGTGGCGGCCGGGTGGGGAGGGGAAGGTACAGTGGAGGGTGCGGTACGGTGCGGGGTTGGGGCATTGGGGCACCCATACGGCCAGTGTCACTCTGCAGAACCAGGGGCCAAGGTGAATGGTCAGTGGGGTGTGCAGCAAGATGGCTGCCTTGCAGGCCGCCGCAATGTGGTCTGTGCCTGGACACCACCCCAGTCCTTTGGTGTGTCACTCCAGCCACTCGGCCTGTTCCCTCGTCAAACCCCTCCCTTCCTGGCCTGGCAGGGACCTCCCCCCACACCAGCCAGCCTGGCCAGTGCCCAGCCTGTCAGCCCACATTCGTGCCTCCCTAAGTCCCACCTCCTCTCTCTCCCTCATCGGCCACAAAGCCGGTTTAAAGATTTTTAAAAGCACAAGTCAGCCGTGGCATTGGGACTCAGCCCGTTGAAGGCGGAGAATCACGGAGGCCACGGAGAATGCAAGGTCAGGCCCACAAATGATATGCAAACGATGTTTACTGTACGTGCGTCCTGGACCGCATTGAGACCGCTGTTGAGGTAATGGAGAATTGAGATACAGCGTCAAATTGGCAGCCACCACGATTTTAGCATTGGAACCAAATCTCCGCTCAATTACGTTTGCCAATTTTGGACCTGGTTGGGCGCGGGGGTACGCACCATGCTAACATGTCAACCTTTCAACCCCTGCAGACAAAAGATATTGGAATTCAACCAGCAATGGTGGCCTTCCTGCTAGTCGCCTCAGATCTGGGGGATGCCCTGTGGCTATACAGGCTGGCCCTGCTCGAGGAGGAAGAGGAAGCTGTAGCAGCAGAGCTTGCCCCAGAAGGACAGGAGGCAGCTGCCCAGGATGGAGACTGATGTATTGGGTGTTCTGGATCACATATAGGTCACCAACACTTGAAATAGTGCAACACTATTTTATTGAATCATAACTGTTTAAACAGCTGCAACTCGAATGAGCGGGAACTCTGATGCCCCCTGTCTTTATAGTGCGTGTGCTCTCACTGGTGATTGGCTGCGGTGTTGTGTGTGTTGATTGGTCCCACTGTGTATCCATCAGTGTGTGTTTGCACCATGATATACTGGTGTATATTATGACAGAGAGCCAGCCACCCAACAGGCTGAGGAGGAAGAGGAGGAGATGCCAAGGAGGTGCCGCATGAAGCCTTGTGTGTACCGACAGCGCCTGTCATTCGAGGACCTGCAGGTCTGGGCATGCCGCCGAAGACTCTAAATGTTGTGATTTGATGTTTCAGTAAGACATTTATAGAAGCTTGTAAAGTTTGATGTAAAACATTTATTAATAAAAATAGTTTTATGAATACAAAACTTTGAAACCAGTTAACGTATAACTTAAGGTCTAACTTTAGCAGTTGAACAATGACATAAAACCACCTCAACTTTTACAAATTTCTTGCAATAAAATATGTTTTCTCATTTAAACACAGCGGTCAATAAAATATATTTTGCCAAATAAACTGACTATTTGTAAAGGGGAGGGAGGGAGGGAAGATTGGGAATGGAAGGAAGGGAAGAGGTGAGGGAGGGAAGAGTGGGGGAGGGAGGGATGGAAGAGTGGGGAAGGGGAGAAAGGAAGGGGAGGATTTTGGCACATCACTTGTAATGTTACAAGCTCAAAGTCTGAAAGCAGCAGCTGCCAGGCGATCCCGAATCACCCTTGCATCACCTGGAGCCTGGGCTTGCACACCTACACCATGGGGTATGCCTGCATCAGGCTCCATAGCCATTTCTGGTGGCAAGACATCTTCAACTCCAACTCATCCATTTCTGATGGCAAGACATCTTCCGGATGAATGCTCAGTCCATGCTGAATGGCAAAGTTGTGCAATGCACAACACACTCTAACTGTGGTGATATACGTCACTGTAAGTACACAAAGGGTTAATGTACATAAACTACACCTAGCTAGACACTAGAGGGAACACCAGAGACATGACACACAGGCAGTCAAACAAATAGGTCAGTAAGATAGGACACGACCAATGGGCATTCACGATACACACAGAGGTGACACGACCACAGGAGGGCATTACACCAACCCATTTAAAAGGACACATCACACATGCTCAGTCTCTTTCCAGTGGAGACTCTCAGTGAGCACAGACACAGGGTTGATTGAAACACATCACTCCCGCCATATGGATTGTAGCAGACTGGTTAGTCAGCCTGAGTAGCTATAGAAGGATTAACAGTAGCGTCGAATCCAAGTAGGAGAATTGTTAACAATTCAATAAACGTGTTGAAGCTATCTCCAAGTCTGAACCTTCCTTTGTCAGAGTGCACATCAAGGAAGCAGCTTATGCCATGACAAGAGCATAACAAAACATGATTCCAGGAGTGAACTGTTTCAATCCATATAGTCAAAAACTCAGCAAACAGTGACAACCAGCAACAACAGCCAGGCAAGATGATGTTCGAGGTTCCGCTTCCACAGCAGCTCAGGTACCAAGGCAATCTCAGTGAAAACTGGCATTGGTTCAGGCAGAGATTCGAGATCTACCTGGTAGCGTCCGATCGAGATGGCGTGGCGGATGCAGAGAAAATAAAGCTTCTACTTACCATCGCGGGTCCAGAAGCAGCTGAAATCTTCCAGACCTTCAAATACTCGAAGGGGCAAAACAAGAGCGACTTCCAGGCAGTCCTGGACAAATTCCAAGGATTCTGCAAGGAAAATACAAGGAACAAAGGTAAAAGAGGCGGCAAAACTCACCGCGAGGTTGGCTTGCAGCAACGAACAGCGGTTTTGAATTGCAGCCGTCTTGGAAAAGGTGCTGCACATGCGGAGTTGCGCGAAGAGCGCACAGAACAGGAAGGTCCATTTGCGCATGCGCAATTGCGAAAAAGGCCCCAAGAAAAGGAACAGCGATCTGCGCATGCGCAATCGCTTCCTACGCGCTACGTCACAAGCGTCTTGACGTCAGAGGCCCCGGACCATGCCCACTTAAAGGGGAAATGTCCCAAAACACGAAAAAAAACATTTAAAGCCTCAAAACCAGATTCTTTCACCTGGAACGACAGCACAATGCCTGAAATTCGACCAATAGGTGAAAGTAACCTCCGCAGAACCCTGCAACAAGCAGTTCGCACCGCCCAAAGAGACGATACAGTCCTTGAAGACTATGACTCAGACCACAAATTCTTCTTTGGACATCGCGAGCCCAATGCCAGCTCCGACACAAAACGTGATGATATGATCTTGGAAGACAATGACTCAGACAAAGCTTTCATCTTGGGAGGCTACCCTAGTACCAAATTCAAACCACAACTAGACGTGCTGCACATTGACGACCTTGACAACGAGTTCTTCAGATTGGGGAATCTTCAGCCCAGCAGAAATGACATCCTGACTCGTGAGTGCAGAATTATGCTGCGGCCTGATGCAAAGAGACAGTGGGCGGTACAAGCCCACAGAGAGCGGCCTGCTGCCACACAGAGAGTGGTCCACGCACCGCGAAGGGTCCCCAACTCCACACAGTGAGTGGTCCACGCACCACAAAGGGTCCCAGCCTCCACACAGAAAGCGATGGACAGACTCCACGATAGAAGCAACGCAAGACTCCAGAGCGCAGTCCTTGCATGAACAAGAAGTGATGACAGTTTCCACAGAGAGACCAATGCATGATCCCACACAAGGAACGCTGCAAGACTCCACAGAGGGAGTGACACAAGCCTCCACAGCGAGCTCGTGGACAGCCTCCGCGATAGAAGCAATGCAAGATTCCCAAGCGCAGTCCTTGCATGAAGAAGACCATGAGGGTCTAGCAACCTCCTCTGAACAACCAGCAGCAGACAATGCAAGTCTACCACGCTCAAGTGAACAACAGAAAGACTATGACAGTCTGCCACGCTCAAGTGTACAGCAAGCAGACTATGACAGTCTGCCACGCTCCAGTAAACAAGAAGAAGACTATGACAGTCCACCCAGATTATTTGAGCCACCAGAAGAAGACTCTGATTGTCTACCCAGCTCAAGTGAACGACAAGAAGACACTGCAGCTCCACCCACTGTATGTGAGACAAGTGACGACAGCATCCCACTTCCCATACCAGATGTGCAACGTGACAGACCTCAGCTAGAATGTACAGAGGCACCCGACAATCACAGTGAGACTACTGGTGACTCTGGTGACCCCACATTACTTCAAATCTCACTCGCTCGAGCCTCTCCGCAAGCAAATGCATTCCTGGCTGTTTTGACCCCGGACGGGGAGCATCACGAAACTTCAGAAGATTCAAGTGAACCTAAAATGACACCGGAGGGGGAGCATCAAGAAATCTCGGCTGACTCAAGTGAACCTGCAATGAAGCGTACCAAAGGCAACAACATCGACAACAAGCACGACAAAAACAACACCAATGGAACTACGACTGGTACGACATGGTATAACTCTGCCCTTGAGGGACACTGTCACTGCTCAGCTCAGTACAATGACATGCCATGGCAGGACGATGTATCTTACCACTTCACGTTTGCTGCCCTACCAACAGGCAACCTGGCTTTCAGGACAGATTCCATCAAGAATTACCACCACAAGCATCGAAAGAAAAAAAGAGTCCAAATCAGACAATATACATTACTGTAAGTACACAAAGGGTTAATGTACATAAACTACACCTAGCTAGACACTAGAGGGAACACCAGAGACATGACACACAGGCAGTCAACCAATAGGTCAGTAAGATAGGACACGACCAATGGGCAGTCACGATACACACAGAGGTGACACTACCACAGGAGGGCATTACACCAACCCATAAAAAAGGACACATCACACATGCTCAGTCTCTTTCCAGTGGAGACTCTCAGTGAGCACAGGCACAGGGTTGATTGAAACACATCACTCCCATCACGTGGATTGCAGCAGACTGATTAGTCAGTCTGAGTAGCTATAGAAGGATTAACAGTAGCGTCGAATCCAAGTTAGGAGAATTGTGAATAGTTTAATAAACGTGTTAAAGTTATCTCCAAGTCTGAACCTTCCTTTGTCAGAGTGCACATCAAGGAAGCAGCTTATGCCACGACAAGGGCATAACAAAACAACAATCTTTGAACTATCTCTGGCGCATACTGTAATGTGCCCCCTGACCTGTCCAGACATCGAATATGTGATTTTAAAACACCAATTGTCCTCTGCACTACCTGATGTGTTGCTACATGCACACGGTTGTATCGTTTCTGTGTTTCATGGTTGGTCCTACAAAATGAGGTCATAAGCCATGTTCTCAATGGGTATCCCTTGTCGCCCAGTAACCATGCTGTAATTCCTGGTGGTGTTATCATGGACCGGTGTAACACTGAGCTTTCAAAGACAAATGAGTCATGTGCACTTCCCCGGTTGTTTGCATTTACAGTGAGGATCCTCATTTGTGCGTCACACACTACCATCAGATTTGAAGAATGGAACCCTTTCCTGTTGATGAATAAAACAGTGTCATGTCATGGTGCCCTCAATGCAATATATATTCCATCGACAGCCCCGATTACTTTTGAGAAACCAGCAATCCTTCAGAATGTGATGGTCCTCGCCTTCAACTTCACAGGGGACGTGTCAAAGATAATAAGCTCCGAAGTCTTGTGATAATTTGCATTCATTACCTGGTGAATGCAGGTCCCAGCCGCATTCTGTGAAATGTTACGTACGTCACAATGCCACCTTGAAAGGACCCAGACGCAAAACAATTCAGTGCTGTTGTATGTTTCATTTTCACTGTTCAGGCAGTGTGGCAGCTAGAGTTCGGCTTCAGGCCTTCCTTCAACAGTTCACAAAGGCACCCCATTGCTTCCTTGCTGAAGCACAGTTGCCCGGCCCACATCTTCTCTGACATCATTTCATATCATGCCATTTCTCTGCAGACTCTTAAGGATGGGGAATTGATTTGCTTCCTCACTCGACAGCGATGATGCCTGACTCTTCTCTCATGATCCCTACACATACATTGACACCTCAAAAGAAGTGCAAGGTCTTTCAGAAGCTAAGCTATAAGTATGTTGCTCCAGCAGAGGTAAAGCATGGCTACAGGTTTTGAATCTGCACTGGATTCTGCAATACCTGTCAGAGAGATAGTTCACACTAGCTTACAGGAGGTTTGCATACATCAACTAAGGCATTAAACTTTGTTGAAGCATTTGAAGTAATCACTATAGCTTCTTAAGGATTAAATGAGGGAGACTCTTAAACAGCACAGCTTAAAATACATTAAAAAATCCAAATGTACTTTGGGCGGGATTCTCCGCTGCCCGACCCCGATATTGTAATCGGCATCTGGCGGAGATTCCATTCCGACGCCCAAAGTGGGGGCGGCGCTGGTTTGACGGCTGTTTGCGGGTCTCCACCCCTCCGTAATGGCATCATTGTGTCTCGCGCCGCACGCCATTGCAACAGCATTGGTGTGCCATTGGCAAGCCCACACTCGATGTTCGGCCCCCGATGGGCCGGATTCCCAACCGCACGGTTGACATGTGGTCTTAGCAGTCGGGAACCCAGCGTGGCATCTGCGGACTGTGTCCAGAACCGCCACACCCAGCCAGGATCCATGACGCTGGCCGGGCGTCTTCCACGAGGGCTGGGAGGACCGGGGGCGAGTGACCAGAGGGAGGCCAGGGCGTCTTGTGGGGTCGCGGATGGCGGGTTGGTCTGCACACGGCCAGCACCATGTTGTACGCCACGACCACTACAGGTTGTTGCCGTGCGTATGCCTAGCCAGGGACATGGCCATTCTCTGCCCATTTTCGGCGTGGGAGCCGGGAGTTTCACCCGACGCCGCTACTAGCCCCTCAACAGTCCCGGAAACGGTGAGAGTTCAGAGCCAATTTTGCCGTCGTAAAACGCCCGCGAATTCTCTGTTGCAGCAGGAACATAGCTGCTGAAATGGAGAATCCAGCCCTTTAGCTCTGAAGCAGCTGGGAGGACAGGCGTGCTAACATTAGAGCCCTTGAAGGAATCAATCACCAGTATCAAGGCCATGATAATCTGAAACCAACTCCACTGGGCTGCCCATATGCTTAGGATGTCAGAGTTCCGACTGCCAATGCAAATCTTCTTCACTAAGCTCAAGGAAAGATGCAGAACAAGAGGAGGACAAAGGAAGTTCTTCAAAGACACTTTGAAGGCTTACCTCAAGAAATGTGACATAGACATTGATGCCTTGGAGACCTTTGCTCAGAAGAGACCTACTTGGAAGAACCTCCTGATTGAAGGGACACAATTCTTCGAGAACACCCGATGGCAAAACGAGGTATGGAAAAGGAGCCTGAGGAGTCCAAGAACCAATCCCACCATTGGAAACTCCTGCCAAGTGAGTAACTGAAGATGCAGCTCCAGGATTGGGCTCATCAGCCACACAAGGACCCACAGAGCCTATGACCAGTAATGCTGGGTATCTAAGGTGGACAATCATATATTTCCAAGACCGGGTGGTGAGTGACTTTGCGAGGAACCTCCAGGTGGTGGTATTCCCAGGTATCTGCTATCTGCTCCCCTACTCCATCTAGATGGTAGTGGTTGTGGGTTTGGATGGATCTACCTAAGGCTCCGTAAATGCTTCAGGGTAGCTTCCAAATTCTCCATCGATGTCCCTCTAAGGTTTTCATTAATTCACTGTAAGTCTTATCTCCTGGTTTTGCTGGGTGATATAAATTCTGTAGCAGCATAAGCATTTTACACCCTACTGAGCTGAGATATGTTGCTACCTTTAGGTCCTCTGGTGTCTGATTTGCTATGAGAAATAATTGGAACTTTCCTCATATGAATGCCGTGTTTCATAATCCTCATCAAATGCACCCATTGTGCCCAATCTGCCATTTTCAGATCCTGGTTCCAAACATCTAGACTTCCTCCCTTCCAATTTTTAATGGAAAGTATTGCAAAAATAATCCCCTTTATAAACAACTGGGAATTTGTTATAACCTGCCTACTGACGATTGGCTGGGGACTAATGACTATCCCACAATCCTATGGGAGTATGAACTTCCCCAATGAGGGGGGCAGAGAAACTCCTACTATAAATAAGCTGACCAGTCCAGGAACCAGGAGGAAGGAGAAGGTAGCAAGGGAAGTTACTGCTACTGTTATGTATATATTGTTATAGTAAATAAACGTTATTATTTTGCATCCTTAAAACTCGTGCTGGATTCTTCGGGGCCCTTACAAAATAATTTTTTCCCGTTTTCCCTGATTGTCATTTGACATTTCTCCCAAGTGGTGATGAACATTGTGCAGTCACCAGAGAACATCCCCATTTCTGACATTAATTGGAAGGAAGGTAATTGATGAAGCGGCTGAAGGTGATTAGGCCTGTGTCACTACCCTGAGAATCACCTGCAGTGATATCCTGGAACTGAGATGCTTGTCCACCACCGCAACCATCTTCCTTTATGCCAGGTATGACTCCAATGAACAGAGGTTTTTCCCCCAATTCCATTGACTCCAGTTTTGCTAGGGTGCGTTGATGCCACACACGGTCTAATGCTGCCTTGATGTCAGGGCAGTCACTCTAACCTCAGCTCGCAAGTTCAGCTTTTTTGTCCATGTTTGAACCAAGGTTGTAATGAGGTCAGGAGCTGGGTGACCCTCGCAGAACCAAACTGAGCGTCAGTGATCAGGTTATTGCGAAGTAAGTGCTGCTTGGTAGCACTGTTGATAATCCCTTCCATCATTTTATTGATGATTGAGAGCAGACTGATGTGACAAATCCAACCTGGCCAATTACTGCCCTGCTTTTTGCCCTGCCCTGGGCAATCTTCCACATTGACAGGTAAATGTCAGTGTTTTAGCTGTACTGAAACAGCTTGGCTAAGGGTGCATCAAGTTCTGTAGCACAATTGGCCAGTATTATTGCCAAAACATGGTTAGGGCCCATAGCCTTTACAGCATCCAGTGCCTTCAGATGTTTCTTGATGTCACGTGAAGTGAATCAAATTGGCTGAAGATTGACAACTGTGGTGCTGGGAATCATCCACTCGGCACTTCTGGCTGAAGGTTGTTGCAAATGCCTCAGCCTTGCTTTTGCACATACGTGCTGGGCTCTTCCATCATTGAGGATGTGGATATTTGTGGAGACCAGGCCATTCTTGATGCTGGCCATTGAAGTTCCCCCATCCAGAATACATTATTTGCCCTTGCTGCCCTTAGTGCTTCCTCCAAGGGGTGTTCAACATGGGGGAGCACTGATTCATCAGCTGGCAGTGGAGAAAGCACATGGTTTCTTAGCTCATGGCTATTTTTAAATTTCCAATTAAGGGGCAATTTAGCATGGCCAATCCACCTACCCTGCACATCTTTGTGTTGTGGGGGTGAGACCTACGCAAACACAGGGAGAATGTGCAAACTCCACATGGACTGAGAACCAGGGTCCTCGGCGCCATGAGGTGGCAGTGTTAGCCACTGTGCAGCTGTGCCGACCCCTTCCTTGCCCATGTTTGGCCTGGTGTCAAGAGACTTCATGGTCGATGTTGAGGACTCCCAGGGCTCCCTCCCAACTGTGTACAACTCTCCAGGGGTCTGTCCTGCCGGTGCGACAGGGCTTACCCAGGAATGGTGACGCTGGTGGCTGGGACATTATCTGTAAGGCATGTTTCTGTGAGTCTGACAATGTCAGGCTCCTGCTGGACTCATCTGTGAGACAGCTCTCCCAGTTTTGGCACAAGCCCCCAGGAGGAGTTTGTAGTGCCGACAAGGATGGGTTGGTGTTGTTGGTTCTGTTGCCTAGGTCAGTGTCGGGTGGTCCATACAGTTTTTTTTGTAGCGGATTGTAAAGATGCACTTTCACAGACTTCATTAATGAACACAAAAAGGATTTATTAATAAGAATTTTAAACAAGCCTCATGGCTGCAGCTCGATCCCATGGTGTGATTCCACACTTTTGATCCTGATTAGTTGCACAGACCATGTGCCACTTACTCTGCTATGTTGCCCTTAAAAGGACAATCAATCACCGCACGTCTAAAACTGAGTGGCTTGTTAGGCCATTCCATTTTTAAGTCTGGAGTCACATGTAGGCCAGACCAGGTAAGGATGGCAAGTTTCCTAAAGGATATTTTTACAGCAATTCAAAATGGTTTCATAGTCATTATTAGACTTTTATTTCCAGATGCTATATTGAATTTAATTTCCACCATGTGGCAGGTGGGAGTCGAACCCAGGTCCCCAGAGCATTACCCTAGGTCTCTGCATTACTAGCCCAGTAAAAATACCACTCTCCATTTCTTCTCTCTATATGCGGCACAATAGCACAGTGGTTAGCATGGTCGCTTCACAGCTCCAAGGTCCCAGGTCCGATTCCCGGCTTGGGTCACTGTCTGTGCGGAATCTGTACGTTCTCCCCGTGTCTGCGTGGGTTTCCTCCGGGTGCTCCGGTTTCCTCCCACAGTCCAAATATGAGCAGGTTAGGTGGATTGACCATGCTAAATTTCCCTTAGTGTTCAAAGGGGTTGGGTGGGGTTGCTGGGTTACGGGTATGGGGCGGAGGTGTGGGCTTAAGTGGGGTGCTCTTTCTGAGGGCTGGTGCAGACTCGATGGGCCAGGTGGCCTCCTTCTTCACTGTAAATTCTATGATTCCATGATTCTGCTAGCCCTGTGTGAGTCTACAAAGACAAGTCATATCATCAAGTGAGTGCGATAGCCAGTGATGACTCAAAGCCCCAAATAGATTAGCAGGCTGCAGAACAGGACAGAGTACTAGCAGGACATTAAGGAAGGCAAGAGAGGATAGGAGCTTGACAGCAGCATCTTTTCTTCTCTAGTTTATAAAATTTTATTTCCAATTAGCAAATTATTATTTCAAATATACTGACTTGATTGACTTATCGACAGTCACCAACAGAGTTAGTGATTCTCAGAGGTAAATTAAATGTCAGTGAGGTTAGATTCTTTGTACATGTAATATATAAATCCATCTATCAACCCAATCTGTTTGTCTGGAGCATTGACCCTGTATTGGAGTGCGGTATGTAAAATTGCTTAAGGTGTTTGGCTGGAGTTGATAGATTCAGGAAGAAAACTAACTCAAACATGAATCCATTCCTCATTTTGAATCTGAATCAGTCACTCACACGCTGAAGGTTGCCCCAGCGTTTTTTTTCTCAAGACCTACCTGATCTAATCCCACATGCCTCCTTACTCATGGAACCTTCGATATTCATCTTTTCAAAATAATTCGTGCAGGGCGAGGAGTGGACCATTATGGGACTTGGGAGAGGATTTTGAGACTGGCAGGAAGAGAAATCTCTGGTAGTTGTGTACAGCCTGTGCTCAGTGGAATCATATGAGTTTCAATCAAAGGCAGTTTCACAGAGCTGGACCACTAGGTGGAAGGTAAAGAGAGAAATACATGGTGGTCAGCCATGTCAAATACATGGTCGAGGGGAAGGAGAGATAATTCATCAAGGTCACAGAGTCCACCATTTCAGAGATTTATTGATTTGTGCAGCCAAACTCAATGCAATTGTGCGACTTTGGAGAGAGGCGGTTATGTAATTGGGAGGCTACAACGTATTTGAAAACCTCAGACAGGAAAAGAAGTTTCCAGATGGTCTCGTGGTTGGAGGGCATTGTTGGGTTAAGGGTGGAATTTTTTGAGGAGGGGGCTCATGGTGGTGACCTTGAAAGGGACAAGGACAGCACCTGAGAAAAGTGAGGTATTAACCATGGGAGCAAACCTTGGGGAGCAGTAGTTAAATGGAATCTCTTGTTTGAAGAGTAGTATGGAGAGGGTAGTGAAAGGAGAGAGAAACCCAGGATTAGAGGTAGTGGGCGGGATTCTCCGTTAGCCGACGCTAAAATCGGGTAAGGCGATTGGGCGGAGAATCGGTTCTGATGTCGAAATCGCAGCAGGTGCCGATTTGATGTCAAATCGCATAAGTTCCAGCAACTCGACAGTGGCATCAATGCATTCCGGAACGCACTTACAATAGACACTGGGCGGGATTCTCCCAGCCCTGGGCCGGGTCGGAGAATCCCCACAAACGGGCCACGCCGCCCTGATGCCGGCACGCGATTCTCCGCAGGACGGAGAATCGGCACCATCGGCACTGGCATGGTTGGAGCGGTGCCGGTCGCGGGCCCCTCTCCGCGGCCGGCCCGCCGATTCTCTGGCCCGGATGGGCCGAGCGACCGTAAGAAAAGAGCTGAGTCTTGCCGGCGCCATTCTAACCTCCTCTGAACCAGCGGGACCTCGGCATTGAAGGGTCGGGTGGCAGCCTGTGGGGGGAGAGGGGGGTCCGACCCCGGGGGGGCCTCTGATGTGGCCTGGCCCGCGATCGGGGCCCACCGATCAGCGGGCCGGCCTCTGTGGCCGGCACTGTTTGCATATCATTAGCAGGCCCGACCTGGTATCCTCCAGAGCCTGCGCGATTCTCCACCTCCGATGCGCCAAGTTCCCGACGGCATGGTTCACTTGAGCGACTGCTGAGGGAGAAAGAGAGGGTACAGAAGGTGTCCAACATCACTATGGTTTGCTAACAGTTGTGCCGCTGGCTGGGGTGCTTCTGCCAGGGCCAGGGGAAGTAGTGGGGGTGGCCAGGAGGTGGGCTATGGGGTCAGGGTGGACGGGCAGGGAACACCATTGCCGCAGCCAGCAAGGCAGCCTTGCAGCTGTGCACACCCCTAACAACCCACTTTGAACTTAGTGCCACGGGTCGTATAGGTGTCCCCCCAAGGCAACCCCCCAGGTGCCTTCTGGCCCCAGCCGATCCATCAGCTGTATGGGCACGCTCCAGCGCAACCAGGGCCACCTTGTTGGCTGGGATGAGTGTGTGTAGCGAGTGTAATGTGTATACACTATTCTTTTCCTGACTGAGGTTTCAAATACGTTGTAACCTGCAGCTTGTCAGCCTGCCAAGTGTCAATCATGGACCCGACCCAACACCGTTTTTCATTGAAATCGATTCCATACGCTCCATGCGGCACCGGTGCTCGCCCCTCAAAGGTAGAGGAATCCGTCCAGGTGCGGTGCCGTTTTTTCTGTCGTAAAAGTCCATGGATTCTGCGTTGGCGTCAACATTTAGTCTCAGAAATGGAGAATCCCGCACAGTGAGTTTCATTTTCACAGCTGCATGGAAGAGGTTTTGAAGGTGCAAGAAGTGCGGGCAAGTTGACAAGGAGAAGGCAATTGACTTACACCAGGCCAGCATTTTCCTGTGTTTTGTGCGCTTCTCCTGAAGCTGGACTCGGAACAGTGACGGTTACCCACCTGGCAGTGGCTAGCAGCCAACAAGGACACCTTAATAGGGCAATTAGTCCTGATGGTGATAGCATATTGCCATTTTTCCACGGTGCACAGGACACCTCAGTCTGAGGAGCCCGGACATTGAGCGGAGGGAACTTCATAGTGGAAGGTCCGAGCTGTGAACCATGCGAGGCCATTTATTCAATTGCCGGCAACAAATAGCAGAGCTCCGATCTCCCCAAACAGATGGTATTCCATTGTGGATGCAGCATGGAATTCTCCACCAATGTAGCTCTTGCCGCAATGGCAGCTGCTCCTCTCCGATGAAGGTGACTGCATCGCGGCACAGATGCCCGTGCTTCTGGCCCTTCGGCATCACCACCGAAGGAGGCCAGCAACCCTACCCACTGGAACCCAGCCACCATCCTTCATTGGACGCAGCTCTGAGAAGCAGCTTCTTAATTAGACATAGACATAGAATTTACAGTGCAGAAGGAGGCCATTCGGCCCATCGAGTCTGCACCGACCCTTGGAAAGAGCACCCCACTTAAGCCCACACCTGTAACCCAGCAACCCTACCCAACCCCTTTGGGCACTAAAGGCAATTTATCATAGCCAATCCACCTAATCACCAGGAAGATCTTGCCCACGTCTCACCACGGTCACTGTCGGTTTCCTAACCTTAATTGAGGCCGACCTCGAGCCCATGGCTCACCCTGGAAAATTCAGCCCGGGGTTAGAGAGGCGGAGGAAAGGTGAA
This sequence comes from Scyliorhinus torazame, assembly GCF_047496885.1. Taxonomy (NCBI): domain Eukaryota; kingdom Metazoa; phylum Chordata; class Chondrichthyes; order Carcharhiniformes; family Scyliorhinidae; genus Scyliorhinus; species Scyliorhinus torazame. The sequence continues at coordinate 96,043,534 of NC_092727.1, forward strand.
GAGAGGGACATGTAGGTGGAGGCAGAGGGTGCTACATGAATGGTTTTAATCTCAGAAAAATAAATCCATCAGCAGTGGGGTTTGGAGACGAGAGTGGAGTAGTGCTGAAAAGAGATTGATGAGGCGATTTGTCGGAGCAGTGGGCTGTCTTTGCCCTCCAGTACAATGTGGGTGTAATAGAATGATTTAACTGATAAATTAATTTGATAATGCTTAATTAACGTGGTTGAATCTGGTCTCAGAGTGAATCACCAGACCAGTCATGCGTCAGCTGCACTCAAGTTTGTAGCCCTTGGACGTAAGGGAGCAGAAAGAGAATGTACTGCGGGAACGGCGATGGTGGGACATTATTTGAAAAGTAATGAAGGCATTAAGGGCGGAGGTGAGGGGGCAATTGAACAGGACAACAGGGAAAACGATCAGAGCAAGAAGGAAATCTGCAGGTTAATGTCAGGTTCCAAATCAATAATTGGCTCCCTTTTTTCTCAAGACTGCACTTCATTACAGATGCAAATCAATGTATGTAGGCGTGTGTTAAGAGACAGACAGATTTTGCATTTTGCGGCAAGTCGCCCTTGCTCATAGAAGGTGAGTGAATTTGTAGAACACCACGTAGCGGTATCATTTGACTCAAGTAGATGAGGTAGTAATATAGGGCCCAATCTTCCGGCCTCGTTTCGCTCTCGCTCAAGCGAAACGAGGCTGGTGAATAGCGAGATCTGCCGCAGGCACCAAACAGTTTGCGATAAAACTAGCCCGCTCCCCGGGCGAAATTGAGATCTCACCGTAGCGTGGCGAGAAACCAATTATCACCACTTAAGCCCCATTTCCATACAATTAACGAGAGTCACCCCTTATCCAACGGCCTCCCATCATTCAGCAGCCTCCCCAGCAAGTGCTCACGCTGGCACCAATTAGTATTCCTTTTTAAAAATGTGAGCCTGGCGGAAGGGCTTTTGTGGAGAGCTGAGCAGCTGAGTAGTCATCTTTGCTCACTGGCAAAGAGCCCGGGGGCTCTGGGCTTGCTGCCCCTATGCACAGTGGGGGGTGGGGCACCCTCGGCTGAGGGTGGAAGACCCTCTGCAGGGGTAGGCTACCAAGGGAGGTGTGGGGGCCGATGGGGGCAACCACTCAGGGCACCACCATGCCAACCCCTGGATCATGTGTACCCATTCCGGGGGGATCTCTTGTCCCTGCCCGTCTGCCCCAATGACCACCGATAACCCCCACCGACTGCCGAGGCCTCTGGCGGTACAGCTGAAGGCTATAGCCTCTCGGGAATTGGCAAACGTGGTTAAGTGAGCTCTTCACACAACCCAAGTAGATTCCTGTGGGTGGGAGGGCCATGTAGCATGTGGGAGTCATTGTCTAGCATCACAATTAGACAACGATGCCTGGACAGTGTGCCTGAACACTGTGGAGGCAACACCCCACATGCAGCAGCCAACATCCGAACACCCACGGGATGGGACATAGCTCTGGGGACATGTCCATGGCCCGAGGGTGGGTGAGTGCCACAGGGAGGGGGCCAGTGCCCGGTTCAGTTGACATTGTGAGTGGGTGTCCAGAATACAGGGTCTGGAGCCCGGTGAATGGGGGCTTGCTGCTGTCGGATGTGCATGGGCGGGGCATTCCGGGTAGGGGGGTGGAGGGAGGGGGATCAGTGGGGGAATGGAGGGTCTCGAGTGGGAGTCACCATTGTTTGTCAGTCTAATACCCTCTCCCAATGCCTTACAGATATTGAACACTATGGCAGGGGTGTTGTACGCAAAGGTTGCCCTAGTGGTGCTGGTGCTACGCAATGCGGCCAGACGTTGGAGAAGGCGGCAGCAACATCGCCTGCAGATGCTTGGACAGCGGCCCATGTGCCAGACCGTGCCCCACATCCTGAGGACCCGGCCGCCCATCAGGCTAGGGAGGGAGCAAGAGGGGACTCCCATGATGGCCCAGGGTGTACAGGCGCCGCTGGTCATTCAAACAAATGATGGACAGCGCGTGCCGCAGGAGGCTCTGTCCCAACAAGGAGACAGTGCGACACCTGTGCCATATCCTTGCGGACAAATTACTGTTGGAGATGATCATTGCCTCCCACATGTGAAACACAAATGTTATTTGATACTTATCAGCCTAAATCTGAATGCTGTCCCGGCTTAGTTCAGTATCCGAGGAGTCATGAATGGTGCTAAACATTGTCCAATTTCAGCAAACATCCCTCCTTCTGACCTGACGATGGAGGAAAGGCCATTGATGTCAAACTAAACAGAAATTGGAGTAATATTGGACATGAATGTTTTGTAAGGGGGGGCAAAAGGAATCCACACCGAGTTGTGGAGGAAAACATTAAGTGCCAATCAAGCATGTAGCTAGGCGTCATTAGCCAAGTCCTCAGCGGATACGCCTTAACCCCCACTGCTGAGGTGAGACTAGGCATTTTCTATCAAGGTCAGATTGAAAATCTAAAGGATAAGTTGACTCTCCCAACCAGCTCCCAAATTGCCAATGGCTAGTATTCAATCTACCCTCTGTTCTAGGAAAGTAGACAGCATGAAGAAGCACAGGCAAGACAAAAATGAAATGAATGACCAAAATTATTTCATAGCTTTATGACAAAAGGTCACTATTTGAAGTTGTAAATAATAGGACTTAAGTACCAACTGGCGAATGGTATCCAACAAGTTGGATGTTTATGAGTTCAAGCTTCTCGCCAGTACATGTGTATGTAATCTAGCCTGGCACTTCAGACTGAGGGAGTGCCACATTGGCAGAGAGATGTTGAAACAGATTTACAGCATCATGCGGACAGAAAAATCCCACGGCACTATTTGAAGAACAGGAGGGAGATTTCATGGTCACTGTTCTTTACTGAACCTAAACAGATCCGCTGATTATTTATCTAATTGGCTTTTGTGAGACTTTAATAGATGCGAATTGCATGCTTTATTTGCCTATGAAACAACATTGGCTACATTTCAAAAGAAATTATTTTGCTTTGAAGAGCTTTGGAATATCTTTCTTTTTAAGAAACAATTTTAATGAGGTATTTTTGGCATTACAAACAGCAACAGTATAAAAACAATGTACAAAGAACAATGGACATAGTGCAGACACCGACTCCCATCCCGCCAAGACCCGTCTAATTGACCCCCTGTCCTATGCTACTGTTATGGGCCAGGGTTTAGAGGACCCCAAAGTGTATCATGGAGTTCATCTGACCCACAACGTTTAATAGATTGTGGTTTGTCCCCTACTAACCTAAATTGCAGCTCCCCCAGCCGGTCCTATTCGTCCTTACACTAGCCTCCAGGGCCTGGTACAACAGCCTGACCCAGTCGATAAAGTCCTTACCAAACCCAAATCGTCCCAGCACCTCCCACAGAAAGTCCCACTCCACCCGGTCGAACGCCTTTTCCGCATCCATTGCCACAACTACCTCAATCTCCCCACTCTCCGGGGGCATCATGATCACGTTGAACAGCCTTCTTATATTGGCCACCAACTGCCTGCCCTTGACAATCCTCAATCCTGGAGGCCACAATTTTGGCCAGCAACTTGGCATCCACATTAAGCAGGGAGATCGGCCTATATGACCCGCATAGCTCCGGGTTCTTGTCCCGCTTCAATATCAACAAAATAGTGGCCTGCGACATCGTCGGGGGCAGCACCCTTCTGACCCTCGCCTCATTGAAAACCTTGACCAGCAACGGCCCTAAAATCCCCCTGAACTTTTTATAGAAATCCACCGGGTACCTGTCCGGCCCTGGGGTTTGACCCGACTGCATTGCCTTCAAGCCCTCGACTATTTCTTCGGCCCTAATCGGGGCCCCCAGCCCATCTACCAGGTCCCTGCCCACCCTTGGGAAGGTCAGTCTGTCCAAAAAGCGTCTCATCACCTTAGGCCTCGTAGGGGGTTCCGAGCAATAGATCCTACTGTAAAAGTTCCTGACCGCCCTGTTTAGCCCTGCCGACTCCCCTACCAAGTTCCCATCCCCATCAACCACTCTCTCTATTTCCCTGACCGCCTCCCTCTTCCTAAGCTGCTGTGCAAGCATTCTGCTGGCCTTCTCCCCATGTTCGTAAACCGCCCCCCCCCTCGCCTTTCTAAGCTTCTCCACTGCCTGACCTGTGGACAACACCCCAAACTCAGCCTGCAGCCTCCAACATTCCCTTAAGAGCTCCACCCCCGGGGTCACCGCATACCTCTTGTCTATCTGTAAGATCTCCTTAACCAGTTGGTCCGTTTCTGCCCTATCCGTCCTGTCCCTATGAGCCCGGATCGAAATCAGCTCCCCTCCAACCACAGCCTTCAGCGCCTCCCAGACCATCGTTGCTGAGACTTCCCCTGTGTCATTAACCAGCAGGTAATTCTGCATGCACTTCCTCACCCTCTCGCACACCGCCTTGTCCGCCAACAAGCCCAACTCTAACCTCCATTGCGGGCACTGGAAGCTCTCCTCACTAACCTGCAGTTCCACCCAGTGTGGGGCATGATCCGAAATAGTGATGGCCGAATAACCCGTGTCCACAACCTCCGCCAGTAAATCCCTGCTCAAAATGAAAACATCTATCCGGGAATAAACCTTGTGAACATGCGAATAAAAAGAAAACTCCTTCCTTGTCGGCTGCTTAAACCTCCATGGGTCGACTCCCCCTTCATGAACCATATCAGTTCCTTTGCCATGCTGGCACCCTCCCCGTTTTTGAACACGACCGGTCCAGGCCGGGGTCGATGACTGTATTAAAATCCCCTCCTATCACCAACTTGTGAGAGTCCAGGTCAGGTATCTCCCCCAGCAACCTCTTTATAAATTCCAAGTCATCCCAATTTGGTGCATACATATTAACCAAGACTACCTTCCTCCCCTCCAGCTTACCGCTAACCATGACATAATGGACCCCCCATCCGAGACTATACTGCCCACCTGAAATTGCACCCGCTTGTTGATCAAAATCGCAATCCCTCTAGTCTTGGTGTCCTGCCCCGAATGAAAGACCGGGACCCAACCCTCCCTTAGCCTGACTTGATCCGCCACTTTCAGGTGTGCTTCCTGCAACATTACCACGTCCGCCTTCAAAGCCCTCAGATGCGCGAACACACGTGCCCTCTTGACCGGCCCGTACAACCCTCTAACATTCCAGGTAATCAGCCTAGCTGGGGGGCACCGTGCCCCCCCCTCTGCCAATCAACCATCCCTTTTCCTGGGCCCGCCACCAGCCCATGCCTCCATCGGCCCGCATCCTGGCAGCCCCCACCACCGACCTCCTCTCTGTCCTGAAACCTAAGTCCCTCCCTCGTCAGCAGAGTAACTCCACCCCCCCCTCCCCCCAGCAACAACACTTTGTAACCTAACCCCTGCCATAGATTAATCATATGCACAACCTCCACTTTGCTTCCGTAGACTAGCTCATCCAGCTAGCCTGGTGACCCTCGCCTCCGGCGCCAAGAAGTCTCCCACCTATTGTTTCCTCATTGAAACCACTTCCCTCATCAAACCAACCCCAAACAATCGCCCAATTAACATAAGAGACAATCCAAAAAGAAAAACACACAGAAAACCCCCCCAATAGTTTACATAGAACATACAGTGCAGAAGGAGGCCATTCGGCCCATCGAGTCTGCACCGACCCACTTAAACCCTCACTTCCACCCTACCCCTGTAACCCAGTAACCCCTCCTAACCTTTTTTGGTCACTAAGGGCAATTTATCATGGCCAATCCACCTAACCCGCACGTCTTTGGACTGTGGGAGGAAACCGGAGCACCCGGAGGAAACCCACGCAGACACGGGGAGAACGTGCAGACTCCGCACAGACAGTGACCCAGCAGGGAATCGAACCTGGGACCTTAGCGCTGTGAAGCCACAGTGCTAATCACTTGTGCTACCGTGCTGCCAAAGTGTAAATCAAAGTAATACAAACTAAAAACTCCACCAGCCACCCCCACCAAAACACCGAAAACCCGCAGAAACCAAATAACTTTTACTGTCCCCTTCTTCAACCAAACTCAAATACAGAAGAGAAACGACAATAGAAACATAGAAACATCACTCAAAAAGTTGCAACTTAAAACAAAAAGTTCTCAGTTCAGCACCAGCCCTTTCCTCTTGGCAAAGTCCATCGCGTCTTCGGGCGACTCAAAATAATGGTGCTGGTCCTCATGCGTAACCCAAAGACGCGCCGGGTATAACAGTCCAAATTTCACCCGCTTCTTGAACAGGATTGCCTTAACTTGGTTAAAGCCTGCCCTCCTTCTGGCCACCTCCACACTCAGATCCTGGTAAACATGCAAAATGCTGTTGTCCCATTTGCAGCTCCGCGTACGCTTGGCCCACTGGAGAACACACTCCCTGTCCACGAACCTGTGGAACCGGACTATCATCGCCCTTAGGGGGTCCCCCGGCCGCAGCTTCCTCGCCAGTGCTCTGTACGCCCTGTCTCCCTCCTACGGTTGGGGAAAAGCCCCCTCCCCCAGAAGCTTCTGAAACATACTCGCCACAAACGCGCCAACATCAGCCCCCTCGGCCCCCTCCGGGAGACCGACAATTCTTAAGTTCTGCCGGCGAGCTCTATTCTCCAGGTCTTCTGCCTTCTCCAGCAGCCCTTTTTGCTGATCCTTCAGCATCACCACCTCCAGCTCAACCACCGTTTGGTGCTCCTCCTGGTCTGCCAGCGCTTTCTCCAGCTTCTCATATCCTCCGATCCTGGACATCCAGCCTGCGCTCCAGCCGATCGATCGATTCCTTTATCAGATCAAGACAGTCCCGTTTCTGCCTAGCGAAGCCCTCTTGAATGACCTGCATCAGCTCCTCCGTTGGTGGTTGGGCCGTCACAGTAGGGGTCTGAACATCAGCCATATTGTCTTCTGCCGCAACCTCCACCCAGCCTTTGCTTGTCTTCTTATTTCTCCCTTATCTATCCCTTCTATCCATACATCAATGTGTGGAACCAGTGCCAGATTGACTTTGCCTTCAAAGCCAGCGCTCAAAAACGCAAAAAAGTCAGGGGGAAAGGTCCAAAAGTCCGACCAGAGCGGGAGCCACCAAATGCGCGACTTACTCCCTCATAACCGCCACCGGAAGTCAGCTTTGGAATACCTTAAGGATGTGGAAATCACAATGCAAAAAGTTCTTCCTCTTCTCTGTCTTGATTTCACCCCCTGTCCTGAGTCCGGGCCAATGTGGGATGCCCATATTGCCAATTGGTGTAGGAATAGGGCCTTAACAGGGTCCTAATGAAGCCTAATTGACCTCAACTAACTGCCCACCCTTTGCCAACCCTGAGCTCCCTCCTTTAAAAACAGCTCAGAGTCAGGGTTGTGGTGGGAACCAGCACAAATTGCCTGCCCACCTACCTCCAAACCCGACTCTAACCTGTTTTAAAAATCCAGCCCCTCACACAACTGATTGAATCTGCATATTAACTCTGGAAAATTCTGGAAACTGAGGTCTCAAATCTGAATGTGAAGTTTGGAAAAGTTCAAACCAGGTGCCAAAAACAATATACTCAACCCGAGCACGGGCATAGCGATTGATTTGCCTATCCGACACCCCATGCACAACATTGATAACACGGCATGGACATGTCTGATTGCTTTTAGCTTTGAAGATAGAAACATGGAGGCAAGTGACACAAGGAAGGAAAGCCACTCAACACCTGAACTGTAGTTTTATCAGGATGTGTAAACATGCTGCACATAACCATGATTTCCAGAAGAAATGCAAGGAGGTCAGAGCAATAGACATCACCAATGATTAGAGGTTTTAAAATTCACCCTCAACAGGCTCCATGCAAAGGCAGACAGTAACTCCAAGTAAAATCAAAGCTATCATAGCAGCACAATTACATTTCTGTTCTCTTCACAATATTCATATTGAAATGGGCAGAAGTTAACTGCTGCCTTAATGTGAAGAAAAATGAAATAAGTCTTCCAGTGTGAGGCTGTGAATTAGACGTACAAAATAGGGCTATCAAGACAATGTTTATATGATTGTGTGAGAGATGGAGATAGAGAAAGATGTTTCACATGGCAATCGCTATCATTTTCTTTTTGATAATCGGCATATATGGTAAATTAATAGTCCTTTCCCATACAATGGAAAAACATATGGCCCTTTTTGTATCGCCTTTTGATTAATGCCACTGTAATGTCATTAGTTTGGTTTGATGCTTTTCATGAGGTTCTGAGGAGTTTTGTCAGATCTTGCTTCGCAGGCCTATACTGTTTACCCATGACTCGTTGAAGCTCAATAATTTTCTTTACAATGGAAGCAGCAAACTATAAGTAGATCCAGGCAGTGGACAACCAAGAGCATCGTCTGACCCGACTGTCTGCCCCTCTACCGGGCTACGTTTGAGGCCGGGTGCCCCTGGAAAGGGAGCATGGGGGATGTCCATGGGCACCATCGAGGTCTTCCAATGGGCCCCGCAGGGTCTGGGATGCTTTATTGACACTTTTAATCACATTTTAGTTTGATGTTTTATGTTTCACTTGTGATTTGTTTTTGTTTAAGGTCGTATGCCTTTAAGGGGCTACCCCTTTTAAGTTGTCCCTCAGTTTATTTAATTTAGTTTATTTGGTTCAATCAATATAGTTGGAGGCAACAAACATTTCATGGCCCCATTTCTGAGCTGGACTTTGCCCCATTTCTTGTTCTCCACAATGGGCAAAGACTTTTTCAATGACTAGCTGACTGACCAGCAAGGCATTGGAAAAATATGAAATGGGCATTATTACAGTTACGGCCTAATTAGATGCAGTGCCAGAGAACTTGCGAAATAAGTAAATTGGAACAAATCCAATAAGCGGAAGCCAGATATCAGCAACATCTTATTTTATTCTGATTAAAATGAACAAAGAAGAGGTTAGTACCGATGGTACAAAAAATGGGAAATAATGAAGATAATCTGAAATTGGTCTGATAAATAGTTGTTACAGATCGCTTTTATTAGTCCTAACAATGCCCTACTCAGTCATTCTTAATAACCTGTAAATCTCTGGCCAATCAATATCTATTTTTCACACATTCAAAAGAAGGATTGATATTTACAGCAAACTACATATCTCAGCTAGAATGGTCATTTATTTGGATAATTTGTGACGATAGACTGTGAGTTGGAGTCTTGTGATCACTGACCCAAGTTGCCACCTGTCCACTTGGGGCACATTTGTGTAAGAAACCCAAGGCTGCCTGGGCATTGATTGCATCAATTTGCCTCGAGATGCTTTTTACCTGCTGAATTGTTTAAAGACTTTGATATTTTTGTGACTGCTGTACAAATAAAGTACGTCCAAAAAAAAAAGGAAAATAAGGCAGGGAGTTCAGAGGATTGATGAATCACGATGACAGCAGCATATTATTTAACTAGAACTTGGGTTGACACCAGTCACCAAGAAGCAGTGATCTCTGTATAATTAAGGCTCACTAGAAAAGGCCATCAGCACTGCAATGGCCTTTTCAGTGGAATATCAGAATGTAATCAACAAGAGTGCTGAATGAGATTTTGTAAAACGTTTCGCAAGTGCAATAAGCTAAACTAAGTCAACTGTAAATCCCTCTGGCTTTATGCTTCAGGAAGGTATTAAAAGGAGTTTGTGCCAATACATTTGATATGAATGTATTAACCACTGTGCTAAAAATAATACATGGAGAAATGTCAACATTACTGTTGTTAACATTAGTTAACCTTCTCCCTTCTATTGTTCACAATCACTGGTTTCAATGGTGGAGTATATGGAACGGGCTTTATTGATATATAGGATGGCCTAAGCACAGAACTCGTTCAGTTTCTCTATCTTTCAAGTGTATTAAGGACTACAAAAAAAAGCATTCTGACACATCATATTTTGCCTACGTCAAAGGTCATTGTCACAGATAAGACCTCATGGTGTATATGATCCTGAATCTTTAGTCTCATGCACACAGTGGTGTTGTAATATGTCTTTAAGGGATAACAGCATGCCATCACTAGAAGGGAAGCGTGTCATTTAATCTCACTTTTGCCTGTGAGCAGAACACAGCACCCACAGCTCTGATGTCTTCAAGCTTTATACCTTTGCATAAATGTTCTTGATAAAATAGCGCGACAGCCAGCTTGATTACAGGTATGATATGATGAGCAGCCTTAGATTGTGTTGCATGGCATGAATCATAGAATCATAAAATTTACAGTGCAGAGACAGGCCATTCTGCTCATTGAATCTACACCAGCCTTGGAAAGAGCACCCTACCAAAGCCCATGCCTCCACCCTATCCCCGTAACCCAGTAACCCCACCTAACTTTTTGGGCACTGAGGGGCAATTTATCATGGCCAATCCACCTAACCTGCACATCTTTGGACAGAGGGAGGAGACCAGAGCACCCGGAAGAGACACGGGGAGAAAGTGCAAACTCAACACAGACAGTCATCTGAGGCCGGAATTGAACCTGGGACCCTGGAGCTATGAGGCAGCAGTGCTAATCACTGTGCCATCGTGCCGTCCCATTATCCTCAATGAGATGACCCTCGATGTTCTGGGCAGACAGCACTGAGTTTTCACCATCAGAGTGTGTTGAAAACGCAGCTGCAAAACTGCAGAGAATGGTTTTGGAGACACAGACAGAGCAAGTGTTCATGTAAAGAGCTGGTAAGAAGACAGATCCCTCATTGCAGCTCATAATCTGTCAGTCCTGAGTGGGACAGCGCATCGAGAGGACTAGCATCGGGTTAACTCAGTCAGGAAAGGCAAGGTAAGGGTGTGCGTCAGATCGAGAACGAGTGAAGGAGAGTCAAATAAAAAAACTGGGAAAAAAAGCCAACATAGAAATGGGGTGAGAGAAGGTTGTAATTAAAAGGTTGGGATTATAATGGGTGGTTTCAGGAGTTCCTGAACAATGAATTGAACAAGTGACATCATTGAACTGGACAAAATCCCAAATCATGGCACTCTATAACTATTCACTTCCTAATGTAAAACATAATCCCACATTTGTTTCCAATAAAACTGTCAACAATCTGATCCGTGACCCACACAAAATGCCCAATCAAATCATCCGAGTTCTCAGTCAGATTGGGGACAATTTGGGTAGTTCTGGTTTTCAATCGACCCGGGATGCCATCCTGCCTCTTGATGATGTCACTCTAGGTGCATGCTAAAAATACACACCTCCGCTCGTAATGCCTCTTACCCTCACACATTCCCAATGAATGAAATGCACCTCATTAAATCAACGGCGTCACTCAAATTATGTAAAATAGTCAACGCTGCGGATATCTCAAATTCAGCCTCAGATGAAAGCACACTGCATGAACCAGGTCACTTTTTAAAGGGACCCACAAGTCAACCATTGGTGAACGCTCAGTGGTGTTTCCTGATGGTTCTATTACTGATTGGTACTGTCATTACCTGGTATTAAAACAAATACCGCAGATGCGGGCAATCAGATATAAAATGCTGGAAGGACTCAACAAATCAGACAGCATTTACTGAAAGAGAAACAGAAATAACATTTCACCTTCTGATGAAAATCAGGAGCCTGAATCCAGGAGCAGGATCTTGTGGATTTAGTCCCTGCTGGAAAGCTAAAGCTACTTTCGGGTTGGGAATTCAATTTCTTCATGGCGAGCTTTCCACAGGCTCTTTCCCAAAACTAAGACAACAGTATTCTCCCCTGGGCTTCCCAACTCATTAGGGAGGGTGGGCAGGATGTTCATTCTGTCGAAGGGAGGGGGAGGGAGGGGTAAAGAGGGGAGAGGGGGAAGGGTGACGGAGGTGGTCCTACCAATTTAACCAGCTTGATGGCTAATGCATGTCCTCTGCTCGACTTGGAAGGACTTGTTCAAAGGGACTGCAGATGTCAGCAATGACCTGCTGCACAGGTGTCTGACATGTCAGGAGAACCGATCCTCAGCCTGCAGACCCAGTGTTCTGGGTTTCACCTCCTTCCAGCTGAACCGCGCAGTCCGTCCCATCGGTTGTGGAGGGGGGCATGTATTGAGGAGAAAGCAGTTGGTGCTGCTACTGGAGTTGTTGCTATCCATGTGACGTCAGCACTTGCCCTCAACAGAAGCGGAAGATAAGGCTGCATGAGCTAACCGCATGCCGTGGTGAAGGCTGGCATCAGAGAGATGCAGCTGAAGGGGAATGTAGTTCTAGATGGGTGAAGTGCGTTCCAAGAAGCTGGCAATAACTAGTAAAGCTGTCAGGAATTTGGGACGTTAATGAGATTAACAGTGAACTAGAGATGAAAATAAAATAACAGAAGATTAACACCACCATCAGGCACCCAGAGCAATAATGAGATGTGGTTTGCCCAGTAAAAAGAGTATGAGGAGCATGCGGACATTGAGGTGTAAATGGCCATATTAGAAACATTGTTTACCAGGATCAGAAAGGCTATACAAATCATACCTTCGAAAGGCAAGAGATTTGAGTGAGGTAGACAGCAGAATCCACAGATGAGAATATCAAAGAGACTGATCAGTTTAACTGCTAGCAGCCTCATTGGAGAGGAGACTAGTTCTCCATCCAACAGCCAGACAGGTAGGCTCTATCTACGATCCGAATCACAGAGGCCTGTTCCATCGAACATTTGGAGCCACAATTGCAGATATTCTCCTCTAAAAGACACAGTTTGTGACTTTGCTGAAACAGGGAGAAATGTTTTCCTAGACTTGGTCACAAAAGTGGTATTGTGTGGTAACTATTAACTGGATTTGACCTATAGAGGTACTAATATTGGATGTTGTTCGGGAACAGGGGTGTCTCAGTTAGTTCAGGAAACTTGGCTATATCTTGGGACCAAGAGGTAACTTCAGATAACACGCCGTGTTTAATTATTCACGCATGTAAGTATCATATTGTATGTTAGTCTTTTTTCGTGTGTTTTTTTTTCCTTTAATAAATATTCTTTACTAATTGTTTACAAAATGATTGGACTGGTTCTTCATTGGGTTGTACATGGTTCCTCACATTATTCCAAACAAAAATACACCACTAAAAATCCTTTGGCTATTTGAGACACTCTCTCAGGTAACATCAGTGAGTTCTTAACAAAGCAGCGAAAGCATTCTCTGAGAAATAAAATGATCACTTGCCTCTCACTTGGCCACGTCTGCTGCTCTTTGGTTTCACTGAACAAAGCCTTGTCATTTTGACAGAAGGAGCCCTTCCCACTGCACACTTGTCTCAGTGACCCTGGCACGACGTGGGAGCCATGTCCTGTTATCCTGCCCATTATTACCCCCCGCTCCTCTCTTCACAGATGCTACCTAACATGCTCATTACAACCCTTTTATGCTGTATCATTTGGTTGTACCTAACTGTGTTAGAACTCTCTTGTTTTTCGAGGTGACCCTCCACATTAACAGGAAGGTGCAATTACCTTTTCTCCAGCTCACTGCCTCTTCCAAACTGCACGGTCTCAGAAACTGAACCCATCACATGACAAATCGCACAGAACTGAATCCTGCTCGTTATGACACTACAGATCAGTATATTAACCTGATACACTTCATTATCTTTCTCCAGAGGTTGCAATCTGGGCTGGAAGGTTCTGCGGCTATAAGGCTGCAGCGCCAAATCACTGAAAACATGAGGTAAATAACTCTTAGAAAATGTCTGCATTTAATAATGTTGTCATACAGGATCGCTAAAGAATTGGCCTGAGGCAATTGGTAATAAAAGGCTGAAAAAAAAATCTCTCCGTTAACTGCACAAAGTTGTTTAGGGCTCGATTGGGAGATAGGGTGAAGAACAGTTTCGAGCATCGTAAATGGCTGAGGGCTAATCTTGTGATAACAATGGGTAACATGACAATGTTGTGCGAGCAGCTGTATTTCTCTGTCCAGGTGGGATATACGAATGAAGAGCTATGTGCGCAGCCTTGAGCTTCACTACACCAAAACCCATTTGTTACAGCTACCACTGACTTCACAGAGTCTGACGAAATCAGGAGGTTAAAATTCTGCTGGATAGAAGATAAGCAAAATGTCCTGGGTTTACCGGAGCTTCAGAAATAGCTGTAAAAATGTTGTCATTGCCCTGAAGATGTTCTAGCTGGGCTTAATTTTGCAATATTTCTTTTGTGGGGCGCCTCAGGCTATTTCTAAAAATTCATGTGCAAACTTGTCAGTTAAAGGAACTGCGTCCTACTCTTGGTCTGCATCACAACACAATGGTCTGGGCGGTTTCTTCTCTCTCCATTTTCCTGTCCAGTCAATCATCTACAGTGGACTTGCTGCAAGATGGTGAGCCCCCTGCCTTTCTCTGGGATAATGCTGCCAGATGAGCCCCTTGAGTGGGTATTAATTGCCCACATAAGGGGCAGGAAGGCGGTCGACAGGCCTTCCTGATATGGGGCTTAATCTTCGTGGAGGTGGAAAGGAGACCGCAACCCAACCCACCACCAAACTCGCCACAGGGGAGGACGCAGGATTCCGCCCAGAGTATCTGTCGGACAACAACAACTTGCACTTATATAGTGCACAAGGTGGTTCACAGGAGTGTTAGCAAGCCAAACGTGACATATATCTTACAGGAAAAAGACGGAGAAAACTGGACATTTAGGAAGGGAATTTCTGAGCCGAGCTGGGCATGGGAAACTGAAGGCTAAGCTTCCAATAAAGGGGCAAAGAAAATCATGGATGCATAAGAGGAGCAGTGCATTGATCTCAGGTTTTTGTACTGGAGGATTTTACAAAGATAGAGAGGGGCGCACACACCATCCCACACACACAAACACATACGTACTCACACATGCACACCCACACACATGCTTCCAAACTGGGGTTGTGTTTGGAGAAAGTATTTTGGACTAAGTGTAATTGGGTACGTACTGCAGGCTCTGGTTTGCATTGGTGGTGGTAATGGTTGGAGTAAGGTGAGGAGATGAATTAAAAGTTTCACACAGAATCCATTTAGCTCATTAATGAAAGTTGGTTTCGGTGGAGTTCCTCTTTTAGCACATAGTTATCGTTATCAACGATCGGGTTCATATTTTAACTTTTAAAATGTCTTCCCTTTTCTACACCAATTAACATCATGTGAAAGACACATCAATTGCAACAGGGTTTCATTTAAACCAAGAAACTCCAGGTGAAGGGTCAAGGGCTATAGTTCAAAAACCAACAACATTCTAGAATAAGAGAAGAGAATTAAATCACATAAAGTTGCCATTGTCCCAGATGACCATGGGCTGCTTTCCCCTTTGACGGGGAGAGCTGACAGGTGGTAATTTAACCTTAGCACAGTGATTAACCCTATCGCTTCACAGCGCCAGGGACCTGGGTTCGATTCCCGGCTTGGGACACTGCCTGTGCAGAGTCTGCATGTTCTCCGGGTTTCCTCCAAGTGCTCCGGTTTCCTCCCACAAGTCCAGAAATACGTGCTTGTTAGGTAAATTGGACATTCTGAATTCTCCCTCTGTGTACCCGAAAAGGCGCCGGAGTGTGGCGACTCCGGGATTTTCACAGTAACTTTATTGCAGTGTTAATGTAAGCCTACTTGTGACACTAATAAAGATTGCCACACCTCAGACAAGGGGCAAGGTTGCGAGGATAACCTCAGCCAATACGGGAATTGAACCCTGTTGGCCTCGCTCTGCATCACGAACCAGCTGTCTAGCCAACTTAGAAAATTGCAGTGATACAAACTATGGTGTAGACTATATCAAAAACGACATACTAACTATAAGTTGGTTATTGCATAATTGAGTTCAGGTTATTTTAGAAATTATGTTTACAGTTATAGTCATAAATTGAACCCCGGGGCACGTCTGAATTTCAGTGTGAAACCATCATACATGTGTGAATTTCAGGAAGATTGTCTTCCTAATACCTGCAATGAAGGTGAGCAATTGCAGTGCAATTTTATCAAGTCTTGGTCATCAATTGATTATGGGGATACGCCTGCCATTACATTTAATGAACAGGTCGAGGAGTCAGCGAAACCCCTAGAGGAAAACCAGGGCAAAAAGCTGCTGACAGCTATAAAAGAGGATCCATAACACCGATGCTCATTTCTGATGGGAAATATGTTTGGAACGCCATGTGAGATTGAGAATAGATCTATTTGTTCAGTGCCTTTGTGCTCTGCTTCATTGATTTTCCAATCAACCCCACAACACTGAGCCAGACTCTGGCAGATGCTAAAATTATACAAGATGCAACAGCGTCTATCATTTTTCAGTTTACCAAGATTCTGCGCTACACTTGGTTGACTTGCCAGTTGGGATGATAGGCAACACATGAGGGAAATTTTCATTTCCTCTCCTCCAGTTCCCATGTTCTGCTCAGTCCATCCTCGAGGGAGCTCGAATAGGAAAGCATCCAAATATTAGTAATTCCTTCGTATAATTCCGGTTGCAAATCTAAAGGACTCAACCCTCAGGGAGTGAACTAATCCAACTTCCTCTTATTTTAACAACAGAGGCCTAGCAGGCATCTGTGGTGACGTGGAGAACGTTAAGTTGTTTGCAGTATTCTGTGCCGAGCATCAGATCAACATGATTGAATTTGGCGATAACAAGAAACTTAGTGAGTGGGGGGGCCTGTGCCGGGGAGGGGATCGGGGGTGCCGGGGATGGGAGTGCCCGGGAGGGGATCGGGGGTACCGGGGAGGGGATTGGGGGTGCCGGGGATTGGAGTGCCGGGAATGGGAGTGCCGGGGATGGGGGTCGGGGGTGCCGGGGAGGGATCAGGGGTGCCAGGGATGGGAGTGCCAAAATGGGAGTGCCGGGGATGGGGGTTGGGGGTGTCAGGGATGAAGGTGCCGGGGAGGAGATCAGGGGTGCCGGGGATGGGAGTGCCAGGGATTGGGGTCAGGGGTGCCGGGGATGGGAGTGGCGGGGAGGCGGGTGCCGGGGATGGGCGTGCCGGGGAGGGAAGTGCCTGGGAGAGGAGTGCCGGGGATGGGGGCCGAGGCTGACGGGGGTGGGGGTGCCAGGGATGGGGTTGCCAGGGAGGGGAAAGGGGGTGCCAGGGATGGGGATGCCGGGGATGGGAGTGGCGGGGATGGGGGTCGGGGGTACCTGGGATGGGAGTGCCGGGAGGGTAGTGCCGGGGAGGGGAGTGCCGGGGATGGGGGTCGAGGCTGCCGGTGGTGGGGGTGCCGGGGGTGGGAGTGCCAGGAGGGGAGTGCCGGGGTGGGGAGTGCCAGGGATGGGGGTCGAGGCTGCCGGGGATGGGGGTCGAGGCTGCCGGGGGTGGGGGTGCCGGGGATGGGGGTGCCAGGGCGGGGGGATGGGGGTGCTGGGAGGTGAAAGGGCTGCCGGGGATGGGAGTGCCGGGGATGGAGGCCGCGGGTGCGGGGGATGGGGTGCCGGGGATGGGGGTGCCTGGGATGGGAGTGCTGGGGATGGAGGTCCGGGGTGCCGGGGAGGAATCGGGGGTGCGGGGGATGGGGGTGCCTGGGATGGGAGTGCCGGGATGGAGATCCGGGGTGCCGGGGGTGGGAGTGCCGGATTTGTGGCTGCCGGGGATCGGAGTGCCGGGAATGGGGGTGCCCTGGATGGGGGTGCCAGGGATAGGAGTGCCGGGATGGAGGTCCGGGGTGCCGGGGATGGGAGTGCCGGGGATGTGGCTGCCGGGGATGGGGGTGCCGGGAATAGGAGTGCCGGGGATGGGAGTGCCGGGAATGGGGGTGCCGGGGATGTGGCTGCCGGGGATGGGGGTGCCGGGGATGGGAGTGCCAGGGATGGGAGTGCCGGGATGGGGGTTCCGGGGATGGGGGTGCCGGGGATGTGGCTGCCGGGGATGTGGCTGCCGAGAATGAGGATGCCGGGGATGGGAGTGCCAGGGATGGGAGTGCCGGGATGGGGGTGCTGGGGATGGAGATGCCGGGGAAGTGGCTGCCGGGAATGAAGGTGCCGGGGATGGGAGTGCCAGGGATGGGAGTGCCGGGATGGGGGTGCCGGGGATGGGGGTGCCACGATTGGGGGTTGCCTGGCCTGGTGCCAGCGGGCAACAGTCGTGACCATGCAGCTCATGGCACTTGGCCGCGGAGGGGGGTATGGGCAATGATGATATGTCATCTACCCCCACCCCCTGCAGACTGGTATGTTTGGGCATCACCCAGCGATGTTGGCCACCGTAGCAGGAGCCACCCTTCTACATGTTGCCCTATGGGAGCTGGAGCAAGTGCGTTCCAGGGAGACGGCGGAGGCAGCCGCAGAGGAGCGTACTGCAGAGGGGCAGGTGGCAGCCTCCCAGGCTGAAGAGCCGCCCGCCTGACAGGACGAGGAGGAGGAGGAGGTGGTGGTGGTGACATGATGACGGAGGCGCCCGATGAGGTCCCGTTTGTACCGGCGCCGCTCGTCGTACCAGGACCTCACGGACCGGGCATGCAGGAGGAGACTCAGAATGAGCCGGGAAACCGTCGCCCATATCTGACACCTGATGGCACACCAGACTGGGGACTAGGGGTGGACATCCTCTTCTGGTGGCCGTCAAGGTGACCCTGAACTTCTACGCCACGGGGTAATTCCAGGCGCCGAGTGGGGACCTGTCAGGCATCTCCCAGGCATCAGTGCACCAGTGCATCTGTGCAGTGACGGACGCCCCATATGACATCGCACACCGCTACATTCAGTTCCCTGTGGACTGCGCCCACCAGGATGCCCAGGCAGCGGGCTTTGCTGCCGTGGCCAGGATGCTTATGGTACAGGAAGCAATCAATGGGGTGCACATTGTCATGCAGCCACCAGCGGATAACAGGGCCATGTTCATGAACAGGAAGGGGTACCACTCCATGAACATTCAGGTAGTCTGTGACCACCGCATGAAGATCCTGAACGTCTGCGCCCATGACCCGGGCAGTGTGCATGACTCGTTCATATTGGCGCAATCGTTTATCCGCGCCATGTTTGAGGGACCCCCCTCCGGCTGTGGGGCTGGTTGCTGGGCGACAAGGGTTACCCGTTGCGATCGTGGCTGATGCGGAGACCCGCTACAATGATGCCCAAGCAGCGACCAGGGGTATGGTCAAGAGGTGCTTGGGCTGCTAAAGATGCGCTTTAGGTGCCTGGACCGCTCTGGAGGGGCCCTCCAGTGCCCGTCAGAGCAGGTCGGCCACATCGTTGTGGTCTACTGTGTCCTGCACAACTTGGCCCAGCAGAGGGGCGATGTGCTGGAGGCAGCGAAGGGGGAAAGGGAGGAGCAACACGATGAAGGGCAAGCCTCCCAGATGAGGGGCTGGACAGGGACGGGAGGCTGCCCACCGACACCGGCTGGGCCAGCGGGCACGGGACGGGTTGATAGCCGCACGGTTCACAGACTGCAGGCGGGGTGGGGGGGGGGGGGGGATCATCAAGTATGGGCATGGACAGCACAGTACGGCACCAGCCCACCACCCTCACACTGCCCACCAGTCACCACCCTCACCCCACCCACCACCGCATCACCCGCATGCACACCACCCCTCCATTGCACATCCACCTGCAGCACAGCGGGCAGGGCTCACACGGTCGCCGATGGAAGCGAGGCTATTGCAGGCCATGGAGGATGATTTCAACCCGCTCTGTGATGAGCTCTGGGCTCTACATCGTTGGACAATGTCTGACTAATGGCCACAGTAACACCCTCCACCTGGGCAGTCCATGCATGCGGCCTCGACACTGTAGCGCACGGTCCTGTTGTCTGCCCGGGGGGGCGGGATGGCGGGGGTGACCCGGTGGGGGGAGGGGCCAAACTCACCTGAGCTCGACGTCCTATCACCCCTCACACACCCACTGGCGCTCACCTCACACCCCACCCCCGCACGCATCGGACAGAGCACAGAGGCAGCTCCTGTAGGTGTGAAAGTGATTTTAATGACAAAAAGTTCGTACATGTGCCCTAGCCCCTATGATTGATCTGTACCTTGCACCCGTGCCAGCTTACTCAGTGTCTAATGTTTTGGCCTTACGAGCCCTATGACTACGTCTAGGTGGTTCCCCAGACGGTACAGCAGAACTGGAGTTGGACTCCTGTGATTCCTGCCCTGTGACTAGGGTCCCTTTTGGCGGCCATATCCTGGGGTGGCCCGGCCTGGATGGGCCAGGCTGCGGCTCGAGCAACTGGGATGGCGAACTGGCAACCTGTCCTGCCCATTGACCACCAGATGCGCCTGGGACGGAAGGGGGGGGAGTCCGAGGTGTCGCGGTGTTCTGGGATCTCCCCTACAGGGGGACCCAGTACGGGCCCCAGCACCTCCTCCTCCCTCGGGGTGCCCGATGGCCCCGCGCCTCTCCATGGGTCGGAGACGCGAATGGATCCAGCACCCGACGACCACGGGCACCTGACGCTTGCCAGTCCTGGAGGCCCGCCCTGGTATCAACAAGGGTCTACAAGTTTGCAGCCATGGAGCTCAGGGAGTTGGCCAGCCCTGCCTGTGTCTGGGCGACGCCGGCCAGCCCCTGGGCAATGGCGTCGATGCCCTCAGCGATGGCCTGCAGAGACTGGACCACAGCGCTGAGTGCCGCTGCGATCTGCAGCTGGCTCTGGCTCATGGCTTCCTGTGAGAGGGCAGCCATGTCCCGGGCCACGGACGCCGCCTGCACGGAAAGCCCCAGGCCTTGCACACTGCGACCCATGTCTGACACCGTCGCACCCATTGCCTCCACCGCGGACGGCACCCGTGCGGTTTTGGCCTGGGTGACACGCATGACCGGCATCACTCCCTGGTCCTGCACGCGGTTTTACTCCTCCACCTGCGTCTGCAGGTGCTGCAAGCCAGCCGTCATCCCCTTCGATCGTCCCTGGGTCCGTGACTGCATCGGGTCTATGGGTGGGTGTGGTAATTCCTGGAACCCGGGACCCGTCTGTGCAGCAGCTGTTTGCTGGGGCCACGCTGACCTCCGACCATCCGACCCCTCGGCTGCTCCTAACTCCACCTGCTGTACCGGGACGGCTGTGTGGTGTGCACAAGTGAGTGTACCAAAAACCTCTTCGTTAAAGTAACCAACCGAGGTGAGTGTCGCTGCGATGGTGGAGGATGTAGGGGATAGCAGTGGCGTAATGTCGAGGTCCTCATCCAACCCGAAGTCCGGGGTCCCCTGGGGTGGTGTTTCCTGTCCGTCCGTCCCCTGTCTTTGGGTGTCCTGGGTGGTTGTGTCCTATGTGTGGATGTCCTCTGTGTGGGTGTCCTGTGTGTGGGTGTCCTGGGTGTGGGTGTCCTGTATGTGCATGTCCTGTGTGTGGGTGTCCTGTATGTACTTGTCCTGTGTGTGGGTGTCCTAGGTGGTGGTGTCCTGGGTGGGTGTGTCCTGTGTGTGGGTGTCCTAGGTGCGGGTGTCCTGGGTCAGTGTGTCCTGGGTGGGTGTGTCCTGTGTGTGCGCGTCCTATGTGTGGGAGTCCTGGGTGTGGGTGTCCTGGGTGCGGGTGTCCTGGGTGCGGGTGTCCTGGGTCGGTGTGTCCTGTGTGTGGGTGTCCTGGGTGTGGGTGTCCTGTATGTGCGTGTCCTGTGTGTTGGCGCCCTGGGTGTGGGTGTCCTGTGTGTGGGTGTCCTGTATGTGCGTGTCCTGTGTGTGGGTGTCTGGGTGGGTGTGTCCTGTGTTTGGGTGTCTGGGTGGGTGTGTCCAGTGTCAGTGTCCTGGGTGGTTGTGTCCTGTGTGTCAGTGTCCTGGGTGGGTGTGTCCTGTGTGTGGGTGTCCTGGGTGGTTGTGTCCTGTGTGTCAGTGTCCTAGGTTGACTGGGACGGGGTCCTGTTGGTGTGGCTGCCCTCCCCATCGCTGGATGTGGCCCTACTGGCACTAGATGGGGCCGGCAGACGCCTGATGATCCGGGTCTATCCCTGGCTTGTGGGCGCCCTAGCACTGGGAGGGGGTGTCGTATGCTTGTCGGCCCGGGTCGTTCCACGTCTTGTGGGCGCCCTGGTACATCCTGGTGGCGGTCGGCATCCGCAGGGAGGGGTGAGTCGACATTTGGTCCTGCAATACACAATACAGCATGCATGGTTAGACATGCAGAGGGTGGGGTGGGAAATGGGGGAGGGTGGTATTCACCATGGCTGCCCTGACTAGGTCATTGACCTTCTTGTGGCACTGGCTGCCTGTCCTGGCGCGCGCGTCTGTGACGGGTCACGCCATCGGGATCGGCATCACGCCGGTGCTAGCCCCTTCCGAAGTGGAGGATTCCGCAACTTCCATGCGGCCAGACGGAGGAGTGGTTCGCGACGATTTTGACTCCGGCGTCGGGCCATCGCGACGATTTCGGAGAATCCCGCCTCTGGGTCCTGAACCTCAATGAAGGTAATTATGATGGTATGAGGCATGAGCTGGCTATGACGGACTGGGAAACATTACTGAAAGGAAGGACTGCGGACAGGCAATGGCAGGCATTCCAGGAATGAATAGGTGAACTCCAAAAGTTGTTTATTCCCATTTGCCGCAAGAGCAGAAAGGGAATTGTGGCCAAACCATGGCTTACAAGGGAAATTAGAGACAGCATTAGATTCAAAGACAAGGCATACAAATTAGCTAGAAAAAGCAGTAGACCTGAGAATTGCGAACAGTTTAAAATTCAGCAAAGGGAGGTCAAGGGATTGATTTAGAAGGGGAAAATACAATTTGAAAGTAAACTAGCAGGGAATATAAAAACTGACTGTAAAAGTTTCTATAGGTATGTAAAGAGAAAAAGATTGATTAAAAACTATTGTAGGCTCCTTACAGTCAGAAATGGGGGGATTAATAACAGGGAACAAAGAAATTGCTGAGGAACTAAATTCATACTTTACTTCTGTCTTCACCAAGGAAAACATGAATAATGTACTGGAAATTCTGCAAAACACAAGTTTTAGTGAGGTGCTGAAGGAAATTAGTATTCGTAAAGAAATGGTTTTGGGGAAATTAATGGGATTGAAGATGCACAAATCCCCAGGGCCTGATAATCTTCATCCCAGAATATTTAAGGAAGTGGCCCTAGAAATAATAGATCTATTGGTGGTCATTTTCCAACATTCTTTGCACTCTGGAATGGTTCCTTCAGATTGGAGGGTAGCAAATGGACCCCCACGATTCAAAAAGGGAGGTAGAGAGAAAACAAGGAACAATAGACCAGTGAGCCTAACGTCGATATTGGGAAGTTGCTGGAGTCCATTATCAAGGATTTCATAGCACAGCATTTGGAAAGCAGTGATGTAATCAGACAAAGTCAGCATGGATTTACGAAACGAAAAACGTGCTTGACAAATCTATTAGAATTCTTTGAAGATGTAACTAGTAGAGTTGACCAGGGAGACCAGTGGATGTGGTTTATTTCGACTTTCAGAAGGCTTTCGACACGGTCTCACCACAGCAGTTTAATATGTAAAGATAAAGCACATGGGATTGCAGGTAATGTCTTAAGATGGATAGAAAGTAGGTTAGTAGACAGGAAGCAAAACATTGGAATAAATGGGTCTTTTTCTGACTGGCAGGCAGGGACTAGTGGGGTACCGCAGGGATCTGTGCTAGGACCCCAACTGTTCACTTTATATAGTAATGATTTGGACGAGGGAACTAAATGTATTATCTCCAAATTTGCAGACGATACAATGTTGGATGGAAGGGTGACCTGTGAGGAGGAGGCAGACATGCTTCAGCAGGTTTTGGACAGGCTGAGTGAGTGGGCATATGCATGGCAGATGCAGTGTAATGTGAATCAATGTGAGGTTGCAAAAAATAGGAAGGCAGATTATTATTTGAATGGGTGTAAATTGAGAGAGGTGGATACTCAGCGATACCTTGGTGTCCTCATGTATCAGTCACTGAAAGTAAGCGTGCAGGTACAGCAGGCAACAAAGAAGGCAAATGATACGTTGGCCTTCATAGCGAGAGGATTTGAGTATAGGAATAGAGATGTTTTACTGCAATTGTATAGGGTATTGGTGAGGCCACACCTAGTGTATTGTGCATACTTTTGGTGGCATTATCTGAGGAAGAATATTCTTGCTGTGGAACGAGTGCAGTGAAGGTTTATCAGGTTGGGACGGTGGGACCGTCTTATGAGGAGAGACTAAGTTGGTTAGCGTTATATTCATTGGGGTTTAGAAGAGTGAGAGGGGATCTCGTAGAAACTTCCAAAATTCTAACAGGATTAGACAGGGTAGATTCAGAAAGAATGTTCCCAATGGTGGGGGAGCCAGAACTAGGGGGTCATAGTTTGAGGATAAGGGGTAAAACATTTAGGACTGAGGTGAGGAGAAATTTCTTCACCCAGAGAGTGGTGAATCTGTGAAATTCGCTACCACAGAAAGTAGTTGAGGCCAAACCGTTGTGTAATTTCAAGAAGGAATTAGATATGGCTCTTGGGGTTAAAGGGATCAAGGGATATGGGGGGAAGGTGGGGTCAGGGTATTGAGCTTGATGATCAGCCATGTTCATAATGAATGGCAGAGCAGGCTCGAAGATCCAAATGGCTTCCTCCTGTTTCTATTGTCTATGTTTTATGTTTTCAGGTCCCATTCATTTCCCATGCCCCCTCCTTGCCACCATGCATTTTCCATGCCTCCTGTATACCTTCTTCCCCCTTCATGCCACTTTACCTCCTTCCATGTCCCATGCAACCTCCACACACTCACCCAGTATCCACTATGTACAGTACTGAGGAGCCATATAATAACATTAGGAAGTCTTTGAAATGCTCAGGAAATTGAAGCTAGATGGAAATGTAAACTATGAGGAGGACAGAGACAGGCTGCAAAGAGCTCTAGGCAGATTAAGTTAGTGATGACAAATGGACTTTAATGTGGGGAAGTGGAGGTAATTAGTTTTAGTCAGAATAGAAAAGCAGAAAACATTTTATGTTAAGTAAAATTATTGGCAGGAGGCATTTGACACACTTTACCGAAAAACCTCCTACAATCATTGTATTCAAAGCAAGTGAAAATATTTGCTGGGACTGAAATGACCAAGTTCTGGCTGCTCACAGCCTATCAGTAGAAGCTTCCAAATGGTGGTGTGGACGCAACCTTAGGCGAGCTCAGGGGGCGGAATTTTACTCCGGCACGATATTACGGTCCCGTTGAAGTGAATGGACTTTTAAACGGCTCGCTGCATTTGCCTTAAAATTCCACCCCGAGTCTCCATCAATGGATGGAAAATCACCGCTAGCGACCAGTGGCTTTTGAACCCGATGTGCTCGCTTGAGAGGTTCTGCTTAAAGTCTGAATACATTATTACACAAAGTATGAAATACAGCACAGAGTAAGTACGAACCATGGAAATCTGTCCGGTTCTAAGAAAACTGAAAAAATGCTGATTCCAGAGACGCCTTCTGTTTCCCCAAGGGGTTAACTTAAAAAGTTTCTATTTCATGAAAGGGTTGAAAATGTGGCAGATGCTGATCCGATTAATTTGTTTGATACAAAATTCTATGGTCCACCATTTTAACAGCCAGTTACCCCACACAGGATTACTGCTATTCTTTAAATACTGGAATGAGGCATTCCATGCAACCCTGCTAATTGTTGTTAATACTGCAGAGTGTAACTTCAATCACAGAATGTAGGCAGGGGCCCTTCAGCCATTAGTACCAAGAAAGCTGCTGAAACATGAATAACAATGTAACCCTAATCCGACTGGTGTCCCACATCATTCCATCAATCTTAATAGAAGACATTTAGTGCTGTAAAGGCAGAAAATAGATCAGTATATATCAAGTCCTTGGAGGTGTATTATTTTACATGCGGTCTGGCTATTTTTAATTAATTCCATTTTAGTTGTCAGCTACAATAAGCATGTGTAAAATCTTTTTTTTTAATGGAGAACAATCCTTCACAGTCTTGTTGGGAGTATGTACTTAACAGAGCATTTTCTCAAGGACAAACTTATTTCTTGTACATTCCACAGGATTTGGTTAATAAATGTGAAGGGACTGGCAATATTGAGAATTTTTTGTAACCTCGCAGAAGCAGGCCATTCGGCCCAGCAGGTCTATGCGTCACATTTAACCCAGGGTTTTTTTAAAAGTCGCGACCCGAG
The DNA here is from genome assembly GCF_047496885.1 of Scyliorhinus torazame. NCBI lineage: Eukaryota > Metazoa > Chordata > Chondrichthyes > Carcharhiniformes > Scyliorhinidae > Scyliorhinus > Scyliorhinus torazame. Next base: position 96,069,445 of record NC_092727.1, read on the forward strand.
GGTGGGTTGCAGGCAGATGTCAGGATGGTCACAGAGCAATTGGTCTTGCCTTTTCCGTGTTGGTCCCGATCGCAGGCGAAGCGGCTGAACGGCCGCTACTGGATTTACATTGAGAATGGCGGCCCCTGACGCCTTTTAAATAAAAATAAATCAGGTAGTTTGGAGTCTTCTGGCCAGAATTCAGGTCACGCGCCCCACATGTACACTTGATGTCAAGCGCCTTGTCAAGGTGCTTTTGGTGCCAAATCACCAAGCTGAGTTGCTTCCATTTTCCAGCTGGTGGCAAGAGTACTGTGAAGATGCATCATTTTCTTAAACGTAAGAGATGGCCAGAGACTCAAATAGGCAGTGTACCTATTAGACAGGGTCTCACAATAGAATCTGCTAGAGGGAGCTGCTCAGGACAATCCAGGGCAGGACAGAGCAGTGCTAGTGTTAGCTGTGCACAGAGCTCCAGAGGCTCTGGTCTACAAAGAAGAAACTTAACTCAGAACAAAGCAGTATAAAGATGATTTCTTGAGGTATAATTTTGTCAATTGTGCTAATGCAAATAAGGATGCAAAGCCCATGTGTATTCCTCGCAGGGAAGTACTGGCAAATGAGAGGAGAAGTTTCAGATTTTGAAAGAGAAGTGGTGGGTGAAAAATTCCTTTTGAGGTTGAGACCCCAGAGTCAGTTAGTAACTTAGAGCAGACTCCAAACTAAAAGACGACGTCGCTGCAGCGGACCTGTGAATAAAAACATGCCAAAAGCCCTTGAGACTGTCCGTATTCTGGAGTAGCATCTCCCAGGAGTATCCAGTGTTGAGTAAAGCATGCATTTTATGCTGTTGTCCTTCACAACGGCTTACATGTATGAGGTTGCTTTTTCCATTTTCATAAAGATGAAGATGGCGCAAAGGGGACATAGTGTTTAGTACTGCTGCCTCACAGCTCCAGGGACCTGGGTTCAATTCCAGCCTTGTCTGTGTGGAGTTTACACTTTCACCCCATGTCTGCGTGGGTTTCCCCTGGGTGCTCCGGTTTCCTCCCACAGTCCAAAGATAAGCAGCTTAGGTGGATTGATCATACTAAATTGCCTCTTAGTCCAGGGATGCATAGGTTAAGTTAGGTTAATGGGATGGGCCGGGATGGGCGGGGAGTAGATCTGGGTGGGGTGCTCCTTCGGAGGGCCTCTTCAGACTTGATGGCCGAATGTCCTCCTTCTGCACTGTAGCTAGGATTCTATGAAAGGAACTGGCTGAAGTTAGCACCTCACATGCGCATTGTCCTCTCCTCCTTTGAACCTGATTCAGGTGATATTGTGAGGACACTTATGCATTAAAGGTAAGTGAACATGACATGGGTTCCGAATGACAGCCAGCGTGGGTCATGAATGTTGGCCAGCGTGGGTCGTGAAGTCGCCCATCTTGGGTCGCGATTATCGACCAGTTTGGGTCGCGACTATCGGCCAGCGTGGGCGGTGAATGTCGGTCAGCGTAGGTCGTGAAAGTTGGCCAGCTTGGGTCGCAACTATCAACCGGCTAGGGTCGTGAATGTCTGCCAGCATGGGTTGCAAATGTCTGCCAACTTGGGTCGCGAATGTCGGCCAGCGTGGGTCACGAATATCAGCCAGCGTGGGTCATGAATATCAGCCAGTGTGGGTCGTGAATATCGGCCAGCGTGGGTCACGAATATCAGCCAGCGTGGGTCATGAATATCAGCCAGTGTGGGTCGTGAATATCGGCCAGCGTGGGTCACGAATATCAGCCAGCGTGGGTCGTGAATATCGGCCAGCGGGGGTCGTGAATATCAGCCAGTGTGGGTCGTGAATGTCGACCAGCGTCGGTCGTGAATATCAGCCAGCGTGGGTTGTGAATATCAGCCAGCGTGGGTCGTGAATATCAGCCAGCGTGGGTCGTGAATAACAGCCAGCGTGGGTCGTGAATATCAGCCAGCATGGGTCGTGAATATCAGCCAGCGTGGGTCGTGAATATCAGCCAGCATTGATCACGAATATCGACAAAACGTGGGTCGCGAATATCAGCCAGCATGGGTGGCAAATGTCTGCCAGCGTAGATTGCGAATGTCTGCCAGCATTGGTAACGAATATCGGCTAACGTGGGCCGCGATTATCGGCCAGTGTGGGTCACGAATGTCTGCCAGCATTGGTCATGAATATCGGCCAACGTGGATCGCAAATATCGGCCAGAGTGGGTCGCGAATATCGGCCAGCATAGGTCGCGAAAGTTGGCCAGCGTGGGTCGCGGATGTCGGCCAGCGTGTGTCACGAATGTCGGCCAGCGTGTGTCACGAATGTCGGCTAGCATGTGTCACGAATGTCGGGCAGCATGGGTCGTCAATGTTGGCCAGTGTGGGTTGTAAATGTTGACCAGCGTGGGTCACGAATGTTGGCCAGCATGGGTCGTAAATGTTGGCCAGCATGGGTCGTAAATGTCGGGCAGCATGGGTCGTCAATGTTGGCCAGTGTGGGTTCTAAATGTTGGCCAGCGTGTGTCACGAATGTTGGCCAGCGTGGGACATAAATGTTGGCCAGCGTGGGTCGGGAATGTTGGCCAGCATGGGTCGTAAATGTTGGCCAGCGTGTGTCACGAATGTTGGCCAGCGTGGGACGTAAATGTTGGCCAGCGTGGGTCGGGAATGTTGGCCAGCATGGGTCGTAAATGTTGGCCAGCGTGGGTCGGGAATGTTGGCCAGCATGGGTCGTAAATGTTGGCCAGCGTGGGTCGGGAATGTTGGCCAGCGTGGGCCGCGAATATTGGCCAGCATGGGTCGTAAATGTTGGCCAACGTGGGTCGGGAATGTTGGCCAGCGTGGGCCGCGAATGTTGGCCAGCATGGGTCGTAAATGTTGGCCAGCGTGGGACGTAAATGTTGGCCAGCGTGGGTCGGGAATGTTGGCCAGCGTGGGTCGGGAATGTTGGCCAGCGTGGGTTGGGAATGGTGGCCAGCATGGGTCGTAAATGTTGGCCAGCGTGGGTCGTAAATGTTGGCCAACGTGGGTCACGAATGTTGGCCAGTGTTTGTCGCGAATGCTGGCCAGCGTGGGTCACGAATCTTGGCCAGCGTGGGTCGCGAATGTTGGCCAGTGTTTGTCGCGAATCTTGGCCAGTGTGGGTCACGAATGTTGGCCCGCGTGGGTCGTAAATGTTGGCCAGCGTGGGTCGTAAATGTTGGCCAGCATGGGTCGTAAATGTTGGCCAGCGTGGGTCGCGAATGTTGGCCAGCGTGGGTCACGAATGTTGGCCAGTGTTTGTCGCGAATGCTGGCCAGCGTGGGTCACGAATGTTGGCCAGTGTGGGTCACGAATGTTGGCCAGCGTGGGTCGTAAATGTCGGCCAGCGTGTGGCCCGAATGTCGGCCAGTTGGCAAAAGTGGCTCCAGGAAAAGAAGTTTGAAAAACACTGATTTAACCCATTCTTTCCATTCCTTTTTCTTATTTACTTGTACTTACTTAATTTCTTCTTAAATGCATCCATGCTACTCGTCTAAATCATCCAAATAATTATTAAGTTACTAATATGGTAATATAGATCAAAAAATGAACTGGTAAATGAAAGCATTCTCAAAAATAAGGGGTATCGTATAAATATCTATAAACAATGTCTTTCCTGTGACTGAGAAAAGCAACGTGTATTACTGATTTTCAAAATCATTACGACTGTAACATTTGGAAAAATTGTGCTGAATTTCATTGATAAATATTGAACAAAATCTCATTTATTCCAAATTGCCTAGAGCTAGATGATTAATATGAATGAATGCATTCCGGGAGTGCCAGATCGATTTCACTGATTGATTTCTCTCAGATTTAATATTTGACTTGAGAACCGAGGTTTCGTTTAATTGCACAAATCACACCTCACAAATTGTTCTTTTAGGTAGTAAAATGATTTATTCATCTAAGTCATTTTCGCTTTTTGAATATGGTTCATTCATTCTTTGCCAGCGAAATGCAAAGAAAGGGGCGAGAGAACGAATGTGAATTACAGCTGATTTCAGAAAGGTAAAAGAATCTGAATTGATTTCCTGCCCACTATTTGAAGCTGCGAATGGTGAATAGTGATAAACCCTAATGAGTGGAGAAAATAACCTTCAAAATCAAAGTAAAAATACCCTTACACCACTGGGGAATACAGAGAAATGGCTGTCTTCTTGGGCCATCTGCTTAGATTATTAGTTCCCACTCATATAACACTGAAATGAACACAAACATTACAGTAATAAGTTTGATCAAATATTAGCAGCAGCTTTACTGCTATCAAATGCCTCAATGTTACAAAGCATGATCATCTAAAACTTAATTTGGAATCAACCTTTTAAAATTAATTAGTTTGGCCCCGTGTGATTCAATATCCATTCTATTTTCTCTGCTACGGACAGGATAAGGGTTAATTTAAACGGCACTAATTTCTCTTCTCAACACCCGTCCATGAACAGAAAAGCATTTTTGATTTCTTTCTGTCTTTATAAGCAGTGGCGTAGTTCCCCAACCCCTCATTTTATTGTGCAATCCGAATTTCTATGAATAACCCCATAGCAAACTGCATGGACTCAAAGGGTTAGTTTATTTTCATCCACTCAAAATGCTGGAAAGAGGACTCGCATCATCACCTCCACACTTAAATAGAAAAAAGAAGGTTTTACAATACTGAGACCACAGAGTGTCGTGTTAATCGCCCAGGGGTAACACAAACTGCAACTGGATGCAGTTGTACTTGAAAGTAGACACCAAACCTTGGTGTTGGTTCAATATGCTTTCTTGAACTTGTTAAGCAGTGCACACAGTTCGCTGTGGATTTGACACTCTACTAATCTAAGCATGCTTACTATAACTAACTAGACCAGACTAGCTCTGAGCCACGTGTAGAAGTGCTAACTGATATATACACCCTAACTGTCACTCCAGTTGTTACCAGTGGAAAGAGGCAGAGTGTTGATGCCTCGTGTGTTTTATAGTGGGAGACCACCTTCTAGTGCTCTGCCTGGTGATTGGTTGTGTTCTGTCCTGTGTGTTGATTGGCTGTACTGGGTGACTGTCACTGCCTGTCTGTATCTCATTATGTGCATGAGTGCATATTATGACACAGAGAAAATAAATGTTGGTTCACATGAGTTCCAGACTGCAGAATCAAAGTCCAATGAAGAATTCCTTCACGGAGGTCAGCGACCTGAAAACCAATGCTGTAGACCTATACAGTTCAGCAAGGCAATATTACTTGTTCCATAAGCCAGAGGCCTAAGTCACATGGCCACTTTAGATCAGAAGACCAGAAGACACAGGAGCAGAATTAGGCCATTTGGTCCATGGAGTCTGCTCCGCCACTCAATCATTGCTGATATGTTTCTCATCCCCATTCTCCTGCCTTCTCCCCATAACCCTTGATCCCCTTATTAAGCAAGAACCTATCTACCTCTGTCTTAAAAACACTCAGTGACTTGGACTCCACAGCCTTCTGTGGCAATGAGTACCACAGATTCACCACCCTCTGGCTGAAGAAATTCCTCCTCATCTCAGTTTTAAAGGATCAGTCTGAGGCTGTGCGCTCGGGTTCTAGTTTCTCCTACTAGTGGAAACATCCTCTCCAATTCACTCTATCTAAATCTCTGAGTATTCTGTAAGTTTCAATGAGTTCTCCCTTTATCCTTCTAAACTCCATCGAGTACTGACCCACAGTCCTCAACCGCTCCTAATATGACAAGTCCTTCAGTCCGGGGATCATTCTTGTGAACCTCCTCTGGACCCCCTCCAAGGCCAGCACGTTCTTGCTTAGATACGGAGTCCAAAACTGCTCATAATATTCCAAATGGTGTCTGCCCAGAGCCTTATACAACCTCAACACCACATCCCTGCTCTTGTATTCTAGCCCTCTTGACATGAATGCATTTGCCAACTGCCAACTGAAAGGGGCAACACAGGTGGAGAAGGTAGTCAAGAAGGCATACAGCATGCTTGCCTTCATTGGCCGGGGCATTGAGTATAAGAATTGGCAAGTCATGTTGCAGCTGTATAGAACCTTAGTTCAGCCACACTTGGAAGTATAGTGGTCAATTCTGGTCGCCACACTACCAGAAGGATGTGGAGGCTTTAGAGAGGGTGCAGAAGAGATTTACCAGAATGTTGCCTGGTATGGATTGCATTAGCTATGAGGAGCGGTTGAATAAACTCGGTTTGTTCTCACTGGAACGACGGAGGTTGAGGGGTGACCTGATAGAGGTCTACAAAATTATGAGGGGCATAGACAGAGTGGATAGTCAGAGGCTTTTCCCCAGGGTAGAGGGGTCAATTACTAGGGGGCATAGGTTTAAGGTGAGAGAGGCAAGGTTTAGAGTAGATGTACGAGGCAAGTTTTTTACACAGAGGGTAGTGGGTGCCTGGAACCCGCTACCGGAGGAGGTGGTGGAAGCAGGGACGATAGTAATATTTAAGGGGCATCTTGACAAATACATGAATAGGATGGGACTAGAGGGATACGGACCCAGGAAGTGTAGAAGATTGTAGTTTAGTCGGGCAGCATGGTCAGCACGGGCTTGGAGGGCCGAAGGGCCTGTTCCTGTGCTGTACATTTCTTTGTTCTTCGTTGTTGTTTGAACTTGCATGTTAACCTTAAGAGAATCCTGAACTAGGATTCCTAAGTCCCTTTGTGCTTCTGATTTCTGAAGCCTTTTCCCATTTAGACAATAGTCTATGCCTCTATTCTTCCTACCAAAGTGCATTACCTCCCACTTTTCCACATTGTGTTCCATCTGCCACTTCTTTGTTCACTCTCCTAACCTGTCCAGGTCCTTCTGCAGCCTCCCTGCTTCCCCAATATGACCTGTCCCTCTACATATCTTTGTATCACCTGCAAACTTAGCAACAATGCCCTCAGTTTCTTCTTCCAGATCATTAATGCATATCATGAATAGCTGTGGTCCCAACACTGACTCCTCTGGAACACCACTAGTCACCATATGCCACCCTGAAAAAGATGTTTTTATCCCCATTCTCTGCCTTCTGGCAGTCAGCCAATTCTTTATACATGCCAGTATCTTGCCCCTAACACCATATGCTCTTATCTTTAATAGCAGCCTCCTGTACAGCACCTTGTCAAAGGTCTTCTGGAAATCCAAATAGATCACCTCCACTCGCTCTCCTTTGTCTAACTTCCTCATAGAATTCTAATAGATTTGTCAGACATGACCACCCCATGACGAATCCATGCTGACTCGGTCCTATTTTACCATGCACTTCCAAGTGTTCTGAAATCTCATTCTTAGTAAGAAACTCTAAAATCTTACCAACAACTGAAGTCAGGCTAACCGGCCTATGATTTCCTGTCTTCACCCTCTCTTCCTTCTTAAACAGGGGTGTTACATTAGCCATTTTCCAACCCTCTAGGACCTTCTCTGCCTCCAATGATTCCCGAAACTTTCTCTCCATCAGGTCTTCAACAAAGAATGTATCCATTATCTGTAATTTGGCTGGATCTCAAAGACTGCTAAACATCACTGCCATTCCGAGTTGAAAGGAATGCTTGAGGGGCCTTTCATCTTAGCAGACCCCTTGTCTGTTATTGGCAAGCCTGGGTTATCAAATGTAGAAAGTCTTTGTGAGGCTCTCTATGAAGTTCAATTTTGCAGTTTGTAGGTGATTGTTAGTAGCATTACGATCCCAGGCCAGACTCCAATGGTCTGGACCGAAACCCCAATATTTCATTTTGATTTTATAGGACTGTGAGAAAAGCGAACTTCGCTCCAAGATTGATTCAACAATGAAATAGGGATATGGTATTTTAAAATAAAACTTTATTCCTGACACAGTATTAAAATCTTATATCACACCTGAAAATAGTTTAAACAATACTACTCAACACAGTGAATACAATACCCTTACTTTCTATTTTTGTCCCCACTTAAACAATAAGAAAACAGTCCATCTCAGCTCTCAATCCAACTTAAATACCAATGGCACAGAAGAATACTTGCTTTACAGAGATATTCTTTGAAAACGAGATCTCTTGACACTGCTTCACAGAACAGATCTGACTCTGGGCTGAACCCCTGCAGAAATTCTGGCTGGATGTCTTCAAAAGCTGTTTTTAACTGGCTTATTTTAGCTTCCCCTTGTCCTCAGACAGGCCTGCACTGCTTTATATACAGTTAATCACTTTTAACTAACTTACAGTAGAAACAGACTGCCTTACTTGGTCTCAGCTTTAACCAGAATCAGAAGTGAAACTGAAAATGCTTTCTCAAAACGCCTGTGCTTAGATCCACCCAGCAATGATGCCATCTCACTAAGCTGAAAACGAATTAACTCCACAGGGAATCCCCTTAATCAAAACAAAATTGCACTAGCCAAGCTTTTATGATAATTAATTGCACCTCAGGCTCCTAAAAGCTTCGTTGTCTCTCAAACCTAGGTTCTTTTAAGAACATGACTACAGCAGCCAAACACATTGTAACCCAAGCTTTTAACCCTTACTTCTCCAAAGACTTCTTATCCAATATAGCTGAAATTCCCACATTTATTACAGTAGTTCCTCAGAGATAACGAGGTGTGAGTTTTCCTGAAACTGCAAAATATCTTTTGTTATTCTGGCATCCCAGATAAAACCACAGAATTGTTATAGTTGTCATGTTGACGAATGTGATATAAAATAGTTACTTTAGAGATATACTTTAGAGATAGTTACTTTAGAGATATACTTTAGAGATAGGCCAGTCTCATTCTGGTGAGTTCACAGACAAAGGATTTCAGACCGCATGGCAAAGCAAGGAGGAGGTGTGTCCACCAAAGGAGGAGAAAAGGATGCTGGGTAATAAGGGGGCCAGAGGAAGGGATGAGAAGTGAGCCAATCAGGATGTATGACCAGGTCAGGAGGGGTATAGGATGACCTATGGGAATCGTGTATGTGAAACTTGATACCATTTGAATTGATTTGCAGAAATCCCTTTGTCTCTTTGTTCATTCGCTTTCCGGGGTGTAGGAGACTGGATGTGTCCTATGCCTCTGTGAAATGAATCAGGCTTGCAAGCCAAATAAAATAACTAATGCTGTACCTGCAAATCCATCTCGACTTTTATTGAGGCCAGACTGACGGGTAAAGAAATTTGTATTTTGTAATTTGGTGCCGAAACCCGGGATTTCTCAAGACGTTTCTGACCAACCGCGAAATCAGAATTAGACTGATTATGAACAGGGAGAGTGGGAAGAAGGGGCCCACAATGTATAGCTGGAAAATGACCGCACATTGCTTTTTCCCCTCTTCTTATCGTCTGATTAGTCTGGTCACTCGCGGTTGGTACGGAAAGATCGTCTCGACGAAATCAAAGGTCAGTCTGGGAATTAGAAAATTAAACTGATGGGATATCATAATTGATAGTTCAGTTTTGGGTTAATTGTGTTGTTGATGAACTGATGTGACTTCAGCAGATGAAGGTTCAGTTAAATAAGTGTTTTAAAATCTGAAGATGGTTCAACTCCATGTGTGAGTTCTGATTCGGCTTGGGTTAGGTTATGGGTTGATGCGACATCTAAAACAGATGGTTCAACTCCATGAGTGAGTTCTGATTCGGCTTGGGTTAGGTTATGGGTTAATGCGACATCTAAAACAGATGGTTCAACTCCTTGTGTGAGCTCTGATTCGGCTTGGGTTAGGTTATGGGTTGATGCGACATCTAAAACAGATGATTCAATTCCATGTGTGAGTGTTTTAAATCTATAGTTGATTAAGCTAAAATTGTACCCTTGGACTGTGGTGGCGAAGGGCGCAGTTCTGAGGACTAATTGAGATTGTGGGGAATTGCTTGGATAAATTTCAAGACAAAGAACATCCATAGAGCTGGATGCTGCATGTTGGTTGAAGCAGAAGTCTCTCAAAGGGTTAACAGCAGCAGCCAAAGTTAAAGACGACAGACAGTGCTTCTCACTCAGGCCTTGAGATAACAGCAGCAGCCTGTAGTGTAATCGGATACCTTTCCTTTGAGTCAGTGAACTCCAGCAAAGTTACATTTTGAATTAATTAAAGGAAACCAGTGGGTTTCTCCACCTCTTTGATAAGAGTTATTATTTTCGAAAGCAATTGATTGAAATTGCCAGAATCTTAAGTTTTACTTACTTGAAATAATGTTTATCTCATTTTATTTGTGAATTAATAGAAACTTAAAGAAACTCACTGACACCATTTTAGAAAGTGTAAATCTGGAGATGACAGTTGACTTTGCTCCGGTATACATCACCGCAGCTAACTGCTCCCTCATTGATAGCAGCCAAAATTTTGAGAATGTAAGAAAAACTTGTTAAAAGAAAAATTGTTAAGATAAAGAATTAATTAAGTTGTAAATGTTATACAAGCTTGTGTTAAGCAAATCGTAAATTTAGTTCTGAGTTGAGATCAGAGCTAAGCTTGCAAGTTGCAGTAATTCAATTTGAATTTTCAAACATTTTAAGTTTTAAAAGAACACTGTTAGAACCTTTTCAATCATTTTGCCAAGGAGCAAAAATTGCCATTGGTTATAAATAAGCAAATTAAAAAATATATATATAATTTTTAAAAAGAAAGAGCCAAAGTATGAAAGCTAAAGAGTTAATTAGATTATGGAGACAATATTGTCAAGAGGAAAGAGATAGGATCATGTTATCAAGTTGGCAGGACAATGCCCTTAAAATGGGAATTCCAATTAGTGAACAGGGTAACAAAAAAAAAATTACAGGTCTTGAAAAAGGAATGTGCATTCAAAAAAAAACGCGCAAGTAAAGACAGGAAAGGCTCGGGTCAAACAAAAGGTGGGCTACGTAGTTCAATGGCTGGCCTTGAATTGACAGAAAATGACCAATTCGATAATTTGAAAATGTCAGCAAAGGATTTTGTCTGCACCTGTAAGCATTGTCTGCACTAATTCCAGAACCACCAGAGTATAATAATTTATATCCAGTCACTGCTCCCCAGATCCCAATCATGCCAGTCACTCCAGCCCTTTTGGTTGATAGCGTGGGTCCCGATTTGCCATCTTCATGATCAGTGGGGGAGGAGGAGCTCTGTTCCACAAGCCCAGTTAGCTCTAGGACCCGATCTCGGACAGCGAGAGAAGGGCTTGATCCTAACCAGAAACAATTAAGCATACCACCTAAATCCCCTCAGACCAAGGGGAAACCGCAAATTTCGAGAACAAAGGGAATGCCAGGGATGATTCTGAAGAGAAAGAACTCCCTCTAGTGACAGGGAGGGACGTCGAAGTCTTGGAAGAACCAGAGGAAATAGCTAGAGTGCCCCCTGGTGAGACCCGGAGCCAGTTGCCGATTAGGAAGATACCAAACCTTGACGCAGTGACTGCCGGGGCCCAAGCCCACGATAGACGTTTATTTCCCATGGACACCCAGTGAGATGATGGCTATTATGGCTACAATCCCAGATAGAAAAAAATCTCCTGCTGCTGTCGTGGATTCCCTGAGAACTACCATCTCAATTTATCAAGCTGATTCTAGGGACCTCTGGGCCCTAGTCCAGCAGGTTTTAACCCCAGCAGAGTACCGCAATCATCTTAATCACTTGAATTATGATAGCCACGCCGCACTTCAGCAAGCCCATGCGTTAGACGATGATAGACGGACACAAATCCTGAATGCGTTGAAGAGCACATTTCAAAAGCCCATATAAATATTTCTGCTATCTTAGACCTAAAACCTAAGAAGATTGAAGAGCTAGAGGAATTTCTGGAACGTTTTAATGAAATCTACCGTGGGCAGTCAGGTGACTTGCCATATCAAAATGGTCAGAATTCCCCTCAATATTGTGCTATGTTAATGCATTGCCTACCACCTTCCGTGGCTACTGCTGTGAAATGTAATAACATGAATTGGACAGAGACGACCCTTCCCAGATGGCAAGGGCAGTCAGATTTTATTGGAAGGAGGGTGTAGGCCAGGAAGGAGGCTCAGTTACAAAGATTAAGACTGAGTATGTAATGAAAAAGGATGATCTGCGACCCCAACAAGCGGCAAAAATGGTAGCTTACCAGCTGGAGCCCCAATATTGTGACTTTGGGTGGGTGGATCAGCAAGAGGGAGCATATTAAACCCACCCAAAGGGACCCTCATCTCCTTTCTATGGCTCACCGTATGCACCAACAGCTTTACAACCGCCGCCCCCTCTGAGGGGCCATTGGTCTACTGGGAGAAGAGGACGGGGCAGATATAGAGGGAGCAATGCATGTTTTAATTGCGGCCGTGCAGATCACTGGCAACAGGAATGCCCCTTTAAAAGACAGGCAGCAGAAGGAGGGGGTACCCACCAAGGGGAGGACAGACGAGATACACTGACTTCTCCTAGGCAAACCCTTTCCCAACACAGGATTGACTAGCTAATTTAGTCATAAGGACTCTCCAATCGGACAGGGAACCTATTATCTCTCTGCAGATAGGAGATGAACATCACCCATTTGTAATCGACACTGGAGCAGCCATGTCTTCTCTGCAATCAGAACTTCGCCTACCATTATCCGACCACACGCAGCAATTGTCGGGGTTCCAAGGACGGTGTGTGAGTATCCTATTTCTGAACCTGTGACAGTCACTTACGAGAATAAGTCTGCAGATCATCAGTTTGTAGTGACTACTGGATTGGACTGTAACTTGTTGGCCCGAGATTTACTGTGTATCTTCCAGCTACAGCTAGAGTGCGGAAACAAGGGGGTAACGGTTAAATCATGGAGGATGAGACAACAGTGCTATATTTTTATCACCCCCCCAGTGGTGGACGTTAGACATTGAACATTCACTGCATCACGTTACCCTGGCCTATGACAGAACCGGACAAAACAGGGAGTTGGAGGACAAACACCGGCCATTAATTGGGACCGAATGGCCAGTCAAAGTTACAGCCACAGTCACGGGAAAAGAAGGTACAGTCGATTTTGTTACAATACCACCACATTTATGGCCACAGTCAGCTTCGGTAAGCCCTCATATTACACGTCAGGTCCACGACCAGTACCATGCCAGGGATCTGGGACCTACGGTAAGGAGGGCAGTGGATCATTCAGATCCAACAGAGTACGCACTTCAAGTAACGCCAGACGGCACTGCCATAAAACATTTTGAGGTCCCTGAAACGATTAACACTCGACTGCAGCCCCGTCTATGGACAAATTAATCCGAGAGCTGTTGCAACAGGGTATTTTGGTCCCTTGCCAATCAGAATGTAACACCCCCATACTTGCTGTGCCTAAACCAGCCAAGCCAGACCAGTGCTGATTAGTACAGGATTTACGTTCAATCAATGCCATCGCACAGCCGTTACATGCTCTTACTCTCCAACAGGATATTACGGTGTATAGCTCCCACTCGGTCATCGCACTACTGAGGCAACTGCAGACTCAGCATCTTACCGCAGCTCGTCAGAATAAGTATGAGATATACCTTTTGAACAATCCACGTCTGACATTTAAACACTGTACCACTATCAATCCAGCCTGTTTTCTTAGTGGTCCCCCTGTCCATGAAGACGCACCTGGCCACGACTGTTTAGCCTTGATTCAGGAAACTACCACAATAAGGGGCGATTTAAGTGATATTTTGTCAGAACAACCTGACATGATTGTGTGTGGTCAAATATCCCACCGGGGTTTAGTTAATGACTTACTGCAGGCTCTCCTTATGCCCGCGCAGATTTCCGTCATTAAATGCGCTGCCCACACAAATGGTAAGACCCCAGTTGACGTTGGTAATGAACAAGCAGATTGTGCAGCGCGGACAGCCACGCAAATTCAGCAAGTGATGGTGCCTAAAATGTTAAGTCAGACTAAACGTTCTGCAATAAATAGGTCTGCCTCTGACAAGCCAATGCCAACCATCCAAGACGTCATAAGGTTACAGGAGGACGCTCCTGGGAGTGATAAACAAATGTGGAAACGGTTAGGTTGTACATATGATTCTGTTTCCTCTTTATGGACCACGCCAGCACATCAGACTTGTATGTCTGATGTACTGGCTTTATGGGTCACTGAATGTGTACACTTTGCAACTCATTGTGGGGCTCGAGGGACTAGTGATTTGTTGCTGGACACTTGGTGGCACCCTGAAATGCAGGGGTTGGCCCAGAGTATCAGTAATCGGTGTTTGATTTGTCAGCAATATAACACCGGCAAAGGTATCCCTTGTGGGATGGGGCAAACCCTGTTGCCCAGTGGTCCCTTTGAGACGCTACAAATGGATTATATTGAGTTGGAAAGGTGTCAATGTTATGAATATGTTTTGGTCATTGTGGATGTGTTCAGCAGATGGGTTGAGGCGTATCCGACTACCGATAATAAAGCTGCTACTGTGGTTAAAGTTCTGATGCGGGAAATCATTCCCCGGTACAGTATACCAGCTCAGTTGAGTTCTGATAACGGGCCTCATTTTCTTGGACAGATTAACCTGCCTCCCTTCCCCAGTGCTATTTTACAGGTGTGGAGCATGATGGGGTGGCTACGCACCGTCTGTGTGATATTCGGCCTCACCTCACTTGGAGTGTTATTGGCGACAGACATGGAAAAGGGAAATATTATCTACATTTGTAACCCCAACCAAGCTACAAGGACATTTTGTTTATGCAAAGGTGATGTTCTTCGCTGCCCCCGTATACGAGGACATAGTATCGACTCATGGAAGGTCACCAAATTCAAGGAAAATGCAGGACTCATGAAGCAATTGCACCGGTCCCGGCGATGGGAAGGAACCATTATATGGACATTGCCTTGTTTTTGGAGTACATGTAAATTTGATTTTGGATGTGTTAAGATTGGTGCGATAAAGGTAACATCAGACCATCAGGAGAAGGTAGGAAGAGGCTGTGAGAGAGAGAGGGGGACTAGAGAGAGGACGGAGCGTGTGAGAAGGGGAGTACAGCTAGAACGTAGGTTATCAGGAGATACACTTAATTTAGTTAAAGGCCACACTAAGGAAAACCCGGGTAGTACTAATCTCTTCTACCAGATTTACCACCGCTTGTATGGCCACGGACGGGTTGTCTGCTACCCAAACCCCGCAGCGGTGTCTAGGTTATTTTCTGTTTCACCGCTTTGGGGCATTCCCCAAGCGGTGGTTCATTGTCAGCGTTCCGAGTCACCGCCCGAGCAAATCACTCTTCCTTACGATCCGGGTTCAGCACCACCGGCTATTTGCCTTCCCCTTCCTCGGGATAATTCCCACTCACAGTATGATAGGCTGCAACGGTGGAGGGCGTATATACCTAGCCACTTCACTCCCAATAGGGATTCCCGGTCGTACGAGAATTGTTTCAGCAGTGAAGGATACGGCTGTTTGCTGGTAGAGGTGGAAACGAATATAACATGTCTGTTCCCTACCTGTACGGACAGGAGGTGTCATATCACCCAGGCGTCTGGCCAATGCGTTTGTTACAACACCACTGGCGTTCTATTGAACGCCGGCCTCCAGCTACTTTGTGGCTGGGCGAATGTCTCTCATATCACTGTTGGGACTAGGGCTTTCCGCATTGCTAGGCGGCCCGAATGGGCGTTCCAAAGCTGGATAAACTGGGCTACTGGGGGTTCCCTACGCAACCGATATACTGATTGTGATGCTCACCTGTACACGGACCAAGGATACTACTTTTTTTAAAAACATTTTTTAAAAATGGTACAGCAACTAATATTTTGTCACCCCCATTTCCCCGCCAAATTGCTATTGGGACTCTAGTCCCTACCACAGTCCCCTGCCCCTCGGCGTGGATGCTGCATAATCAGTTAGCACGCCGGGCAGTCTCAGCTGAATTCTGCGAGAACTGGAAAAAACCTCAGGTTCTCGCACCCAACCGGGGCCCCTCAGCCGGGTGGGGGATTCTGAGCGTCTTGACACTGGGAGGTGTGGGGGGTTCCTTGGCTGTCAGCGATAGGAATTATTTTATTTGTGGCCTTCCCATCTTGGGAAATGAAACCTTGGGAGCCCTCGGAGCAATAACCAAGGAATTGTCTCAGCTGCGGTTGTTTGCAATGCAGAACCGGTATGCTCTTGACTATCTTCTGGCCCGTGAGGGTGGGGTATGCGCCATAGTACAGGGCAAGTGTATCATGGGAGTTCAAGACTTAACCGCTAACATCACTAAATTTATGGATCGCATACGGGATCACCTGGACGGAATGCAGGATCTTGGCTCTTGGGGTAACGGGGGATTTGGAGGTTGGAAGGACTGGTTGATAAATATGGCCATGTATTTAGCAGTGGCTATTGGCTGCATCTTTGTGGGCCCAGCCATCCTTAAATGTGTGATGGGTAGAATGCGGGGTACACTGGAACAGATCAACGCCCCTAAAATCTTGGCTGTCAAAATCCATGAGGGTGCAGCAGATGAAGGGGGGCTACGCCAGGAATTGGGAATGCAGCGACGGATCTTTTTAGATGAGGGACCGTAGCTATGGATTGGATAGTTCGGTTATCATGGAATGATAAAAGGAGGGAATGACGAATGTGATATAAAATAGTTACTTTAGAGATATTAGTTACTGTAATGTAGAGATAGGCCAGTCTCATTCTGGTGAGTTCACAGACAAAGGATTTCAGACCGCATGGCAAAGCAAGGAGGAGGTGTGTCCACCAAAGGAGGAGAAAAGGATGCTGGGTAATAAGGGGGCCAGAGGAAGGGATGAGAAGTGAGCCAATCAGAATGTATGACCAGGTCAGGAGGGGTCTAGGATGACCTATGGGAATTGTGTATGTGAAACTTGATACCATTTGAATTGATTTGCAGAAATCCCTTTGTCTCTTTGTTCATTCGCTTTCCGGGGTGTAGGAGACTGGATGTGTCCTATGCCTCTGTGAAATGAATCAGGCTTGCAAGCCAAATAAAATAACTAATGCTGTACCTGCAAATCCATCTCGACTTTTATTGAGGCCAGACTGACGGGTAAAGAAATTTGTATTTTGCCAATGTAAGAGTACCTTTAAGAAATGGATGTTTAAGCAATGTACCTTTAAGAAATGGAGCTGATCATATTACAGAGGGTCAGAGGGTGGGGGGGAGCTGAGCTCACTTCTGCTTTTGGTTTCAGTTTGAGAAGGCAGCTGGGAGTGTGTGTGTTTTGCTGAGAGCTGTAGGACGAAACACAGAGCTGGTCTGTTGACGTCTGCAAATCCAAAGACTATAAATATATTGAATGTAACCTCATGTCTGTTTTTGAAGATTTGAAGTCTTTTGGATGTTTAAAGGAACAGTTTGAAGGATTGTTTAGTGTTGTCGACTTTTGAGGTTATCTTTGCAGTAATGGGTGTTAAGATATTCAATGTTTGATTTTAAAAGGTTAACTTGAGTTCATAGAATAAACATTGTTTTATTTTAAAAACCATTTGTCCATAATTGCTGTATCACACCTGGAGAATATGCGGTGTGCTTCCCACACCACAATCTATTAAAAGTTGTGGGTCGGTTGAACTCCATGAAACACTTTGGAGTTCTGTAAACCCGGACCCATAACATAGTGCATGTAGGTCATTCGCCCCATCATGTCTGCATCGGTTCTACAAACGTTCTTCATGACTTAATGGCATCCCCCTGCCGTTTCCCCGCACAACTGCACATTTCTTTCTATCCAAATAATCATCTAATGCCCCCATGAATGCCTTCCATAACACTTTCAGGCAGTGCATTCCAGACCTGAACCACTCACTGTCTGGAAAAGTTTTTTCTCACATTGCATTAGTTGTTTTTGCATATTACTTTAAATCTGTGTCCTCTCGCTCTTGACCCTTTTACAATAGGAACAGTTTATCCCTATCTACTGTCCAGCTCGCTCAGGATTTTGAGCATGTCTATCAAATCTCCTTCTTCTCTCCAAGGAAAACAGTCCGAACCGTCCCAATCTGCCCTCATAACTGAAGTTTCATCCCTGAAACCGTTCTTGTAAACCTCTGCCGCACTCTCTTCAATTCGTTCACATCCTTCCTAGTGTGGCGCCAAGAACTGCACACAGCATTCCAGCTGAGTATTCAGAAGGAAATTTCAGAGAGTGTCGTACATAGACTACGGAAACCACAGCAACCATTTGTAGGACATTTGCTGGGTGCAGGAGAAAATGAATGAAAAGCCCCAATGTTAGAGTCAGAGGAATGCAGAGTTTGTAGAGTGTTGGCATACGGGAGTGGGATAACTAGCTGGAGAAGATTAGAGAGATAAGGAGGGGCAATCATGGGAGGACTTAAATACGCTCGGGGACAGGACCTACAAGTGTTCTCCCCGCCACCCCGCTGAATGTGCACTAAAACTAACCTTTATCCCCATCTAGTATGTTTCCGTTGAAATCAGCTGAGTGCAAACCATGAAACAAACCTCTATTTCACCGACATAATTCTATAGGAGGGCGAACCGTTACCATTCTGTCACTAGGGGTTTGTTCATTAAAAATAGCTTTGTCCTGGCAATTGTGCACCCTGTGGGAATATGTCTGTAAGGCATATTTGTTCCAACATATCTATTTGAAGTGCTGCCTCCAGCAGAGAGAAGATTAAAGCAGGAATCAACAGTCAAGGGATTTAATCAGCTTTTCGTAACCTACACCAGAAATTAAACTGCAGTGCAGGTAAATAATGGTATCACTTGGGGGCAAAATTCAAAAGGAGCCTTTTAATTGTATGTTCAGAATAGGAAAGTGTGGTGGAAAATGGCCAGCTAATTACAATGCATAAGGACACTTTTAGACTAAAGGTTCTGGTTTTAGGGCTGCTTGGAGTTCTGTGGAGCTTTGGCTGAGGAAAACATTGCTAATTATCTCCTTGATGTAGTTTCACACTGATGTCTATATTTGATTTGGCTGGATCCACATCTGAGTCACCTGTCACATTTTGCAAGGGGCACAAAGAAGAAACTAATTTGTATCAATATAAAACTTACAACCAAATGGAAGTGTACAGAGAACGGCAGCATGATTGGGGTCGGGAAAGAAGAGCCTCAGAACGAAGTAGAGAGAAGGATCTAGCATGGCAGTTTAAAAGGAGGACAGAGGATGAAGAGATTCCCCCTGTGAACTGATGGTAGGGTGAGCTTTGGAGAGAGCTGGGGGGTGGGGTGGGGGGCAGTATCTGTTGAGGGAGCTTTCCGGAAATATTGGGCCCAGATTTTCACCACAAAGGAGAGGCAGAAAGTGACAGACGAGCCTGGAAACTCCAAGTCTTACAATGCCCCCCCCCCCCTACAATTAGGGGACTTCCTACTTTTGTGAGGGGGGCTAGAAGTCAGATTTACGGAGGCGGGCCATTTAAATCACCAGCTGCCTCCACTGAAGTGGGTTTTGGTAGAGCAATAGAATATGCGGATTAGGCCATGTAAAAGTTCTTCTAAATTTGGTTCATTTGGATGGCCAGGGTACTCCTTTAGAGAGGTAAGGTACTCCTTTGGATATGATCCCAGGATACTTTCAGCATAGGTAAGGCACTTTTTGGGAGAGGTAAGATACACGCTGGAATTGTTATAAGTAAATAACATTGTGTATAAAAAGTGCAATCAACGCTTTGGAATTGTCAAACTGTCAAAGAGCTGTCAAAGAATACTAGGTGAGATGCCATGGAGAGGGAGGGAGTAATACCAAGCATACCTAAAGATGCGGTGTCGTGCTGGTGAAGCTATAACACAGATCTACTTGTGTGCCAAACAGCATAAACAGGAAGTAATAGACAGAGCTAAGCAATTCCACAACCAATAGATCAGTTCTAAGCTCTGCAGTCCCCCCACATCCAGCCGGGAATGGTGGTGGACAATTAAACAACTCACTGGAGGAGGATCTCCACAAATATCTCCATTCTCAATGATGGAGCAGCCCATCACATCAATGCAAAGGATAAGGCTGAAGCATTCGCAATGATCTTCAGCCAGAAGTGCTGAGTGAATGATATATCTTGGCCACCTCCAGAGGACCCCAGCATCACAGATATCAATCTTCAGCCAATTTGAATCACTCCACATCTTATCAAGAAACAGTTGAAAGCACTCGATATTGCAAAGGCTATGGGCCCTGACAATACTCCAGCAACAATACTGAAGACCAGTGCTCTAGAACTTGCTGCACTCCTAGCAAAGCTGTTCCAATACAGCCACAACACTGGCACCTGCGTGACAATGTGCACAATTGTCCAGGTAAGTCCTCTACACAAGAAACGGGACAAATCCAATGTTGCCAATTACCACCCTATCAGTATACTCTTCATCATCAGTAAATTGATGGAAGGGGTCATCAACAGTGCTGTCAAATGGTACTTACTCAACAATAACCTGCTCATGGATGCTCAGTTCAGGGTCTGCCTGGGTCACTCATGACAACTTTGGTTCAAACATGGACAAAAGGGCTGAATGCCAGAGGTGGGGTGAGAGTGACAGCCCTTGACATCAAGGCAGCATTTGACCGAGTGTGACCTCAAGGAGCCCTAGCAAAACTGGAGTCAATGAGAATCAGGAGAAACCTCTTTGCTGCTTGCAGTCATACCTGGCACAAAGCAAGATGGTTGTGGTGGTTGGAGGTCAATCATCACAGTTCCAGGACATCAATGCAGGAGCTCCTCAGGGTAGTGTACTAGGCCCAACCATCTACAGCTGCTTCATCAATGACATTCCTTCCAAATTAAGGTCAGAAGTGGGATGTTCACAAATGACTGCATAATGTTCAGCACCATTGCACAATGTTCAGCCACTGAAGTAGTCGATGTCCAAATGCAGCAAGACCTGGACAATATCCAGGCTTGGGCTGACAAGTGGCAAGTAACATTCGTGCCTGACAAGTGCGAGGCAATGACCATCTCCAATAAGAGAGAATCCAACCATCACCCTTTGACATTCAATGGAATTACCATTGCTGAATCCTCCATGATTAACATCCTGGGGTTTACCATTGACCAGAAACGGAACTGGACTAGCCATAAAAATACTGTGGCTCCAAGAGCACGGGCAAAGTTCTCTGGAAACGGCGCGATGTCCGCCGACTGGCGCCCAAAACGGCGCAAATCAGACGGGCATCGCGCCGCCCCAAAGGTGCGGAATGCTCCGCATCTTTGGGGGCCGAGCCCCAACCTTGAGGGGCTAGGTCGGCGCAAGACGAATTTCCGCCCCGCCAGCTGGCAGAAAAGGCCTTTGGTGTCCCGCCAGCTGGCGCGGAAATGACATCTCCGGGCGGCGCATGCGCGCGAGCGTCAGCGGCCGCTGACAGCTTCCACGCATGCGCAGTGGAGGGAGCCTCTTCTGCCTCCGCCATGGTGGAGACCGTGGCGGAGGTGGAAGGGAAAGAGTGCCCCCACGGCACAGGCCCACCCGTGGATCTGTGGGCCCCGATCGCGGGCCAGGCCACCGTGGCGGCACCCCCCGGGGCCAGATCGCCCCGCGCCCCCCCCAGGACCCCGGAGCCCGCCCACACCGCCTTGTCCCGCCGGTAAGGTATGTGGTTTAATTTACGCCGGCGGGACAGGCATTTTAGCGGCGGGACTTCAGCCCATCCGGGCCGGAGAATCGAGCGGGGGGGCCCGCCAACCGACGCGGCGCGATTCCCGCCCCTGCCGAATCTCCGGTGCCGGAGACTTCGGCAACCGGCGGGGGCGGGATTCACGCCAGCCCCCGGCGATTCTCCGACCCGGCGGGGGGTCGGAGAATCTCGCCCCAGGTCAGAGGCGAGAAATCCTACAGTGAGTAACTCACTTCCTGACTCCACAAATGATGTCTCAGAGTGGCTGCAGGGCATTCTGGAGGGGGAGGGTGAACACCACATGTCATGATGCATAGAGGCACCAACGATATAGGTCAAAAACGGGGTGAGGTCCTACAAGCTAAATTTAGGGAGTTAGGAGTTAAACTAAAAAGCAAGACCTCAAAGACAGTAATCTCATGATTGCTACCTGTCCCATGTGCTAGCCAGAGTAGGAATGGCAGGAAAGTTAAGATGAACATGTGGCTTGAAGGATGGTGCAAGAGGGAGGGATTCAAATTCCTGGGACATTGGAACCAGTTCTGGGGGAGGTGCGACCAGTACAAATCAGACGGTCTAGACCTGGATTGGATTAGATCTGTTTATTGTCACGTGTACCGATGTGCAGTGAAAAATATCTTTCTGCGAGCAGCTCAACAGATCATTAAGTACATGTGAAGAAAAGGGAATAAAAGAAAATACATAATAGGGCAACACAAGGTGTTGTCGCTGCACCACTCCACTAGGTTCTCTATCTCCCTCCTCTATTCTGACACGTCGTTATTCGAGATCCGGCCCACTATGGTCGTATCGTCAGCAAACTTGTAGATGGAGTTGGAACCAAATTTTGCCATGCAGTCGTGTGTGTACAGGGAGTAGAGTAGGGGGCTAAGTACGCAGCCTTACGGGGCCCCGGTATTGAGGGCTATTATGGAGGAGGTGTCATTGTTCATTCTTACTGATTGTGGTCTGTTGGTCAGAAAATTGAGGGTCCAGTTGCAGAGTAGGGAGCCAAGTCCTAGGTTTTGGAGCTTTGATATGAGCTTGGCTGGGATTATGGTGTTGAAGGCGGAGCTGTCGTCAATAAATAGGAGTCTGATGTAGGAGTGCGTGTTGTCGAGATGCTCTAGGGATGAGTGTGGGGCCAGGGAAATGGTGTGTGATGTGGACCGGTTGCGACGGTATGCGAATTGCAGTGGATCAAGGTGTTCTGGGAGTATGGAGATGATGCGCTTCATGATCAACCTCTCGAAGCACTTCATTACGACTGTAGTCAGGGCCACCGGATGGTAGTCATTGAGGCACGTTGCCTGGTTCTTCTTTGGCACCGTTATAATGGTGGTCTTCTTGAAGCAGGTGGGGATCTCGGAGTGGAGTAGGGACAGGTTAAAGATGTCTGCGAATACCTCTGCCAGCTGGTCCGCGCAGGCTCTGAGTGCACGACCAGGGATCCCGTCTGGGCCCGTCGCCTTCCGAGGGTTCACTTTCAGGAAGGCCGATCTGACTTCGGAAGCTGTGATGATGGGTATGGGTGAGTTAAGGGCTGCTGGGGCACTTGACAGCGGATTGTTGGTTACCTGATCGAACCGAGCATAGAATGCATTGAGTTCATCGGGCAGGGGTGCGCTGCTGCCAGAGATACTGCTCTGTTTCGCTTTGTAGCCCGTTACGTTGTTTAGTCCTTGCCACAATGCCGAGAGTCTGTCTGTGACTCTAACTTGGTTTGATATTCCACCTTGGCATCTCGGATGGCTTTGTGGAGGTCGTACCTGGATTTCTTGTAAAGGTCAGGGTCGTCTGACTTAAACGCCTCAGATCTGTCCTTCAGTAGGGAGTCAATCTCGTGATTGAGCCATGGTTTCCAGTTACGGAACGTACGTACTGCTTTCTTTGGCACGTAGTCGTCCACTCATTTGCTGATGAAGTCTGTGACGGTGGTGGCATACTCATTTAATTTGGTTGCTGAGTTCTTAAATATGGACCAGTCCACTGTCTCTAAGCAGTCACGTAAGAGCTCATCTGTTTCCTCAGACCAGCACTGCACAACCTTCTTAGCTGGATTCTCCTGCTTGAGTTTCTGCTTGTATGCCTGGAGAAGGAGCACCGTCTTATGGTCTGATTTCCCAAAGTGCGGTCAGGGGATGGAACGGTAGGCGCCCTTGATTTTGAGTAGCAGTGGTCAAGAGTGTTGCCGCCCCTGGTGGGACAGGAGATGTGCTGGTGGAATTTTGGCAGTACACTCTTGAGGTTGGCCTTGTTGAAGTCCCCGGCCACGATGAACAAGGCCTCCGGGTGTTCTGTTTCGTAGTTGTTTATAACTGTGTACAGTTCATCCAGCGCCTTCCTCACTTCTGCCTGGGATGGGATGTAGACCACTGTGATAATGGCTGAAGGGATCTCACGTGGAAGATGGGCGGCACTTCATGGTCAGTTATTCCAGGTCCGGGGAGCAGTAGGTTGCCAGGGTCACCACATCCAAGCACCAGGAGGAGTTGATAAGGAGGCAAACCCCTCCACCCTTCGCTTTGCCTGATGACGCGGTTCGGTCCGCCCGGTGAATTGAGAAGCCTTCAGGTTGTATGGCACAGTCTGGTGAGACGGGGTTGAGCCATGTCTCTGTGAAACAGAGCACACAGCATTCTCTTACTTCCCTCTGAGAGATAAGTCTGGCGTTAAGTTCATCCAGCTTGTTTTCGATCGCTTGGACATTTGCCAGGAGAATGCTGGGGAGAGGGCT
Organism: Scyliorhinus torazame; assembly: GCF_047496885.1. NCBI lineage: Eukaryota > Metazoa > Chordata > Chondrichthyes > Carcharhiniformes > Scyliorhinidae > Scyliorhinus > Scyliorhinus torazame. The sequence goes on from NC_092727.1 coordinate 96,093,597, forward strand.
CTTGATACCGCGTTGCTTCAATCTAACATGCAGACCACTGCATTTCCCTCACTTCCTCAGTCAGCGGCTGTGGCTGGATGATCCTGGGATCCAATGGGAGAAGTCTGACCTTGTGGAAGCTAGGTGGTTGCGTCTGGCGGGGTCCAGGGTGCTGGCGGGGTCCAGGGCGCTGGTTACGTTTCCTGGGTCATGCCTGACAGTGTCCCGGGTTGAGGTAGAGGGGTTGCTAGGAGGGGATGTTTGCGATCCGGATGGGTCCCGGCGTTCTGCGGGCACGTAAATACCTTGCAGCGCATTCAGGTCCTCACGCGGGGTCTCCGCCATTTCAGGGGTCCTGAGTCGTGGGAAGGAGCTTCCTGAGGCAGGTGGGCTGAGTCCCATGGTCTGTTACCTCCCTGGGCGCTCCTGGGATCGGGCCTTGAAGTAAGCCCGGTCGGGCCTCCACATGGATTTGCCTTTCTCCCATCTCCAGGTAGGTCGGGTTACTGGGCGGGTCTCTCTGGGTCAGGTTGCTGGGCGGGTGTCTCGGGGTCGAGTTGGGTTGGATCTCATCATCGGGGATCGGGTCAGGAGCTCCGGGGACTGGGCTGAGCGATCCAGGGGCTCGCGTCGATTGTTAGGCCGGGTTGGAAGCTCCGAGGGCCGGGTCGGCTCCAAATCGAGGTCGGGGCTTCACTTTCGGTTTGGGCCCGATCCACTTCCAGGTCGTGGAGGTCAGGTTGGGTCAGGTCAAAAGGCCTCCACGGGCCTCGGAGAATGTTCAAGCCTGCAAGAAAAGATAAAAGAGAGAGGTTAGTAATAATGTTAGTCTTAGAATTAAATTTTAAAAGATTAGAACGAGTAAAAGTTAAGTAAAAAGTGGGTCTGTTGGGGAGAGCTCGCAGAGAGTCGCCTCGCTCCGGCGCCATTTTCTTGATGGCACCTGGGCAGGACCAGCGTCAATGTCCTCGGGGGGGGGTGGGGTTTGCTAGTGCTGTGGGGAGGGTTTAAACCAATATGGCAGGGGAATGGGAACCTATGCTGGAAGTCTGAGGGAAGTAAGGTGGGGTCAGAAACAAAAGGCAGTAAAGGGAAAAATGGAAGGTAGAGAAATCAAAGACAAAAATCAAAAAGAGACACTTTACATCATAATTCTAAAAGACAATAAATGAAATGAAATGTAAAAAGAAAAGCCTGAAGGCTCTGTGTATCAATGCGAGGAGCGTTTCTAATAAGGTTGATGAATTAACTGCACTGACAATCATTAATGGATATGATGTAATTGGGGTCACGGAGACCTGGCTCCAGGGTGACCAAAGATGGGAACTCAACATTCAGTGGTATTCAATATTCAGGAAATATAAAAGGAAAGGAAAGGGTGGTGGGGATAGCGTTGTTGGTTAAAGAGGAGATTAATGCAATAGTAAGGAAGGGCATTAGCCTGGAACGATGTGGAATCTGCATGGGTGGAGCTACGGGACACCAAAGGGCAAAAAACATTAGTGGGAATTGTGTACAGACCACCAAACAGTAGTTGTGAGATTGGGGATGGCATCAAACAGGAAATTAGAGATGTGTGCAGTAAGGGGACAGAAGTTATTATGGGTGACTTCAATCTACATCTTGATTGGACTAATCCTACTGGTAGCAATGCGATGGAGGAGGACTTCCTGGAATGTAAGGGATGGTTTTCTCGACTAATATGTCAAGGAACCAACTAGAGAACAGACCATCCTAGACTGGATATTGTGTAATGAGAGAGGATTAATTAGCAACATTGTGGTGCGAGATCCTTTACAGAAGAGTGACAATAATATGGTAGAATCCTTCAATAAGTGACACAGTTAAGTCTGAGACTAAGGTCCTGAACTTAAAGAAAACTAACTTTGATGGCAGCCATGATGAGGAGATGACTGGGATGGGCACAGTAAGAAGTCTTACAACACCAGGTTAAAGTTTAACAGGTTTATTTGGAATCATTAGCTTTCAGAGAGCAGGTCCTTCATCAGGCGGGTCACCACTCACCTGATGAAGGAGCTGATCTCCGAAAGCTAGTGATTCCAAACAAACCTGTTGGACTTTAACCTGGTGTTGTAAGACTTCTAACTTTGATGGTTTGAGACATGCATTGGCTAGGATAAGCTGGCAAAGGATATTTAAGGGGTTAACGGTGGATAGGCAATGGCAGACATTTAAAGAACACATGGATTAACTTCAACAATTGTACACCCCTGTCTGGCGCAAGAGGAAGATCGGGACGGTGGCTCTACCATAGTTAACAAGGGAAATCAGGGATAGTGTAAAAGCCAAAGAGGAGGCATATAAATTGGCCAGAAAAAGCAGCAAGCCTGAGGACTGGAGGAAATTAAAAATTCAACAGAGGAAGACAAAGCGTTTAATTCGGAAGGGGAAATAGAATGCAGAGTAAGCTTGCAGAAAACATAAAAGCTGACTGCAAATGCTTCTATCGATATGTGAAGAGAAAAAGACTGATGAAGACAAATGTGGGTTCCTTACAGTTAGAAACAGGTGAATTCATAATGGGCAACAAAGAAATGGCAGACCAGTTGAACAAATACTTTGGATCTGTCTTCACTAAGGAGGACACAAATAACCTTCCGGAAATACTAGGGGACAGAGGGTCTATCATGAAGGAGGAACTGAAGGAAAGCCTTATTAGTCAGGAAATTGTATAGGGGAAATTGATGGCATTAAAACCCGATAAGACCCCAGGGCCTGATGCTCTGCATCTCAGAGTAATTAAGGGAGAGGCCCTAGAAATAGTGGATGCATTGGTTATCATTTCCCATCATTCTATAGACTCTGGAAGAGTTCCAATGGATTGGAGGGTAGTTAATGTAACCCCATTTTTAAAAAAAGGAGGTAGAGAGAAAACGGGGAATTATAGACCAGTTAGCGTGACATTGGTGGTGGGGAAAATGCTAGAGTCAATTATTAAGGATGTAATAACTGACTGTTTGGAAAACGGGGACAGGATCAGTCCAAGTCAGCATGGATTCACTAAAAGGAAGTCATGCTTGACAAATCTTCTGGAATGTTTTGAGGATGTGATCAGTAGAGCGGACAAGGGTGAACCATTGGATGTTGTGTATCTGGACTTTCAAGAGGTTATTGACAAGGTCCCACACAAGAGATTAGTGGGCAAAATTAAAGCTCATGGTATTGGGGGTATTGTATTGACGTGGATAGAGAACTGGTTGGCAGACAGGAAGCAGAGAGCGGGAATAAACAGGTCATTTCAGAGTGGCAGGCAGTGACTAGTGGGGAACTGCAAGGTTCAGTGCTAGGACCGCAGCTCTTCACAATATACATTAATGATTTGGATGAAGGAATTGCATGCAATATCTCCAAATGTGCATACGACACTAAGCTGGTTGGCAGTGTGTGCTACGAGGAGGATGCAAAGAGGCTGCCGGTGACTTGGACAGGCTTGCTGAGTTGGCAAATACTTGACAAATGCAATATAATGTGGGTAAATGTGAGGTTACCCACTTTGGTGGCAAAAAACAAGAAGGCAGATTATTATCAGAATGGTGACAATTTATGAAAAGGAGAAGCGCAATGAGACCTAGGTGTCATGGTGGAACAGTCGCTGAAGGTTGGCATGCAGGTACAGCATGTAGTGAGGAAACCTAATGGCATGCTGGCCTTCCCAGCGAGAGGGTTTGAGTATAGTAGTAGAGATGTCTTGCTGCAGTTATACAGGGCCTTGATGAGGCCACACCTTGAACAGTTTTAGTCGACTAGCTTTAGGAAGTACATTCTTGCTATTGAGGGTGGCAAGCGAAGGTTCACCAGACTAATTCCTGGGATGGCAGGTCTTACATATGAAGAAAGACTGGATCGACTGGACTTATACTCACTGGAGTTTAGAAGAATGAGAGGGGACCTCATAGAAACATATAAAATCCTGATGGGACTGGACAGGCTAGATGCGGGAAGAATGTTCCCGATGTTGGGGATGTCCAAACTAGGGGTCTCAGCCTACGAATAAGGGGTAAACCATTCTGGACTGAAATGAGGAATAACTTCTCTCAGAGTTGCGACCTTGTGGAATTCTCTACCACAGAAAGCTGATGGGCCCAGTTCATTGGATATATTCAAGAGAGAGCTAGCTAGATGTGGCCTTTGTGGCTAAAGACATCAAAGGATCTGGAGAGAAAGCGGGAGTGGGATATTGAATTTGCATGATCAGCCATGATCATATTGAATGGTGGTGCAGGCTCGAAGGACCGAATGGCCTACTCCTGCATTTATTTTCTGTGTTTCTATGGTGGGGGGGAGGATCTTAAATGTAACTTTGAGAATGCCAACGTGTTTCGGCAGCCCCCCCACCCCCCGCAACCCCCCCCCCCCCCCCCCACCCTTGCAGCACTTCAAAAGTGCACAGGGCACCTATGAAGCCAGAAGGTTTCACACAACTTTTTCCGTCTGATCCAAAACTTGGTGCAATTTTGGGAAAATTACACCCACAGTGTCCACCGTTAGATGTGATTTTGTGGTTGGACAACATTTGTTCAGTAACTCTCAGCATGCTAAGAATTATGCTGACAACCAATTTAAGACTGTCAAACGGGCTCACCGTGTGGCACATTTGTTCTACTGGAAGCTACATATAATCAATACACAGGGTCCTGTTCTTTGCAGACAGAAGAAACATTTACACACATTTCTGTACACACCAATCAAGGTCAAATTGCCTAATATGAATTTCAAACAATGCTTGGCAATTAACTGTCAGTCACCTAGTGCAATCTCCATGATAATGGAGTCTACTTGCCAATCAATTCGCACTTTCTTCTCATGTGGTATAAATTGTTGTGTTCACATTATATTGGTGTTCTTGGAAAGTGCCCTGATGAGTACAATGTAGAAAGCTTTGACATGTCTCTATTTTCAGCAATAGTTAAAAAGAAATCATCCACTGTGAAGCATAAAAGAACTTAGAATTAATCAGCATGCACATTTTAATATAAGAACTTGGACTGTCCTTTGAAATGTATCATTCTGTAGAATGTACCATCGTTTGGAATGCACCAACTTGGTTTGAGAGAGGAACAGCATTCAGAAAGAATGCATATGTTTGTAACTAAGCTACCTACATCCTCACTGGAATGACCCCATGGTTATACGACTGGATTTCAATCCTCATTCACAACCTGTTAATTTAAATTTCTGCTTCAGTTCGGAGAAAGAAATCTCAGAATATAAAGAAAAATACATTTCCAAATTGAAAATAGAGGAGTATTATGTTATTATTAAAATGAGGTGATGTATTTCTATAAAACAGAATACAACGGCCATGTTCAGAGTATACTCTGAAATAAAATAAAATGCTGCAATTATAATGCCGACATCCTGGGTTTTTTTGCAGACCCCTTCTGGTTTTCATTTACTTATGACTGATATTCTGTAATAAAAGCAAAGGAATTGCGTATACCTCCAGCTTAAGTCACAAACCCATGTCCCACTGCACTTGCAGCATAATTGCTTATTTTAATTTGTTGCAGACTTCAGTTCTATGGCCCCCGACAGCTTTCTGGAGCTGTTGGTTAGCTTTTTTCCAGCATTTTAAGTTGGCATTTTAAAAAAGAAGTAGTAGTTATCGACAAATTTCTGAGTTTTTTGAAATTTGTTTTTTTTTAACCTTACTTGGCACTGTGTGCTGCCGTAACGATCAATAATGAGATAATAATACTGATCAGCAATATACCCAGTGATAGCAGTGGTACTCTTTGTCTAAACGTAGCAAGGCCAGAGAAAATGTAATTCTTATTTATTTTTCCCTGGTCAAGTACCTATAAATGTCAGGCTCTAAAAATTCAGCAGGTTTGGCAGCCAATGTGGAGAGAGAACCTGGTGGGGGTGGGGGAGACTTGAAGAAGAGTCATGGCGGACTGGAAATGTTGGGGGCGATTTTGAGAAGTGCGTGGAATTGCCGAGGTGGGGCAAAATCTGGAGAGAATCATAAAATGCAACAGTCGCTGGAGAGATCACAATTTACGATTTTCAACCCCCTTCGCCGGTGGGGTAACATGAAAAACGCAGCGGGAACTCATTTTAATGCATTAGTATGTCATTAGCAAGAGCTCATTCCAAGATTCCCCCCCCCTCCCTCACTGAATTGTGGGCAGGATACTGGACCAAAACGCTAATATTTCTGTTTATTGTAAGACTGTGCAAAAAGAATGGTTCTTCCCAAGAGTGATTGCATGATGAAATAGGGATTCGTTTTTTTAAACAAAACTTTATTATGTCTACAATCTATCTTAAACACAGCATGACATAGAGTAATACTTGCTTTATAAAACAGATTTGGTTTCAGTTAGAACCGCATCAGACTCTGGCTGAATATCTTCAAAAAGCAAATTCACCCGCCGTGTTTCAGTGTCTTCCTTGTCCCCAGACAAAACTATTCTGCTTTAAATATTATTAATTTTTTATAACTATGCTATCGTGAGAGAATTGCAGACTCGGTGTCAGACAGATCAGAATTCACCTTTGCTCTATCCCAAAGCGCTCTCTAAAACTGACCCTCTAAATCTTTTACAAAATGTCACTCTACATCCCTTGGCTCCACCCAGCAATGACCTCATCTCTCCAAGCTGAAAAACAAATGAACTCTCCAGGTTGAAAGCACATTAACTTCCCAGGGACATTCCCCAGTCAAACCACAGTACATTAGCCCTTCTGAAAACCACATTAGTTTGGTCAATTTCACCTTCTGTCTCCTAGAATCTCCCAGGCCTTTACAAAACAATCCTTTTAAAAAATATGACTACTGCAGTCCAATGCACTATAATCCCAGGCTTTTTACCGTTAAATTGTGCCAATATTTAGAAGCTAATTTGTTTAAAATCCTCCGTTCGTCACAGCTGTGAGATTTGAACCCCACACTCAGGCAGCAGTGTGAGGACAAAAGGGATAAGCTGCATGGAAGATCAAGCCCACTGGTTATAGGTATTTGTCTGTCAGGTATTTGAGTGTCAGGGTAGAAGTCTGTTACAGATAGGTGGATCGTTTAATCTGCAGCTCTTGCGAGTTGGGGGTATGAGGGTGCCATCGAAGGATGAGGTTGACATACTAATTTCCATCTTCACACAAATCAAGTATGCCTCGCATGCCACAATGGGGAGCTATTTGCCTGATCAGCTCCCTGACCTTGGTGAGTCAGTTGTGTCAATTAACTCAACACAGCAATACATGAGTGTACCACTGATCTTAACCCTTTGGAAACGTTGGCACTTCAATGCTCATACTAATATCTACATTCGAAAGGTCACGCTAATGTGGAACCCAATGCAAGGCATTATGGTGAAGCCTCTCATCACTCATCTCATTCAAGATCATCACTGGGGGTATCGTTGAGGTCCACCATGAAGAAAAAAGATGGCCCTGTCACCTAACATTTCACAGAATCACAGAAAAATACAGTGCAGAAAAGGCCCTTTGGCCCATCGAGTCTGCACCTGATCTGCCCATCCTAATCCCGCTTGCGAGCACTTGGTCCATAGCCTTGAATGTTAAGACGTGCCAAGTGCTCATCCAGATACTTTTTAAACGACGTGAGTCAACCCGCCTCTACCACCCTCCCAGGCAGTGCATTCCAGACCGTCACCACCCTCTGGGTAAAAAAGTTTTTCCTCAAATCCCCCTGACCCTCCCGCCCCTCACCTTGTGTCCCCTCAGTAACTGACCCTTCAACTAAGGGGAATAGCTGTTCCCTATCCACCCTGTCCATGCCCCTCATAATCTTGTAAAACTCAATCAGGTCACCCCTCAGCTTTCTCTGCTCCAGCGAAAACAACCCAAGCCTATCCAACTTCTCTTTATAACTTAAATGTTCCATCCCAGGCAACATCCCGTTGAATCCCCTCTGCACCGCCTACAGTGCAATCACATCCTTCCTATAATGCGGTGACCAGAACTGCATACAGTACTCCAGCCGCGGACTCACTAATGTTCTATATACCTCCAACGTGACTTCCTTGCTTTTGTAATCTATGCCACGATTGATAAACATGATGTGGAGATGCCGGCGTTGGACTGGGGTGAGCACAGTACGAAGTCTTACAACACCAGGTTAAAGTCCAACAGGTTTGTTTCGATGTCACTAGCTTTCGGAGCGCTGCTCCTTCCTCAGGTGAATGAAGAGGTCTGATCCAGAAACACATATATAGACAAATTCAAAGATGCCAAACAATGCTTGGAATGCGAGCATTAGCAGGTGATTAAATCTTTACAGATCCAGAGATGGGGTAACCCCAGGTTAAAGAGGTGTGAATTGTATCAAGCCAGGACAGTTGGTAGGATTTCGCAGGCCAGATGGTGGGGGATGAATGTAATGTGACATGAATCCCAGGTCCCGGTTGAGGCCGCACTCATGTGTGCGGAACTTGGCTATAAGTTTCTGCTCGGCGATTCTGCGTTGTCGCGGGTCCTGAAGGCCGCCTTGGAGAACGCTTACCCGGAGATCAGAGGCTGAATGCCCTTGACTGCTGAAGTGTTCCCCGACTGGAAGGGAACATTCCTGCCTGGTGATTATTGCGCGATGTCCGTTCATTCGTTGTCGCAGCGTCTGCATGGTCTCGCCAATGTACCACGCTTCGGGACATCCTTTCCTGCAGCGTATGAGGTAGCCTTTTAGCACACTGGGATGCATTCCATCAGGGCCAGGAGACTTGTCTACCTTTAGCCCCATTAGCTTGCCCATCACTACCTCCTTGGTGATATCAATCCTCTCAAGGTCCTCACCTGTCATAGCCTCATTTCCATCAGTCACTGGCATGTTATTTGTGTCTTCCACTGTGAAGACCGACCCAAAAAACCTGTTCAGTTCCTCAGCCATTTCCTCATCTCCCATTATTAAATCTCCCTTCTCATCCTCTAAAGGACCAATATTTGCCACTCTTTTTTGTTTTATGTATTTGTAGAAACTTTTACTATCTGTTTTTATATTCTGAGCAAGTTTACTCTTATAATCTATCTTACTCTTCTTTATAGCTTTTTTAGTAGCTTTCTGTTGCCCCCTAAAGATTTCCCAGTCCTCTAGTCTCCCACTGATCTTTGCTACCTTTCCTTTGTCTTCAGAGATCTATTTACAAATACGCCACGGTCTCTTTGTTCCTCAGGACTTCCCAGTGTGGTGCCATTCATTGAATATTTCATTGTCAAATTGCTCCTTCCAAACACTTTTCAGGATTAAATTCCATCTGCCAATTTTCTGCCCATTTGACCATCCCGTCTGTATCTTTCTGTAAACCAAGACTCTCAGCCTCATTGTTAACCACACAGCCTATCGTTGTGTCATCCGCAAACGTACTAATCCTACCCCCCACATAGTCATCTAAGTATAAGTCATTTATATAAGTATCTAAGTCATTTATATAAATGATGAATAATAGGGGACCCAGCACAGATCCCTGTGGTATGCCACAGGATACTGGCTTCCAGTCACTAAAGCAGCTGTCTGTCTTCACCCTCGGTCTCCTACAGCTCAGCACAACCAGCTTTGAATTTGGGATGGGAGTGAGAAATAGTTGGGGGTTAGGTACCACTGAGACTCTCTGGGGTCGATGCGCTTCGTCCAGGTGCAGTTGATAGGAACAACTTTGGGGAAGTGGCTATTGTAATTGTGTTCACTATTTTGCTTTACCTGGATGGCGTGGATGTGTAGTGTTGAATAAATAACACAAAGGTTTGTTAACGACAAAACTATAAATTTATTAAGCTATTAAGATTTGTTCACATTCCTAAAGTAGAAGGTTTCTATATTAAACTATGCTATCTCTAACTAACAGAACTCTCAAGTACACAACCTCTCTCTCTCTCTCTCTCTCTCATGCCTCATCTGTCCCTCTGTATCTTCGTCTGTCTCTTCTATCCCATAAGGCTTAGCACCATCCCTTATATGCTTATGGAACTAGCACCTCCAGTGACTGTCTGTATACACTTCATGTATGATAATACCACAATTGTGAGAAAGGGAAAAGAGTTGCCTCAATGGAGAGGCATTTATTGAGTGGGAAGCGCATGGGTTGAAATCCCAGAAGTGTCAAGGGTGAGGGTCGGGGCACTATCAGGAATACTCATTGCTCACTTTGATGTTTTCTTCCTTGCAGCTTTTGATTCTGGAAAACCATTCAGCCAGTTGAATTGGCTATTCTATTGATTTAGAGAGACCAGCAGCAGTGGCATTGATGTGACGCAGCACGCGGCCAGGTCAAGCGCACTGCAGAGGAGGAAGAGGCTGGGCCTGTAGCTCTTCCGGGAGCAGGCCACAGATGGCATAACCTTGGAGGAGAAACTACCAGCCAAGGGTATTCTGACGTTGAACATCCTACCTCGAAAAGTAAGAGCTGTAGTGCTGGAAAAAATGGGTCTGTCCCAGTGGACAGTGGATCACCTTTGACAGGTCGTGCAAGAGCTGGCACCACATGGAATGTGAGGCCACCCATTCCCTGTGGCCCTTAAAGTCACTGCCACTCGGAACACCTATGTCAGTGGCTCGTTTCAGGGTAGCCGGGTGACCTGTGCTGAATATCCCAGTCAGCCGCACACAAGTGTATAAAAGGGGTCACAGAAGGGCTATTCCCGAAGGCCCACATGTACATCAACTTGGAACAGGACCAGGCGAGCCAGGACGCCAGGGCCATCGGCCTCGCCCACTGAGCAGGAATGCTCCAGGTGCAAGTATCATCGACTGCACCCACTTGGCACTGCGGTCTCCTTGGCAGCATGTGGCACCATTCATGAACTGCAAGGGATTACCACTCCCCCAATGTACAAATATCCTGTGACCACACGATGCGTATCATGCAGGTGTTGCCCATTTCCTGGGGAGAGCCCATGACAGTTACATCTTGGAGCACTCCCAGATCCCAGCAGTCTTTGAGGGAGAGCAACAGCTTGAGGTATCCTCTCAGCAGGTGGCTGATGACGTCAGTGCGGAGGTCACAAACACTCGCTGAGATGTGCTATAACGAGGCTCATGCATTAACCCGTGTGCTGGTCGAGCAGGCAGCTGAACTGCTAAAGATGCGGTTCTGGTGCCTGAGCGCATCGGGGAGGGGTGGAGGGGGGGAGCCCTCCAAACAACCCCCAGAGGATATTGCAAATCATTGTGCATTGACTGGGGCTGTTTAGCACAGGGCTAAATCGCTGGCTTTGAAAGCAGACCAAGGCAGGCCAGCAGCACGGTTCAATTCCCATACCAGCCTCCCCGAACAGGCGCCGGAATGTGGCAACTAGGGGCTTTTCACAGTAACTTCGTTTGAAGCCTACTTGTGACAATAAGCGATTTTCATTCATTCATTTCATTCATTCATTCTTCTGTGCTCTCCTCAACTTGGCAATGCAGCGGGAGACCAGCTTAACCAGGAGGAGATGGGGGAACGTCACATCTCCTCGGATGAGGAGGAGGTAGATGAGGGCAGAGAGGGCAACACTCAAAGAAGGAAGAAGATCCTCAAGTGATGGCCAGGGACAACATGGGCTGTAGAGCTAGGGACACCCTCATAGTTTCTCATTTTGGGGACCATCAGGATTGTGAGTGAAGAGCTCTCCCACCAGAGGGCCTAGCACCAAATCTCTAATTTGGCGCCAGTGAAAGGTTCTTGTGATGGTGCCTATATTCTTGAGTAGAGCGTTAAAACCATTGGCTGATCTCTGAAGGAGAAAGATTATGATTGCATTGAGGACAGACCGATGCTCCGCTCATCCTCAGCAATATATCTGACTCCTGCCTGACAGAGAGCGAAACGCCGATGAACAAGCTTATCATGGGACTCAGAGATGCTGGGTGAGTTATATCAGCAAATACAGCCCCCTACGAGGTCAGGGCCCCAGCGTTTTCCTCCAACTTACATCTGAGATGGGCAGCCTCTCAACACTTTGTCAGCTCTTGGCTTTCTCACCACTAAGGAGTGACAGAAATGAGAGGCTGGAGAGTTGATGCTGCCGTGGGATTAGGGTGGGGGGTGCGGGTTAGGGGCGTGAGGAGGAAGGGTGGCGGTAACACCTTCCATGGAAGGGGAGTCCGGGGGGGGTGGGGGGGGGTGGGGGGGTGTCCCGTGTCAGCAGCGGCGTGGGTTTATTGAGTCCTCAGTGTGGGAGAAACAAAGCGTTGCCATTCTCGCACTCTACTAGGGTAAAGTGACAAGTGTGCGTGGGGGTTTGCAGAGCATGGCGTCATGAAATAACAGGGTGGAGGATCTGTCGGTGAATTAAGTGATGTTAATACAAGAGCGATAGATATAACAATGGTGACTTATCTCTGCTGGTACTGAGGTTCACCATGCCCACTAGATACCTATATTTTCTTATTCTTCCTCACCCTCCTGCTACATCTACTGTATCCCCAAGTGTATTCCAGGCTACATTTCTGCCAATCCTCTTCCCTTCGGGGTCCAGGAACCCTCCGGTTCCTCCATTGGATAGAGGGGCAGCTGGAGTGAGATCCAGAAGCCTTGCTGCCCTCTGGCGCTGACGCTCATTGATTCTCCCCCAGTGCCTGCACCATGCAGTCGAAGCCTTGCACCATGGAGCGCATTCCCTCAGCCATGGAATTCATGAGCTGAGCCATGGAGGGGTACCCCCTGCCATGGAGAGCGCATCCTGCACCAAGGTCTCCACAGCGAATACCACCCTCGCAGTGTTGGCCTTATTGTGTTGGAGTGACGTCAACTTCTCCTCGGATAGAAGGTGATGGTACTCCTCCAGTCGGCCTTGCAGTCCGGGGAGGGTTGCTGTCATCTTATCCTGATGCTTCCAACTTTACCTTTGCAGCTCCAGCAACTCTGGGACCACTGGACCCAGGGGCACGTCATCAGTCAGGGACTCAGCAGAGTCCTGGGCTCCGGTATCCCTCCCAGTGACTGTTCGCTGGGATGTCCCTGCCTCCACCTCCTGTGGATCTTCAATTATGTGATGCTCACCAGTGAGTGACCCAGAAGTCTGCCTACTAGTTAATTCCACTAAGGTGTGAGTATCTGCACAAGTGTAGGTGGCAGATGTGATGCCTCTTCTATGCTGGTCTCCGAGAAGTCTCCTTCGGAACTGCTCGGGTCTGTGGCGTGAGGATGGTCCAGGCTGGCCGACTGATTGCCCTGCAAGGGAAGGGAGATGACATGAGTGCATCACAGTGGATAACCGATGGTAGAAAGGCTACTCACATGAGGCTTAAAACATGGCGGTGCGTCATGAGGGTTGTCGCCTTAGTCTGCTCCCACCCATTTTGCCTTCTGTACAGGTGCCGTCCTGCTCCTCGCAGCCAACCTGTGCTCTTTCCTTAAAGGGTGTGAGGCATCTGAGCTCGGTCATGGCACCAGCTAGCTGTTCCCGCTCGCACCGGGTTATGCTCAAGTTTATTCCACAATCAGAGAGATGGAGAGAGTATAGGCAGAAGGTCCTGCCAGTTCAGATGGTGATGATATCTAGCATGTGTGGGACTTGAGTGGGAGCGGGGATGTGAGGAGACAATTATCTACTGCCACTCACTAAGCCTGCCATTGCCCCCTGGCAGGGGTGGGTGACCTTGGTGGATGGGTGTCTTTGGCAACGCGGTAACAAGATGTCCCGCCTCTGCTCCACATCATACATGGGTTTGGTCAAGGCTCTCTCAGAGAATCTTGGTGCTGCCTTCCTGGCGGTCATTCCCCCGACTGAATCTGGAACAAGTGCTGGGGAGGGCTTTATAGGGAGCGTCCCACTGATTGCAGAGGTTAAATTGTCCCAGGGTGAGTGAGTCAGCCAGATCCTGCCATGAGCACGGCCATGATTCACGCGGTTTTAAAAAATGTTGTCAAAGAGGCTCAATATTCCGTGAGATTTCCTGCCACCCCGGCATTCACATCGGTTTTTTAACCGGAATGGACACTTTGAAAAAATATGGTAAGATCCCGTCCATTAACTCGGTTTCACTCCCTTCGGATGCTGCCAGGCCTGCTGAGTTTTTCTAGCAATTTCTGTTTTTCTATCAGATCTCCATATCAGCAGTATTTTGAAATATGCAGCCACATCAAAGTTGTGAATCATTTCAAAATGTATGAGGAGACATCAAAATATGAATAACACCTGCAGCAGGGACAATAGAAATAGATAACAAATCTGTAGTTCATGAAGATGGTGTTGAAACCAAGGCCTGAAGGGTGCCCAGGCGGAGGATAAGCTAGATCAGGCACTTATGCTGCTAAGCGCAGCTCACAGAGATCACTGATTAGGTCTGCAGTGTCTGAATTCCCATCCATTTCAATTAATAGATGCACAATCAGGCACCATGGGCCTTACATTTGCAATCAGAGCTCAGCTCAGTGCTGGGCATGCTCAGTTGGGGAACTATCTATGCTCTTTACAGCCTCAGTGGAAGTAGTAAACAGTAAGCATGCTAGCTGATATAAACACTTGCTACTTTTTGATGTTCAACCAGAAACAAAGGCCGGGATTTTCCGAACCGGCGGCGGGTCGGTGAATCGCTGGGGGGCTGGGGGGCGCGGGAATCACGCCACACCGTCCCGAAGCAGGCTTCCTCATTCTCCGGTGCTGGTCGGGGGCCATTGACAGCGGCCCCCCTGGCGATTCTTCGGGCCCCGATGGGCCGAGTGGTCGACGAGTTTGACCGAGTTCCGCCGGCATGAGTTACTCAGGTCCCACACGCCGGCACCTGGAAGGTGAGTGTGCGGGGGCCGTTCTGGAAGAGGGGCGAGGGGATCCAGCCCCGGCAGGGTGGGGGGTGCCCACAGTGGCCTGGCCTGCGATCGGGGCCTACCGATCAGTGGGCGGGCTGGATCCGCGGGGGCCAATTTTACTCCACGCCGGGCCCCTATTGCCTAGGGGCCGGCGCGGAGAAGGGAACCCCTGCGCACGTGCGGAAATACGCTGGCCGTTCTGCACATGCGCAAACTCGCGCCGGCCGTTCGCCGCCGGCTGGAGATGCGGGGACCACTGCGGCGCCAACCTAGCCCCCTAGGAAGGGGAGAATTCCTCACCTTTGGGGAACGTTGACACCGGAGTGGTTGGCGCTGGTTTTCACGCCGGCGTGGGGACACAGCCCCATTATTGGAGAATCCTGCCCAAAAAGTCAAGATCAAATAAAGCCGTCAATTATGCATTAACTTAAAGGGGCATGTATGGAATTCTATGGAAGAGCATACCGTAATGCTTGTAACCACTGAAACCATAGAAAAATGCACAGAACACTAACCATTAGATTTGCCGCCATTATACTTACATAGATGTTATAAAATAGAAACAAGCCAGTCAGTCCAACTGGTTCAGGTCTGTGCTGACTCTACACGCAAGCAATAATACTGCTGTGATAACCTAGTTGTATCAGGGAATACAGCCCTGCTGGTGAAATGTCATATGATCTGTCATGATGTCAGCAGGGTGTTTTGCACAGGCTGTCAGTTCTCCATCTTAGATTGTATGAGAAACACCTCTTAATAAAACCTCGCATCATGTTTGTAAGAATCCAGACTGTGTGCACCTCTGTACCTTTTCTCTTTGCGGCAAACTAGAACTATAACAAGAAGAGGATTGAGGCAAGAAAACAAATTGCTGAAAGGAACAAAAAAATTGTTGACGAAAATAGTGGAGGCTATATAGAGCAGAGAAAGGATTCGCAGGGCCGAACTTCCACGTCGGACAAATCAGGCTGCCGATGTTGATGGTTTAAAAAAAAACAACGGAATGCAACTATGAATAAGAAGAATACTAACAGTATTAACACAGAAGAAAATAGCTCACAATTACTCATTAAACAATGCTTAACAATGAAAGTGAAACATTAACTCCTAGCCAGTTTATCTCCACTCAAACAAAACCCATCTAAGGCAAAATTCACATTTAAGTACAGTTAGTCAACCCAGGAATACTTGCGGTAAATATATGTCTTGGATAAATGGCTTTGAGAGAGAGAGAGAGATCCTTCAGGACCCAGCTTGCCAATTCTTGTCTATGTCAGACCACTGTTTAACCTGCCAGCCTTGTCAGAAGTCACTGTTCTGTTCACAGGCAAAACCTTGTTAACTGAACTGTTTTGAGAGAAATTGCTGATCTGTTCACAAACCAGTCTTTTACTGAACTCCAAAACTGAAACTCAACACCTGACTGCTTCAATCCTGGCTTCTACCATTAATTACATCATCTTACTAAAGCTGAACAAATTACTACTCCCCAGAGAATTTTCTTTATATAAAGAAAATTCCATTAGCCCAACTTCAGGTAAACAATACACATGGCTGGAATGAATGATGATTTCATTGTTACGATGCTTTAATTGTACCTCTGTAGCCAAAATGTCCGCTTGTCTTGTAAACCAGGAATTTTAAAAACATGACTGCAACAGTCACATACTAACCCAGGCGTTTAACCCTTACTGCACCAACTAGCTATAGTATCTGAAATTCCTACATTCATCACAGCTGGTATGTGGATTCTGCAGTGAAGCAATTTAGAGGAGGCTGCTTGATGTAAACAATTTAACTCTCAAAACTGCTGTGGAAGTTACCACGTCAATGGAGCTGGCAGCAAAAGAAGATGCACAGTTAGGGGTTGGAGCAAAGATCTGCAAGGTGGAGACTTCAAGGCTGCAAGGGTACGACCAGAGTGATTCTATGATTCTGAGTATACAGTTTGGACACTCAGCGGGGAATGCAGGAGTGGAGAAAATAAGTGCAAGAACTGTGGCAAAAAGGCCATATTGCCAAAGCATGTTGGGCTCAGAAAATCTATTCAGCGCCAAGGAAGCTTCCTGGAAAAAAAAAGCATCTGAGCAGACTAACCATGTCTATAAATTAGTAGACGAAACTCAGGACCACTCAGAAGGCGACGTAGTCGAGCATCTGTAGAAGCTTAAACAAGGTCATTGAGGGCTGGTTTTGCTCAGTGGGCTAGACAGCTGGTTTGTGATGTAGAACAAAGCCAGCAGTGCGGGTCCAATTCCCGTAACAGCTGAGAATTCTGAATTCTCCCTCTGTGTACCCGAACAGGCGCCGGAGCAGTAGCTTCATGCAGTGTTAATGTAAGCCTATTTGTGACAATATAGGTTATTTATTTAGGTGCCATGTCAGTTGGGGGAGGTGATCAACACGTTTCTGGGCATTCCAAAGACTTAATGGTCATCAAATTAAAATGGAAGTGGACACGGGCATAGTTGTATCGTTAATACTTGAGACAACTTATAACCATAAGTTGAAGTTTAAAACCATCAAATGTGATTCTAAGGATGCACACAGATGAAATTGTACCATTAAAAGGATACATTATGGTAAAAGTAGAAGCAAATGGACAAACAACAAAGTTGTTTCTTCACTTTGTCCACGGAAAATGTTCCTGATTTATTTGGTAAAACATGGCTGACAAAGCTTAAAATCAACTAGGGAGCAGTAAATCAACCAGTGGATTCAAAGAGAAACCTACAAGAATTCTCAAGAAATATGGGAAGGTGGTTGAAGATTCACCAGTCTCAATAACCAGAGTTAAAGTGCAGCTAAAGATCTAGCCAAACAATACACCAAAATGTCTCAAAGCGCGGGCCACACAATATGCCATCAGGCCAAAAGTTGAAGAAAAATAGAACGGCTGGTCCAAAAAGGAGTCATTGAACCAGTTGCTACAAGTGATTGGGTACACCAATAGTTCTTGTATCCATAGAATCATAGAATTTACAGTGCAGAAGGAGGCCATTCAGCCCATCGCGTCTGCACCGGCCCTTGGAAAGAGCACCCCACTTAAGCCCACATCTCCACCCTATCCCCATAATCCAATAACCCCACCCAACACTAAGGGCAATTGTGAACACTAAGGGCAATTTGTCATGGCCAATCCACCTAACCTGCACATCTTTGGACTGTGGGAGGAAACCGGAGCACCCGGAAGAAACCCACGCACACACGGGGAGAACGTGCAGACTCCGCACAGAAGCATGGCCAATCCACCTAGCTTGCACATTTTTGGGTTGTGGGGGCGAAACCCACGCAAACACGGGGAGAATGTGCATCCTCCACAGGGACAGTGACCCAAAGCCGGGATCGAACCTCAGACCTCGGCGCCGTGAGGCCACAGTGCTAACCCACTGCACCACCGTGCTGCCCATGTGAAGATTTTAAAACAACTACTTTTATTTATAAATTTAGAGTGCCCAATTCATTTTTTCCAATTTAGGGATTAATTTAGCGTGGCCAATCCACCTACACTGGCCAATCAACCTACCCTGCACATCTTTGGGTTACGGGGGCAAAATCCACGCAAACACGGGGAGAATGTGTAAACTCCACACGGACAGTGACCAATTTTAAAACAACTATTAACCCGATGTTGGCCGCAGATCACTATCCACGACCGTTGACTGAACACGTGTTTGCTGGACTTTTTGGAGGGCAGAAATTCAGCAAAATTGATCTATCTCTGATGTATTTGCAAATGAATCTGGCTGAAAATTCACAGCTGCTACTCACTATCATGATGCACAAGGTCTATTTCATGACAGAAGGCTTTTGGGAATAAAACCTGCTCCAGCCTTTTTCAGAGGTGCATGGATCAAATTCTGAATGGCCTAAATAGGATGCAATATTATTTAGATGACGTTCTTATCAAAGGTTCAAGTGAAGAATTTGGCAGCTACTCTGGAACATATACAAAACCATAATCTCAGAGTTAAAAAGGAAAAGTATGCCTTTTTCATGACACAAGTATGATATCCGATATTGTAAATCAGAGCAATATTTGAATGCTGATGATTTGCCAATATTGCTGTTACAAGTCAAGCAAGAACCTGAAGATCATTTTTGTCAACATCCTGTATTTCTCATGGAAAATGTACCTGAGACTTAATCTCAAGTTCAGAGGTACACAAGAACTGATCCAGTGATGAAGTAGGTGATGGATGTGATCCAAAAGGGAAAGCTGTCAGATGTTAATCATGCAAATCCAGACATCAAGCCCCACATTACACAAAGACTTGAGTTGACAGAATGGAGTTTTTTATGGGGGATCTGAGTGATTATTCCTCCGGGCCTGCTTAATAAAGTCATGAGGGACATCCTGGTGTGGTGAGGATGAAAGAAATGGAAAATACACATTGAAAACCCTCATCCTGTGGAGGATCACATGTTCTTAGCGATGGCCAGAAGTCGTGATCATGAAATCTGCGATGACAGAACAAACCATTGGGAAGCTAAACAAAATATTCACAAGATTTGGAACACCAGAGCAGATCATATGTGACCATGGCACTCAGTTCACCTCGAAGGTGTTTGAGGACTACCTGAAGGGAATCAGCATACACTACATCAAGTCAGCTCTGAACCATCCTGCAACAAATGCTTTGGCCAAATATTTTGTTCAATCATTGAAACATCCCGTCAAGGCATCGAAGGACCAGGGTACATTGGCAATAAGAGTGAACAAATTCTTGATGTCTTATCGGAACACCGCACACACAATGACATAGAGTTCACCAGCAATGCTGCTGCACAAAAGGAAACTGAGAACACAGTTTGACTTGTTAATACCACTTGATACTTCTGAGATTGTCAAATGACAACAACAAGCACAGATTTCTAGGAGGGAACAAAACTCTATTCAATCAATGAGAGTGAGTGCTAGCCAGGAGCTACACAGCCAATGAGAAATGGGTACCTGCTGTGATTCTAGTAAAGATAGGTCCAGTATTATACACTGTACAGACGGATGATGAAAGAGTTTGCCAACGTCATTCTAATTAATTACTAGCTTCACAAAGTGAAATCGCTGAAACATCTCAAGAAGTGTTTTCCCTGGAAAAGCTAAACAATGATACTTCTGAACTGTGACCAAACACCGAGAGGTTTGAATCCTGTTTCTGAGGACCTACAGAGATAGGCACTGGAGTAACTTCTCAGGAAGTACCACCAACTGAAGGAACAGAGGATACTTCCAAGATCTCAAGTAGTCAGGTCCCACAACGTCGAGTACAACCCAAAAGGAATAAACATCCACCTGAGATGTCCAGTGACGGTCTTATTAAGTTGTATACATGAAAAGAGATAATGCATAAGTGGATGGGTTGTATAAATCCATAGAATCCATAGAATCACAACACTGGAGAAGCAGGCCATTCAGCTCATCAAGTCTGCACCAACCCTCCAAAGAGAACTCTACCTTGGCCCACTCCGCCGTGATATCCCCGTAACTTCGCGCACTGATAATGGCCAATCAACCTAAGCTGCACACCCCCAGACACTAAGGCGCAATTTTAGCATGAACTGTGCACCTAGCCTGCACATTTTGGACTGTGGGGGGAATCCAGATCACCCGGTGGAAACCCACACAGACACAGGGGGAATGTGCAAACTCCACATGGACAGTCACCCAAGGCTGGAATCGAACCCGGGTCTCTGTCGCTGTGAGGCACTCATCCACCATGCTGTGGTGACAAGTTGTTGTCTTTGTACTGAAGAAGTAAAGGGAGACGTGTGTTGTGTATCAGAGAATACAACTCTGCTGGTGAAACATCACATGATCATGTCAGCAGAGAGTGCTTGCACGGGCCTCCAATTCTCCATCTTAGATTGTATGAGCAACATCCCCAAATAAACCCTTTCATCGTGTTCGTAAGAATCCAGAGCGTGAGCATCTGTATCTTTTCTCTTTGCGGCAAAAAGATATAACACTAACCGATTTAAACTGCTATCTCTACATTCAATTGGTACCAACATTTTAATATCACATTTGACAGAAACCACATGTTAAATCACACAAAAATTGACTCAGTAATATGCACTCCTTTGTCTGGAAATAGTCACAGATGCGATCGTTATCGTTGTACATGCTGTGGTCAAGAGAACAAATCCCAATCGGGAAATAAACTAACAAACAAAAATGTTTTAATTGCTGTCAGGCCATGTACAGGAAAGCCCGGGCTGCTGTTTGCATCACATTCAGGTTGGATGAATTAGCTTCGAAAATAATAAAGTCCGGCCACCGAAACCACTTGTTAATTGATGTCCTCAAGATTTCAAATAAATCGGTGAAACAAGTCCAGGTGGAAGTTCCTCACAACGATAATAGAATAAGTGACCAAGGAATATCAATTGAAGCAGTTGGAACTAATGGGTTTAGGAGACAATTTAGTAGGAAAGGGATGAGGGATTTGGTGAGAAAGTCAGTCTATGGGCTGATCAATGTTAAAAGGTACAACTTTCTGCAGCCCACTTGTGCCCAGGTGATGAATTGCTACCAGATCCTGAGCTAGGAGCTGCGAGTGTCAGGTTGAGGGAAGGTGTTTCTTTCTCCTCAGTCTCTTCCCCCTTTAGGCTTTCAGCCTCCTGTGCCACTGCTGGTCAAGCAACAATTCTCTTGGTGTCTGAAAACATAAATGTACAAAGGCAACGTTGGTGTGAGGGTAGTCAGACTTAGGGGGAAACCGGCATGATTGCACCACCAGGTGGTGGGATGGGCATGAAATGAGATTAGCAAAGTGGAGCAGCCAGGCACTTCGGTGCTGCTGGCTCCCGCCTCAAAGATGTGTCATGTAAGAGTACCTTTAAGAAATTGGTGTTTAAGAAATGTACCTTTAAGAAATGGGTATTATCAATTATGTCAGATAGTGGGTGGAGCTGGGCTGTCTGTCAGCTTTTTACTTTCGTTTTTTAGCAGGCTGCAGGGTGTGTTTTAGTATTGTTTTCAATGCAAGCAGGTGTACTGCTGTTCTCTCTGCTATCAAAAGACTATCTCTTCATGATTTGGTGAATTCAGAATTGTAAATGTTCTCAGTAGTGAATGTAAACCAAATGTGCTTCTGATAAAAGGTGTTTCTTTTTTCTGGATGTTGTTTGGGAAGTTATTAAGGATTACTTAGTATTGTATTCTTTGGGGGTTGTATTTGAATTAATGGTTGCTAAGATGTTCACTGTATGTTTTAAAAAGGTTAACTTGAGTTCATAGAATAAACATTGTTTTGCTTTTTAAAACAAACGTTTCCATTTCTGCTGTACCACACCTGTAGAGTGGGCCATGTGCTCCCCATATCACAATCTGTTAAAAGTTGTGGGTCAGGTAAACTCCATGATACACTTTGGGGTTCTCTAAACCCTGGCCCATAACAAATTGGGGGCTCGTGCGGGATAAAGGTCTATCTATTGGATTGGCTTAGTGAACTTAAAGATGGTGAGGTGTGAGCATATTGTGGTTGCTTTTCAGGTGTGGTATTCTAGTTTAAGTGGGATGTGTGTTGTGGACAATGGCCCTTTCAGAGGCTCAGAAGTTTTTGGGGGTGGAGATGGTCACATGCAGTACCTTACGGACAAAGACTAAAAGCACACTGTTAGATTTGGCAAAAACATTGCAGTTAACATTACCTGACAAAATGCGAAAAGATGAGGTAATTATGGCAGTGGCTAAGCATTTAAAGTTGCCTGACATACAGTTTGACTCATTGGAAATGACAAAAATTCAGTTGCAAATTAAACAAATGGAACATGAGAAAGAATTAAAGTAGCTCGAATACAAAAGAGATAGAGAGGAAAAAGAAAGAGAGAGAGAAAGAGATAGAGAGGAAAAAGAAAGAAAGAGAGAGGAAAAAGGAAAGGAGAGAGAAGAAAGGAGAAAATAAAGAATAGCCTGAGCAGAACAAAAAGAAAGAGAAAGGAAGATACAGATCAGGGAAAAAGATAACGAGAGAGAGTTCGAACTTCAGAAAATGGCCATGAAACATGACAGTCAGTTAAAATTGGCAGACGTAAAGGGAAACGTACAGTTGGATGATAGTGATGAGGATAGTGAGAAAGAGCTTCAAAGTCGAAGGCTTGGTGGGGATCTATTTAAATATGTCCAAGCATTGCCAAGGTTTGATGAGGAGGTCGATGCCTTTTTCATTTCATTTGAGAAGGTAGCTAAACAAATGAAATGGCTACAGGACATGTGGGTATTACTGATTCAAACAAAGTTGGTAGGTTGGGCTAGTGAAGTGTTTGCATCACTTCTGGAGGAGGTATCTGGGACGTATGAGGAGGTGGAAAATCCATCTTAGGTGCATATGAGCTGGTGCCTGAAGCCTGTAAAGGTTTAGAAATTTAAGGAAAGAATTTGGTCAAACATACATGGAGTTTGAAAGGCTTAGAGAGTAATTTTGATGGGTGGATAAGGGCTTTGAAAATAGACCAAACGTATGAAGCTCTCAGAGAAATTATACTTTTGGAGGAGTTTAAAAATTCAATTCCTGATGCAGTGAGAACTCGTGAGGAAGAGCAGAGGGTTAAAACTGCGAGATTAGCAGCAGAAATGGCAGGTGATTCTGAATTAGTTCATAAATCAAAGCTTGGTTTCTGACATCAGTTTCAGCCTGTGAGGGATAGAAATTGGGGACATGAGAAATACTCAAGTGGTAAAGGTAAAGGTGATCTGATGGGAGATAATAAGGAGCGTGTACCTCAGATTAAAAAAGAAATCCAGGAGGGTGGAAAAGAAATGAAAAGTTTCAAATGTTTTCACTGAAATAAACTAGACCATGTAAAGTCACAGTGTTGGGGGTTGAAGAAAAGCACTGGGAAGGCTGATGTGGTAAAACAGGATAAGATAGTGGGGTTGTTAAAGTGGTAAAGGAAAGCCCAAGTGAAGCGAAGGAGGTGCAAAAGATTGTACAGCCTGATCAAGAGGTGATTGATAAGAAGGTGCCAGATCTCTTTAAAGAATTTACTTGTGTGGGTAAAGTTTACTCATGTGTATCAGGAGAAGCAGGTAAACAAGTCACAAATTTAAGAGATACTGGAGCTAGTCAAATTTTAATGGTAAGAGATGAGGAGTTCTGTAGTTTGGGAAGAATGTTGCCAGGAAAGGTGGTAATATGTGGAATTCAGGGTGAGAGGAGTAGTGTTCCATTATATAAGGTAAGATTGGAAAGTCCAGTGAAGAGTGGTGAAGTGGTAGTAGGAGTAATAGAGAAACTATCTTGTCCAGGAATACAGTTTATCTTGGGTAATGATATAGCTGGATCACAGGTGGGAGTGATGCCTACCATGGTTGATAAGCCAGTGGAAAATCAGACAACTAAAGTGTTGAAGGACGAATATCCTGGGATTTTTCCGGATTGTGTAGTAACAAGGTTACATAGTCACAGGTTAAGACAAGAGGAGAAATCAAAGAGTGAAGATGAAGTCAAAGTGCAATTATCAGAAACGATTTTTGATCAGATTGTTTAAAAAGAACAAGAACAGGTGGAGGATGTGGCGGATATTTTTAGTTCAGGAAAATTGGCAGAAAGATATAGAAATAAAACCGATGTGTCATAAAGCATACACGGAAGAGGAATGGGAGTGTGTACCAGAGTGTTATTACTGTAAAAGTGATGTCTTGATGAGAAAATGGAGACCTTTACATATGCAGGCGGATGAAAAGTGGGCAGAAGTTCATCAAGTAGTATTGCCGGTAGGGTATAGAAAGGAGGTGTTGACTTCCGGTTGCGGCGATGCGGAGCTAAGCTGCACATTTCGGCAGCTCCCGATATAACGGACTTTTGAGCTCTCCGGAGGAGCCCCAACGGAAAGTTTTTGACTAAATCCCGTGTGGGAAGGTGAAGTAAGGTCCCCCCTTCCGTCATAAGGGGGGGATTAGCAGTGGAGCGGCGGAAAAAGAGGCTTTGGAGCAGCGGCAGAAACGATGGGGAAAAATCAAGATGGCGGAGGTCGGAGATCGAGCAGCATGGGGGCCGGACCAGCAGGAGTTTCTCAGGCGCAGCGTGGAGGAGCTTAAAAAGGAGGTGCTGGCGCCAATGCTGTTGACGATCGAGGGCCTGAAGGAGACCCAGAAGACCCAGGCGGTAGAGCTCCGAGAGGTGAAGGACAAAACTAACGAGAACGAGGACGGGATCTTGGGCCTGGCGGTGAAGATGGAGGCGCACAAGGCGCTGCACAAGAGGTGGGCCGAGAGACTCGAGGTCCTGGAGAACAGGTCGAGGAGGAAGAATCTCCAGATTCTGGGTCTCCCCGAAGGAGTGGAGGGGGCTGATGCCGGGGCGTATGTGAGCACGATGCTCCATTCGCTGATGGGTGCGGAGGCCTCTCCGAGCCCCCTGGAGCTAGAAGGGGCTCACCGGGTCCTGGCGAGGAGACCCAAGGCTGGCGAGAAGGAGCGGAGCAGCAGATGGGAGAATGCGGTGATCCGAGTCTACCAGGACTGGAGCGCGGAGGTGGCAAAGAGGAGAGCTGCCTTCAACCGGGTCAATGCGGTGCTGCATAAAAAAAGGGTGAGATTCGGAATGCTGCAGCCAGCGCGACTGTGGGTCACTTATCAGGACCGACACCACTATTTCGAAACGCCAGAAGAGGCTTGGACCTTTATCCAAATGGAAAAATTGGACTCGAACTGAGGGACTGTGGATGTGGGGGAGGTGTTGATTGTATACAGGGTTGTAAATATGGGTAAAGAATGTTTCACGGGTGGGACGATGGATGGGGATGGGGGAAGAGTTCTTGATGGGGGGACAGTGAGGAATGTGGGCGTCGGTGCTGGTGGGAGGTGAGACTCGGATTTGGGGGAATTGGGATAAGGCCGCAACAGGAGCTGCACCACAGGGAGCGGGGCTGGCTCAGGAAAGCGCGGGCTTTTTCCCACGTTAGGGAGGGGGGAGGATGGAGGAGCGCAAGGAGGAGGAGGGATTTCCACACGGGAGGGGACAACGGGAAGGCGAGGGAAGCCGGGGTCAGCAGGAGTCAGCTGACTTACGGAAGTATTATGGGGGGAGCAAAAGAGCTAGATTCGGATCTAGCGGGGAGGGGGGCAGGGGAGGGCGGGAGAGGGGGGGACAATAGGGTTGCTCCTGCATTGGCCGAGGGGGGAACTGAAAATGGAAGAGGTGGTCGGGGCGGGGGTTCCCCGTCTGGGGGACTGGAGGGTGCGGGAGACGTGGGCACGGGACTGGCCTAAGATAGGAGATGGCTAGTCGGCAGAGGGGGGGGGGCAATCCGGCTGATCACGTGGAATGTGAGAGGCTTAAATGGGCCGGTTAAGAGGGCCCGAGTGTTCGCGCATTTAAAGGGACTGAAGGCAGACGTGGTCATGCTTCAGGAGACACATCTGAAGGTGGCAGATCAGGTCAGGTTAAGGAAGGGATGGGTAGGACAGGTGTTCCATTCGGGGTTGGATGCGAAGAATAGAGGGGTGGCAATACTGGTGGGGAAGCGGGTGTCGTTTGAGGCCAAGAACATAGTAGCGGACAATGGAGGCCGATACGTGATGGTGAGTGGTAGGTTGCAGGGGACGGGGGTGGTATTGGTAAATGTATACACCCCGAATTGGGACGATGCTGGATTCATGAAACGGATGCTGGGGCGTATTCCGGACTTGAGGTAGGAAGCTTGATAATGGGTGGGGATTTCAACACGGTGCTGGACCCAGCACTGGATCGCTCCAGATCTAGGACCGGAAAGAGGCCGGCTGCGGCCAAGATGCTCAGCGGGTTTATGGATCAGATGGGGGAGAGTGGATCCGTGGAGATTTGCCAGGCCTTTGGCCAGAGATTTTTCTTTTTTCTCCCATGAGCACAAGGCCTACTCCTGGATAGATTTTCTTGTTCTGGGCAGGGCATTGATCCCGAAAGTGGAGGGAATGGAGTATTCGGCCATAGCCATTTCAGACCACGCCCCGCATTGGGTGGAGCTAGAGCTGGGGGAGGAGAGGGCCCAACGCCCGCTGTGGCGGTTGGATGTGGGACTGCTGGCAGACGAGGAAGTGTGCGGGAGGGTGCGGGTGTGCATCGAAAGGTATCTGGAGGCCAACGACAACGGGGAGGTGCAGGTGGGAGTAGTATGGGAGGCGCTGACGGCGGTGGTCAGGGGAGAGTTTATCTCCATCAGGGCTCATAGGGAGAAGAGAGAGGGCAAGGAAAGGGAGAGGTTAGTGGGGGAGATCTTAAGAGTGGACAGGAGATATGCAGAGGCCCCTGATGAGGGACTACTCAGGGAGAGACGAAGTCTCCAGACGGAGTTCGACCTGTTGGCCACAGGGAAGGCAGAGGCACAGTGGAGGAAGGCACAGGGGGCGATGTATAGAACATAGAACATAGAACATAGAACAATACAGCGCAGTACAGGCCCTTCGGCCCACGATGTTGCACCGAAACAAAAGCCATCTAACCTACACTATGCCATTATCATCCATATGTTTATCCAATAAACTTTTAAATGCCCTCAATGTTGGCGAGTTCACTACTGTAGCAGGTAGGGCATTCCACGGCCTCACTACTCTTTGCGTAAAGAACCTACCTCTGACCTCTGTCCTATATCTATTACCCCTCAGTTTAAAGTTATGTCCCCTCGTGCCAGCCATATCCATCCGCGGGAGAAGGCTCTCACTGTCCACCCTATCCAACCCCCTGATCATTTTGTATGCCTCTATTAAGTCTCCTCTTAACCTTCTTCTCTCCAACGAAAACAACCTCAAGTCTGTCAGCCTTTCCTCATAAGATTTTCCCTCCATACCAGGCAACATCCTGGTAAATCTCCTCTGCACCCGCTCCAAAGCCTCCACGTCCTTCCTATAATGCGGTGACCAGAATTGTACGCAATACTCCAAATGCGGCCGGACCAGAGTTCTGTACAGCTGCAACATGACCTCCCGACTCCGGAACTCAATCCCTCTACCAATAAAGGCCAACACTCCATAGGCCTTCTTCACAACCCTATCAACCTGGGTGGCAACTTTCAGGGATCTATGTACATGGACACCTAGATCCCTCTGCTCAGCCACACTTTCAAGAACTTTACCATTAGCCAAATATTCCGCATTCCTGTTATTCCTTCCAAAGTGAATCACCTCACACTTCTCTACATTAAACTCCATTTGCCACCTCTCAGCCCAGCTCTGCAGCTTATCTATATCCCTCTGTAACCTGCTACATCCTTCCACACTATCGACAACACCACCGACTTTAGTATCATCTGCAAATTTACTCACCCACCCTTCTGTGCCTTCCTCTAGGTCATTGATAAAAATGACAAACAGCAACGGCCCCAGAACAGATCCTTGTGGTACTCCACTTGTGACTGTACTCCATTCTGAACATTTCCCATCAACCACCACCCTCTGTCCAATTTCTGATCCACATCTCTAAATCACCCTTAATCCCCAGCCTCCGTATTTTTTGCAATAGCCTACCGTGGGGAACCTTATCAAACGCTTTGCTGAAATCCATATACACCACATCAACTGCTCTACCCTCGTCTACCTGTTCAGTCACCTTCTCAAAGAACTCAATAAGGTTTGTGAGGCATGACCTACCCTTCACAAAGCCATGCTGACTATCCCTGATCATATCATTCCTATCTAGATGATTATAAATCTTGTCCCTTATAATCCCCTCCAAGACTTTACCCACTACAGACGTGAGGCTCACCGGTCTATAGTTGCCGGGGTTGTCTCTGCTCCCCTTTTTGAACAAAGGGACCACATTTGCTGTCCTCCAGTCCTCTGGCACTATTCCTGTAGCCAATGATGACATAAAAATCAAAGCCAAAGGTCCAGCAATCTCTTCCCTGGCCTCCCATAGAATCCTAGGATAAATCCTATCAGGTCCCGGGGACTTATCTATTTTCAGCCTGTCCAGAATTGCTAACACCTCTTCCCTACGTACCTCAATGCCATCTATTCTATTAGCCTGGGGCTCAGCATTCTCCTCCACAACATTATCTTTTTCCTGAGTGAATACTGACGAAAAATATTCATTTAGTATCTCGCCTATCTCTTCAGACTCCACACACAATTTCCCATCCCTGTCCTTGACTGGTCCTACTCTTTCCCTAGTCATTCGCTTATTCCTGACATACCTATAGAAAGCTTTTGGGTTTTCCTTGATCCTTCCTGCCAAATACTTCTCATGTCCCCTCCTTGCTCGTCTTAGCTCTCTCTTTAGATCCTTCCTCGCTACCTTGTAACTATCCATCGCCCCAACCGAAACTTCACACTTCATCTTCACATAGGCCTCCTTCTTCCTCTTAACAAGAGATTCCACTTCCCTGGTAAACCACGGTTCCCTCACTCGACGCCTTCCTCCCTGTCTGACCGGTACATACTTATCAAGAACACGCAGTAGCTGATCCTTGAACATGCCCCACTTATCCAGTGTGCCCAACACTTGCAGCCTACTTCTCCACCTTATCCCCCCCAAGTCACGTCTAATGGCATCATAATTGCCCTTCCCCCAGCTATAACTCTTGCCCTGCGGTGTATACTTATCCCTTTCCATCATTAACGTAAACGTCACCGAATTGTGGTCACTGTCCCCAAAGTGCTCTCCTACCTCCAAATCCAACACCTGGCCTGGTTCATTACCCAAAACCAAATCCAACGTGGCCTCGCCTCTTGTTGGCCTGTCAACATATTGTTTCAGGAAACCCTCCTGCACACACTGTACAAAAAACGACCCATCTATTGTACTCGAACTATATCTTTTCCAGTCAATATTTGGAAAGTTAAAGTCTCCCATAATAACTACCCTGTTACTTTCGCTCATATCCAGAATCATCTTCGCCATCCTTTCCTCTACATCCCTAGAACTATTAGGAGGCCTATAAAAAACTCCCAACAGGGTGACCTCTCCTTTCCTGTTTCTAACTTCAGCCAATACTACCTCGGAAGAAGAGTCCCCATCTAGCATCCTCTCCGCCACCGTAATACTGCTCTTGACTAGCAGCGCCACACCTCCCCCTCTTTTGCCTCCTTCTCTGAGCTTACTAAAACACCTAAACCCCGGAACCTGCAACATCCATTCCTGTCCCTGCTCTATCCATGTCTCCGAAATGGCCACAACATCGAAGTCCCAGGTACCAACCCACGCTGCCAGTTCCCCTACCTTGTTTCGTATACTCCTGGCATTGAAGTAGACACACTTCAAACCACCTACCTGAACGCTGGCCCCCTCCTGCGACGTCAAATCTGTGCTCCTGACCTCTATACTCTCATTCTCCCTTACCCTAAAACTACAATCCAGGTTCCCATGCCCCTGCTGCATTAGTTTAAACCCCCCCAAAGAGCACTAACAAATCTCCCCCCCAGGATATTTGTGCCCCTCAGGTTCAGATGTAGACCATCCTGTCTGTAGAGGTCCCACCTTCCCCAGAAAGAGCCCCAGTTATCCAAAAATCTGAAACCCTCCCGCCTGCACCATCCCTGTAGCCACGTGTTTAAATGCTCTCTCTCCCTATTCCTCATCTCACTATCACGTGGCACGGGCAACAACCCAGAGATAACAACTGGCACATCAGCTCCGTAAGAGAATGGCAGCGAGGGAAATAGGTGGAGTCAAGGATGGAAAGGGAACTACGGTGCGGAGTGCGGTGAAAGTGAATGAGGCATTCAAGGCCTTCTACGAGGAGCTGTATAGGTCCCAGCCCCCAGGGGGAAAAGAGGGGATGCGACGATTCTTGGACCAGCTGAGGTTCCCGAGGGTGAAGGAGCAGGAGGTGGCTGGTTTGGGGGGCCAATTGGGGTGGAGGAGCTGGTTAAAGGACTGGGGAGCATGCAGGCAGGGAAGGCCCCGGGACCGGATGGGTTCCCGGTGGAGTTCTATAGGAAGTATGTAGACCTGTTGGCCCCGTTGCTGGTAAGGACCTTCAATGAGGCAAGGGAGGGGGGGACCCTGCCCCCGACAATGCCGGAGGCGATGATCTCTTTGATCTTGAAGCGAGATAAGGACCCACTGCAATGCAGGTCGTATAGGCCGATCTTGCTCCTCAACGTAGATGCTAAGTTGCTGGCAAAAACGTTGGCTACGAGGATTGAGGACTGTGTCCCGGGGGTGATTCATGAGGACCAGACGGGATTTGTAAAGGGCAGGCAGATAAATACCAATGTGCGGAGGCTCCTAAACGTGATAATGATGCCATCGGTGGAGGGAGAGGCGGAGATAGTGGCAGCTATGGACGCGAAGAAGGCCTTTGACTGAGTAGAGTGGGAGTATCTCTGGGAAGTGTTGCGGAGGTTTGGGTTTGGGGAGGGGTTTATCAGTTGGGTTAAGCTCCTATATAGAGCCCCAGTGGCGAGTGTGGTTACGAATCGGAGGAGGTCGGAGTATTTTCGGCTGTATCGAGGGACGAGGCAGGGGTACCCCATGTCCCCCCTGTTGTTTGCATTAGCAATTGAACCTTTGGCCATGGCATTAAGGGAGTCCAGGAAATGGAGGGGGGTGGTTCGAGGGGGAGAGGAGCATCGAGTGTCGCTGTACGCAGACGACCTGTTGCTGTATGTGGCGGTCCCAGTGGAGGGGATGGTGGAGGTCATGCAGATCCTAAGGGAGTTTGGGGACTTCTCGGGCTACAAGCTCAATGTAGGGAAGAGTGAGCTCTTTGTGGTGCATCTGGGGGATCAGGGAAGAGGGATAGACGAACTACCATTGAGGATGGCGGAAAGGAGCTTTCGATACTTGGGGATCCAGGTAGCTAGGAGCTGGGGGACCCTGCACAAACTTAATTTGACGCGGCTGGTGAAGCAGATGGAGGAGGACTTTAAACGGTGGGACATGTTGCCACTCTCGCTAGCGGGCAGGGTACAGTCGATTAAAATGGTGGTCCTCCCGAGGTTTCTTTTTGTATTCCAATGCCTTCCAATTGTGATCACCAAGGCCTTTTTTAAGAGGGTAGGCAGGAGCATTATGGGTTTTGTGTGGGCGAGTAAGACCCCGAGGGTAAGGAGGGGGTTCCTGGAGCGTAGTAGACATAGAGGAGGGCTGGCGTTGCCGAATCTGGGTGGCTACTACTGGGCAGCCAACGTGGCGATGATCCGTAAGTGGGTGATGGAGGGAGAGGGGGCGGCATGGAAGCGGTTGGAGATGGCGTCCTGCAAAGGAATGAGCCTGGGGGCGCTGGTGACGGCACCGCTGCCGCTTTCGCCGACAAAGTACACCACGAGCCCGGTAGCAATGCTAAAGATCTGGGGGCAGTGGAGACGGCACAGGGGTGCGATGGGAGCCTCGGTGTGGTCCCCGATCAGAGATAACCATCGGTTTGTCCCAGGAAGGATGGACGGGGGGTTTCAGAGCTGGCATCAGGCAGGGATTAGAAGAATGGGGGACCTGTTCATCGATGGGACGTTTGCGAGCTTAGGGGCGCTGGAGGAGAAGTTTGGACTACCCCCGGGAAATGCTTTCAGGTACATGCAAGTGAGGGCGTTTGTGAGGCAGCAGGTGAGGGAATTCCTGCTGCTCCCGGCACAGGGGATTCAAGACAGGGTGATTTTGGGCGTATGGGTCGGAGAGGGCAATGTGTCGGCGATATACCAGGAGATGAAAGAAGAGGGGGAGGCTTTGGTAGAGGAGCTGAAGGGTAAATGGGAAGAGGAGCTGGGGGAGGAGATTGAGGCGGGTCTGTGGGCTGATGCCCTAAGTAGGGTTAATTCCTCTTCCTCGTGTGCCAGGCTCAGCCTGATACAGTTTAAGGTGGTTCACAGAGCGCACTTGACGGGGGCGAGGCTGAGCAGATTCTTTGGGGTGGAGGACAGATGTGGGAGGTGCTCAGGAAGTCCGGCGAACCATGCCCATATGTTTTGGTCGTGCCCGGCACTGGAGGGGTTCTGGAGGGGAGTTGCGAGAACTATATCTAAGGTGGTGAAAGTCCAGGTCAAGCCACGTTGGGGGCTAGCATTATTTGGAGTAGCGGACGAGCCTGGAGTGCAGGAGGCGAAAGAGGCCGGCATTCTGGCCTTTGCGTCCCTGGTAGCCCGGCGGAGGATCTTGTTAGTGTGGAAAGATGCGAACCCCCCAGTGTGGAAGCCTGGATAAATGACATGGCAGGGTTTATCAAGTTGGAGAGGATAAAGTTTGCCTTGAGAGGGTCTGTGCAGGGGTTCTACAGGCGGTGGCAACCGTTCCTAGACTATCCCGCGGAGCGTTAGATGAAGTTCGGTCAGCAGCAGCAGCAACCCAGGGGGGGAAGAGGGGGGGATATCTTTCTTGGGGGGGGGAAGAGGGAGGGACGGGGAAGGGTTTTTTTTCTGGGGGGCGTCTGAGCAAGAAAATGCATAAATGATCCGGAAAAATGATATGTACGGGAGGAAACCAATGTACAAAGTTCTGTATCATATTGACTTGCCATGTTTATGTCTTGCTATGCGAGCTTTCTTTTCTTTTTGTTACTGGGGGTGGTGGGGGGTTTGTTTGTATGGTGGAAAATTTTGTAAAAAAATTCTGAATAAACATATTTTTTTTAAAAGAAAGGAGGTGTTGCGAGTTGCACATGAGGTACCAGTGGCAGGTCATTTGGGAATATGCAAAACTCAAGCTAAAATCCAGAAACATTTTTATTGGCCTGGACTACATACAGATGTAGTTAAATTTTGTCAATCATGTCACACATGACAAGTGATAGGGAAACCTCAAGCAGTGATTAAATCAGCGCCCTTAATACTCATTCCAGCATTTGAGGAACCTTTTACAAGGGTCCTAATTGATTGCGTAGGACCGCTTCCTAAAATGAAAAGTGGGAATCAATATCTTTTGACGATAATGGATGTGTCTACTAGGTTTCCAGCGGCCATTCCAGTATGTAATATTACAGCTAAAAAGATTGTGGAGGAGTTACTTAAATTCTTTACTAGATATGGACTACCCACAGAAATACAATCGGATCAAGAATCAAATTTTACCTCCAGGTTATTCAAATAAGTTATGGATAGCTTAGGAATAAAACAATTTAAATCAACTGCATTAGAAAGGTGGCATCAGACAATGTTGAGGGTTTATTGTTAAGATTATCCAGAGGATCGGGATAAAGGAATTTCATTCGTACTGTTTGCAATTAGGGATGCACCTGATGAGTCAACCAAATTTAGTCCTTTTGGACTAATTTTTGCTCATGAGTTAAGAGGACCACTTCAATTGTTTGAGGAAAAATTGGTGAGTGAGAAATCGGAAATTACATTATTATATTACGTGTCAAATTTTAGGGAACGATTAAATAGAGCAGGTGAATTGGCTAGACAACATTTAAAAGTAGCCCAAAATGTGATGAAACGGAGACAAGAAATCCAAAGTTCATAGATTTGCTAGTGGAGATAAAGTTTTAGTGTTGTTACCAGTGGTAGGTGAACCTTTAAAAGTTAGGTGTTGTGGACCTTATCAGATTGAAAGGTAATTAAGTGAGGTGAATTATGTGATAACAACACCAGATAGAAGGAAGATTCACCGAATTTGTCCTGTGAACATGCTTAAAAGGTACTTTGGAAGGGAAGGAGAGAAAAAGGAGGAGGTTTTAATGATTCTAACTCAAAATGACGAACCAAATCCAGATGACTGTGAATTTGACATACCTCAAATTAAATTGGAAAATGAGGATGTTCTTAAAAATTGGGATAAATTGTTGAGTTACCTTCCAGAGGAAAAACAAACTGACCTGAAAGAGTTATTGATATCACATGGGCAAGTTTGTAGAGATAAATTCTGAAGTATTAAAATGACTATACATGATGTAGATGTGGGAAATGCTGTTTAAACAACATCCATACAGACTTAACCCTTTAAAATTGGCACAGGCTAACAAAGAGATTGAGAATATGCTTAAAAATGGCATAATTGAAGTGGTTGCAGCCAATGGAGCTCACCCATAGTGATGGTACCTAAACCAGAAGGTACTCAATGGTTGTGTGTGGACTATAGGAAGGTTAATGCAGTTACAAGAACGGACTCTACTCCTATCCCACTTTGGAGGATTGCATTGAGAAAGTGGGCCAATCAGTTTTTATTTCCAAACTGTATTTACTTAATGGTTACTGGCAGGTACCTTTATCCGAAAGGGTGAAGGAGATTTCAGCTTTTGTGACTCCAGATGGTATATACCAATTCAAAATTATGCCATTTGGCATGAAAAACGCACCAGCCACATTTCAACGGTTAACTAACAAAGTTGTTTCAGGATTACCCAATAGTGCAGTATACATCGACGATATGGTAATTTTCAGCCAGACATGGACAGTACATTTAAAACATCTGATGGGGTTATTCGATCACCTTCAGGAGGTGGGTTTGGTGATAAACCTAGCCAAAAGTGAATTTGGAAAAGCCAAAGTCACTTTCCTTGGCCATACAATTGGACAGGGTCGAATGGTCACATGGGATGTGAAACCAACAGTTATTGAGGAGTTTCCGATACCCCCAAGACAAAGGGAAATAATGTAATTTCTTGGCATGAGTGGTTTTCATCGAACATTTGTGCAAAGTTTTTGTAGAGTGATTGCTCCACTGATGGACTTGCTGAAGAAACGTTGAAAATTTCAATGGACAGCGGACTTTCAACAGGCATTTGACTGCCTGAAAGCTGTGATAACCAATGCTCATGTGTTGGAGAATTGCAAGGGAATCTGTGATCAGATTGAACTGAAGTATCTGACTTTAATGAGAAATGCCGAGGCGTAGAGCAATGGACGGATCGTGCAGAGACCTTCTTGTTCAAAGAGACCATCAATCGAGACGGATTTCAGTTGGAGGAAGAAGAACGAGAAAAAAAATGAACTATATTTTTACCTGTTTGCGTGTGTTGTTTTTTGAAATGAAAAAGTATATTTACTATGTGCATTTCTTAAAGAATGGTGAAAAGGTGAAAAATGAAACCATCTTGAAGTTGATGGGTTTTTTTTTTTCTTGGGGGGAGGTGTCATGTAAGAGTACCTTTAAGAAATGGGTGTTTAAGAAATGTACCTTTAAGAAATGGGTATTATCAGTGATGTCAGAGTGTGGGTGCAGCTGGGCTGTCTGTCAGATTTTTACTTTCATTTTTGAGCAGGCTGCAGGGTGTGTTTTAGTTTTGTTTTCAGTGTTGGAGCTGAAGCCAGACCAAGCAGGTGTACTGCTGTTCTCTCTGCCATCAAAAGATTATCTCTTGATCATTTGTTGAATTCAGAATTATTAATGTTCTCAGTAGTAAATGTAAACCTAATGTGCTTCTGTTAAAAGGTGTTTCTTTTGTCTGGATGTTGTTTGGGAAGTTATTCAGGATTGCTTAGTGTTGTATTCTTTGGGGGTTGTATTTGAATTCATGGTTGCTAAGATGTTCACTGTATGTTTTAAAAAGGTTAACTTGAGTTCATAGAATAAACATTGTTTTGCTTTTTTAAAAGAATGTTTCCATTTCTGCTGTACCACACCTGTAGAGTGGGCCATGTGCTCCCCATACCACAATCTGTTAAAATTTGTGGGTCAGGTGAACTCCATGATACACTTTGGGGTTCTCTAAACCCTGGCCCATGACAGATGGCAGCTCCATTCATCCCCAGCATTGTCTCCTCCATCAGGTTAAGGACACATAGCCATGCTTGCCCCCTGCTAGCAAGCTGCTGCTGTCACCTGATATTGCCCACTTGTCCTGCAAAAGGGAGTGAAGCGTCTCAGTCAGTGATGCGACCATCAATTCACACGAGATGGAGAGTTGAAGTGAACAGTGGTTTTAATCAGCTAGAACTGTGCCTGCCTGCGACTGCTCTGTACTGAGTGCCGCCTATAGGCTGCAGATCTATATACCTCCCCCGAGGGGGCAGAGCCATAGGCGGAGCCCACAAGGGCACCAACGTAATACAATGTAATGTAATGTCATACAATAGTGGGCCATAGGCGGAGCCCACAAGGGCATCAACATAATACAATGTAATGAAATGTAACACAATGGTGAATGGTAGCAGTAATACATGCACCACAGTTAGTTTGGCATCATGTGCTTGGATGATGTACCTGCCATAGGTGACAGTGCGTACAAGGTGTGAGATGTGAGTATGTGACTTCCAGCAGTGTATGAGAGTAAGATGAAGCGTATAAATGTGAGAGTTCTGTGGAGTGCACCTTCTTTTATTTAATTTTTTAAAAAATCTGGGTGTCCTTCATCTTTGAAGAGCCAAAGTTGCTAGCGTGGCAAGCTCATTCACAGCCTATCCCGCCAGCATAATGTTGTGGGATCTGCCCCTTCACTTTGTTTTTCAAAGTATCAACAAATATGGCGGCAAAAGCTGGCAGGGCAGCCGGGTGGCTGCCCTTGGCTTTTCCCACCAGAGCTGACACTTTGAAAAAATCAGAAACTTCCACTATGTTTCTGTTGTTGCAAACAATTTTTAATGCGATATTTTAGCACCTTTAACAGGACAACCTGGTGCCAGTATTTAATAGTTACCATTACTTCCTAACATTACAGTCATGTCCTTGCATGAACATATTTCCATTTATTTTCCAGTGAATGATCGATGAAAGCTAATGTTCTGAATAATGTTCATGTTTCTTCAGGGATTTTAAAGCTGGTGGCTCATGGCTGTGAAAAAGGGCTTTGGCTTGTGTGTCACGTAATGCTGGTGCTTACCTGACTGGCACTTAACGCCCCCTCTCATGTACAAGAAACGCACCAGCCCTCATTAAGAACAGAAATTAGATAATAATTAGACATTTATTGCTTGCTCGGTGTACAGTGACAGATGGTCAGGTAATTCAATTAACACAGACTCATTACTGACTATCAAAAGCAGACAGTTGAATAAAGACCTTGAAAGACCCATCTACCACTCACCGCAATGATTTTGGCAGATATCGTGGCCAGGAATTTATGCGCCCCCTCCGGCGAGCTTTTAGGCAAGGTTCAGGGCGGAGCGTGAAATAGAAGAGGTGGGATTCCCTCTGGGTTCCCACCCACTCTGAGTTCACAGGCATTTTACGCTGGGGCGGGCAAGGTCTCTGACAGGAAGACCACCCTTGCCCAGTTATGACCTACAAGTGGTCAGTCAAGGGACATATCCCACCCAGCTTCAACATTTAGGCTGGCAGGGGGATTGAACTTACACAGGGGAAAACTGAACATCAACAGAGCTAGAGCTGAGGTGGGAAAGGGTTGGTTGTGTGTGTGTGTGGGGGGGGGGGGGAACCCTCCATCGGACGCTCCATCGGACGCTCCCTTCTGAAGTCAGATGACCCCTCCCTCCTCTCCAAAGGTCCAGTGGCCTCCAGATCCCCCACTCTTCTCCTCTTCCTCTTCCCCCTTCCACCACCCCCAACCTCCCCTCCGAGACTTCAATCACCCCCTTCATGACCCCCTAGACTTTCCCTACCCTCCTTGACCTGGGATCCTTGAACTTACGGTGCCCGGATCTAGACGCCAACATCCGCCTGCTTTCCCTTCTCTATCCACTGCAGCGCTATTGCTGCAGGGACTGGAAAGCTGTTAGCCAATCAGATTGAATGCAGCTCCATAAGGGGGGACTTCCTCCCAAGCGAGTCACTTAACTCTCGTTCGAGCATCAAATGGATGTGGTGGCACATGGATTCGGAGGGGATGTGTTCCCCACTGACTCTTCAGATGGCGGGAAGCAAGCCCCCGCTATTCAGGTGTTGAATTATGCTTGTAAAATCTCCAAGAGCTGACAAAAATTAATCAGAAGCTCATCGGGATCTTGCAAAGTGTAACTTGATGGTCAGAAAATATTAAGAAAATGATATGGCAGGACAGAATGCTCAGGAGCAGTGACCATGGGCGGGATTCTCCGCAATCGGCACGATGTCCGCCGACCGACGCCAAAAACGGCGTGAATCAGTCCGGCATCGCGCCTCTCCAAAGGTGCGGAATTCTCCGCATCTTGAGGGGCCGAGCCCTCACCTTGAGGGGCTAGACCTGCGCTGGACTGATTTCCGCCCCGCCGGCTGGCAGGAAAGACCTTTGGCGCCCCGCCAGCTGGCGCGGAAATGACTTTGCCATGCGACGCATGCGCGGGAGCGTCAGAAGCTGCTCACGGCATCCCCGTGCATGTACAGTGGAGACCATGGCAAAGGCGGAAGGAAAAGAGTGCCCCCACGGCAAAGGCCCGCCTGCGGAACGGTGGGGCCCGATCGTGGGCCAGGCCACCGTGGGGGCACCCCTCGGGGCCAGATCGCCCCAGGACCCTGGAGCCCGTCCGCGCCGCCTTGTCCCGCCATTCGAAAGGTGGTTCAATCCACGCCGGCTGGTGTGGGTTGACAGCGGCGGGACTTCGGCCCATCGCGGACCGGAGAATCGCCGGGGGTGGGCCCGCCGACCGGCGCGATTTCCGCCGACCGGCGCGGTGCCATTCTCGCCCCCACCGAATCTCCGGTGGCGGAGAATTCGGGACATGGCGGGGGCGGGATTCACGCCAGTCCTCGGCGATTCTCCGACCCGGTGGGGGGTCGGAGAATCGCGCCCCAGATCTTTCATCACTCCAGCACAAGTATGTTGAGATCAATTGTAGCATCCCCACAGATTGCTTATGCTCAGATCAGCAGAGACCTGGTATCTGAGGGTCTCCTGATCCAATATTGGCTTCAGCCAAGCGAGAGAGTGCAGTTAACCACAAGATCACCACAACGGCCATCTAGGACACGCCCAGCAATCAGGGAACCCACCGGCTGGAGGAAATCGATAGGAACGATTGGGAAATGCCCCAATTAATTGGGGCCAAGTTCAAGGCCCGCCCAAAAGAGCACAAAGCCCCTTTTGGGTATAAGAAGGATCCCCCCAAGAGAGAATTTCTCTCTTGTGGCTCCGGCTCTCACCAAGGAGAGACCTGCCCAACAGCAACATCAGAACAAGTAAGTCCAAGGTCAATGCGCGCTACGAGACAGACGCTCTTAACTGTTATTCCATACCAATTCGACCCCAGCAGCCTCAGAACCGAACCACGGCCATTGTTCCTCTGACTGAGTGGGCGCCCGAAGCTAAGTATAGGCTTTAGCAGTAGTGATAGTTTCGTCTGTAGAGTTTTATGCATGAGTATATTTAACTGTGTGTGTAAATAAATGAGCATTGAGTTTGAACTTACTAACTGGTGTATCGAGTCTTTGATCAGTATTCGGTTTTGAACCTTGTGGCGGTATCGAAAGATACCTGGCAACTCTAGAGCAAAATGTAATTAGAATGAAGGAAGGCGGCCGTATTGGCCGCCATCTTCAGAGCCAAATTAAGAGAAACACAATTAGCAACAGCGCGAAATACCAAAGCTCGTTGGAAAATGT
This sequence comes from Scyliorhinus torazame, assembly GCF_047496885.1. Taxonomy (NCBI): domain Eukaryota; kingdom Metazoa; phylum Chordata; class Chondrichthyes; order Carcharhiniformes; family Scyliorhinidae; genus Scyliorhinus; species Scyliorhinus torazame. The sequence goes on from NC_092727.1 coordinate 96,133,546, forward strand.
GAGAAGTCTTCATAAGAATCACTTTGTGAAGCTTTTCCAGGCAGATATTTTTAAAACATCGTGGGTTGGATTTTCCACGCTACCTACCAAGTGTTTTGCAGCGGCAAAGGCGACCCACCATTGGCCGGTGGCGGGACCTCCCAGGCCCACCATTGTTAACGGGGTTTCCCATTGAATCAGCCCCTCACTGCCTGGAAATCCACGGTGGTGGCAGCGTGCTGTCGGTGGGACCAGAAAACCCCGCTGCCGTGAGTGCTCAGAAAACTACGGCCGTAGTTTGTTTGTAGTTTACCAGCTGATCAGTTCACATCTAATGAACACAACTACCCCTCTGTTCACTGTTAAAGCATACAGGTCGACTGGAGTACAACGATTCCATCCTCCTTTATATACCGTGCCCTAAGAGGGGATTGGTGTCCATGGATTCCGGTCGTATTGATCCATGATTGGGTTTGCTAGAGGACTGCAGTAGTTTGGCATTGCCCTCTGCAATATGACTGGCCAGGAAACTCTCTCACTCTTACTGCCTCCCATCAGGTGTATTCGAAGAATTTACAGGCTGATAATCAACCTGTTTGGCCACATTATGAACCATACGAGTGCATGAATGGAAAGAAAAAAGTCAAGAATTGCACGTTCTCCGCGTATCTGCATGGGTTTCCTCCGGTTTCCTCCCACAGTCCAAAGATGTGCAGGTGAGGTGGATTGGGACTTGCTAAATTGCCCCTTGGTGTCCAACGGTGTACGTTAGGTGGGGTTCCAAGGATTGGGTGGCTGACTGGGCATAGGTAGGGTGCTCTTTTAGAGGGTCGGTTCAGACTCGATGGGCCGAATGGCCTCCTTCTGCACTGCAGGAATTCTACAGATTCTATGGAAGTGGGGCTTGAACCGGGCTTTTGGCGTAGAGATAGGGATGCTACACATTGACACACAAGATCATCCGATTCCATCATAGTCCTGCATGTTAGATAGTCTCATGGTTAATTGTAATGTCTGGTCTGTTAAAACCCAATCCTTCTCTGTCTTTCTTTAAGATACTGTTTGTCACCTGTTTTAATGTTTCCTTCTTGGGCTCAGTGTCAATTGGCGCTCCTGTGAAGTATGTGGTTATTTTATTTTATTATTGGCACTATACGAATGCAAGCTGTGTTATCACGGGCAGGAACTTACATACTTAGAACATAACATAGCCTTGGGACTATAAGCTGACCCTGCGACCCTACCATTCTCTGGGGAAACATTGTGCATACCTGCAGGATCTTCTCTTGATGGTCACATACCTGTACACACAGATTGAGTGGAACCCCTTCCGTGTCACCAATACCCCTGGACGGTCCAGCGGGGTTTCAACCGTCATATGGGTGCAGTCGATGACACCCTGAACGTGAGGAAAGCCGTCCATCGAGGGCGTGACTTGTTGTATCCAACTTGAATTTCATGTACTGGATGCTCTTCAATATAAGGCATCCGTCGTGACTTGTCTAATATATTTGTCCCTCTCAAAGCAAAATCTACAAAGTAACTGCTTTAGGGAGTTGCTTTGTTGCTGGCCTATTTATTGCTGGCTTTCCCCTTTAAACTGTTGCAATCCTGTCAGGGTGACGCGTCAATGCTTTTTCATGTTGTTACCTCATCGTCCTTACCTTGCCGGGTCACCAACACGCCATGCGACTCATGGAAGAGAAGCGATCCCTGTAAGATGTCAATATTGGCTTAAAATTATGTTTATTTCACCTTTGGGTGTTCCTGGCCACATTGCCATCCCTAGGAAAACTGGAGGGAGGTGGGAAGACCTCAGGTTACTCGTCCAAAATCGATTTCGGTTTCGCCAACCTACCTGATGCCGATCAACCCTCCAGCTGCCCAGTAAAATGCCACCCAATTTTCAGAAATGACTTAAAATGTTTCATATACAACCATTTTGATGTGCAGTCAGGTTATGTAGACAAAAGCAAACTTATGGCCAGGTGACATTTATTTGTTGATATAGGATTAAAACAAGAATATTAGCCAGGAAAATCCCTTCAATTGTGCAGTGGGATCTTTAACATTCAACTGAGCATGCAGATATGGCCTTGATTTAACATCCCTATCAATGCAGCTCTTCCTCATGTGCCAATTAAGTATCAACCTAGATTGTGGGTTTATGACATCAAGTGCGATTTAAAACATTCTGATTGAACATAATGAGTGCTACCAACTAATTTCATATGACCTGGTTCAGCAATAGCCCTTTTATTTCTGACTGCAAAGGTTACCCAGAGTGTCGTAGATAATCTAGGCTATACTTCAGTACAGTACTGAACGAGTGTGATATTGTGTGAACCGTTGTCCTTTGGAATGAGAGGTTAAATTGAACTCGTAATGCTTGTTCAGGTTGATGTAAAAAAACATTCACATGACACTTTTGCAAGACAAGCAGGGAGTTGGCATCCTGGATATAATTATCAACACCACCATTCTCAACTGCTGTGTGGATCTTGTATGGAAATTGGCTGCTTCATTTACCTACAAAACACTGTGAACATTATTAGGACTGAGATGGGAGGAGCGCAATGTCTGTCTCTTGTTCCAGTACTCCATGGGTCACAGATATATTTTGAAATTATTTTTCCAGCTAGCTATACAGCCAGTTATGGGGCTGGATTCTCCGATTCTGCTGCTAAGTGCCGACGCTGGCGTGGAAACTGTGGCATTTTACAACGCCAAAATCGTCCCGAACCCTTACCAATTCTGGGACCAGTCGGCCGTGTGCGGACCCGACCTGCCGAATACGGCCCCACAGGACAACCCCTGGCTACCCTCAGGCCACCCCTCACCAATCCCCCCAGCTCTTTCGAAAGCCCCCCTGGCCAGCTGCATGGTTCCCTACCGCTCAAACTACACGTCAAACGCGCGGTCGGGAATGCGGCCCATCGGGGGAGGGCCTTCCGATGACACGCCAATGCCGTTCGATGGCGTAAGGCACGCAACGCGATGACGGCGGTTAAGAGGGGGCGGAGAATTGAAAACCTGCGTCAAAATCGGAGCCGCCCCTGATTTGGGCATTGGAAGGGATTCTCTGCCCGATCGCCGATTTTGACATCGGGCAACGGAGAATCCCGTCCATGAGCTTCAGCTCTTAATCTCAGAATGATCGCACAATGCCAGGTTTCGCCAACAAACAACAAGATTATTTATTTATTATAAAACCAGTCTTGTCAAATAGGAAGGCAAAGCTTATTAACATACGATATCAAATATGAAAGTATAAGAATTATTTTTTTCTAAATATCCTAATTCACACATATATGCACACAAAAAAAAGTAATAAAATAAAGGAATTCTGTCAAAAGGTTAAAAGGCAATGGTTCAAGGGAAAAGAACAGATGATGGAGTTCTTGAAATGGTGTCTGAGGTACACAATTAGTCTCTCAGCATTGGTCCGCGAAACAATTGATGACTCTTGCACTACTTTTCAGGTGGACGTCACAGAAAACTTTAGTTCATAGAATCATGGAATCATAGGATTTACAGTGCAGATGGAGAGCATTCGACCCATCGAGTCTGCACCGGGCCTTGGAGAGAGCTCCCTACTTAACTCCATGCTTCCACCCTATCCCTGTAACACAGAAACCCGATCTTTTGTACACTAAGGGCAATTTATCATGGCCAATCCACCTAACCTGCACATCATTGGACTGTGGGAGGAAACTAGAGCAACCGGAGGACACCCACACAGATATGGGGAGAAGGTGCAAACTCCACACAGAGAGTCACCTGAGGCCAGAATTAAACCCAGCTCCCTGGAGCCTTGAGGCAGCAGTGCTAACCACTGTGTCGACGTGCTGCACCGATTTCAAAGCGTCGAGCGACTTCAGAACGACTTTCATTTACTTTTTTCTTTTGTTGATCCCTCTTGTTTTCTCCGCAAAAGCAAAACCAGCTTTTAATACAGTTTTCCAGAAATGGTGGGCAGGATTCTCCGATCCTGGGACTAAGTGTTGATGCCACCGTAAATGCCAGCACCGCACAAGGGGCCTGCACGGCACTGGAGCACCTCACGCAGCTCCAGTTGCCGATATGGGCGCCAGCACGGCCAGCACGAGTTCACGCATGCGCGTGGGTTGCCTTCTCCGCACCCGCCCCGGGGCAACATGGTGGAGCCCTACAGGGGCCCGGCATGGAGGAACATAGCCCGCCGTCCCCACCCCGGATAAGCCGGCCGGCCGATTGGTTAGCCCAGGTCACGGGCCAGGCCACTGTGGAGGCCCCCCTGGAGTCGGATTCCCCCTCCCCTACACCAGGACGGCCCCTGCAGCATGAACGCCGAGGTCCCGCCGGGTAGGACCACACGCAAACGGCACCAGCAGGACTCAGCCGAACGTAGCGGGCATTTGGCCCATCGAGTGCGGAGAATAGCCGGGGGGGGGGGGGCCACATTGAGTGGCCACGACCGCGCTGGTGGTGTCAGAGCGGAGTCGCGTGACTCCCTCCCCCCGGCGATTCCCTCCCAGTGTTTTTCAAAACAGTCCACCAAAGTCAAGAGGCTCCAGCTTCTTTAAAACTGCTTATTCACCTTTCCTGGTGGAATGTTGGTCTGTACTCTACGGTTCCCCAGCTGCATGTTTCTCAGCGATGCGGCATTGGTTTGCGGCGGGATTCTCTCTTCCCGCCGCTTGTCAATGGGATTTCCCATTGAAGCCACCCCATGCCACAGGGAAAACTGCGTGCGGGGGTACGCTGCCAGCGGGAAAAGTGAATCGATTCTCCGCCCATTGCCTTTTCTCGGAACAGCAGCAACAGAGGCTTGCATTAACCTTTTAAGGTGTGGCGTCTTTTAAAAAAACACAAGCTCTTCCAAAATGTTCTTATTCCTTGAAGGTGAACTATTTTCTGTGATTAAAGTATCTATGACAGCATTCATTGGTTATGAGGCACTTTGCAATGCCATGAGGATGATCACAGTGCTATATGAATGCAAGTTATTTCCTTATTTGTCAGGCTATCAAAATGATCAAGAATAAATATACGGACCTAACTCTTGAATTCATTTGGATTAATTGTTCAATGGTTTCTTTTGGTAACCTATTTCATGTATTCATTATCCCCTGTGTGGTATGACTCTATAAATGCCCTATTTATTTGCCCTTTTATTTATCTTTAAATATATCCTCTATCCAACTGATCAACTTTGTCCATCATCCTGAACTTTTATTAAACTTTTCTTGATTCTTCCAATAATAATAACCTTATTTTTTACAACCTAAAGTCTGATTCTCAGTAGAATCCTGGTAAAATATTCTTCCCATAGTATTACAGGTGGGATTACAAATGGAGCAAATGCTTCCTATCTTGCTGAGAATATTTATCTGAGTAAATAAATGAAAAATAAATGAAAAGCCTCCATAAGTTCTCCATAACATTAAGAGCTTGTGATCATAATTCAGGTGCAGGGAAAACACACTGGGTGGGATTTTCCAGCCCCCCGTGTACCCCATGCCCCCCCCCCCCTCCCCCCCCCCATGGCAGTATTTGTGGCAGGAGAGGCAGCTTGCCATTATCCGCCGGCAGTATGATGTTTTGCCTGGCTCACCCACCCTGCCGCCAGAGACCTGCTGCAAGGGTCACCTTCGGCGGGACTGGAAGATCCTGCCGGTGGGAAGGGCTGGAAAATCCCGCCCACTATTTCTAAATTGGTCTATTCCTGCTCCTAATTCCTATACTCCACTTCACGTTGTGACGGTCGCCATTTTGAATACAGTAATAGATGTGGGGTTGGGAGGGGGGCGGGGGGGGAGCGCCGGAATGGTGGTGCAATGGAGTAAGGAATTGCATTGGACTTGAGAGATGTCGTTTGAAGGATATTGTGGAAGTGTAACACTGCCAAGTATAGCATTCAACCAGATCACTTGATCATTGAGAAAGACACACATAATGGAGAAATTATCAATTAATCTCAGGATAAGTATGATAAATATAAATTGAATCATTTAAAAAGGTAACTACTGAGCTGCATCATTTTTCCACAGAGCCTTACAAGAGGGAAATATGCTGCAATTTGCAGGTCTAATTTAATTTTTGCGCGATCATGGCAGCAGAAAAAATTAATTATTGTAAAGAAAGTTAAAGTGTATCCAATTGTGGCATTAAAAAGGCAGTTCATATCAAGCTTGTCAGTCCTTGTTCATTGTCTGCACAGATCACTGTCATCTGCATCTTGCTCTAGTTCCTTGTTCAGACTCATCCACTCTGTTGAATCAAATTCAGTTTCCCGAAGATTTGGACTGAATATTTAAGCTTGGCGATCAATTCCTTCACTGAGAAGGGGTGTAGGTTTATTTCACAGCTTTAGCTTTCTGCTTCTTCAAGTTTTAGCATTTCATAACTTGATTTTTTTTTTCTGGTTTAACACAAAAACAATCTGCTCCATTGATTTTGTTCAAGCTTTTAAAAGTTAGATCACATCCTGCCTTTAGTCTTCATTATTTCCAAGTGAAAAAACAGATTTAGCTCCCTCAGCCTTTGTTCATAGCTCATTGGTTTAAGGCCTGCTTGATTAATATCGTGTTAGAATTTCCAGTATGGCATTTTCACAGACTGCACACCAATATGCTCTCACCCACGATTCAACATGGCCTCTGGATATCACCAATATGGAATCATGGCATATGTAATGGATGTGCATCCAGAGAGCAAGTTTAGCGTTCTGAACTATCGAGAGCGAATCTGTCCTACCAGAAGCACATATCCAAAGTTCAGATGCAGGTTCACCATGAATTCTGAAGTGAAGGGCACGATTCCATGACCGTGTTGCACCCGGTGTGGATTCCGGTGAATGGCGGGAGAGGGTAAAATTGGGATTCGCGCCGGACATGAACCATTTTGCAATTCAGGCAGCCCGCTCCCGATGGCGAGTTCCAGATCACGCCCAGAAATAGCGAGAATTTCATTGACCCTACTGTGCTTGCATTTCAATCTCATTATCGCGATTGAAGTCGAATGCAGCGGCCTCCCGGGAATTACCCGACTCTCCAGTGGGAAGTCACATTGGCGCCGTTTAGAGCCCCATTTCAAAAACGTGAAGCTGGTGCAATGGTTCTGAGGGGCAGAGAGGAGGTGAGTAGCTGTTTCCATTTACTGACGTGCAGCTCAAGGGCACTGGAACTGCTTCCCAGTACTGGGGAGGGTGAGGAGATCCTCCCTCAGAGGAGTTGGGCTTGGTTGGGGGCTGAAGCATTTCAGGTCGGGGGTCGGCCCTGGGCTGAGGGGGAGGAGGGATGATGCAGATGAGGGTCTTTGCGTCTGTGAGGCCTTCAAGCCATCTTTAAATATTGTGGAGACCCATAACAGGGAAACCACAGGTGCGGCCTGTCTGTCCCACCACATGTTTCCAGGCAGAGCCCTGCAGCAGCTTCTATCTTGAAATTCAATTTCACTCCGTTTGACTGTGTACAGCCTCTAGCTGAAGGAGGAATGAGCCTTGTTAGTTGTGAGAGCACTTCACACTCCTCAACTCTCAAATACCTCCTCGAACGCATAGGAGTCATATCTCAGGGGACGATTAGCGCACTGCATGTCCAGCAATCTTTGTTGCCTGAACAGTGAACCTGAAGTCTAGGACCAACAGCATCATAGAAGCAGCTACCAACAATCAAACAGTAAAGAGTAGGGTTTCGCCACTGAGGATCCTCTTGCGGCCAAAGGGTAAGTGTGGATGAGCAGAAGGCAGCTGAGCACAGCCTCCCTGATGTTCCTGGCAGAGGGCTGGGGTCTAGGGACTCCTGATGTGGCCGAGGGTAGGTTTTTCAGAGCAAGGTTTGCCAGGTCAAGTGACTCACTGGATGGAACTCCAGCCGCCTACACTTCCTCCTCCCTGATGGTGCCTGTAGGGCAATGGGGGACACTATGGGAGGAAGGGGCAGTTGGAATGAGTCATCTGGCACAGCCAGCCCTGGAGGCCCACCATTGTCTTCCCTCAGCTATGCTTCTCAGTGACTGGGCCATGCTCTGTAGTGCCTCGGCAATTCACCTGCATTTACATGATGTCAAGGCCCTCAGCCATGCTCGTCACAGACTGAACCTGCCTAGGACACCACCTCTCAAAACACGGGCGCCGTGGTCCAGGTTTTCCACTGCGGTCACGAGTTAGTGTGCCTGGAGCCACAAAATTGGAGACCACCACAATCAGCACTCAAGCTAATTCGGAGCAATTTAAACTCCGTGCCCACCATTCCACTGAAGGTGTGGGGTGCGTGGACTGACAAGACAACAACACCTATCAGAATGGCTTAAAGTCTGAGAGAGAGGACTTACAGGTTCTCAGACACCAAAGTCCCGATGGAGAAGTATAGAGGAAGGATGTCCTGTATACACTGGAGAACGAGGCCACAGCGGCTAATAGGACAGATGTGGGATGAGATCACCAAGGGAGTCACAGCCAAGAACCCTACCTCCAGGATATAGCTCCAGTGCTACAGAAAACTGAACAATTTGACGCGAGTGATCAAGGCGAGATATCAACTCACAGCACATTTCTCAATAACTACATCAGCCCCAGCATCGGAATCTCAACATAGCAGTACTTCATCCACCATCTAACTACAGATTAACTTTCACAAACTCCACATTGCAGCATCCTTCACAGGTACGACTCACAGTGGCAAACATGTAACAAAGCTTATCAACCAAGTGGGGGGAGCACGTACACAAACATGGCTGCCAGTACACCCATTCACAATCACAACTCTCCCTTCCAGGACAAAATTATGGAGAGATTGTGACACAGTGGTAATGTCACTGGACTAGTGATCCAGAGGAACTGGCCAATAGTCTGGGGACACAGATTCAAATACCACAACGGAAGCTGGTGGAATTTAAATTCAGTTAATAAAATTGAAAGCCAGTCTCAGTAATGGTGACCAGGAAACGAAACTTGTTTAAAAAAAAAAACATCTGGGTAACGAATGTCCTTTAATGAAGGAAATCTACCATCCTTGCTGGTCTGACCTACATGTGACTCCAGACCCACAGCAAAGTGGTTGATTTTTAAATGCCCTCTGAAATGGCTGAGCAAGTCATACACTTCAAGGGCAATTAGGGATGGGCAACAAATTCTGGCCTTTTTTAATTTAAATGACATATAACAGGTGCCAGAAAGACTTTGTCAAGGGAGGAGAAGGCCAACTGCATGAGATCCCTCCCTTTAAGAAGGCAGAGCTGAATGTGATCAGGAGGGGAGTGAGTGATGCCATGACCACGGGCAAAGCAAGGGACATATTATCCAGATATGAGTGATCAGTCCAACTCCCTGAAACAATCACAACTAACCCCCAAGGCCTATCCTCACTCACAAACTCTGTATGGCCTCATCACGTACATACTCCTACAGTGGAGTAGCCTAACCTTCCTAGCTTTATTATTGCAGCTCCCAGGGTCAGGATGTATTTGTCTTTATCAAGGACAAAATACTGCAAAGGTCATGGTGAAAGAGGAGGTCATTCGGACACATGAGGGGTTTAAAAAGGATCAAGAGGAGGTATTGGAAAGGCTATCTGTCCTTAAAATTGACAAGACGCCAGGACCGGATGATGCGTATCAAAGGACACTCGGAAGCGAGAGTGGAAATTGCAGAGGAACTGACCATCATTTTCCTTAGACTCAGGAGTGGTGCCAGAGGACTGAAGAATTCGAAATATTACATACTTGTTCAAAACAATGGTGTAAAGATAAGCCCAGCAATGAGAGGCCAGTGGTGGAGAAGGTTCCAGAAACAATAATTCATGACACAATTAATAGTCAGCTGGGCAAATACAGGTTAAGTTAAGAAACTCAGCACAGATTTGTTAAGGGCAAATTGAGTTCAACTAACTTGTTTGTATTTTGTGATGCGGTAACAGAGAGGGTTGATGAGGGTGATGCTGTTGGTGTGGTGCACACGGACTTGCAAAATGCATTGGATACACAACAGATGTGTGAGGAAAGCTGGGGTTCATGGAACAAAAGGGACAGTAGCAACATAGATATGAAATTAAGTGACAAGAGAAAGAGAGTTTTGGCGAGCGGTTGTTTTTCGGACTGAAGGAAGGTTTATACTGGAAATCCCAACGGGTTGGTGCGAAGACCCACTTCTTGACACATATTATCATCTGGGTGTGATGGTAGTACAGTGGCTAGCACAGTTGCTTCACAGTTCCAGGGTCCCAGGTTCGATTCCCGGCTTGGGTCACAGTCTGTGCGGAGTCTGCACATTCTCCCCGTGTCTGAATTTGTTTCCTCCGGGTGCTCCGGTTTGCTCCCATAGTCCAAAGACGTGCTTTCAACCACCGGTCACGGACCGCTGTCCACGGACGGGCCGCCGATTCTCCGGCTTTGATGTGCCGAGCCGCCGCGTGGAAACGGCAGGGACCCGCCGGCGCCGTTCACACCTGCTCGCAGCCAGCGGGAACTCTGCGCGTAGGGTCGGGGGCAGCCTGTAGGGCGGGGAAAAGCGCTCCTTCACCAGGGGATGGGGGGGGGGCCTTCCGATGGGATCTGACGCACGATCGGGGCCCACCGATCGGCAGGCCAGCTTCTCCAGCCCCGGCCCTATTTTATTACGCAGCCGGCCCCTGAACCCCCAAGTCATGTTGCGTCGGGGCCGGTGCGCTGAGGATGTCCCCCGTACATTCGCGGGGTGGCGCGGCTCAACTGCACATGCGCAGGTTTGCATGGCAGCCATTTGGCACTGGGAAGGGAGGCAGGAGCGGTGTGGGGGCCAGAATCGATAGTGACCGCGCCCGTTTCGCGTCGTCATGAAACGCGACGGCTGTCACGACGGCGCAAACACTCTGGGCGACAATCTCCGACCCCCAGCCGGGTCGGAGAATCGCCGGGGGCTGGCGTGAATCCCGCCCCCGCCAGTAGCCGAAGACTCCGGCACCGGATATTCGGCGGGGGCGGGAATCGCGCCGCGCCGGTTGGCGGGCCCCCCCGCTCGATTCTCCGGCCCGGATGGGCCGAAGTCCCGCTGATAAATTGCCTGTCCCGCCGGCGTAAATTAAATCACCTACCTTACCGGCGGGACAAGGCGGCGCGGGCGGGCTCCGGGGTCTTGGGGGGGGCGCGGGGCGATCTGGCCCCGGGGGGTGCCCCCACAGTGGCCTGGCCCGCGATCGGGGCCCACCGATCCACGGGTGGGCCTGTGCCGTGGGGGCACTCTTTCCCTTCCGCCTCCGTCACGGTCTCCACCATGGCGGAGGTGGAAGAGACTCCCTCCACTGCGCATGCATGGGAAACTGTCAGCGGCCGCTGACGCTCCCGTGCATGCGCCGCCCGGAGATGTCATTTCCGCGCCAGCTGGCGGGGCGGAAATTCCTCTGGCGTCGGCCTAGCCCCTCAATGTTGGGGCTCGGACCCCAAAGATGCGGAGCATACCGCACCTTTGGGGCGGCGCGATGCCCGTCTGATTGGCGTCGTTTTGGGCGCCAGTCGGCGGACGTCGCGCCATTTCCGGAGAATTTCGCCCCAGGTCTCCATTTCGGAGAATCGCGCCCATTACCTCTAGTTCTTTTAGTATAAAGGGTTCATGTTAAATATGTAAACAGATAGTCTACATCAACAGTGGTGTAAGATCACATGACAACAGAGCCTAATCAGGGATGATTCTATGTGAAGCCTCTTGCTAAACCTTAATCCTGTATATAGTTAGAAGCATCTTTAATAAAAGGTAACAACAACCTTTCCACGAGCAGTCTCTATCGATCCTGACCGAGGACAACCGAAGCTAAGACCCAAACAACGATAACAGAGTTCTGGTCACCACACCTTTAAGTAGGATGTCAGAGAGTGCAGAAAAAATTCACAACAATGGTTCCGGGGATCAGAAATTCAGTGATGTAATCAGATTGAAGAAGCCAGGGGCGAAATTCTCCAGAAACAGCGCGATGTCCGCTGACTGGCACCCAAAACGGCGCAAATCAGTCGGGCATCGCGCCGCCCCAAAGCTGCGGAATGCTCCGCATCTTTGGGGGCCGAGCCCCAACCTTAAGGGGCTAGGTCGGCGCCGGACGAATTTCCGCCCCGCCAGCTGGCGGAAAAGGCCTTTGGTGCCCCGCCAGTTGGCGCGGAAATGACATCTCCGGGCAGCACATGCGCAGTGGAGGGAGTCTCTTCTGCCTCCGCCATGGTGGAGACCGTGGCAGAGGCGGAAGGGAAAGAGTGCCCCCATGGCATAGGCCCACCCATGGATCGGTGGGCCCCGATCGCGGGCCAGGCCACCGTGGGGGCACCCCCCGGGGCCAGATCGCCCCGCGCCCCCCCCCAGGACCCTGGAGCCCGCACGCGCCGCCTTATCCCGCCGGTAAGGTAGGTGGTTTAATCTACGCTGGCGGGACAGGCATTTTAGCGGCAGGACTTCGGCCCATCCGGGCCGGAGAATCAAGCGTGGGGGCCCGCCAACTGGCGCGGCGCGATTCCCGCCCCCGCCGAATATCCGGAGCCGGAGACTTCGGCAACCGGCGGGGGCGGGATTCACGCCAGCCCCCGGCGATTCTCCACACCGGCGGGGGGGCGGAGAATCTCGCCCCTGGTCTTTTCTGCTTGGAGACGGGAAGGCTGAGAGGCGATATGATAAGGGTATTCAGAATCATGAGGTGTCTGGCCATCAGTGGAAGGATCGAGAACAAGAAGGTACAGATTTAAGGTAATTGGTGAAAGAAGCAATGGAGACATGAGGAAAAGCTTTTCATTAGGAGTGCGTATGGAATGCTTTGCCTGAGAGGGTGGTCGAGGCAGGTTTAATTGAGGCATTCAGAAAGGAATTGGATCATTATCTGACCAGGAAGAAAGTGCAGGGCTATTGTGACAAGGCAGAACCAGGCCCGAGGTGAATTGCTCCTTCAGGAAGCCAGCACAGAACTGTCTTGCTGAATAACCTTCATCTGTGCTGTCATGGTTTTATGATTAGGGGCCCCCTCAATTTATTTAATTTGATTTAATTTAATAATCTTTATTGTCACAAGTAGGCTTACATTAACGCTGCAGTGAAGTTACTGTGAAAAGCCCCTAGTCGCCACACTCCGGCGCCTGTTCGGGTACACTGAGGGAGAATTCAGGATGTCCAAATTACCTAACCAGCACGTCTTTCGGACTTGTGGGAGGAAACTGGAGCACCCGGAGGAAACCCACGCAGACAAGGGGAGAACGTGCAGACTCCGCACGGTCAGTGACCCAAGCCGGGAATCGAAACTGGGACCCTGGCACTGTGAAGCAACAGTGCTAACCACTGTGCTATTAGGCTCCTCCGACGAGGGTGAAACCCATATTGCGCCGGACAGATTTGGGGATCTCGCGTGATCACCCATTGCGCCCAGTTCCGCGCAGGGCGCAAAGAGGTTACTGAATTCAGCCTGTTGACTCTGCTTGTCTCAGCAAATGCTGCCAGACCTACTGAGAATGACCAGCATGTTCCGTTTTACATTTCAGATTTACAGGACTTGCAGTGATTTTTTAAAAACCCTCTGTTGTCATTTCTTTAATATGATCTGTCCAGACTCTCACTAGAACATGGGGCTGCGGTACAGGGTGGGGGGGACGGAATCCCAAAGAAGAGGAATGACATTGTTTAAATTGGGTCAAAATAAAAATAATTGAACCAAATGCAATTGTGGGAGATGAGCTACATTTGCCCAGGGACTCAACATGGAAAGGATCATTTCAGATGTTCAAAATCTGCTTCCAGTTGACTGGGAGGAGAGGCAGCTCAGGTGGAATAACTAAGCATCGGAACCAGGCATGTCCATGTGTGATGAATAAATTAGTATTAGCAATTACACATTGGGAATGCTTTCTCTGTTCTCCTTATTAAATCCCATTTATTTCTGCCTGCAGCCTGATTGTAATCAGCGCCAAACAAGCTTTATGTTAGTGGATCGCGTACATTTTTAATGGAATGAACTGTTTAAGGCAGCTGCCCAGAAATTGAACTGATAACTCGGGAGATTTCATCCCATTTCCGTCGCCACAACACTGAGGGCTGTGTTTTCACGATGGAGGTGGGCCACGGAAGTCAGAACTGGTTCCCGGCCCTGAACCCATCTCTGCAGTCAGGGGATGATCGTCATGGGGGCAGCCCCCTCATTGGATTGGTGTCGGATTTGGCCAATCCGACACTCTGGGGCTGGGACCAGAGGCAGGTGCCAGATGAAATGGAGAAAGCAGACATTCTTTGAGCTTCGAAGTGTTTGTAACTTCCAATGAAAATCTGGAGGCCTGACGGGGCAGCCTAACACTCACCCCACCCGCTGCAGCCTGGGCTCGGATGGTAACGTGGAGATGACACTTGAGCCATGAGAGAGAGAGAGAGGATGGCAGCCATCTCCCCAGAGAATGTCAGGAGGAGGCCAGGCACTGAAACTAGGTCGGCCTGGGTTGAAGTAGCTGATACTATCAGCGGATGAAGCATTAATGGAAGAATGGGGCTCCATTGCCATAAGAGGACGGCACGGTGGCATAGTGGTTAGCATTGCTGCTTCACAACTCCAGGGTCCCGGGTTCAATTCCGGTCTCAGGTGACTGTCTGCCTGGGTTTCCTCTGGGTGCCCAGGTTTCCTCCCACAGTCCAAAGATGTGCAGATAGGTGGATTGGCCGTGCTAAATTGCCCCTTAGTGTCCAAAAGGTTAGTTGGGGTTACTAGGCTATGGGTAAAAGTTGGAGGCGTGGGCTTAAGCAGGATTCTCTTTCCAAGGGCCGGTGCAGACTCGATGGGCTGAAAGGCTTCTGCACTGTAAATTCTATGATTCTATTATACAATTAGCTGGACTATTCTGGGCAGGTGATTATTCCCCACAGGCCTCAAGACAGGTCTTAGGTCTTGGACACTCCAGCAGACACACCACCTGGAAGGAGATGTAATCTAGATGAACAGGTTGATGCTCTGGCGATATGGGTTCAAACCTCACCATTGCAGCTGGTAGAAATTAAATTCAATGAATTGATCAAAAAATAAATCTGGGATTAAAAACTAGGCCAGAATTTTACAGTCCAGTTGGGGAATATCGCCCCCCATCCCAGCGGATGTGGCACTCCATTCAATTTAGTGAGATATCCCACTGGTTGGGAGGGGCCATAACGTCCTGACCATAAAATCTTGGCTATAGTCTCAGTAATGGTGACCTTAACACCATCATCAATTGTTGTAAAATCCCACCTGATTCACTGGTGTCCTTTAGGAAAGGAAATCTGCCACCATTATTTGGTCTGACCTACCAGTGATTCAAGTCGCACTACAATGTGGTTGAATGCCAGTGATGCTCACATCCCATGCAAGAATTTAAAATAGGTCAAAATCTGTAGCTGCCTGGCAACTCCAGCCCACCTGGTAGCATGTCAAGCACTGTGTTGTGCGAGGTAGCCTCAGTACTGTAGTGGCTTCTACTCTCCTAGGCTGGTTCTCAGAATCTCTGCGTGTGTTTCCCACACGTGCACAAATCCACTGAGGACACCCCGTCCATTTTTATCTGCGGCCCGGGAGGAACCTTCTGAAATCAAGGAGGTGACACTGGATGAGGAACATGGCACTGGTGTGTAAGGGCAGGTGCAAGAGGCAGAGGTAACTTTGAACAGTTTTAGAGGAAGGAAGGCAAATATCCCTGCTCAGCTGGGAATATGCAGGGCATCAGGAGGACTATAGGAAAGGAAACTCTGCTTTAAACAGGAGCAGGAGGTATGCTCCCAATTGTCAGAGTTCCCGGAAGCAGCATGGGATCATGAGCTGAGGATGGGGTCCATCCAGTTGATGTGTGTCACAATGTTTCAAGGCTTTCAGCAAGAGCTCCTCCATTGAGAGAGTGGCCAAACTCATGGAAAACCATATGTGGCATCACTCTGTGTGGATGCAGGAGCAGCGCCCTAGCATGCACAGGATGTCTGCTAAATTTGGAGTAGCACAGGTGGCACAGGGATATCTGGACTGGATGAGAGTTATGTCCCAGCCGGTGTACCCTTCCAGCCAACCGAAGCCTAATACAAATAATCGAGACACACAGCTAGGACTCCTTTTTTGGGCAGAAAAAATGGTAAGAACTGGATTCGGAGATGTCAAGAATTGCGGAAAATTAAGATTTCAAAAATGAAATTGGGATAAAAGAAAATAAAACAGGGAGTTGATAAGGGCATCTGTGTGAAGAGATTTTCAGATGCTAATTCACATATCTGTAAAAAAAAGCATGTGCTTATCTACGCAACTAGGAGAAAACAATGGGGCATAGAAGAGGTAACTTCAAAGTAGAGAGATAAGGAAATTTTCAAAAAGCGAACTCCACTGGGTGGATAACATCAAAGGGAAGGAATGATGTATCCATAGCACAATAACTTGAGAAAGGAGACATCGTCACAGCGACCATGACAGCCACACCCAGCTTCAGAAAAGGAGCAGATTCGTTGAAAATGAAGACAGTTTCCTGAAACTTGACAAATAACCTGTGTGTGGTAACTATATACTGGATTTGGCTCATAGAGTTATATAATATTAGATGTTGTTTGGGAACAAAGGGGCATCTCAGAGTTCAGGGAATGTAGGTAGTTGGGAACCAAGGGGTAACTTCATGTAATACTGTGTGTGTATAGGCATCAGTGTAATTAAATGTTGTGCATTATAGTCCTTGTCGGTTTTTTTCCTTGTGAGTTAATAAATGTTCTTTATTAATTGATCACACAACACTGGACTATTTCTCTCTGGTCGCATATTTTTTCTCATAACATTCCAAATTGAAAATATACACCACTAAGAACCAGTTACCCAAGTTACCCTTCTGGGTTTTGTGATACCCTCACATTTATCATCAGCAGGGTTCTTAACAGAGATCAAGGGTTCAATAAAGGAGAGGGCCAAGGTTCTGGGCATCATTCACTGACAATAAGATTTGAAATATCCCAGCCTTTGTCTTGATTGGATTTGTTCGTACAGTCACCTCAGAGTCCACATCAGCCTGTGTCAGAGAAATTCTGTTAAAATATTTTGCAATCAGGGCAGCACGGAGGCGCAGTGGGTTAGCCCTGCAGCCTCACGGCGCCGAGGTCCCAGGTTCGATCCTGGCTCTGGGTCACTGTCCATGTGGAGTTTGCATATTCTCCCCGTGTTTGCGTGGGTTTCACCCCCACAACCCAAAGATGTGAAGGCTAGGTGGATTGGCCACGCTAAATTGCTCCTTAATTGGAAAACATTAATTGGGTACACTAAAAGTAAAATATATATATATATATATATATATATTGCAATCAAATGATCCCTGACATTCATGGCATCCTGAAGAAAAAGTCCCACATCCTGCCCAGCCAGGGAACGTCGCTGTATTGCTTCCTCACCCTCTGCTCCAGCTCCTACTCCTCTCCCACAGTCTGCCCTTCCTTCCCCTCTGATGAGCAGTATCATTCCAATTCCTCACTGTCAAGGCCCACTCCTCTCTCGAGGGCCATGTTATATATGAATACCATTACAATAACCACAACCCTGGCAGGATGGTATTGTAGGGCACCACCCAACCGATCTGGGCACCACCCAACCAATCCAGGCATCACCAAACCGTTCTCGGCGCCACTAACCGGTCTGGGACCACCCAACCAGTGCAGGCAGTATAAGATATCTTGAGAGCCCGATTGCCTGCTCACTGGTGGTCCTTGTGAGTAGATGGTTGCTGTTGTAGCATCTCTATATGCCTCTGTGCCTCTTTCAGGAGCTCATACAGGGGTATGTAGCCACCCCTCCAAGAGATATTGCCTGTCCCCTGGAATCCATCCAAAGACTTTGGAAGTTGGAGTGAAGATTTGAGGCAGCTTGAACTATCGGAGGATGATGGAGCCATGGCAGCTTCCAGTAAAGGGAGTGAAAACATGCAGGAAACTCTTGTTGTGGTCATAGACCAGCTAAATATTTATTAAGTGTAAACCCACCCCTGGTGATGAATCTCATTGGCTTATTGCTGATGTTCTGCTACCGGGGGAATCCAATGATGGCAGAAAGAGCCATTGGAAAGAGCACCCTACATAAGCCCAGACGTCCACTCTATTCCCGTAACCCAGTAACCTGACCTAATCTTTTTTGGACACAAAGTGGCAATTTTAGCGTGGCCAATCCACCTAACCTGCACATCTTTGGACTGTGAGAGGAAACCCACGCTTACACGTTGAGAATGTACAATCTCCACACAGTCCCTGGAGCTGTGAGGCAGCAGTGCTAACCAATGTGTCACTGTGCCACCCATCTAATGATGAATGTCAGGTCCCTGAAGCCCTGATTCCCTACCTATCCCACATGCTCCCTCAGTGTCCCTAAAACACCCATGCCACCACCATGTTCACTTATATCCCCCAATCCACTTCCAAGCATGTGCCCATGCTCTTGTGCAACCTCATATTCCCCATGTTCCCCCAATACATTGTTGGGTAAACTGTACCTCAACCTTTTTTAACATCATGGACAAATTACCCTGACTCTGCTTTAATTCAAATCGTTCAGCTTACTGGATTTCCTGATATCTACTCACACAGAATTAAAGCTCCAATCTACTGTACATTTTCTCTGGAATGTTCCTTCCTCTATAACAATGACTTTTCTCTTTCTGTTTCATTTCTGGGATCAGTTATTCTGATTCTATAAGAGTATAAGACATAGGGATCGGGATTCTCCGAGCCCGCGCCGGGTTTGAGAATCGCAGGGGGGGGGGGGGGCGCGAGAGTCCCTCCACGCCACAATGATGCCGTGCCACCGATTCTCCAATGATTCTCTCAGAGAATCGGCACCAATCGCGCCCACGCGGTCACCACGGCGCCGGTCGGGAGCCGTTGAAAGCGGCCCCCTCAGCGATTCTCGGCGCTCGACTGGCTAAGTGCCCGCCAAGTTCCCCCGAGTACCGCTGGCGTGGTTTACATATGGTCCATCCAGCGGACCTCAGCGTTCTGTCCTGGTGGGGGGGGGGGGGGGTCCGACCCTGGGGACGGCCTCCACGGCCAGGCCCGCGATTGGGGGCTACCGATCGGCAGGTGCGCTCATTCGGGAGGGGGCCTATGTTCCTCCGCACGGGCCCCTGTAGGGCTCCGCCATGTTGCATGGGGGCCGGCACGGAGATGGCAACCACACGCATGCGCCAGCGCGGAGAAGGCCGGCGGCGCATGCGCGGACCAGGGCCGGCCATGCAGGGTCGGCTTACAGAGCCGGAGCAGTGTACAGCACTTCTAGCCCCCGAAGAAGAGAATTACTGGGCCTGGAGGCCCGTTGACACCAGCGTCAACACTTGCCCGCGATACCACAGAATCCCGGCCAGGAGCCAAATTAGGCCACTTGGTACATCTGATCCCCTTATTAATCAAGAATGATTTGAGTTGTTTAAAACTCTCTGAAAATCTCATGTGAGGAATTCTGCTCTTTCCTCACTGAGGCTGGAGGACATTCCAGGTGAAGCTGGAAACCAATTAAGTTTAAAACTATGGCTGGAGCTAGGCTGAAGAATTAAACAGGCCTGAGGCTGTTCCTTTGAGTGAAGGCTCAGGTTAATAAAAGCTAAAGTGAACTCCAGGGGAAATTATATTATCTGGGAGTACTGGCTAATTTCTGCTGTCAGATGATCATCTCTAACATTACACCGGTTGTTTTGATCCCTAAGCATCCTGGGAGGACAGCCTGCTGAAAGGACTTCAACATCAAAAGCAAGGACAATCATCTTTTTTTTTACCCCTTCCCCCTCCTCTGGTGTGACTGTCTTGTGTGTTTTTGGGTAAAGAGTGGTATAGTGAAAGGGAGTAGTGGATCAGCTGGCCATTATCCTGTTATAAATACTTTGGGCGCGATTCTCCACTCCCACGCCGATTGGGAAAATCGCCTGGGCCGCCAAAATTTCCGGGGACGCCGGTCCGACGCCCTCCTGCGATTCTCCCAAGCGGCGGGAACGGCCCGGTTGGGTTTCGCGGGCCGCAGGCCGGAGAATCGCTGGAGAAACCCAAAATGGCGATTCTCCGGCACCCCCGCGATTCTGAGGCCTGGATAGGCCGAGCGGTCAGGCCAAAATGGCGGGTTCCCCCGGCGCCATCCACACCTGGGGCGAAATTCTCCCCCCATGACGCGATGTCCTCCGACTGGCGCCCAAAACGGCGCCAATCAGACGGGCATCGCGCCACCCCAAAGGTGCGGAATGCTCCGCATCTTTGGGGGCCGAGCCCCAACATTGAGGGGCTAGGCCGGCGCCGGAGGGATTTCCGCCCGGCCGGCTGGCGGAATCGGCCTTTGTTGCCCCGCCAGCTGGCGCAGAAATGACATGTCGGGTCGGCGTATGCGCGGGAGCGTCAGCGGCCGCTGACAGTTTCCCGCGCATGCGCAGTGGGGAGAGTCTCTTCCGCTTCCGCCATGGTGGAGACCGATCGCAGGCCAGGCCACTGTGGGGGCACCCCCCGGGGCCAGATCGCCCCGCACCCCCCCAGGACCCCGGAGCCCGCCCACGCCGCTTTGTCCTGCCGGTAAATAGGTGCTTTAATTTACGCCGACGGGACAGGCAATTTATCGGCGGGACTTCGGCCCATCCGAGCCGGAGAATCCAGCGGGGGGGCCCGCCAACTGGCGCGGCCCGATTCCCGCCCCCGCCGAATATCCAGTACCGGAGACTTCGGCAACCGGCGGGGGCGGGATTCACGGCAGCCAACGGCCATTCTCCGACCCGCTGGGGGGTCGGAGAATGACACCCCTGGTCGCTGCAGTCGTGAGCGGTGCGAGAACGCTGGGGGGGGGGCGGCCTGTGGGGGGGCGAGGAAGGATCCTGCACCGGGCTTCACCTGCAATGTGGGGTGGCCCGCGATCGGTGCCCACCAATCGTCGGGCCGTCCTCTCTGAAGGAGGACCTCCTTCCTTCCGCGGCCCCGCAAGATCCGTCCCCCATCTTCTTGCGGGGCGGATTTGGACAGGACGGCAACCACGCATGCGCAGGTTGGCGCCGGCCAATCCGCGCATGCGTGGATGACATCCGTTATGCGGCGCCGGCCTTGTCATCTATGCGGCGCCGCTTTTACGCAGGCAACAAGGCCTGGCGCGGGTAGATGACGCGGCCCCGATACTGGCCCATTGTCAGGGCCTGAATCGATCGGGACCGGGGCCATTCCACATTGTCGTGAACCTCGACGGCGTTCACGACGGCGCGGCCACTTCGGCGTGGGAGTGGAGAATCGCGCCCTTTATACCTCAACTTTGTTTCTGTTATATGTAAACAGCTATTATGTTAAACGTACAAGCCTGGTGGCTATAACGTATTGAGCAGTCAAAGGGCCAAAGAAATTGTAAAAGTTTTATACAAATTATTGGTTAATCCTGCTGTTTTGGGACTACGGGGTCAATGAAGCTGGAATCGACTGTGCTCTAGCCCAGTGTGTTGTAACAATGTGGAGATGAAAAAATTAAACTTCTAATAATCTAGTAGCATTCTCACAGATATACTTGATACTCAAACAAATGCTCATTTTGTTTGGGGCTTTTCACAGAAACTTCATTGCAATGTTAATGTAAGTCTACTTAGCTTAGTGGCTTGGCATAGCACTACTTGGCCGACACAGCCTACTTGGCACAGCAAACTCATTGCAATGTTAATGTAAGCCTACTTGTGACAAAAGTAGAGATTATTATTATTTAAAACACATTCAGAAAATGTAATCCGCTCAAATGGTCAACCCATAATAAAAGCAAACAAACAAACTTCTCTTTCACCAACCACATTAAAAATTATAATCCTTTAATAATCTCTTAAAACTGTCAATTAAAACATGAGCACAGCCCATTGCTGTGATAAGTAGTTCTGGACTGAAACTCAGCCATGCATTTATAATGGACTCTGAAATTCTAACAAACCCTGGTACATGTAAACCCCATAATAATCCACTGAAACTGAAAATCCTTTTATTTTTCTTTAATTTTTTGAAGCTACACCAAATGCCCTGTCAATCCAGTTCAGGCGCAGTTGAGAGCTTTTGTTTTCTCTGAAAGCTGTTGAAGTTTTTTTTCCATTTTAAAATGTCTCTAGGCATGTAAATAATTTCAGAATATTACACTAGATGTCCCAATAAGTGCAGTAAAGACACAAATAAGTTAAAATACAGCATTTAACTATTGAAATTGAAAGAATGTTTTTGTTGTATTTCAAAGCTGATCAGTGAAAGAACTCTTGGATCAGGTGTTTTTTGATTCCTTACTTGTACCAGAGGCTCGTGCCTCATCCCAGAGGCCATTAACCACATCTATTTACTATGGGACCTGACTCCAGTAGAATTGTGGGAGACATTTAAACTGCCCAGCGCCGGAATATAGCTGGTAAGAGTGACAGTGCTGACTTCGAGAGGGTTATCCACACCCTTATACCATTACTGGCAAAAATTAACGGGAATGATGACAGAAATCCTGGATTCGGGTTGGGGTGGCACAGTGGTTAACAATGCTGCCTCACAGCGCCAGGGACCCGGGTTCGATTCCGACCAAGGGCCACTGTCTGTGTGGAATTGCACTTTCTCCCCATGTCTGTGTGGGTTTCCTCCGGGTGCTCTGATTTCCTCCCACAGTTCAAAGTTGTGCAGGTTAGGTGGATTGGCCATGCTAAATTTCCCCTTCATGTCCAACGGTTGGGTGGGGATACAGGGGATTAGCTAGAGCGAGGATTGGGCCTTTCAAAGGGTCGGCAAAGACTCAATTGGCCGAATGGTCTCCTTCTGCATTGTAGGGATTCTATGGTTCTTTGAGCCCTATCTACCATTTTCAAAGGACTCCTGAATCAGCTGAAAAGGCATCGACCCGAAGTGTCTACCGGACCTAGCCCGTCTGGAGATTCACCCTCAACCTGTCCAACCCGGTGATGGGAGGCATCCTGGACTGCAGCAACTTTGTAAGGAATTTAGACTGCGTTCAAGCATTTTGTTTTTACTTTCAAATTTTCACCACCAGCAATGTTTTGTATTTTTAGAGTGTGATTGCTTGGCTGCCATTTTGGAAACATTAAGACAAACTTGGTGGGGCCCAGGCTCTTTCCATGTATCAAAGTGTCTCTCTGAGGAAAAGTAATAACAAACATCATAACGCTATTATTCAGTGACTTTGTTGGATTGAGCCCATTTTTAATCGGATTTTCTATCCAGTAAAGAAAATAAATACCAGTATGTCTTTAATATCAAATTTTAATTAGGTTCCTCCTGAGAGCTGTGACTTTTTATACTCAGTTCTCTACTATAAATCACAAGGCAATTGGCTTTACCTATAATTCATGGAAAAACACATTACAATTTAAATATTGTTTCCTTCATTCCTTATTAATTCGGTGAACAGGACTGTTACAGATTTTAATTTCCAGGCAGCTAGCCACATTAATATATTTAACTAAGCCATTGATACACATTGTTACCTCAGGAAAGCACTGACAGAAGCAACCTGATTCTAACCTAGCTGAAATTAAAATCCAGGTCCTCATTTATATGCACAGCTGCAAGTTTCTCTTGATTTTTAAACTTAATTCTTGGGATGTGAGTGTCACTGCTCAGTACAGCGTTTATTGCCCATCCTTTACTGACTTGAAAGATTGCTGGTGAGCTGTCTTCTTGAACCACTGTGGGCCATGTGGTGTTGGTACACCCATGATGCTGTTGGGGAGGGAATTCCAGGATTTTAGGAACATAAGAACGAGGAGCAGGAGTAGGCCAACTGGTCCCTCGAGCCTGCTCCGCCATTTAATAAGATCATGACTTTTGTGGATTCAGCTCCACCTACCCGCCTGCTCACCATAACCCTTACTTTCTTCACTGTTCAAAAATTTAGCCATCTTTGCCTTAAAAACATTCAACGAGGTAGCCTCAACTGCTTCGCTGGGCAGGGAGTTCCACAGATTCACACCCTTTGGGTGAAGAGGTTCTTCCTCAACTCAGTCCTAAATCTGTTCCCCCTTATTTTGAGGCTATGCCCCCTAGTTCTAGTTTCACCCGCCAGTGGAAACAACCTCCCCGCTTCTATCTGATCCATATCCTTCATAATTTCATATGTTTCTATAAGATCCCCCCTCATTCTTCTAAATTCCAATGAGTATTGTTTATGAGTATATATTTTGACCAACTGATGGTGAAGGGATGGCAATTTAGTTCCAGTCAGGATGATGTGTGAGGGGAAATTGCGGTGTCCCATGTGGTTGGCACAGTAGCATTGTGGATAGCACAATTGCTTCACAGCTCCAGGGTCCGGTTTCCTCCCACAGTCCAAAGATGTGCAGGTTAGGTGGATTGGCCATGCTAAGTTGCCCTTTGTGTCCAAAAATGCCCTTAGTGTTGGGTGGGGTTACTGGGTTATGGGGATAGGGTGGAGGTGTGGACCTTGGGTAGGGTGCTCTTTCCAAGAACCGGTGCAGACTCGATGGGCCACATGGCCTCCTTCTGCACTGTAAATTCTATGATAAGTGCAGACTCGATGGGCTGAATGGCCTCCTTCTGCACTGTAGGTATTCTATGTGTATGCTGCTCCTGGTGGAGGCCACCGCTATGGAAGGTGCTATTGAAAGAGGCCGGCCGAGCTGCTACAGTGCTGGCATGGTGCGTCAGTCAGTGTGGATGTTTAAGGTGGTAGATGGAGGGCTGGCTAAACTGCCTGCTTTTTTTGGATGGTGTAGAGTTTCTCCAGTGTTGTTGGAGTAATATTCAGTTACATTTCCAAAAGTAGGATAAATTGCAGTATACATTATGGAAACCTCCGACTTCCCTGAACAATTCTTTCCCATTTCAATTTCAAAGAGACATAAATTACTTATGAATCATGAAGAAACTTCAGAATGAAAGCTTCTGAATATTTTGATCTTTAGAAGATGAATATGTACACAGTCTTTTTTGACCATAATTACTCTATTTTAGGTTAGTGTTAGAAAGCAGAGATCTTCAACACAAATGTGCCCAAAAAAACGAACATTTCTGCTAAAAGTACATAGGCCCTAAATAGAAGTCTGAAGACCTGCAAATCCAGATATAGGAACAGCTTCTTCCCCACAGCTACTAGACTCCTCAACGACTATCCCTCAAACTAATCTGTTCCCTGTAAGAACACTATTCACGACGCCCTATGCTGCTCTTGCTCATGTATTTGCTTTGTTTGGCCCCTTGTTCCGCACTGTAACCAATCACAGTTTGTCGATGTACCATTTGTCAATGTACTCTGTCGATTATTCTTTTTTGTCTACTATGTACGTACTGTGTACATTCCCTTGGTCACAGAAAAATACTTTTCACTGTACTTTGGTACATGTTTCAATAAATCAAATCAAATCAAATCCAGATAGCCAGGATTGCATTGAGAGGTTAAAACAGATCCAAAAGATCAGGCATTGGGAGGAAAAGCAGTAAGGACCCAGAAGCATTGGTCTCTACCTAGAAGAACATTAGGGTGAGTTTCCAATAAGGTCTTGCTGTACATGCTCCACACAAAGCTCCTAATATTTCCAGAAAACGGGGTCAGTGGGATAGCTTTCTTTCCAGAAGTCAATTAGCTCTTGCCTCTTCTTAGCGAACCAGGATAAAAACATCCATGTCATTGTGGGGCGGAGGTGGGCCCACTCGGGACATGATCCAGAAACAGCCTTTCACATAGTGCTGGCAAGCTATAATTTCTGTGGCTGCCTCCGCTGGAACATCCATTCAGCCATTCACTGCTGCACCTTCTGTCCCAACCCAAATCCCCAAATTGGAACCTAAAGGGCATCTTTAATGATGTGCATGCCTATTGAAATTATTTAAATCAACTGATCTCCTAGTGGTCTCCAATATTGTCAGGATGGTGGCATGATGGTAATGTTACTGGATAATAATTCAGAAGCTCAGCCTATTATTCTGGGGACGGAGGTTCAAATCACACCACGGTAGCGGATGGAACTGGATAAAGTTCATGGGTGGGATTCTCTGCTGCCCGACATCTAAATCGTATCCGGCGATCAGGCGGAGAATCCCCGTTTGTGACCGAATCGGAGATGGCGTTGTTTTTCGGATGCTCCACCCCCTCCAAATCGGTGTCATCTAGGAGTGCGCCGCATGCCATTACGACGGCGTCAGCGCATCGCTTTGAAGCATTGCCCCGATGCCCAGCCCCCGATGGGCCAAGTTCACGATCGCATGGGTCACGTGTGGCCTGAGTTTCCGTAAACCCGGCGTGGCAGCTGTGGACTGTGTCCAGCGCTGTCACAGTCGGGTGGGGGCAGTCATGCTGCAGGCAGGGGGGGCTTCATAGAGGGCTGGGGGGAATGGTGAGGGGTGGTCCAGGGGTGGCGAGGGGAGGGTTCAGTGGGACACTATTTGGCCGGCCAGGTCCATGCGTGGCTGGCGCCATCTTGTGCAGCGCGACCACTGCAGGATTCCGCCGTGCGCATACATGGCCACAGCCGGGAATTCTCCGGCCATTTATGTCAGAAACGACGGGAGTTTTACCTGGCACCGCTGCTAGCCCCCAATGGGTGGAGCATCAGTGTGGGGGCGGCACCGACTTTTTCATTGTAAAACTAGACACTTCCTCCCGATATATCCTCAAAATCGGAGAATCCAGTCCAATAAATCTGGAATAAAAGTGACCATGAAACTGTCAGGTTGTTATAAAAAAAGGTCTGGTTTACCAAAGTCCTTTAGACCACCCTTACCAAGCCTGGCCTATATGTAGGCCACCCTTACCTGGCCTGGCCTACATGGACTCCAGATCAATGTAGTTGACTCTGAATCGCCCTCTGCAATGGCCTAGCAAGCCACTCAGTTTTACCAACCTGCTGCAGAAAAGTCAAAAGGAATTAAACTATCCAGACCATCCAGCATTGCCGTAAGCACTGGAAAAGACAACAGAACCCCGCTCAGTCAGCCCTGTAAAGTCCTCCTTCCTAACATCCTGAAATTTGTGCCAGAAGTGGGAGAGCTGCCCCACAGACTAGTTAAACAAGTCATACTCACTGAATCGCACCTCACAGACAATCTCCAAGATACCGCCATACCATGCTTGCAGAGTTGGTGACACAGTGCTCTACAGTTCGGAGGTAGTTGCCCTGGAGTCCTCAAAATTGACTCTGAACCCCATGAGGCCTCATAGGATCAGGTCAAACATGGGCAAAGAATCCGCCTGCTGATTTTCACGTAATGATGAATCAGTACTCCTCCATGTTGAACATCATTTGGAGGAAACACTGAGGGAACAGAAAGTACTCTGGGTCGGGGCCTTCAATGTTGATCCCAAGTGCAGTACGAAGTCTTACAACACCAGGTTAAAGTCCAACAGGTTTGTTTCGATGTCATTAGCTTTCGGAGCGCTGCTCCTTCCTCAGGTGAATGAAGAGGTATGTTCCAGAAACACATATATAGCCAGATTCAAAGATGCCAAACAATGCTTGGAATGCGGCCATTAGCAGGTGATTAAATCTTTACAGATGTGCAGCACAGCAGCACCATTACTCACTGAGCTGGCCGGCTCCTGAAGGACATAGCTGTCAGAATTGGGCCTGCAGCAGCTCGGGAGAGAACCAACAAGAGTGAAACACCAACTTGATCACATCCTTACCAATCTAACTGTTGCAGATTAATCTGTCCATTGCACTTTTGGTAGGAGTGACCATCACACAGTCCTCCTGTCCTCACACTAAGGATAACTTTCATCATGTTGTGTAACACTACCACTGTGCTAAATAGTATAGTTTTAGAACCAGGCATCTATGGGCACTGTGGGTCATCAGTGGCAGCAGAATTGCTTTCACCTACAAACTGTAACCTCTTGGCCCAGCATATCTCCCACTCTACTTTTACCAGCAGGACAGGAGATCAACACTGGTTCTGTGAAGAGTGCAGAGGGCACTCCAGGAACAGCACCAGACAACAAACAATGAGGTACCAACCTTGTAAAGTTACAACACAGGATTGGCAATTACATGCATGCCGAACAACAGAACGAGCACATAATAGAGAGAGGTAAGCGACCTCACAACCAACGGAGGAGGAGGCTCCTCAATATCCCCATCCTCAATGATTGAGGAGTCCTGTACATTAGTGCAAAAAACAAGGCTGAAGCATTTGCAACAACCTTCAACCAGAAGTGCTGAGTGGATGATCCATCTCAGCCTCCTCCTAAGGACCCCAGCATCACAGGTGCTGTCTTCAGCCAATATGATTCGCTCCAGGTGATATTAAGAAACAGCTGAAGGCACTGGATACTACAAAGGCGGGAGGTCCATTCCTTCTATATTTACCATTCCTTGTTATTTTACTTTGATCAGGATAATGTTGCCCTAGGTCATTTTACTGAGTTTTTCAAGTTGTAGTCACATGAGGAATTGGAACAAGCTGCAAACATTCTGGCAATAGTACTGAAGACTTATATTCCAGAACCAGCCGCAGACCTAGTCAAGTTATTCCAGTACAGCTACAACACTGGTATCTACCTGACAATGTGGAATGTATTGTCCAAAAATCCAATCCGGCCAATTCCCACCCCATCAGTTTAGCCTTGATCAGTACCATTTGCAACTCCTCTGATGCTGAAGCAGTCCTTGTCCAGATGGACAAAACTCAGGCTTGGGTTAATAAATGGCAAGTAATACTCATGCCACGCAAATACCAAGCAATGGCCATCTCCAATAAGAGAGAATGTATCCATCTCCCCTTGACATTCAATGGCATTTCCATCAGTGAATCTCCCACCATCAATAACTTGGGGTTAACCCTGACCAGAAACTTAAATGGAGTAACTATATAAATACTGGGGCTACAAGGGTAGGTCAGAGGCTGTGAGTTCTGCATCAAGTAACTCACCACCTGACTACCTAGGCCTATCCACAATCTACAAGGCACAAGTCAGGTGTGTAATGGATAGTCTGCTTGCCTGGATGAATGAAGCTCTAAAAACACTCAAGGGGCTCAATACAATCCAGGACAAAGCAGCTTGCTTGATCAGCACTCCATCCATCAGCTCAAACATTCACACCCTCCACCACCGTGCATGGTGCCCCGCATACAAGATGCACTGCAGCAACTGACCAAGATTCTTGCGACAGTACTTTCCAAATCCGTAATCTCTACCATCTAGAAGGACAAAAGAAGGAGATGCATGGGAACATCATCACCTTCAAATTCCTTTCCAGGCCACACTCCATCCTGACTTGGAACTATATCGCCGTTCCTTCACTGTCATTCGATCTTAATCCAGCAATTTACTCACTAACAGCACTGTGGAGGGTACCTACACCAAATCGACTGCAGCAATTCACTGCTCAGCACCATCTTCTCAAGGGCAATGATGGATGGGCAACAAATGTTGGCCTTTGGCTTTGAGGAGCCCAGGACATTAATAGACTTCGTCAGTGTCTGTACTTCAAATTTGCAACACCATCTGGACCTCATTTATACGGCATGTTTATCAGAATATTAACTTAAACGGAACATTTTTGTTGTCACATACTCAAATCCTTGTAAAGAAGCGAAGTTTCACTTTCGGTGTTGGAGAATACATTACCATGTCTGGGGTTTGACACAGTTTACTGTTCGACTGCTACATCTTGATCACCTTATTTCCATCACAAAATGCTGTTCCAGTTTAGAACATTTGAACATTACAGCGCAGTACAGGCCCTTCGGCCCTCGATGTTGCGCCGACCTGTGAAACCAATCTAAAGCCCATCTACATTATTCCATTATCAGCCATATATTTATCCAATGACCATTTAAATGCCCTTAATGTTGGCGAGTCCACTACTGTTGCAGGCAGAGCATTCCATGCCCTTACTACTCTCTGAGTAAAGAACCTACCTCTGACATCTGTCCTATATCTATCTCCCCTCAATTTAAAGCTATGTCCCCTTGCGCTAGCCATCACCATCCGAGGGAAAAGGCTCTCACTGTCCACCTATCTAATCCTCTGATCATCTTGTATGCCTCAATTAAGTCACCTCTTAACCTTCTTCTCTCTAACGAAAACAGCCTCAAGTCCCTCAGCCTTTCCTCTGAAGATCATTTCCATCTTTCGAGTTTTGTTCTCATTAAGCTGAGCAACGTCAATTCTGGGACACCAAGTGCTTTTGTTTCAGCATTCACACTCTTGAGGGCAAACTCTGACTCAAGAAGGGCCTGTGCTCATGTTTCAGGCACAAAATTGGTGCCTGAGCATCCAGTACAGTGGCAGCAGTGTGGACCACACACAAGATGCACTGCAGCAACTGACCGAGGCTCCCTTCAACAGCGCCTTCCAGTCCCGTGACAATCAACCACCCACAAGGACAAAAGCAGCAGATATTTGGGTACACCACCACCTGCAAGTTCCTCTCCGAGCCCAGCACCATCCTGACTTGGAGCCATATTCACGTTCCTTCACTGAAGAGCCGGTGCGGATACAATTGGCCAAATGGACTCCTTCTGTGCCATTACAATTCTTTAATTCTGTGGTCCTGGGACTTGTCAGGAGTTAAAATCTAGGCAAGTATGTCCAAAGTTTTGACAAATGGAAATTGAACATGTGGCACCAGTCCACCTGAATGAGCATGAAGAGAAAGTTTCCACAACCCAAAGCACCTAATTGAACCCAGAAAGTTAGTTAGCCAGGATTGTTAGCAGGTGCGCAGGGCAGCGTGCCAAATCTATTGCCATATTTATAGGCAGAGCCACTTACTGGTATTACCAAAGTGTGATGTGAGAGTCAAGTTAGAAAATACTTATTTTTTTCATTTGCCTCAGTCCCTGAGTCCCTGATGGACAGCTTGGTTGCCCTGCTCAAACCCAAGTGCATGTGAGTGATCAGTGTGGCTCAAAACTTGACTTTCGCTCTCTGGAAAAAGTGCCAGATTTATCAAAGGCTTGTGTCAACATGGTGCAAAAGCTCTTCCTTTTGGCTCCCAGCCAACTCCAATGTCGAGACAGTGGCAGTAAATATAGGCATTTAAGAACAAGACAAATTGCCCTTGTGGTGAAGAAGCTACGATTCATTTGTCTACATTCTCAGATAGGTAACGGAGACATCCACCTCAGGTATAAATATTCTACCTCAACTGAAGTACAAACAGGATGATCGATTTATGTAGTATCATTTCTATAAGTCCTGATAAATTTGTCATTTATTTGCAGCTTTTGGCGTGTTGCTGATTAAATTGATTAACTTGATACAGCTGGAATTCATTTCTTAAAAATGTAATAATTTGTATATAACGTTGAAGAGACTAGAAGTGGCAGAGATCCTTTATTGCAACTTAATGATAGTGACTACATGACTCAGGGTAGCAAATCTGGAGCCACATAGCTGTGGTCAACAACATCATGCTGATTTAATTGTCCCAGAGAGGTATAATCTTTACACGAGGATCAGCTGGTTTGAAGTCACCGTTAACTTAAGGCTGATGTTGAGATGGCAAAAAGCTAGGATATTTTAAATGTTTGTGGCATACAATTTTCAGCTTAAACTAAATTCAGCAGACCTTGTTAACTCTGCACCAGAACCTGCCTGTACTCGGGGAATATGAGCTCCCTGCTGACGGAAGGAGGCCAAATAGCTGGGGTTCGTGAACCTACCACATCAAAGCTGGCCAGGACTGGAACCAGCAGATCGATAGTCCTGGCTGGGGCTGATGTACTGTATGCAACATTGTGGTCTCATTTTCCTTTGACTAAATAAACCTTCAGGGTTAAACCTTCTTGGGGCCCCTGTGGATATTATACTGGCTAATTTGGCTCCTTGTATGCACTTGACACATTAACGTCAAGCTGCTGTTCAACCTTCCGTTATATATTAAATTAGCCCAGACAAGCAAGTCACTTAGAACTGGATCTCCCTAATGAGAAAAATTCATTGTTCTGTCATTTTCCCTTATTTTTGAGAAAAAGCCATGAGCGTGATTCAGCGGATCTAAGTTAAAGTCCGGTTTTGGGCACATTTGGCAGGCAGTTTTGAAATGGCCACATTGGCAAGATCACGGGCAGTATTCAGCAGCACTCAATGCCAAAAATATGCCCCCCACGAAAATTTCAACATTACTGACTCCTTCGTCATCTGATTCGCCCGTTTCATGCTTCAGCTGCTCGCCGTTAACAAGGGGGAGCTGCTTTTAAACACTCCCTCACCACTCCCAGTCAACACATAAGCATGGCAGCACGAAGACCAGCTCCTCGCTTTGGGGTTGGCAACCTGACAAGGCTTCTCGATGCTGTGGATGAGAGGCGGGGCACCCTGTTCCTCGAGGGGGTGGGAAGACCAGCAGCAGAGTCAGCAATGTCACCTGGGAGGCAACGGCAGGGCTGCCAGTGCAGGCAGTTTGACAGAGAGAACCGCTGTCCAATGTCAGAAGAAGACAAACGATCTCCAACGTGCTGCAAGGGTAAGTTACCACCTCTCTCCTGGCATCATTTCCATCTGCCACCCCTCAAATTTCCAAACCTTTTCCGCCCAATCCACTGCCTGACACCTCACACCCTCATCACATCCGATCTTCGTGCTTGTTCCACAGAACTGCCTGGTACCCACCAGCACAAACCCTTCATATCCAGGTGCGGTGCCCAAACATGCCACCTGCTATAGACTCACCCACCCCCACCCATCAAGCGTGCAGCTCACAATGTCTTCTCTCTGTTACCGCAGGAGAAGATAGCTCATAATAAACGGAAAAGGGCCAAGACGGGGGGGAGGAATCCCAGTGATTCGAGTCCTCACTTGTGGTAGTACCAGGTATTGCGGTACCTAAGAGGCTGATGACCATTGGTTAGAGCCAGGAGTCTACCATTGGCTGTTGTTACGTAGCTCCGCCCTGATAGGCGGAGTATAAGAGATGGTGCCATCCCAGCAGCCTTCACTTTCTGTACCGAAGCTGCTGGGGAACAAGTTCTAGTAGATTAAAGCCTTCAGTTATGAAATCACTTCGTCTTGAGTGTAATTGATCGCGCATCATCACTCCCAATGAGGAACAGACCCTGGAGATCGTAGGGTTTCCCAAGGAGAGTGATGTCACAGACAGCAAGGTTGACCTGCGCCAGAAAGGTGAGGATCAGCTGCCCCTACATTCAGATTACCTGTTTTAAGTGAGTTGTTCATGTCAGACATAATGATCCCGCTTACACCTCTGATGTGCATCCTGGGGACACAACTAGACATAGCACTAGACCGCATAAGCTCAAGGAGAGTGAGGAGCACTGATGGGCACTGGTGAGGTCTCTATCTGGACCGAGGGGCAATGGAAATCTGTCACAGCGATATGTTTACTATGAAAACATGTCACACCTCATAATCTTCACAGTGGGCTTGCCCACGCTCCCACCCCCTGTTATCCTCCTCCCCCTCCAACCCCCAGATACAATAGTCCAAGATCAAAAGCCCACAATGCAGACCCCATTCAGCGGATGGTGTGAGCATTCTGTCAGCAGAAAAACAGGGGTCAAACTTTAGCAGAAACTGAGGAGCACCAGAGCTTTCCTCACAGCGAGATATCATCACTCTCCTGCCTTCTATATTGGCCCGCTGATAGTACCAATATAGGCCCATTACCCTGGAGTGATGTTACACAAACCATAGGAGGGTAGAACGAGATGTTGGGGGAGGGGGGGAGTAAGGGAGGGTGGGGGGAGATTCACGGTAGTTGGGGGGGGGGGGGGGGGAGATGGGAGGAGAGAGAACGAGGGGTAAGGAAATTGGGGGGTGGGGGGTGGAACGGTATTGAGCTGACAGACCCAGCCTTGTCCTAGGGAATTTGAAGACAATGATGGCCTCCTTGGTCTCCTCAGATTTCCACAGTAACGTCATTGCAGTGTTATTGTAAGCCTACTTGTGACACCAATAAAGATTATTATTATTAGATGTCGGATCCTAGCCGCAGCCTGTCCTCCATCCTCAAGCTACTCCTGGTCCGCCTCCTGCTCCTCAGATTAGGCCGCATGTCCGTCTCCTCCTCCTCCACCTCCTCCTCCAACATGTCACCCCGCTGCTGTACTCGTTAAAGAGATTGAAATGGTGGAGGACAGATGTGAGCGGTGCCAAGGAGGCCCAGCCAACCACGCCCACATGTTCTGGTCCTGCCCCAGACTTGCAGGGTACTGGACAGCCTTCTTTGAGGTAATGTCCAAGATGGTGGGGGTGAGTGTGGAGCCATGCCCGAAAGTGGGGGTCTTTGGGGTTTCAGACCAGCCAGATCTATTCCTGGGAGGAGGGCGGACGCCCTTGCCTTTGCCTCCCTAATCGCCCGCTGTAGAATCCTGTTCGGCTGGCGGTCAGCAGCACCACCCAATGCTGCAGACTGGCTGTCCGACCTCTCGGAATCTCTCCAAATGGAGAAAATCAAATTCGCCATCCAAGGGTCAGACGGCGGCTTCCACAGAACGTGGGAGCCATTCACCCAATTGTTCCGGGACCTGTTTGTGGCCAACAAACAAGCAGAAGAATAGCCAGGTAGCCAAGAAACAGGGGATAGTAGCCAAAGCATGAGAGGGAGAGATAGACCGGGAGAGGGGCGGGGAGGGGGACACAGCTAAATCTAAGAGGAAGGAAAGGCGAGCCACAGGGGGGGGGGCAGCAGCGGGGAGAGGGGGGGTAGAGGGAAGAGACAGAACAATAGAGGAGAGCCAGGGAGGGGGAGGGGTGAGGCAGAGAAACGTTAACAAACTTAACATCCACAGGAACAGAGAAAGCGGGGAAGACGGGAGGGCCGCAGAAGTGGAAGTGCGCAGAAGCGGAACGAGACGACAACGGCAGCGAACTCCGTCTGGGAGAAGCAAGGGACGACAACACCACGAACAGATGCCTACTTATGTGTGTAAATAATTTTGCCAAGTGTACAGAGCTGCTGCTGTTGAGCGGGGGCATAATACCGTCCGATGGCTTCTCAGGGAAAATTAAAACGTCAGCAGCAGCAGCGACCCGTAGGGGAGTGGGGGTGAGTGCTCCGTTGGGAGGATGTGAGAAGACCGAGGCGCGTGGGGTCAGGTCTAGTCAATTGCTATTGTATATTCTCTTTTTGCACTATGTTAATGTTCGCTCTATTTTGCCGTGTTAGGATTATTACTATTTATTATGAAAAACTTTGCAAAACTTTAATTTAAAAAAATATTTTAAAAGAGATTGAAATGCATGCAAATTATGGTTAATGATATCTCAGCATTTCTGGGTGAGATCCAGAACTTGCCATCAGGAGCAGTTCCATGTGCGAATTTCAATTTTCCTCTCTCTTGCTCTTCACCTGGCGCGCCCCGACCTGAGGTGGGCGCAACGCGGTCGATGAATGGCGGCCTAGTCTTCTAGCTTTGTGAAAAATGATCCAAATTAGGAATAAATTGGGACATTTGACCTTGGATACTGTTCCTCAGGTGTTCCAGTATATGACTCTGTAATGCATTGGATCTCTTCCTGGCGGAGCACTGAATTTTAAGCTCACCACAAATGCACAAGATGAATTTTAATAAAATAATAAACTTATAAATTACTTTTAAATTATCAATTGGTATTGAAGGAACTGAAGTGGGAGATAATAGTTCTGCATTTTGTTTCTCGATAACCTTTCTCCCCCTCACTTCCCACGCAGACACGGGGAGAACATACAGACTCCGCACAGACAGTGACCAAGCCAGGAATTGAAGCGGGTCCCTAGCGCTGGGAAGCAACACTTTGATTTGATTTGATTTATTTATTGTTTTTAAATCTTTTTATTGCCATTTCTCATATTTATAAACAGTTGTATATATACACATCACATTTTTCTCGCCTGCGCTAATTTCCTTTATTATACAGAGAGGTTTAGTTTGTCCTTCGTTTAACTGACCCTACGTGCCTTTCATTGCCCTCTGGATCGGTCTATGGTTTCGAACAGGTTTTGGAACAGACCGACAAACTGCCCCCAAGTATCCAGGAAGCCTTCCTCTGACCCTCGGGTGGCGTACTTAATCTTCTCCAGGTGGAGACATTCCGAAAGGTCAGCGAGCCAGTCTGCAGCTGTGGGTGGTGCTAACGATCGCCAGCCGAGCAGGATTCTCCGGCGTGCGATTAGGGAAGCGAAAGCAAGGGCGTTAGTCCCCTTCCCCATGTGTAACTCTGGCTGCTCCGATACCCCGAAGATTGCCACTTTTGGGCATGGCTTCACCCTCACCCCCACAACCTTGGACATTGCCTTGGAGAAGGCTGACAAGAACCCAGCAAGCTTGGGGCAAGCCCAGAACATGTGGGTGTGGTTGGCCGGGTCCCTCTGGCACCGCTCACATTTGTCCTCCACCTCCGGGAAGAACCTGCTCATTCGGGTTCTGGTCAGGTGCGCTCTGTGCACCACTTTGAGCCTCATTAGGCTTAGCCTTGCACAGGAGGAGGTGGAGTTCACCCTGCTCAGTGCTTCGCTCCAGAGTCTCCATTTTACCGCTCTCCCCAGTTCGTCCTCCCATTTTTGTCTGATCTCGTCCAGTGGAGTCCGGGCTCTGTCCAGTAGCTGTCCGTATATTTTCCCACATAGCCCCCACTTCTCGTTGCTTGTGCCTATCAGGTCCTCCAGTAGTGTGCTTTCTGGGGCCCCAGGGTACCCCACTGTCTCTTTGCGGAGGAAGTGTTTTATTTGGAGGTGTCTCATTTCCTGTCCTTTCTCTAGCCTCCACTTCCTCGTCAGTTCGTCTAGTGTCGCCAGTCTGTGCCCTACGTAGAAGTCCCCGACCGTCAATGTGCCCCCGTCCCGTCTCCATCTTTTGAAGGTGGTACCTAGCATGGCTGGGGGGAATCTGTGGTTGCCGCAGATGGGGGCCATGGGGGACATTTTAGTTATCCTGAAGTGTTGTCTGAGCTGGGTCCATGTTCTCAGCGTGGCCACTACCACTGGGCTTGTTATGTATCTTATTGGGGGGGGATAAGAGTGCTGCTGTGGTCAGGGCCCAGAGGGTCGTTCCTTTACAGGATGCCTCCTCCATTTGTACCCAATCTGTGTCAGGTTCTTGTACCCATCCCCTCACTCTTTCTGCCGTTGCTGCTCAGTGGTAGTATTGTAGGTTTGGTCAGGCCAAGCCCCCTTTGATTTTCCTTCTTTGCAGTGTCTGTTTTGGGATTCTCGGGTTCTTACCCCCCCCCCCCCCCCCCCCCCCCCCCCCACACACACACACACACACACACACACAAACGCCATGATTAGACTGTCTACGTTTTGGAAAAAGGCCTTGGGGATGAAGATCGGAATGGATCTAAACAGGAAGAGGAACCTTGGCAGTACGTTCATCATGATCGCCTGCACTCTCCCCGCCAGGGAGAGTGGGAGTGAGCCCCACCTTTGAAGGTCTCTTCTTACTTCCTCCACCAGGCTGGTCAGGTTCCACTTGCGGATCTGTGTCCAGTCTCTGGCTATCTGGATCCCCAGGTAGTGGAATCTGTTCTGGGCTGTTTTGAACGGGAGCCCCTCCAGCTCTCTCCCTCCCCCGTTTGGGTTCACTGGGAATGTCTCGCTTTTGCCCAGGTTAAGTTTATGGCCCGAGAAGGTTCCAAACTCTTTCAGCATTTACAGTATTGCCTTCAGTCCCTCCTGTGACTTCGAGACATAGAGGAGCAGGTCATCTGCATAGAGTGAGACTCTGAGCTCTCTGTCTCCTCTCCAGATTCTCTTCCAGCTTTTCGTGTCCCGCAGGTCTATCTCCAGGGGTTCGATCGCTAGCGTGAACAAGAGTGGGGACAGTGGGCAGCCCTGTCTTGTTCCCCTCTGCAGCTGGAAGGATTTAGAGCTGGTGGTGTTAGTTCGGACGCTCGCTTTGGGAGCGTTGACAAGAGCCTCACCCAGGCGGTGAACCCCGCTCCTAGCCCAAACCGTTCCAGTACCTCGAGGAGGTATTTCCATTCGACTCTGTCAAAGGCCTTTTCTGCATCCAGGGAGACGATCACCTCTGATGTTCTCTCCCCAGAGGGGGTCATTATTACGTTCAGCAGCCGCCTGATGTTCGCTGTGAGCTGCCTACCCTTGACAAAGTCGGTTTGGTCCTCTGCGACCACCTCTGGTACGCAGCCCTCCAGTCTTTGGCCAGGACCTTTGCGAGTATTTTCGCATCCACGTTCAGCAGTGAAATGGGTCTGTATGATCCGCATTCCGTCAGGTCTTTATCTTTTCTGGGTATCAGTGAAATTGTGGCCTGCGCTAGCATTGGGGGCAGGATACCCCTTGCTAGTGAGTCCCCGAACATGTCCCTTAGGTGTGGGGCCAGGACTGGTGCAAATTTTTTGTAGAAGTCCGCCGGGAACCCATCGGGTCCCGGTGCCTTCCCCGCCTGCATAGAGCTGATGCTCTCCATGATTTCTCCCAGGTCTATTGGTGCTTCCAGCTCCGCCCGTCTGTCTTTCCCCACAACTGGTAGTTCCAGTCCGTCTAGGAACGGTTTCCCCGTGGGGGGGCTCGGAGGTGTACAGTCCCCGGTAGAAGGTCTCGAATGCCCGATTGACCTCCTTTGGTTCTGTTACCAGTCTGCCTCGGCTATCCTTTACCTGCGCTATTTCCCTTGTGGCTGCCTGCTTTCTCAGCTGGTGAGCCAATAGGCAGCCAGCCTTGTCACCGTGTTCGTAGAAGTTCCCCCATGTCTGACGAAGTTGGTACACTGCTTTCCTAGTGGATAGCAGGTTAAAGTCCATTTACAGCTTTTTTCCCTCCGCCAGCAGCCCTACGGTCGGGGCCTCGGAGTATTTTCTGTCGACTTCCAGGATGGAGTCCAGCAGTTGTTGCCTGGCCACCCTCTCTTCCCTATCTCTGCCTGCCTTGTAGGCTATGATCTCTCCTCTGATCACGGCCTTCAGTGCCTCCCAGAACGTGGAGGGTGAGACTTCCCCGTTTTGGTTGTTACTCACGTAGTCGCCTATGGCCCGCGATGTTTTCTGACAGAAGGCCTTGTCGGCCAGGAGGTCCGTGTCCAGCCTCCATGTGGGGCGCTGGGCACGGCCTGTCTCCAACCTCACATCCATATAGTGTGGAGTGTGGTCAGAGATAACGATCGTGGAGTACTCCATTCCCGTGATCCCTGGAAGCACCGATTTCCCCACTGCAAAGAAGTCGATACGGGTGTATACCTTGTGTACTTGTGAGAAGTATGAAAATTCCTTCTCTCCCGGGTGCAGGAACCTCCATGGATCCACCGCCCCCATCTGCTCCATAAATGCTCCTAGTTCCATAGCCATGCCAGGATTTGATTTGATTTATTGTCACATGTACCGAAGTACAGTGAAAAGTATTTTTCTATGGCTGAGGGAACGTACACAGTACGTACATAGTAGACAAAAAAGAATAATCAACAGAGAACATTGACAAATGGTACATCGACAAACAGTGATTGGTTACAGTGTGGAACAAGGGGCCAAACAAAGCAAATACATGAGCAAGAGCAGCATAGGGCGTCGTGAATAGTGCTAACCACTGTCCTACTATGCCGCCCGGGTCCATAAGACCATAAGACATAGGAGCAGAATTAGGCCACTTGGCACATCGAGTCTGCTCCACCATTCAATCATGGCTGATATTTTCTCATCCCCATTCTTCTGCCTTCTCCCCATAACCCCTGAAGCCCTTATTAATCAAGAACCTATCTATCTCTGTCTTAAAGACACTCAGTGAATTAGCCTCCACAGCCTTCTGCAGCAAAGAGTTCCACAGATTCACCACCCTCTGGCTGAAGAAACTCCTCCACATCTCTGTTTTAAAGGATCGTCCCTTTAGCCTGAGATTGTGTCCTCTAGTTCTAGTTTTTCCTACAAGTGGAAACATCCTCTCCACGTCCACTCTATCCAGGCCTCGCAGTATCTTGTAAGTTTCAATAAGATCCCCTCTCATCCTTCTAAACTCCAACGAGTACAGACTCAAAGTCCTCAAACGTTCCTCATATGACAAGCTCTTCATTCCAGGGATCATTCTTGTGAACCTCCTCTGGACCCTTTCCAAGGCCAGCACATCCTTCCTTAGACACGGGGCACAAAACTGCTCACAATACTCCAAATGGGGTCTAACCAGAGCCTTATACAGCATCAGAAGTACATCCCTGGTCTTGTATTCTAGCCCTCTTGACATAAATGCTAACATTGTATTTGCCTTCTTAACTGCCGACTAAACATACAGATTGACCTGAAGAGAATCGTGAACAAGGACTCCCAAGTCCCTTTGTGCTTCTGCTTTCCGAAGCAGTTCCCCATTTGGAAAATAGTCTGTGCCTAAATTCCTCCTTCCAAAGTGCATAACCTCACAACTTTCCACATTGTATTTCATTTGCCACTTCATTGCCCACTCTCCTAGCTTGTCCAAGTCCTTCTGCAGCCCCCTTGCTTCCTCAATACTACCTGTCCCTCTACAGATCTTTGTATCATCTGCAAACTTAGCAACAGTGCCTTCAGTACCTTCTTTCAGATCATTAATGTATATTGTAAAAAGTTGTGGTCCCAGCACAGACCCCTGAGGCACACCACTAGTCACCGGCTGCCATTCTGAAAAAGACCCCTTTATCCCCACTCTCTGCCTTCCGCCAGTCAGCCAATCCTCTATCCATGCCAGGATCTTACCCTGAACACCATGAGCTCTTAACTTATTTAACAGTCTCCTGTGCGGCACCTTGTCAAAGGCCTTCTGGAAATCTAAATAAATCACGTCCACTGGTTCTCCTTTGTCTAACTTCCTTGTTACCTCCTCAAAGAACTCTAACAAATTTGTCAGACACGACCTCCCTTTGATAAAGCCATGTTGACTCAGTCCTATTTTACTATGCATTTCCAAGTGTTTCACAATCTCATCTTTAATTTAAATTTTTTTTATTTTTAAGTACCCAATTATTTTTTCCAATTAAGGGGCAATAGAGTATGGCCAATCCGCCTATCCTGTACATTTTTGGGTTGTGGGGGTGAAGCCCACACAGACGCAATCTCATCTTTAATAACAGACTCTAAAATCTTACCAATGACCTAAGTCAGGTCAACTGGCCTATAATTTCCTGTCTTCTGCCTCCCTCCCTTCTTAAACAGTGGTGTTACATTAGCCACCTTCCAGTCTTCTGGGACCTTTCCTGCCTCCAGTGATTCCTGAAAAATCATCACTAATGCCTCCACAATTTTCTCAGCTATCTCTTTTAGGACCCTGGGGTGTAGTCCATCCGGTCCAGGTGACTTATCCACCTTCAGACCTTTCAGTTTCCCAAGAACTTCTCCTTCGTAATGGTCACTGCACTCACCGCTGCCCTCTGGTTCTCCTGGAGCTCTGGCATCCCACTGGTATCTTCCACCGTGAAGACTGATGCAAAGTAACTATTCAGTTCATCTGCCATTTCTTTGTTTCCTATTATTACTTCTCCAGTCACATTTTCTAGTGGTCCAATGTCTATTTTTGCCTCTCTCTTACCTTTTATATATTTAAAAAATCTCTTCCTATCTTCCTTTATATTACTAGCTAGCTTGCACTCGTACTACATCTTCTCCCCCCTTATTGCTTTTTTAGTTGTCCTCTGCTCGCTTTTAAAGGCTTCCCAATCCTCTGGTTTCCCATAGTACCCGCCACTTTGTATGCTTTTTCTATAGCCCTTATGCTGTCCTTGACATCCCTCGTCAGCCATAGATGCCTTGTCCTCCCTTAGCATGTTTCCTCCTCCTTGGGATGAATTTCTGTTGTGCCTCCCTAATAACCTCCAAAAACTCCTGCCATTGCTGTCCCACTGTCTTCCCTGCTAGGCTCCTTCACCAATCAGCTCTTGCCAGCTCCTCCCTCATGTCATTGTAGTTACCCTTATTTAATTGTAATACCATTACATCTGATTGCAGCTTCTCCCTCTCAAACTGCAGGGTAAATTCTATTATATTGTGGTCACTGCTCCCTAAGGGTTCCTTCACCTTAAGTTCCCTAATCAAGTCTGCCTCATTACACATCACCAAATCCAGAATTACCTGTTCCCTAGCAGGCTCTGTCACAAGCTGCTTCAAAAATTATATCTTAGACATTCCACAAATTCCCTTTCTTGGGATCCACTACCAACCTGCTTTTCCCAGTCCACCTGCATATTGAAGTTCTCCCATGATTATTGTAATATTGCCTTTTTTACATGCCTTTTCTGTCTCCTGATTTATTTTCTGCCCCACATCTTGACTACTGCTAGGATGCCTGTACATAACTCCCATCAGGGTCTTTTTACCTTTGCGATTCCTCAACTCTACCCACAGAGATTCTATGCCTTCGATCCTATATCGCTCCTTGCTATCGATTTAACTTCATTCCTTACTAACAATGCAACACCCCCCCCCCTTTGCCCATCTGTCTGTATTTCAATAGAACATATATCCTTGGATATTTAGATCCCAGCCCTTATCCCCTTGCAGCCACATCTCTGTGATGCCCACAACATTGGACCAGCCAATTTCAATGTGCGCAACAAGCTCATTTACCTTGTTCCGTATACTGCGCGCAGTACAACACCCTCAATCCTGCATTGGCCACCTCCCTTTTCACACTCTCCTCAGTCACTGTACCCTGTACTGTGGCCCTTTTTGATGTTTAACTATGGCTTCTCTGCCTTACACTTTCCCCCTTACAGCTTTTTGTTTCTGGCCCCGTTTTACTTCCCTCCGACATCCTGCATCGGTTCCCATCCCCTTGCTACATTAGTTTAAACCCTCCCCAACAGCACTAGCAAACACTCCCCCAGGACATCGGTTCCAGTCCTGCCCAGGTACAGAACGTCCGGTTTGTACTAGTCCCACCTCCCCCAGAACCGGTTCCAATGCCCCAGGAATTTGAATCCCTCCCTCTTGCACCATCTCTCAAGCCACGCATTCATTCCTACTCTGACTAGCTCGTGGCACTGGTGGCAATCCTGAGATTACTACCTTTGAGGTCCTACTTTTTAGTTTAACTCCTAACTCAAGGTCTAAGGTCAATGGATAAATAATGGATAGAACAGCAGGTCAATGGATAAAACTGCAGAGCTCTTGAGGGGATTTTTTTTTTGTCTGGCTCCGAGCCCGCCATGGTGCACGGCCCGGCCGCTGGAGGTCACCGCCGTGCGCATTCGTGGCCTCTGACCCGGAAGTGCGAGGGCCCGGAAGCAAAAGCTGCAAGATTCACTCCGGGTCACTGCTAGCCCCTTGCAGGGCTATGAATTCGTCTAACTTTTTTCAAGGAATTTCAGGAGTAAAACTCCAGCGTTTTTACGCCGGCATAGGGACATAGTCTCATTTTGGGAGAATCCAGCCCCTTATCTTTCTGATATCTGTAAGATATCAAACCAAACAAAATTGTCTTGGATAGTCTTATGGCAGTTCTTTAATAATTGCAAGTCTTCCGCATTATCCAGTTTATCACTGTTCATAGCCTGCAATCTATTTTTGAGAAAAGCACTGAGGGAAATGGAAATTCTATTCTGATGTAATATGGAGTGTTCTCCTGAACCTATAATTAAGATACACTCTTGAGTTGGTGTAGGCGGAGTTTTATTTGCTAACTAACCTGTGATCTGAACCAGGAAATTTATTTATTCATTCTGTGGCTCTGATATCATCGACATGATAAATATTCAACTCACCACGAAGCAAACAAAGTGTTTCAATTCATAGCCTAAAATGTAGAAAGGAATAATTTGCATTATACAGGCGCCTCAGAACATCACAAAACAGAATCTATAAAAATATTTTTGAAGTATTAGGCAAACGTCTTCTACCTGAACAGGTTTGATTTCTGACATGAATGGCAAAAAGCTTATGACAAGACTAACTGAGCCAAACCAAAGAACTTCCACATGTCAGGTTTAGTACCATTGGTGATCACACACATGCTTTGATCGTTAAAAATAACATTTTAACATTTTTGTTTTCACGCCAATGATAAGAAATGGGTATTCTATAAAGGCTGCACTGAATAGTCACAACAACTTTTTAATCATGATCAGTTTGATACAAAAGAAATTATTTCATCAAAATTGTTTCAAGAGTT
Organism: Scyliorhinus torazame; assembly: GCF_047496885.1. Classification (NCBI taxonomy): domain Eukaryota; kingdom Metazoa; phylum Chordata; class Chondrichthyes; order Carcharhiniformes; family Scyliorhinidae; genus Scyliorhinus; species Scyliorhinus torazame. The sequence goes on from NC_092727.1 coordinate 96,177,418, forward strand.
TTCTAAAAATATACATTTACTCATTGCTCTGGATTTTAACAGTGTCGTAAGGACAGCACGGCCATTTAAAAATGGTGATACCTTATGCAAATAAAGATTGAGCCATTGACAAAGAGATCACAGAAATAATAGCTTCTTATACCACCATAAAGCTGTCAATTAATCAAAGTTTTCAATCCTTTTATGGGCATCTTGGCTCTCATCCAAGCCTCATTATGCATGTTCAGCTGACAGCCCAAACTCTCATAGGATTATGTGGATGAGTCAGTTTACACGGCTGCACAGAAATAGTGACTATTCTTGATTGACATCTCTGAGTAAAAGATGTTATTTTTTCAGTGATCTGGGGCGAAATTCTCCCCCAACGGCGCGATGTCCGCCGACTGGCGCCAAACACGGCGCCAATCAGACGGGCATCGCGCCGGCCCAAAGGTGCGGAATGCTCCGCACCTTTGGCGGCCTAGCCCCAACATTCAGGGGCTAGGCCGACGCCGGAGGGATTTCCGCCCCGCCAGCTGGCGGAAATGGCGTTTGTTGCCCCGCCAGCTGGCGCGCAAATGCGGCGCATGCGCGGGAGCGTCAGCGGCCGCTGACAGTTTCCCGGCACATGCGTGGGAGCGTCAGCGGCCGCTGTCAGTTTCCCGCGCATGCGCCGTGGGGAGAGTCTCTTCCGCCTCCGCCATGGTGGAGGCCGTAGCGGAGGCGGAAGGGAAAGAGTGCCCCCACGGCACAGGCCCGCCCGCGGATCGGTGGGCCCCGATCGCGGGCCAGGCCACCGTGGGGGCACCCCCCGGGGTCAGATCGCCCCGCGCCCCCCCCCCCCAGGACCCCGGAGCCCGCCCACGCCACCTGGTCCCGCCGGTAAATACCAGGTTTGATTTACGCCGGCGGGACAGGCAATTTCTGGGCGGGACTTCGGCCCATCCGGGCCGGAGAATCCAGCGGGGGGTCCCGCCAACCGGCGCGGCCCGATTCCCGGCCCTGCCCAATCTCCGGTACCGGAGACTTCGGCGGGGGCAGGGGCGGGATTCACGGCGGCCTACGGCCATTCTCCGACCCGGCGGGGGGTCGGAGAATGACGCCCCTGTTTTGTCAATGGTTCACTGTTTATCTACACAAGATTAAGATGATAAGTTCATAAAGCTTCTGTTATTGATGCTTTAATGGACTGGTGATTGAAACTTTAATAGGGTTCTATGACCATCTTTTTTTTTTCAAAATAGTTATGAATGGGTGTTTTTTTAAAAGAGTTTCACACATTTCTGGAGAAAAAATGCTGGAAAATCTCAGCAGGTCTGGCAGCATCTGTAGGGAGAGAAAAGAGCGAACGTTTCGAGTCCGGTGACCCTTTGTCAACTTTGACAAAGAGTCATCGGACTCAAAACATTGAGCTTTGACAAAGAGTCATCGGACTCGAAACGTTAGGTCTTTTCTCTCCCTGCAGATGCTGCCAGACCTGCTGAGATTTTCCAACATTTGCTCCTTGGTTTCAGATTCCAGCATCCGCAGTAATTTGCTTTTATCACACATTTCTATGTGGGTGAGAATTTATTGTGCTGGATTTTTCGGCCTCTTTCACTGGCAAAATCTTCCAGTCGCGGGAAGGTGACCCCCCGCGGTGGGTGCCCAGCAGCAGGATGGGCAGGCCATGCAAAATGCTGTAGACTTCAGCGGGACTGGAAGATCCTTCCAATGGCCAATGGCACGCCACCTATGACGTGGGAAAATTAGTGTGGGGGGCAGTCATGGAAGGGTCATGTGTTGTATGGAGGATACAATGAGTGGCCATTGTGGTGGGTGGGGGAAAGAATTTGTCATAATATACACCAGTATATCATGCTGCAGCCACACACACACACACTGATGGACATGCAGTGGGACCAATCAGCATACACAACACCGCAGCCAATCACCAGTGAGAGCACATGAGCTATAAAGACAGGGGACAGGAGAGTTCCCGCTCATTCTAGTAGCAGCCAGCTCGGAGCACAGAGCTCACAGCCTGCAACACAGACATTCACCATGTGCTGAGTGCATCACCTGGTTAGGACTAGGCAAGGGTCAACAGTTAAAGCTGGTATTGCATTTACCCACAGTTCAAGTATGTTAATATAGTTGCACCACTTCCAGTGTTGGTGACCTGTTTGTGATCCAGAACACCCAACACATCATGGTACAAGGAGTGGTTGCATACTAGCACTTCTGAGAACCACCTGCAACTAATCAGCATTCCGGCATCCTGAAGTATGGAGAACATCAACCCGCCGCCGCCGCCGCTCCGCATCGCCGGCAATCTCGGGGTCAATTGGAAGATTTTTAAACAGCGCTTCCAGCTCTTCCTCGAAGCCACGGAGAGGGAGAATGCCTCGGACACCAGGAAGATTGCTCTGCTCCTCTCCACGGCCGGGCAACACGCCATGCACATCTTTAGCTCCCTCACATTCGCCGACGACGAGTACAAGACAAAGTACAAGACGGTTCTCCTCAAATTCGACACCCACTTCAGCATAGAGGTCAATGAAAGCTTCGAAAGATACCTATTCCAGCAGCGCTTGCAGGGTAAGGACGAGCCTTTCCAATCCTTTTTAACACACCTCCGCATCCTTGCGCAGTCCTGCGGCTACAGGCCCACCTCCGACTCCATGATGCGCGACCAGATCGTATTTGGTTTTCTGTCGGACCCCCTGCGTCAGCAGCTCCTCAAAATTAAGCAACTCACCCTAGCGACTGCCATCGAGACCTGTGTCCTACATGAAAATGCCACCAGCCTGTACTCCCACATACAGGCAGCTGAAACGGCGCAGCAAGGTCCCCACGAGGCGGAACGGGTCCAAACAATTGAACACCTCCAAGGCTGCAGCCTGGATGAGGGCGGCCATTTCGCAAGCTTTTCGCGGCCTCCCGCGCTTGTACGCGCCAAACGAGGGGACGGTGACGTGGAGGAACGTGATGCGCAGGCGCGCACCACGCAGGACGGTGCTGCAACGAGCGTACTGATGCCACGACGTGCGGCAACTGTGGCTCCGCCCATTTAAAGCGGCAATGTCCTGCAAAATCACGCCAATGCCACTATGCTGCCTGCTGTCGAGCAGCTCAGCCTGCTAATTCGCATCGCTTCAGCCAGCCTTGCAGGAACGTTCGGGCGATTCAACCCACGTTCACCGAGTCCGATTCCGACTTCCCGCAGATCAGTGACACCGAGGACCCGAGGGAGCCTTTTCAAGTCGCTGTTAAAGAACAGGCTGTCCCCGAATCAAAACCACCAGCCGTTGTCGGTGCACAGCATTGATCCAGACGACGAGTGGTGTGCCACCCTGACGTTCAACCGATCCCAGATATGATTCCGCCTGGACACTGGTGCTTCCGCTAATCTCCTAGCATGGTCAGACTTTCAGACCCTTGGGGTTAACCATTCTTCCGTTGACCTGGCAACTAGTGGACTACAATGACAACGTCATTCCTGCTACCAGTTCATGCCAACTCGAAGTGACGCACAACTCGCGAAAAGCCACCCTTCCCTTCGAGATCGTGGGCTCCTCAAAGGACTCTCTGCTAGGCGCACAGGTGTGAAAACTCCTAAAACTCGTTCAATGAGTACACTCTCTCTCTCCAGAGGACACGGCTGCCTTCCAGGATGCGGACTTCAGGGCGCAACTCAATGCCATCATCGACCAGCACCGCAACGTTTTCGAAGGCATGGGCACGCTTCCATACACTTACAAAATCCTGCTCAAACAAGACGCCACGCATGTGGTTCATGCACCTCGCAGAGTCACAGCACCCCTCAAGGACCGCCTCAAGCAGCAGCTGCAGGACCTCCAGGGCCAAGGAGTGCTCTCCAGAGTGACGGAACCAACCGACTGGGTCAGTTCCATGGTGTGCGTAAAGAAGCCTTCCGGCGTGCTCCGGATCTGCATTGACCCAAAGGATCTGAATCGCAACATAATGAGGGAGCATTACCCTATCCCCAAGTGCGAGGAGATCACGTGCGAGATGGCTCGGGCCAACATCTTCACCAAACTTAACGCCTCGAAAGGATCCTGGCAAATTCAACTAGACAGGGCCAGCAGAAAGCTGTGTACCTTTAATACCCCGTTTGGCAGATACTGCTACAACAGGATGGCGTTTGGGATTATAACGGCATCAGAAGTAATCCACTGGATCATGGAGCAAATGATGGAGGGCATTGAGGGTGTGCGCGTCTATGTTGACGACATCATCATTTGGTCCACCACCCCACAGGAGCATATCAGTCACCTCCAGCGCGTTTTCTAACAAATACGGGACCAAGGCCTTCGCCTCAACAGAGCCAAATGTTCCTTCGGCCAGACGGAACTCAAGTTCCTAGGGCACCATATCTCCCGGTTGGGTGTGCGGCCGGATGCAGACAAGGTGGCAGCCATCACGGCCATGCAGAACCCAGCGGATAAGAAGGCAGTCCTCCGATTTTTGGGCATGGTCAACTTCCTGGGGAAGTTCATCCCCAACCTCGCCTCCCATACCACAGCTCTCCGGAACCTGGTCAGGAAGACGACAGACTTCCAATGGCTTCCCGCCCACGAGCGCGAATGGGAAGAGCTTAAGACAAGGCTTACCACGGCCCCGGTATTGGCATTTTTTTATCCCATGAAGGAAACAAAAATTTCAACGGATGCCAGCCAGTCCGGCATTGGGGCGGTACTCCTGCAACGCGATGAGGCCTCATCATGGGCCCCTGTTGCATATGCGTCACGTGCCATGACCCCCACGGAACAGCGCTACGCGCAGATCAAAAAGGAGTGCCTGGGACTGTTGACTGGGGTCGATAAATTTCATAATTATGTGTACGGCCTCCCCCAATTCACTGTTGAGACCATCGCCCGCTGGTCAACATTATACAAAAAGACCTGAATGATATGACCCCTCGCCTCCAGCGCATTCTGCTTAAACTCCGGCGGTACGATTTCCAGCTCCTATACACCCCGGGCAAGGACCTGATCATAGCCGACGCTCTGTCCAGGGCAGTCAACACCCCGTGTGACCCAGAGGGGTTTGTCTGCCAGGTTGACGCCCATGTGGCCTTCACGGCCTCCAATCTGCCGGCCACGGATGAACGCCTTATCCACATTCGCCACGAGACTGCGGCTGACCCCCTACTACAGCGTGTCATGTGCCACATGATGGACGGGTGGCTCAAGGGCCAATGCCCGCAGTTCTACAATATCAGAGACGATCTGGTAGTCGATGGTGTCCTCCTGAAGCTGGACCGCATCGTGATCCCGCACAGCATGCGCCAGCTCGTTATGGAACAGCTACACGAGGGCCATCTTGGCGTGGAGAAGTGCCGACGGAGGGCCCGAGAGGCTGTGTACTGGCCCGGCATCAATGAGGACATCACCAACACAGTGCTCAACTGCCCCACCTGTCAGCGGTTCCAGCCGGCCCAACCACGTGAGACCCTACAGCCCCATGAGTTGGTCACGTCCCCTTAGTCTAAGGTAGGCGTTGACCTGTTCCATGCGCTCGGCAGGGACTATGTTCTGATTGTAGACTATTTTTCGAACTACCCGGAGGTCGTACGCCTGCACGACATCACATCATCGGCGGTCATCTGTGCCTGTAAGGAGACCTTTGCTCGTCACGGCATCCCACTCATTGTGATGTCAGACAATGGCCCCTGCTTCGTGAGCCAGGAATGGTCCAACTTTGCCAGCAGGTACAACTTTGTGCATGTGACATCCAGTCCCCTGCACCCCCTTCCAATGGCAAGGTGGAAAAGGGCGTCCACATCGTCAAACGGCTCCTCTGCAAGGCTGCCGATGCAGGATCCGACTTCTACCTCGCCTTGCTGGCCTATCGTTCGGCCCCACTCTCCACGGGCCTGTCGCCAGCCCAGCTGCTCATGGGTTGCACCCTCAGGACCACGGTGCCATCCATTCACGTCCCAGACCTCGACCACGTTTCGGTCCTTCAGCGGATGCAACAGTCTCGTGCACAACACAAGGCGGCGCATGACGCTCGGGCGACTGATCTCCCTGCTCTGGCGCCGGATGACAACGTCCGCATCCATCTTCCGGAGGGTGGCTGGACTGCAACTGCTGTGGTTCTTCGGCAGGTGTCTCCCCGCTCGTTCCTGGTTCGTCTGCCAGATGGTTCCATTCGCCGCCGCAATCGGCGTGTCCTTCGTCTCATGCCAAGCTCACTACGTGATCCTCCACCGGTGCCACGCCCTCCTGTTGTCCCCAACCTGGACTATGTGGAGATTCCGAATACTCTGCATCCTCCTCACTCTGCCGTGGCCCAGCCCGTTCCTCAGCCGGTGGCTCCTGACCCACCCTTGAGGCGGTCAACCAGAATTGGTCGTCCACCCCAGAGACTTGATTTAAGAGTCTTTGATCTGTTCTGTTATCCTGTTTCATCGTTCCAGTAGTTTGTATAGAATGTTCATTTCGTTGTTGGTGTGACACCCTGGGCGTCATTCTCCGCCGGCGGGAGTCTCCGTTCTGCCGGCACCGGGGGGTTTCCCGACGGCGTGGGGCTGCCCCACAATGGGAAACCCCATTGACCGGCCGGTGTTACGGAGACCCCCGCCGGCCGGTCGGCGCAGAAATGTGGCGGGGCGGGTAGGAGAATTTCGCCCCCTATTTCTCTGCACCAGGCACCTTCCCGTGTAAATAGATTAGCCTCATGTACATAGTCATGTAAATATCACGCACACGCATAGTCGGGTACATTCACTACACGATATTTATTGTCACGCAGACACATGTTCTTTATATAAAAGGGGGGGATGTCATAATATACACCAGTATATTATGGTGCAGACACACACACACTGATGGACATGCAGTGGGACCAATCAGCATACACACCACAGCAGCCAATCACCAGTGAGAGCACATGCACTATAAGGACAGGGGACAGGAGAGTTCCCGCTCATTCTAGTAGCAGCCAGCTCGGAGCACAGAGCTCACAGCCTGCAACACAGACATTCACCATGTGCTGAGTGCATCACCTGGTTAGGACTAGGCAAGGGTCAACAGTTGAAGCTGGTATTGCATTTACCCACAGTTCAAGTATGTTAATATAGTTAACCTTATAATAAAATAGAGTTGCACCACTTTCAGTGGTGATGCAGAACACCCAACACATCAGACTTGACATTGAGTTGGCATGGGAGCATGGTGGTGGCATGGAAACTGGGTAGGGGGTGATGGGGTGTGAGGGAAGGGGGTCTAAAATGTAAGAAAACAAAGAACTGAAGCGGGCCTTATAACCAGCCTGCCTCGTCATTCAGATACCCATGTGGCCAGTATTTATTGAGGGTCAGCAGGCCCAACCAGACCCCAACGCTCCCAGGGTAAAGGTGAGGTTGGATAGGATGCTTTCTACCAAGCTGCATCTGCCGACGTAGGAAAGTTTCTGAATCAATCTAATCGCCTGATCTGCGAAAATCTAGCCGAATATCTCCTTATCACCCTGAGCACATTACTTTGCAACGATATTTGTAAAAGGACTGTCATTTTATTCCAGTAGTTAGCCTCTAAAGGAATCCTCCTCGGTGTTGTTGAGCCGGGAAGACATTCAATTTGACACTTTGCTATTTTTCACAACACAACAGCTTATGTTACAGAACACCTGGGAAGAAATAACACCAGCAGCTTACATTTATATAGAACTTTAAAATAGAGTTGGTCTTTAATCTATCCACTATCTACTTTGGATGACTTCTGACAGCTTGAAACAGCTCAATATCCCAAGCTACTTTCATAAGCAATGTTAGCAAAATGATGTCCCTCTTGAGCAATTGCACCCGATGGAGCAGGAAGACAAGTTGGTATGATCAAGTTGATCAATAGCGACAACTTTGCAATGTTAGAGACTGACCAAATTTCTTACAATTTACATCATGGAGGAAGTAGCTTTATTGTGTCTTTGCTTTGTGACAATCGGCTGCTGCGTTTCCCACCTAACCTATGGTCGTGACTATACTTTAAAAGTGGTTCTTTGCCTAAATTGCTTTGGGCCTCCATGAGGCTGTGAATGACAACACATCGAAGCCAGTTCTTTTCTTACTTCTTGCATATCAGAGAAGTAACATGAAGGTGAAGACATAAACATTATGATGAACTGCTCCCAGCTGGGTGGGGAACAGAGACATCGACAGCACAAATAGCCCGTCTTCCCCAAATAAAGACTTTTACTTCCAGAAACTGAGCTGTAGCATCATGACATTTAATTTTGATTTTAGGGGACTTTTTCTAGAGGCGGGGGGGGGGGGGGGGATTTCCCACCCTTCCCACCCCTTTTTCAGCCGGCGGTGGGGATGGAGAATAGAGGGGGCAGTCCCAAAACGGCTTTCGCACCAGTGGGATTTCCACGCTCGATTGTCCCTGCCCCCGCCAGTGGCATAACAGGGTTACCGCCACGCAATGATGGTAACTCCATTTCAACTCATTTAAATATTAGCGGGCCTCCTCCCTGGAAAATGCCCCCATGTATGAAAATCAGGCCACCGGGACTCCCGAGTGGTTGACACAAATAGGGAAACGGCGAAGACAACCCACTGGGGCGCACAGGTAAGTACAGCCTCAGGGAGGGAGGTCATGTCTGGACAGGGCGCTAGCAGTGTCAGGGCGCATTGTCCGAGGGGTCTTCTGTTGGGGAGTTTCGGGATGGGAGGTTCCCAGGAGAATGGGAATTCCACATCTGTGGGGGCGGCAGGATTGTCCCCTGAAGGGGTGGGTGTTCCGTGTCCGTGGAGGGGGGGAGGGTCTTTCTTTTACTTTTCAAAAAAGGGCACCCCAATTTGTGAGGAGCCAAGGTTGCTGATGCCTTGGGTTCATTCAGAGTCCGCCCGTCAGCGTGACGTCGTGGGACCTGCGCCCAAGATTTGTTTTGACTGAGTGTCAAAAAATATAGTGGGAAAAGCCAGCAGTGGAACTGGCGGGCCACACACCGCCTTTCTCACCCGAGTTGACACTTAGTCAAAAGATGAGAACTTTATGTGCAGATAGTGCTTTGAAGTATTGAAGTCTCCAAACAATTAGAAGTTTTATATTTTCAGGACCAATTATTATCTCAATTGCTTTTTTTAGAAAACCGTACAAAATATTGCACTGCCAGTTAATACTGTTCAAAGCCCCGCAATCTAATTGGATTTTCTTGTATTGATGGCCATGGGCCAGATGTCCACGGAGTGCCAATCCGAGCCGGATTTCCATTCCACTCCTACTTTCTTACTGGGATATCATCTTGATCCTGTCTCGCCCAAGCTTCCAACACAGACCGGACGAGAGTTGTGCAGGGCAGCACACTGCTGAGGTCCTTTGCTGATCCATGCAGAGTCGTACAGGAGGAGTCCATGATCCCTCTTTTACAGCTCTGCCTGCTGCAAATCAGGTTGTTATAAAGATCCAGCTGATTTCAAGCCAGGTTTGTCAAGTAAGTGGTTAGAATTTGGTGGGGGGAGGTGGGGGTTCAACAGTCATGTGGGGTGCGGTGGGTTGGACAGTGTTGGGCGGGGGGGGGGGGTCAGACCGTGTTGGGAGGGTCAGACATTATTGAGGGGGTTGGACAGTCGGGGGAGGGAGCTGTACAGTTGGGGGCGTAGGACATTGTGGGATGGTCAAACAATGTTGGCAGGGTCAGACAGTACCGGAGGGGGTTGGACAGTCAGGGGGGTGGGGGGTGTTGAACAGTCAGGGTAGGGGGTCAAACAGTCAGTGGGGAAGGGGCTTGGACAGTCGGGTTATTTGGCCGTCGGGGAGGCTGAGCTGTCCCATGTTTGGTGGGGTGTCCTATGGATGGGGGTTTAGTCAGGAGTGGGGCAGCCCCTGAGGTTCTGGTGGGGGAGGGGCCCCCTGTGGGGGTTTGTGTGGTTCTGTGCAATAGTTAGGAGTGGTTTTAATTCTTCTAATTTTTTTCTCGGTAATATCATGTAACACAGTTGGTACCATGTGAAGTTTTGCAATTTTTATCGCATTTTCAGATGGTTTCCAGTGCAAGACAATTGCCCATCGGAAGTTTGAACTTCCCAGACAGTTGCTTTGCAATCCTTACATGAGAACTTTTGGGGGAAGATGTGAGGTACTGAGGATAATTTTGGGATAACCCCTCCGTTCCACCCCCCTCCCCTGCCGTTAAACAGCTCCATAATCACAGTTCTGTTACAATCATCATTGGGTAAAATTCATTCCTTCAGACAGGGAAATATTCAAAGATGCAGTGCATTAAACCAAAATGGAATTTGTAAAGTACGGTTGGCAATATCCACATGTAGTTAGCCATTTTCTGCAGTGTTAAGTTGGAATTGCAGTTTGAATATAATTGACATAATCAACATACTATTTTCTAGCAAAAAGATGCCAATATCACTCCTGGTGTCACATCTAATAGAACTTCCAGAAAAGTTTCAGCGGAACTCTAGCTTAAAAAAAATTGTTGCACCAGTTTCTTCACGAGGAACAGAACCATTTCTGTTCTGCAATATTGCTACATGCAAAAAATGTTGGTTATTTATGTTGCTTATGAGATAAAACTGCCGGAAACCTCTATTCATTTGCATCACTTTCCCCCCACACAAAAGACCAGCTCACAAAGGTTTGCTGTATTTGTGTGAATAATGTGCTGGTGTAGACATGCACCTGAAAAAAGGGTGACGCAGCATGACCTGAAGTCAACATTTATGAAATGTAATGGCAGATAAACAATAGCACTTGAAGAATTTACATTTGGATTAAATTTTTTTAAATAATTGTAATTGTAATTGTAAAACTTGCCACTCCCACATTGATTCTGTATACACCTCTCGCTACCTCAGGAAGGCAGACAGCATTATCAGAGACCCCACCCACCCAGGCATTGCCTTCTTCCAGAAGGTACAAAAGTCTGAAGACTCGCACATTCGGACATAGGAACAGCTTCTTCCCCACAGCTACTAGACTCCTCAACGACTCCCCCTCGGACTGATCTGTTCCCTGTAAGAACACTATTCACGACGCCCTATGCTGTTCTTGCTCATGTATTTGCTTTGTTTGCTTTGTTTGGCCCCTTGTTCCGCACTGTAACCAATCACTGTTTCGACGATGTACCATTTGTCAATGTTCCCTGTTGATTATTCTTGTGTCTACTATGTACGTACTGTGTACGTTCCTCCTCGGCCGCCTGCAGAAAAATACTTTTCACTGTACTTCGGTATATTTGACAATAAATCGAATCAAATCATATAATTCGCAATCATTGCACTCTTTAACATATAGTGGTCGGTTGCGACCATTTTCCTTCATGTGGTGTTGGTATTTGTCACTTAACAAACCTGCGCCGTACTATGCAGGCTATGCTGTTGTGCGATTGAGTATCCACGCACCTTAGCAGGAACATTGTTCGCAATTAATATTTATTCCTTTATGGAATAAAACAAAACACAAGAAAAATGATCCAACTGTGGCTAACAAGAAAAGTTAAGGATAGCATTAAACTAAAGTGTAAGGGCTCATCCTGTTGATTCCCTTATTTCTTATTTATTTTACTTTGTCCTTATCATCTTGGGGTCCATAGATCTTTAATGGAGACGTATCTTTAAGTCGAGCAAGGGAAATGAGGAACTCGAAAGTTGCAAAATAGTACACTGTGCTATGAAGATTTAGATTTTGAACAGAAGAACTCGGACTTTATGGCACCTGAGAGATTGGAGAGATTCGGTTTGATTGGTTGGCTGGTGGCCAATACATTGGACAGGGACCATATTCTTCCTGGCAACAGACAGTGATTGGGCCTGCCAGGTGGGGATTTTTCCAGAGAATCTGGCAGAAAGCGCCTAGATGCCGAGAGGAGAGGCGGTGTTTTCCTCTGTCCTTCTCCCAAATATTTTCTGCCTATCATTTGTGAGCCTGAGCGAAATCCGGAGACCCTGATGAGTCTGCACAGAAATACATTACAGACTGAAAGCGGCACGGTGGCACTGTGGTTAGCACAGCTGCCTCACAGTGGCAGGGACCCGGGTTCAATTCCGGCCTTGGGTGACTGTGTGGTGTTTGCATTTTCTCCCTGTGTCTGCGTGGGTTTCCTGGGGGTGGTCCAGTTTCCTCCCACAGTCCAAAGATGTGCAGGTTAGGCCATTCCAAATTGCCTTAGTGTCCAGGGATGTGCGGGTTAGGTGGGATTATGGGATTGCAGGGATAGGGCGGGAGCCTGGTTAGGCTGCTCTTTCAGAGGGTTGGTTCAGACTCAATGGGCCAACATTGAACATAGAACACACAGTACAGAAGGAGGCCATTCGGCCCATCGAGTCTGCACTGACCCACTTAAGCCCTCATTTCCACCCTATCCCCATAAACCCAATAACCCCTCCGAACCTTTTTGGTCACTAAGGGCAATTTATCATGGCCAATGCACCTAACCTGCACATCTTTGGACTGTGGGAGGAAACCAGAGCACATGGAGGAAACCCACGCAGATACGGGGTGGACGTGCAGACTCTGCACATACAGTGACCCAGTGGGGAAACGAACCTGGGACAGTGTCCCGAAAGACGAGATTATTAGGTGAATTGGACATTCTGAATTCTCCCTTTGTGTACCAGAACAGGCGCAGGAGTGTGGCGACTCAGGGATTTTCACAGTAATTCCATTGCAGTGTTAGTGTGAGCCTAATTGTGACAATAATAAAGACTATTATTATTAAATTTACACACCAGGGGCGTCATTTTCCGACCCCCCGCCGGGTCGGAGAATGGCCGTTGGCCGCCGTGAATCCCGCCCCCGCCGAAGTCTCCGGTACCGGAGATTGGGCGGGGGCGGGAAAAGGGCCGCGCCGGTCGGCGGGACCCCCCGCTCAATTCTCCGGCCAGGATGGGCCGCAGTCCCGCCCAGAAATTGCCTGACCCGCTGGCGTAAATTAAACCTGGTATTTAGCGGCGGGACCAGGTGGCGTGGGCAGGCTCCGGGGTCCTGGGGGTGGCGTGGGGCGATCTGACCCTGGGGGGTGCCCCCACAGTGGACTGGCCCGTGATCAGGGCCCACCGATCCGCGGGCGGGCCTGTGCCGTGGGGGCACTCTTTCCCTTCCGCCTCCGCCACGGCCTCCACCATGGCGGAGGCGGAAGTGACTCTACCCACTGCGCATGCGCGGGAACCTTTCAGTGGCTGCTCACGCTCCCGCGCATGCGCCGGGAAACTGTCAGCGGCCGCTGACGCTCCCGCGCATGCGCCGCATTTCCGTGCCAGCTGGCGGGGCAACAAACGCCATTTCCGCCAGCTGGCGGGGTGGAAATCCCTCCAGCGCCGGCCTAGCCCTTCAATGTTGGGGCTAGGCCGCCAAAGATGCACCTTTGGGGCGGCGCAATGCCCGTCTGATTGGCGCCGATTTGGGCGCCAGTCAGCGGACATCGGGCCGTTGGGGAGAATTTCGCCCCTGGTGACTATAGTTTTTGAGCAGCCAAAGACTTTTGTTTTTTTTTAAATTCAGAGTTAATTTCAACTGTGTTGTGACTCTGGGTCATGTGGGGCTGGAATTGACTGTGCACTAACCCATGGTGTGGTAACAAAAGGAAGAAGCTTATAATGTTCTCAAAAAGAGTGGTGAGGCTGAGGATTGGGAAGATTTTAGAATTCAGCAAAAGATGACCAAGAAATTGATAAAGAAAGAGAAAATAGAAAATGTGAATAAACTAGCAAGCAGCATAAAACAGGTTGTAAAGTCTTTCAAAGATAGATAAAAGGGAAGAACTGAGCAAAAGTAAACATGTCTCCTGTCTGAGACACGAGAAATAATGGGCAATATGGAATTGGCAGTGACATTAAATAAATAATTTCTAGCTGTCTAGATAGAAGGCACAAAATAAATCAATAAATAATGGGGAATCGAGGTCTGGTGAGAATGACAGACAAGAAATAATCCTGGAGAAGTTAACGGATGGATCTTCAAGTCAACAAATCCCACAAAACTGATGAATCACATCTTGGTTTTTGAAAAGAGGTGACCACAGAGAAAGTGTGTGCATGGGTTTTAATCTTCCAAAAGTCCCTGGCTTCTAGAACAATTCCTGTGGATTGGAAGGTAACAAATTGCTATTCAAGAACGGAGGGAGAAGGAAATTGTAGGCAGTAGCAGAAGCTTGCTTTCACAGCTGCAGCTTGGGCACAATGAGCTGGAGATACACCGCTTGAGGTCTGTGTTCAGCTCAATGACAGGGAAGTGTTTCTTGATTCTTTGTGACGTCTTATAATTAGGACTGGCCGATGTGAATGGAAAGTATGCCTCAACATCTCAAGAATGTGGTGGCACAAATTATACTAATTCTCACTATTAATGTATTGGCATCACTTCTATTTTGACCACACTCTGCATTATCTGATCAAACATTGATTTTAAGTGTTATCGTAAGATTGCAGGAATTTTCTTCCATGGTGGAAACGTGCTTTAATTACAGCTTCCCCGGCATCTCTGGTTCCGCTCTACCCACTCCACCTCCCCCAACCCCCCGCCTTACTGCTGCCTTCTCTCCAACCCACCCTCCCACTCTTTGCCCCCCCCCCCACCCCCACCCCCCCCCCCCCCCCCCTCCACACCCCCTCTCACCACCTCTTTACTCCTGGCTCCTCTCAACTCCAGCTCCTCAGTTCTTCATCAAGTGATGTTTCCAACATTGGCGAGACTGAGGAAGCAGACTGGAGAGGATCTGAGAGTGCGGGAGGGGAGCTGGGCCTGTGTGTGGCGGAGAGGGATTGGGATTGTGCCAAGAAATGGAGCGGGAGGGTGGGGCATCTGAGGACTGCAGGTATGTTAACACTCACATGGTGTTTGCACTGGCCAGCTCACTAACTCTTACTGTCCCAGAGGCTGGGTCCCGAGAGAGCGGGAAAACTGGTGCCCTCTGGCTTTATAGTGGCCATGTCCTGTCTGGTGATTGGCTGCTCTGTTCTGTGTGCTTACTGGTCATCCTGTGTGTCAATCACTGCCTGTCTGCACTCCATTATATACATAGATGTATATTATGACACTTGCCTCTGGGTTCCAGTGAGATGCTGAGCCTCTGGACAAGTTTCTCCCAGAGTTGATGCAGGTGATATGACACAGCCGTAACATTCAGGATGGGATGTCAGCAACATTCCAGCCAGTGCATAGCCAATTAGAGGAGTTCCAAAGGCTACGGGTGCAGGAGATGATGTTGACAATGCGTGGCACCAAGGCCAACACTGCTCGGGTAGTGACCGAAGTGGAAAGCCTGGAGCACGATGTGCACATCTTGAGTGGTGGTGTCCAAGGTATGGCTCAGTCTGTGACGACCATGGCCGAGGGCCTTGACATCATGTCCCAGTCACTGAGGGACATGCCGCAGATACAGGTGGACATTGCCAAGGCACTGCAGAGCATGGCCCAGTCACTGAGGACCATCGCTAAGGACACCACGGTGCAGACAATGGTGAGCCACCAGGTCTGGCAGAGCAGATGACTCAGAGGCTTCTAGGGATCACTCCAGCTGCCCCATCATCCCATGGAGACCCCCAAGGCGGTATGGGCACCATGAGGGAGAAAGAAGTGCTGGTTGCCAAACTGGGGCCTGCCACCAAGCAGGCGACGGCAGTCTCCAGTTCTCCTGAATGTCCCCCTTCCTGTCAGCAGCCCATCTCAAGTAGCGGACAGAATAGGCTGGCATGGCGATGTCAGTGACACTGGTAAGTCACCCCCCTCCCCCACCACCACCCCGGCTGCAGGCACTCCAGAGGCCACCGCCAAGGGCATCAAAGGTCACAGGGGTGTAAAGCAGCAGGCTGCCTCCAACTCTGAAGTGCATGCTGGGGACACATCTAGAAGTAGCACTGTGGCAGAAAAGATCAAGAATAGAGAGGATCACTGATTTGGCAAGGGGGGGGGGCACTCTCTCTAGCTGGGGGAAATGGAAATGTCAAATGTTCAAAATTAAAACATGTTATACCTGATACATGTGACGTTTCTGTCACGTTAATCTTCACAGCGGACTGCCTGCACCCCCACCCATTGTTGCCCTACATTCCCCGCCCCCCCACCCCACCCCCCCCCCCCCCACCCCCACCCTGGCTACGTATCTGTGCCATTCTCCATCCAGGAGTTACAGCTGTGCAGGCCCAGCCACATGGCCCAAACTCACTGGAACCAATTCCTGGCATCCACATAATCCACTGATGCAAGAGCAGTTGAAAATCCTTGACTTCCATCGTGTTTAACCTGCAGGGACATGCCAGTTCCACGCAGCACTCACCACACCAGCAACAAAAGCATTAGCAAGCTTCTAAAGTATTTCTTCAACGCCGTCATCACATGGCCTATTTGGATTAGTGTCGTGCAGCAGGTCCCGCAGCATCTTCTTGCTTCAAACAGGATTGTCTTCTGGACTCATACGCCCTCGGAGTCCAGTGTTCCCGGACCCAGGTATCTTAGGAAAAAATGTCCTTCTTTCCGGCTACAGAAAAGGAAGGAAAAACAATGGCTGTCTCCAGGCATCGACAGCCACAAACACAACCTACAGCTGTGAAGTGCTCTCACAACTAACAATGCCAATTCCCCATTAGCAAAAGCAGCCTATAGCTGTGAAGCTAGAGGCTGTTCACAGTCAAAGGGAGTTGAAGTGCCCTTCAGCATAGAGTGGAATGATAGAATCATAGAATTTACAGTGCAGAAAGAGGACATTCAGCCCATCGAGTCTGCACCGGCCCTTGGAAAGAGCACCCTACCCAAGCCCACACCTCCACCCTATTCCGCACCCCCCCCCCCCGCCATGCCCTTGAGCTGCAACCCAGAATAATGGAAATGGCTACTCACCTCCTCAGTTCCCCTCAGCAGTCTTTGTACCAGCTTCACGTTGTTAAAAAGGAGTACTAAACGACTCCCACGTGTTTTCTCGCTGGGGAGCCGGTTTATTCCCGGGAGGCCATTGCATTCGGCTTCAATCTCGCTAATGGGATGTAAATGAATGCAAATGAGGGTTAATGATATTCTTGTCATATTTGGGCGTGATCTGGAACTCGACATCGGGAGCGGGCCGGTTAGATAGCAAACTGATTTACGCATTGATTTGAGCCTTTCCTGCTATTTAATCGGCACGTCCAGATCTGCACCAGGCAGGTGGTTAAATTGCGCCCGTAGTTTCTCCCACTGTACTGTGAAAATATCATTGCAATAATCTATTAACTGCATTTTATCTTATTTTTATTGTGATTTAAGGGAGGATTCCTCATTTATCATCCAATATAAGATTAGCGTAAATTTAGTCCTAACCCGGATTTCTTCAACAAAAAAGTAACCATTAAAGACTAGATAGGTAACACTCCAACGTAAGACTTTAACTTTCTCCTCAACAACTTTAATATTAATACTGCTGCCTTTCCTGATGTACCATGAGGAAAAGACTTGCCTCACAAACACTGCATAAATTAAATGGAAATTGCTGGAAATCTTACTTCGGCTGTTAATGTCTGTCACAAGATCACACTTACTTCACAGCTTTTATAATTGTGTACTGCTGGAAAAAGACTCCATCATATTCAACTTGCTGTTGTCATTGAGTTAACTGTTCAAAGATGAAAATATTGCTCAACAAGTTTATCAGCAGTGCATCTCATCAAGGCAAGTTATTTCAGATTGGAATACATTGGGAAAGCAGTAGATATCAACGTTGCGGTGGATTCGCCACTCGTTGACCCCGCAGTGGGGATTCCGATCGGGTGGAGATTGGGACAGCGTCCAAACCCGTTGCAATGCTCCAATCTCCCATTTGCATGTACTTAAATCTGAATAACAGGCTGGAAGCCTGGGGCGAAATTCTCCTACCCGCCCCGCCACATTTCTGCGCCGACCGGCCGGCGGGAGTCTCCGTAACACCGGCCGCTCAATGGGGTTTCCCATTGTGGGGCAACCCCACGCCGTCGGGAAACCCCCGGGCGCGGGCAAAACGGAGACTCCCGCCGGCGAAGAATGACGCCCCTGATTCTCGACAACCGTAGTTACGCTCCACCCCTCACAGCCGGGAGCCACGTTGACATGGGGCTGGATCTTCCGTTTCAGGGACTATGTCCCCAGGCATCGTGAAAAATGTGGCAATTTACACCAGAAAAACTGGCATCAAAAGGCCACTGGCGGGATTCTCCGAAATGGAGGCAGAGTGTTCGCGCCGTCGTGAACGCCGTCGAGGTTCACGACAGCGCGAAACGGCCCCTATCCCGTCCGATTCAGGGCCCGATAATGGGATAGGAGCGGCGACGCATCATTTACGCGCGCCAGGCCTTTGCGCCGCGTAAAGGCGGCGCCGCATACATGACGCGGCCGGTGCCACATAACTGGCGTCACCCGCGCATGCCGACTCTCCAAGTCGGCCCCGCAAGATGTCTGACGGATCTTGCGGGGCTGCGGAAGAAAGGAGGTCTTCCTTCAGAGAGGCCAGCCCGATGATCGGTGGGCACCGATCGCGGACCAGACCCCATTTGAGGCCACCCCCCGGTGCAGGATCCCCCCTCGCCACCACAGGCCGCCCCCCAGCGTTCCCGCACTGTTCTCGCTGGCAGCGACCAGGTGTGGACGGCGCAGGGTCGAACCCGCCGTTTTGGGCAGGCCGCTCATCCCATCCGGGCCGGAGAATCGCGGGGGTACCTGTGAATCGCCATTTTGGCTGTCGGGCGATTCACTGTACCGCGCCGTGAAAAACGTGATTGTGCCGGTCTGGCTGCTTCCGTGAATCGCGGGAGGGCGTCGGACCGGCGTCGCGGGAATATTTGGTGACCCAGGCGATTCTCCCAACGGCGCGGGAGCGGAGAATCGCACCCCACATATTCACAGCCCGTGCAGGGGGCGAGCAGGGAGCTGTCGTGAGCCTCGCAGCTCCAGCTGCAGATATGGGGCGGGATTCTCCGAAATGGAGGCAGAATGTTCGCGCCGTCGTGAACGCCGTCGAGGTTCACGACGGCGCGAAACGGCCCCTATCCCGACAGATTCAGGGCCCGATAATGGGCTAGGAGCGGCGCCACATCATTTACGCGTGCCAGGCCTTCGCGCCGCGTAAAGGCGGCGCCGCATACATGACGCGGTCGGCGCTGCATAACTGCCGTCACCCGCGCATGTGTGGTTGCCGTCCTCTCCGTGTCCGCCCCCCAAGAAGTTGTCTGACGGATCTTGTGGGGCTGCAGAAGAAAGGAGGTCCTCCTTCAGAGAGGCCGGCCCGACGATCGGTCATTTGAGGCCCCCCCGATGCAGGATCCCCCCTCGCCTCCCGCAAGCCGCCCCCCCCCCAGCGTTCCCGCGCTGTTCCCGCTGGCAGCGACAAGGTGTGGACGGCGCCGGGGGGGGAACCCGCTGTTTTGGGCAGGCCGTTCAGCTCATCCGGGCCGGAGAATCACGGGGGTACCGGTGAATCGCCATTTTGGCTGTCTCAGGTGATTCACTGTACCGTGCCGCGAAAAACGTGATTGTGCCGGTCTGGCCGCTTCCGTGAATCGCGGGAGGGCGTCGGACCGGCGTCATGGGAAAATTTGGCGACCCAGGCGATTCTCCCAACCGGCGCGGGAGCGGAGAATCGCGCCCATGTGGCGCAAATGCCCCGTCGGGAGTCTAAGTGCCAACTCCGGAGTAGTAGCCCGCTCCCAGCCCCCTATTCTCCCACCCCAGGGGGGCTAGGAACGGCGTTGCGTCATTTACGCATGCCGGGCCTTGGCGCTGCGTAAAAGCGGCGCCGCGTAAATGACGCGGCCGGCGCCGCATAAATGATGTCACCCGCGCATATGCGGTTGCTGTCCTCCCCGAGGCCGCCCCGCAAGATGTCAGATGGATCTTACGGGGCAGCGGAGGAAAGGAGGTCCTCCTTCAGAGAGGCCGGCCCGCCAATTGGTGGGCACCGATCGCGGGCGAGACCCCATTTGAGGCCCCCCCCAGTGCAGGAACCCACCCTCCACCCCCCACAGGCCGCCCTCCCCCCCCAGCGTTCCGGCACTGTTCCCGCCGACAGTGACCAGGTGTGGACGCCGCCGGCGGGAACCCGTCGTATTGGGCAGGCCGCTCGGCCCAGCTGGGCTGGAGAATCGCCGCTCGCCCATTTCAAATGGCGAGCGGCGATTCTCCCAGCGGCCAGCCGTGATTCTCGCCGCGCCGGTTTGGGGGGGGTGGGGAGAATCGCGTGCGGGCGTCAGGGCAGAATGGCGGGGCACATGCGGCGCCCTGGTGATTCTCCTACGCGACGTGGGGGTGGAGATTCCGCCCATGGTCCACCCACACTTCCAGGTCACAGGCCACGCTTGCGCATGGCGGTGGCCTCCAGCGGCCACGCCGTGCTCCATGGCGGACTCAGACCACAGAGCTGGACCACACAAATAGTGCCTCAGATTGGCTGCGCGCCCGACCCAGACCACCCACTCAAAAATACCCCGTTCCCGTATGAGAACAGCCTGCTCTCCGATCGGCCAGCCCCCGACCATGGCGGCTGCGGACCATGCAGGTATCCTGAACGGCAGGACCATGGGTGGTCCACGTCGTCGGGACTTCGACCGGTCGGGGGCGGAGATTAGTGGGGCGGGATTCTGGCAATGGCCGCAGGTAGTGGATCCGAGTACTCTGCTTTTCAGGGGCCGGAGAATCGAGGAACCGGCGCCGGTCCCGATTCCATGCGTGGAACCGGATTCTCCGCCCCGGTGCTGGACATGATTTTGGAGTCAGGGTGCAGAGAATCCAGCCCATGATTTTGTGCAAGTATTGACAAGCAGGGCCCAGGCACATGGTCGTTGAGGGGGAGCAAGGAGCAAGCAAACCTTTGAAAAATTTCGGGCTTGTTGGGGGGTGACATGAGGGAGTAGTGGCGAATGACTCGGTGGCAAGTGCATGGACTCGAGGTGTCCCCCTTGGGATAGGTGTTCCCTGGCTGAGACACCCATTTCTGCATCAATTAACTTAATTTAAACCCACCCCCCTAGCTGCAACTTACAGCCTTTGATTCTGTTGCCAAATGAACAAATCCCTGCAAATGCTCTCAAGGCTACTGGTCATGTGGATGTGAGGAGTGAGGGGCGGGGGTGATGTCAGGGACACAGAGGTGGTTTCTCACCCAAGCTGAGGACGTCGTTCATCTTCTTACGGCATTGTGTGCCGGTCCTCTTGGTGAGGCTGGCAGCACTCTGCCACCTCATCCCAGGCCTTATTCAGGATCGCGGGCTTGAGTTTCGCCCCACCCTGGGGATGAGTCTGTCCCACCTCTCCTCAACAGCGTCCAGCATTCGGTCAATGCCAGCATCCAGGATCCTTGGTGCAGGTCTAGGTGCACAGTCATCTTCTTGGCTGAAATGACAGTCTGTGCTGAGTGGAGCGCTTAAAAGCTGCTCCAGCTTGTCAGGCTCTGAACGTGAATCCTGACCCCAGCAAATCTGGTGCCTGTGGGGCCGGGACTCGGGCAGGCCGCATGTGGGCTGAGTCCTGGCCCCATTTGCATGACCTGAATTGCTCCTCGCCAGCACTCCTCATGGCAGCGCGCTGTTGCCACGATTCTCCACCGGTGGCAGCACTGAGTCTCTGGATCAGAGAATCCAGGCCATTGAGTGAAAAGAAATCAGTTATTGCAATTCTCCGAGTTGGAAATCTCCTTTTCTCATGAGAATCATCATCGCGATTTGTTCATACTTGACTTTCCATATGTAACATTTTCATTTTGAAATGCTTCCCCTTCGCTTCCTTTTTCAGTTGAACACCAAATTGCTGTGCAGAGTAACAGATGGCTGGCGAATTAGAAGGTTGTAAATGACTCACAGAGTTCAGATTACATCATAAAACTGTTGGAGTGAAGCTTCAATACTTTATGAACCCCCACTAGAGTATACTGCAGCTGTAAAATCACTTCCAGGCATTTTCTCATTTGTACAGTTTTTACAGTTTTTGTAAGTGGAATTTCTCATTTGTGCTTGATCATTGGAATCCAGGTTAACAGCTCTTTGCAGCCACCAGCTGCCATTATAAGCCACCACCATTGTTCCATTCAACTTCCAATCATGTTTCAGGCGTGGGGCTTATAAGATTATTATGGTAGTGTGGGTCGTAATACGAGCATTTGACGGGAAGAGAGTGCTTTGCCGAAATATAATGCATTATCTTTTACTGGCTTATAACATTGCTACATTTCGATTAGAGTTTCAGTGATTCTGAGCAATACAGGGGGAGATAGATTTGCCAGCTTTTTTGGAGATGAATCAGCTGGAAAATCTTTCATGGCCAGGCACACAGATTTGCCAGTGTACACGGAGAGTGGCAAACTTAAATTGCAAGAGGTCAAAGGTCATGTCATTCAGGAAGCAGAAAATCTTTCATGGTCCACACACACAAGCATGCCAAAAGGAGCCAAGGAAGAACAAAGACGAAGTGGGTGAATAATCTCAATAGCAACTTTCATGGAAATGATTATAGATGACGGACATGGCCAGGCTGGATTGAGAACCTACAACAGTGGAATGAAATGTATTTGGCCCCGGTTGTGCTGCTGAGCTGATGGACAGCAGTTTAGCAATAGTAGTAGTATTCACCATTTGACATAAGCAAAATTTAGAGCAATACTGATTCATGCCAATGTCAGATTCGCTGGAATTGGCGCTGAAGAGCTTGACAAGCTGGAGCTGCTTATAAGCACTCCCTCTCCCCACACACTCGCATTCCAGCCAAGAAGATGGCCCAGTGAAGAGCAGCACCATGCTTCACCGGTGCTCGATGCCACGTTGGGTATGATAAAGGAGAGGCAGGAGACCCTCTTCCCCATGGTGGGCAAGAGGCTCTAGCCCACGGAGGTGTCGGAGCCACTCAGTGGTGTGAGTCTCACCAGACGGACTGGCACACAGTGCCAGAAGAAGATGAATGATCTCCATGGGGAACCCCGAGTGTGTCATGATATGCAAACATGCAACCAATGAACACTCAGAATAGGTCACAACCAATGGGCAGTCAGGACACTCAGAGGTGGCATCACCACAAGGGGGCATGAGATAAACACTATAAAAGGGATGAGGCACGCACACCCTTCCTCTTTCCACAGACAGACATCTAGAGAGTTAGACAGGGTTGATCAGCAGCATCACACCCCAGCACGTGGCTTAGAGCAAGCTGGTACAGTTAGACTGAGTTACTACAGTTAGATTAGCAGAGAGTTGAACTCATTTGAGAACTGTGTTAATAGTTCAAAAAACACGTAGAACTCATTTCAGAGTCTGGAGCATCCTTTAGTTAAGACCGCATCAAGTAGCAGCCTGTGTTATCCGAAGCAGCATGACTCAACATGATACCAGGAGTGACTGTTCAATCTATTTAGTTCAACTCAGCAAGACCCGTGACAACCAGCTACTGAATACAGGCACAATGGACAAGATTCAGGCTCCTCATCAGCTCAGGACCACCGACAATCTTAGTGCCAACTGGCGATCATTCAAGCAGAAATTTCAACTATACGTGGAAGCATCCGACCTCAATGGCGCGACCGATGCTCGGAAGATAGCTCTTCTACTCACCACTGCAGGTGACCATGCAATAGAGATCTTCAACTCCTTTCACTTTTCCAAAGGGCAGGACAAAACAAAGTACCAAACAGTAACTTAATTGAAGCCTATTCGTGACAATAAATGATTGTTATTATTATTATTATTATCCTGGACAAATTCGACAGCCACTGCAAGGTGGACACCAACAAAATCTTCGAGCGCTACATCTTCAAGCAGAGGATGCAAAGTAAAGACAAATCCTTCAACTCCTATCTAACTAACCTTAGACTGCTAGCGCAATCCTGCAACTTCGGTGATGTCACTGACTCCATGATCAGAGACCAAATCGTTTTTGGAGTCCACTCTGATCCTCTGCGAGAGCAATTGTTGAAAATCAAGCACATGACCCTGCCGGTCGCAATTGAAACACGTACTGTGGATGAGTACTCTAAAAATCGCGATTCACAGTACAAAACGGCAGAAAGTGAAAAACAAGCCTCCCACGAGGTGGAGAGTATTCATGCCATCTCCCGGATGCACCAGCAGGGAAGGTAGTGCAATGTTCCTCCTGCAGAATGTTTGAGGTGAGGACGCCGTCAGTGTCCCTGCTGATTTCATCTGTGGGAAGTGCACCCATCTCCAGCTCCTCAGAAACCGCGTTAGGGAACTGAGCTGGAGCTGGATGAACTTCGGATCATTCGGGAGGCAGAGGTGATCATAGATAGAAGCTTCAGAGATGTAGTTACTTGAAGAATAAAGATAGATAGGTGACGGTGAGAGGGGCTGGGAGGAAGCAGTCAGTACAGGGATCCCCTGTGGTCGTTCCGCTCAGTAACAAGTGTACCGCTTTGGATACTGTTGGGGGGGGAACTTACCAGGGGTAAGCCAATGGGTACAGGTCTCTGGCACAGAGTTGCTCAGATGGAAAAGGGGGAGAGGAGTAGAGCATTAGTCATTGGAGACTCCATAGTTAGGGGGATAGATAGGAGATTCTGTGGGAATGAGAGAGAATCGCGGTTGGTGTGTTGCCTCCCAGGTGCCAGGGTGCGTGATGTCTCAGATCGTGTTTTCGGGATCCTTAAGGGGAAGGCGGAGCAGCCCCAAGTCGTGGTCCACATAGGTACCAATGACATAGGTAGGAAAAGGGATAGTGTTGTAAGGCAGGAATTCAGGGAGCTAGGGTGGAAACTTAGCTCTAGGACAAACAGAGTTATTATCTCTGGGTTGTTACCCGTGCTACGTGATAGCGAGACGAGGAATAGGGAGAGAGAGGAGTTGAACATGTGGCTACAGGGATGGTTAGGGTTAGGGTTAGGGTTAGGGTTAGCAGGAGGGAGGGTTTCAGATTTCTGGAGAATTGGGGCTCATTCTGGGGTCGGTGGGACCTCTACAAACGGGATGGTCTACACCTGGACCAGAGGGGTACCAAAATCCTGGGGGGGAAATTTGCTAATGCTCTTCAGGAGGGTTTAAATTAGTTCAGCAGGGGCTTGGGAACCTGAATTGTAGCTCCAGTATACAGGAGGTTGAGAGTAGTGAGGTCATGAGTAAGGTTTCAAAGTTGCAGGAGTGTACCGGCAGGCAGGAAGGTGGTTTAAAGTGTGCCTTCTTCAATGCCAGGAGCATCCGGAATGAGATGGGTTAACTTGCGGCATGGGTTGGTACCTGGGACTTCGATGTTGTGGCCATTTCGGAGACATGGGTAGAGCAGGGACAGGAATGGTTGTTGCAGGTGCCAGGGTTAAGGTATTTCAGTAAGCTCAGGGAAGATGGTTAAAGGGGGGGAGGGGTGGCATTGTTAGTCAAGGACAGTATTACGGTGGCAGAAAGGACGTTTGATGAGGACTCGTCTACTGAGGTAGTATGGGCTGTGGTTAGAAACAGGAAAGGGGAGGTCACCCTGTTAGGGGTTTTCTCTAGGCCTCTGAAAAATTCCCGAGATGTCGAGGAAAGGATTGCAAAGATGATTCTGGATAGGAGCGAAAGCAACAGGGTAGTTGTTATGGGGGCCTTTAACTTTCCAAATATTGACTGGAAACGCTATAGCTCGAGTACTTTAGATGGGTCCGTTTTTGTCCAATGTGTGCAGGAGGGTTTCCTGACACAGTATGCAGAGATGCCAACGAGAGGCGAGGCCATATTGGATTTGGTACTGGGTAATGAACCAGGACAGGTGTTAGATTTGGATGTAGGTGAGCACTTTGGTGATAGTGACCACAATTCGATTACGTTTACTTTAGTGATGGAAAGTGATAGGTATATACCGCAGGGCAAGAGTTATATCTGGGGAAAAGGCAATTATGATGCGATGAGGCAAGACTTAGGATGCATCGGCTGTAGAGAAAAACTGCAGGGGGTGGGCACAATGCAAATGTGGAGCTTGTTCAAGGAACAGCTACTGCGTATCCTTGATAAGTATGTACCTATCAGGCAGGGAGGAAGTGGTCGAGCAAGGAAACCGTGGTTTACTAAAGCAGTCGAAACACTTGTCAAGAAGAAGGAGGCTTATGTAAAGATGAGACATGAAGGTTCAGTTCGGGCGCTCAAGAGTTACAAGTTAGCTAGGAAGGGCCTAAAGAGAGAGCTAAGAAGAGCCAGGAGGGGACATGAGAAGTCTTTGGCGGGTAGGATCAAGGATAACCCTAAAGCTTTCTATAGATATGTCAGGAATAAAAGAATGACTAGGGTAAGAGTAGGGCCAGTCAAATACAGTAATGGGAAGTTGTGCTTGGAGTCCGAGGAGATAGGAGAGGTGCTAAATGAATATTTTTCGTCAGTATTCACACAGGAAAAAGACAATGTTGTCGAGGAAAATACTGAGATTCAGGCTACTAGACTAGAAGGGTTTGAGGTTCATAAGGAGGAGGTGTTAGCAATTCTGGAAAGTGTGAAAATAGATAAGTCCCCTGGGCCGGATGGGATTTATCCTAGGATTCTCTGGGAAGCTAGGGAGGAGATTGCTGAGCCTTTGGCTTTGATCTTTAAGTCATCTTTGTATACAGGAATAGTGACAGAAGACTGGAGGATAGCAAATGTTGTCCCCTTGTTCAAGAAGGGGAGTAGAGACAACCCCGGTAACTATAGACCAGTGAGCCTTACTTCTGTTGTGGGCAAAATCTTGGAAGGGTTTGTAAGAGATAGGATGTATAATCATCTGGAAAGGAATAATTTGATTAGAGATAGTCAACATGGTTTTGTGAAGGGTAGGTCATGCCTAACAAACCTTATTGAGTTCTTTGAGAAGGTGACCAAACAGGTAGATGAGGGTAAAGCAGTTGATGTGGTGTATATGGATTTCAGTAAAGCGTTTGATAAGGTTCCCCACGGTCGGCTACTGCAGAAAATACGGAGGCATGGGATTCAGAGTGATTTAGCAGTTTGGATCAGAAATTGGCTAGCTGGAAGAAGACAAAGGGTGGTGGTTGATGGGAAATGTTCAGACTGGAGTCCAGTTACTAGTGGTGTACCACAAGGATCTGTTTTGGGGCCACTGCTGTTTGTCATTTTTATAAATGACCTGGAGGAGGGCATAGAAGGATGGGTGAGTAAATTTGCAGATGACACTAAAATCGGTGGAGTTGTGGACAGTGCAAAGGATGTTACAAGTTTCAGAGGGACATAGATAAGCTGCAGCGCTGGGCTGAGAGGTGGCAAATGGAGTTTAATGCAGAAAAGTGTGAGGTGATTCATTTTGGAAGGAATAACAGGAAGACAGAGTACTGGGCTAATGGTAAGATTCTTGGCAGTGTGGATGAGCAGAGAGATCTCAGTGTCCATGTACATAGATCCCTGAAAGTTGCCACCCAGGTTGAGAGGGTTGTTAAGAATGCGTACGGTGTGTTAGCTTTTATTGGTAGAGGGATTGAGTTTCGGAGCCATGAGGTGATGTTGCAGCTGTACAAAACTCTGGTGCGGCTGCATTTGGAGTATTGCGTGCAATTCTGGTCGCCGCATTATAGGAAGGATGTGGAAGCATTGGAAAGGGTGCAGAGGAGATTTACCAGAATATTGCCTGGTATGGAGGGAAGATCTTATGAGGAAAGGCTGAGGGACTTGAGGCTGTTTTCGTTAGAGAGAAGAAGGTTAAGAGGTGACTTAATTGAGGCATACAAGATGATCAGAGGATTGGATAGGGTGGACAGTGAGAGCCTTTTTCCTCGGATGGTGATGTCTAGCACGAGGGGACATAGCTTTAAATTGAGGGGAGATAGATATAAGACAGATGTCAGAGGTAGGTGTCATGATATTCAAACACACACATCATGATAGACACACCAACAGACAAATCAGAACACACAACACCACAACCAATGACAGAAAGATATAAAAGCACAGACACGACCCCCGGTGGTCAGTATTAGCTGCAGAGGAGGACCAGGACAGATCGGTTACCAAACACACTCAGGGAGACAGCACGTGCAGAGTATCCAGAACGAACTGTATTATAAGAGTTAAAATAAAATAGAGTTGTACCACATACAACTGTGTTGGCTCATCTGTGCACCAGAGCACCCAACACCACATGGTACAGGAGTGGATCGATACCTGCCGGCATACCTCAGTGTACAGAGACAACCAGCAGTGCCCAGGCAAAATGATAGAGCTCCCGGTTCCGCAGCCGCTCCAGTGCTACGGCGATCTCCGCGAAAACTGGCGGCGATTCCGGCAATGGTTCGAATTGTTCCTGGTGGCAGCTGAACTCCAAGACCTGGATGATAGCGAAAAAATTGAATTTCTCCTCACCATCGCCGGTGCAAGGGCAAGAGAAATATTCACAAGGTTCAGGTTCTTCAGGAGGCAGCAAAGGTACGATTACCAGGCAGTCCTGGACAAATTCTCCAAGTACTGTGAAGAAAACGCAATCCAATCGGCAAGTAAAGGTAAGAAAAGCTGCAGTACTCACCTCGTGGCTGGGATCCCGGAGCCCGAATTCCCAGAGGCCGAAATCCCGGGCCTGAGAGAGGGCTGGGTCGAGGTCGGCGGCCATCTTGCTAAAGGTATCACGCTAGCACAGTTGCGCGAGCAGTACGCAGAACCGGAAGTTTCGTTTGCGCATGCGCGAGATGCTGCGCATGCGCAGTCAAGAAAACGGCCATCGGTAAAGGAACAGCGATCTGAGCATGCGCAGTCGCTTCCTACGTGCTACATACCGAGCGTCAGGATGTCAGAGGCCCCAGACTGCACCAATTTAAAGGGGAAATGTCCCAAATCCAATTTAAAAGGGAAACGTCCCAAATCAAAAAAACAAAAATCTGTTAAAGCTGTAAAACAACCTTCCCTCACCTGGAATGACAGCACATTGCCGCAAATTGACCCAGGAGATGAATTTGACCTCCGAAGAACCCTCCGACAAGCAGTTACCTACGCACAAGCCGATGATTCCGACCTCGAATACTTCGATGACGATCTTTACAGTGTTTCCGGACCTCGCGATCCCAATGATAGCTCCGTGGTCCTATACGACTATGACTCGGACGAACCTTTTGTGTTGCACATTGGCGGCCCCCACATTGAATCCGACGCAGATGCGGATTCATTTTTCGGATTTGAGGATCTTCAATCCAGCAGATATGACGTTCCAACTTATCAGTACCGGATGATGCTGCAGCCTGACATTAACAGACAGGGAGCGGTGCAAGCACACGGAGAGCGCCCTGCTGCCACACAGAGCGTGGTCCACGTCCCGCTCAACGTTCCCGACTCTATGAAAGAAGACATGCAAGACTCCAGAGTGCAGTCCTCGCATGAACCAGAAGTGACTCCAGTGTCACAAGCTTCCACAGCAAGCTCGTGGACAGACTCCACAATTGCAGAAATGCAAGACTCCAGAGCGCAGTCCTTGCACGGACAAGAAGTGACTCCAGTGTCACAAGCCTCCACAGAGAGCTCGTGGACAGCCTCCACGATAGAAGCAACGCAAGACTCCAGAGCGCAGTCCTTGCACGAACAAGAAGTGACTCCAGTGTCACAAGCCTCCACAGAGAGCTCGTGGACAGCCTCCACGATAGCAGCAACGCAAGACTCCAATGTGCAGTCCTTGCAGGAACAAGACCATGAGGGTCTAGCAACCTCTCCTGACCAACCAGCGGCAGACGATGCAAGTCTGCCATGCTCACGTGAACAGCAAGAAGGCTATAACAGCCTACCATGCTCCACTACACAGCAGCATGACCATGACGGTCTCTCATGCTACAATGAAGGGCACAGCGCTGAAGACTGTTCAAGCCCAACTGAAGACAAGCCAAAGGAATCGCCTCGTCCAAGCCCGAAAAAAAAAGGTTTATGCGCTGACCTTCAGGATCATTATAGCCGAACAGAGATTAATAATGCTGCACGGCCACAGAAGGATGCTGAGGATTTGCTAACAAAATTAATTGAATGTTTAACTTGCAAGGAGCAGACTGAGAATTGCCAGTGTTTTAGTACGGATCAAAAAAATGGACAAGACATTGATCCTCAGGTAATGGAAATAACACAACCTGAATCATATCTACAGCAGGGACAAATGTCTCCCTTCAACACAACGCCGCAAAATCCCAACTTCGGAGACCAGCAGTTAGTCAGTAATGACTCTTCAAACCTTGAGGGGAACATTAATTGCATTGAACCTATACACACTCCACTGATTATTGAGCAGAACATTGGAGCAAGAATCCTGAGGACACCGACATCGAGTAGCCAGATAACGAATTTAAAACCCACAGCAGTTTCAAGTGAACCAAGTGTGCTTTCCACTAATGGTGAAGATGCAGATAAGGTCGACCCGATTATCCATTGTACCACACTAACCCCAGTGATTAAGCAGTTATGTATGGGGAGTATAATGTGGGCAATTGAGCACAGTAAAAGAGAGACTGTGACCATGCCAGTCCCAGCAAAATCAGACCCAGAGACCATGAAGGCATGTACATTAGACAAAGATACATATGAGGTACCTGAGAAGAAAAGTGAAACGGAATGTTCTTTGGAAAATAGTACAATGTCGATAGAAACATTGGATCCTATATTCGAGACCATACATATGGGAGAATTTGGGGGTAATAAACAAGGTTCTGCAATGTCTGGGGGAAGATTTAAAATTCCAAAGAAGAAAATCCCAAATGAAGGACAACGGCAAGACAATGACAGTCCACCGACATGGTGTGCACCACCAGATGAAAACTCTGACAATTTACCCAACCCTAGTGAACAGCAAGCTGCTAATGAGGATCTATCCACGGGATGTGAGACGAGTGACGACAGCATCCCACTTCCCATGCAAAAGGTGCAAGGTGACAGACCTCGCCTAGTGCGTACCGAGGCACTCGACGATCACGGTGGGACCACTGACGACTGCGGTGGCGGCGCACCGCTTCCACCCTCGATGGCTCGACCCTCTCCACTGGTTGGTGCATTCCTGCATGTTCCGACTCCAGAAGTGCAGCTTCAGGGAATCTCGGCTGCCTCCAGTGAACCTGTTGGGACTCCGGACGGGGGGCATCGACGGAAGGCAGACCGGACTCCAGATGGGGAGCAGCCAAGCGCCGACTCTGATTTGCGCACGCCAGACCTTGCTCCGGACGGGCGGTGTCGCGGCCTCGGTGATGGCACGCTCAGGGTGACGGCGGATACCACGGCGACAGGGAATGGATCGCGTGGCAGTCCCACTGGGTCGGCAGTGGCAACCAGCACCGGCGGTCCAAGATGGACACACCAATTCGCGCCATCGCCAGACGTTGATGCGAGCAACAATTCTCTCTCCAAGGCGACATGCTTCGACGTTTCTCTGCGGAGTCACCCTTCCGGCACAGCAGGTGGCCGGAACCAGCGTGCACGGTCTCGGCCAACTTCCACATCTGGCACAGTCATCGCCTTGCATGATATTAGTGATGGTGCTACTTCGATGGCAACGACCCATCGGCTACAAGATGCCGTCCACCACAAACATAAAAAGAAAAAGACTCCACCTTTTTCCTGGCATGCAGGGCGGATAGATTGGTACGTAGGCGCAATCAGCGAGCTTTGCGCCGCCTTCCACGCTCGCAACTGAACCGTACGCACACGCCGGATCCTCCACTGGTTCCCAAGGATGACTTCGTGGAGATGCCACGGATCATGCCCCTTCCATCGCCACCAGAACCAAACCACAGCCAAGGCACCACTAACAAAGATGTTGAATGTTATATTTGCACGAATGAAAAAACCAAGCACTGCACGAAGTACAACAAATGGTAAAGTAGAGACTTCGGCAACAGCATCACCTCCAACAGTCCAAGGTGAACCAGTGTGACCCCAAATCTCCACAGCTGAACCGGCTTGAGGACCAGCCCATTCTTGAGGCGGTCACCCATTAGACTGGACTTATAACGCTGTTCATACGTTCAAAAAGTCAAACACTTCTGTATTATAACCTGTTGTTGTTTATTGTTCCAGATATCGTCTGACCAGACCAATGTTCAAGTTTTTTTTTCTCTCGCATCCAAGTTTTGTTATGGTACAACCTTCTTAGTGTGACGCACCCGACATCGCCCCATGTAAATAGTTACGTCATATACACACGCTGTACACAACACACACACACACTCTTAGATGCACTCACGACACAATTATATTTATAACCACGTAGGCACATATCTTTGTAAAAAGGGGGGATGTCATGATATTCAAACACACACATCATGATAGACACACCAACAGACAAATCAGAACACACAACACCACAACCAATGACAGAAAGATATAAAAGCACAGACACGACCCCCGGTGGTCAGTATTAGCTGCAGAGGAGGACCAGGACAGATCTGTTACCAAACACACTCAGGGAGACAGCACGTGCAGAGTATCCAGAACGAACTGTATTATAAGAGTTAAAATAAAATAGAGTTGTACCACATACAACTGTGTTGGCTCATCTGTGCACCAGAGCACCCAACACCACAGTAGGTTCTTTACTCAGAGAGTAGTAAGGGCGTGGAATGCCCTGCCTGCAACAGTAGTGGACTCGCCAACACCAAGGGCATTCAAATGGTCAATGGATAGACATATGGACGACATGGGAATAGTGTAGATGGGCTTTAGAGTGGTTTCACAGGTCGGCGCAACATCGAGGGCCGAAGGGCCTGTACTGCGCTGTAATGTTCTATGTTCCACATTGACGAAAGCGGCCATTTCGCGCGCTCTTCCCGAGGCCTGACGCTTCGGGAACACGAAACGGCCGAAAACCGCACTGCGCAGGTGCAGACGTCCGAGAACCGCACCGCTCATGCGCACTGAACTGCGGCACCGCCCATTTTTAAAAAAACTGCCCTGCAAGAGGCAAACACTGTTTAAACTGTGGGAAACCAAAGCACTATGCAGCCCTGTGCAGATCTGCACCACCAGTCAGGAGTCAGCGCTCCCAATTCCGACAGCGGCGCATTAGAAGTTTGCAACACTGAATGCATGACTCTGATCCAGGCAGTGCGATGGATCCAGATGATGAATACCTGGTCAACACTTACCGAGTGGGCATTATTACGAAGTGCGAATACGCCACACCGAACACATCGCAAGTCCAATCAATCCTGGCCGTGGATTCCGAGGACGAATGGCATGCAGTGATGACGGTCAACCACTGCCCCATCCAGTTCTAACTGGACACAGATGCCTCCGACAACCTGATTTTGCAGGTGGACTTCAGGAGTATCAAGAAGCCCCCCACAATCCTTCCAGCTGCCTGCAAACTCCTGGACTACAATGGAAACGCAATCAAGGCACTGGGGTCCTGCAGGTGACCAACCGACACACACAAGCAATCTTACGCTTCGAGATTGTTAAACCAGACAGGGCGTCCCTGCTAGGTGCGCATGCCTGCAAGCAACTGAACCTCATTCAAAGGGTCTACACCACAACGCCATCCCATTCGGATCTTCAGGCCAGCATCGACGACATCCTAACCCAGTACCCAGATGTATTTAGCGGGATGGGCACACTGCCACCCGAGTACAAGATTCTACTGTGGCCTGATGCCAAACCAGTGGTCCACGCACCACAACGTGTCCCTGCTCCACTGAGAGACCGCCTGAAGGCAGAGCTCACGAGTCAACAACAAAAAGGCATCATCGCCAAGGTCACTGAACCAACCAACTGGGTCAGCTCGATGGTGTGCGTAAAGAAGCCTTCGGGGGACTTACGCATCTGCATTGACCCCAAGGATCTAAACAAAAACATTATGCGGGAACATTACCCCATCGCGAAGAGGGAAGAAATCACGAGTGAGATGGCACACGCGCGCTTCTTCACAAAATTGGACGCATCCCAAGGATTTTGGCAAATCCAACTTGAAGAATCCAGCAGAAGGCTCTGCACCTTCAACGCAGATTTTGGGAGATTCTGCTCCAACCGAATGCTATTTGGCATCATCTCAGCATCAGAGATTTTTATCGCATCATGGAAGAGATGATGGAGGGAATAGAAGGGGTTCGTGTCTACATTGACGATATCATAATCTGGTCCACAACCCCAGAGGAATATATGTCGCGACTCAAGAAGTATTCTGACGCATACATGAACATGGCCTCAAGCTAAACAGGCCCAAGTGCTGTTTTGGGACATCCACGCTGAAGTTCCTGGGTGATCAGATTTCGCGACACGGTGTGCGCCCGGACACGGACAAAATTAAAGCCATTGAGGCAATGAAAGTCCCCGAGGACAAGAAGGCAGTACAGCGCTTCCTGGGAATGGTCAATTTCCTTGGCAAGTTCATCCCGAATTTGGCCACACACACCACAGCCCTACGCAACCTGATGAAAAAATCAACGGCCTTTGAGTGGAAGGCGGAGTACCGAACAGAGTGACTGGAACGGAAAGCCAAGCTCACCATTGCACCCGTCCTTGCATTCTTTGACCCAGACCGAGAGACCAAGATATTCACAGATGCGAGTCAGGATGGCATTGGGGCGGTGTTGCTTCAAAGAGACGACACGTCATCCTAGGTACCAGTAGCATACGCATCACGGGCAATGACACGCACTGAGACCAGGGGCGAAATTCTCCGGGAACGGCGCAATGTCCGCCGACTGGCGCCCAAAACGGCGCAAATCAGACGGGCATCGCGCCGCCCCAAAGGTGCGGAATCCTCCGCATCTTTGGGGGCCGAGCCCCAACCTTGAGGGGCGAGGTTGGTGCCGGACGAATTTCCGCCCCGCCAGCTGGCGGAAAAGGCCTTTGGTGCCCCGCCAGCTGGCGCGGAAATGACATCTCCGGGCGGCACATGCGCGGGAGCGTCAGCGGCCGCTGACGGCATTCCCGCACATGCGCAGTGGAAGGAGTCTCTTCCGCCTCCGCCATGGTGGAGACCGTGGCGGAGGTGGAAGGGAAAGAGTGCCCCCACGGCACAGGCCCGCCCGCGGATCGGTGGGCCCCGATCGCGGGCCAGTCCACCATGGGGGCACCCCCCGGGGCCAGATCGCCCCGCGCCCCCCCCCAGGACCCCGGAGCCCGCCCACGCCGCCTTGTCCCGCCGGTAAGGTAGGTGGTTTAATTTACGCCGGCGGGACAGGCATTTTAGCGGCGGGACTTCGGCCCATCCGGGTCGGAGAATCACCGGGGGCTGGCGTGAATCTCGCCCCTGCCGGTTGCCGAATTCTCCGCACCAGATATTCGGCGGGGGCGGGAATCGGGCCGCGCCGTTTGGCGACCCCCACCCCCCGCAATTCACCGGCCCGGATGGACCGAAGTCCCACTGCTAGGATGCCTGTCCCGCCGGCGTGGATTAAACCACCTCTCTTACCGGCGTGACAAGGCGGCGCGGGCGGGCTCCAGGGTCCTGGGGGGGGCGCGGGCCGATCTGGCCCCGGGGGGTGCCCCCACGGTGGCCAGGCTCCCGCACATGCGGCGCCCGGCAATGTCATTTCCACGCCAGCTGGCGGGGCACTTCCGCCAGCTGGCGGGGTGGAAATCAGTCCGGCGCGGGCCTAGCCCCTCAACGTTAGGGCTCGGCCCCCCAAGATGCGGAGGATTCCGCACCTTTGGGGCGCCGCGATGCCCGACTGATTTGCGCCGTTTTTGGCGCCGGTCGGCGGACATCGCGCCGATACCGGAGAATTTCGCCCATGATTTCAATTTGGTGTACGCACCTGGCAAACCGCCGATGCATTGTCCCACTCCGTCAACTCACCCAGTGAACCACTGGAGATCGTCCAGCACATTGAATTGCAGGTACAACTGTGTGCAAGCACTCTCCCGGCAACCTGGATCACCTCCTGGTGCTGCAGAAGATGCAGCAGCTTCGCGACAGCCAGAAGCAGGGCTATGATGCACACGCCACCCATCTGGACGTGCTATCCCCAGCAGACACGGTCAGGATCAAGATACCGGATGGTGGGTGGTCTGCTCTGACTGTCGTTGTTCGACAGGCCGCACCCAGATCCTGTGTCATACGTATGGCTGACGGCTCCATTGTGCGAAGGAATCGAAGGGCACTGCGAAAAGTTGCTTGCCCACAACCACTTTCCCCTCCATTTCCACATGTCGAATTGCCACCTCCAGACACCTCGAACCACGAGGCACCAGTCGTGCCTCCCACTCGCCTGTCAAGACACCGTCATCCCCTCCACCACCTCTCCGGCGGTCGACGAGGACCAGACGGAAGCCTCAGAGACTGGACTTATGAGCATTTGTTTTGTTTGTTCTGTTCTGTATTCCTCAGTCAGTCACATTAGACAGACACATTCACATGTATATACATCTAAAAAAAAAGGGGAGATGTCATGATATGCAAACATGCAACCAATGAACACTCAGTATAGGACACAACCAATGGGCAGTCAGGACACTCAGAGGTGGCACCACCACAAGGGGGCATGACATAAACACTATAAAAGGGATGAGGCACTCACACCCTGCCTCTTTCCACAGACAGACATCTAGAGAGTTAGACAGGGTTGATCAGCAGCATCACACCCCGGCACGTGGCTTAGAGCAAGCTGGTACAGTTAGACTGAGTTACTACAGTTAGTTAGCAGAGAGTCAAACTCATTTGAAAACTGTGTTAATAGTTCAATAAACATGTTGAACTAATTTCAGAGTCTGGAGCATCCTTTAGTTAAGACTGCATCAAGTAGCAGTCTGTGTTATCCGAAGCAGCATAACACAACAGGGTGAGCCTGGCATCACTCCTGTCCCTGACTCCTCACATCACACACCCACTCCCATAGAGTCCAATCAAAACCCACCTGCCAGGCGAAACACCCCCGGCAGTGCTGCCCGGCCCGCGCAGCGATCTGCAAGAGCTGCGGGAAAAAGGGCCATTTCGCGGTTGTGTGCCGGTCCCGCGAGGTCGCCGCTGTCCCGGGAGAACAGGGAGCCCTGCACGCCGCTTACACTCCCCAACCCCCCCCCTGCGCCCCATGTACGACCCGCAGGCGCAGCCACTCTGGGTCCCGACCACCGCGGTCCCGGGAGAACAGGGAGCCCTGCACACCGCTTACGCTCCCCAACCCCCCCCCCCGCGCCCCATGTATGACCCGCCGGCGCTACCACTTTGGGTCCCGACCACTGCTCTCCCCGGAGAAGAGGGAGTTCTGCGCGGCTCTAACGCCCCTCAAACCCCCCCCCCCGCGCCCGACGTATGACCCGCCGGCGCTACCAATTTGGGTCCTGACCACCGCTGTCCCGAGAGAGGAAGGAGCCCCGCGCATTCCTAACGCTCCCCAACCCCCCCAGCGCCCCATGTGCGACCCGCAGGCGCAGCTATTTTGGGTCCCGATCACCACGAGGGGAGGAAGAGCGCCACCATCTTGGACCACCCCAGACCTGTACGACGCATGGGGGCGGCCATTTTGTCCACACCCGCCACCATCTTGTGACCCCCCAGCCATGTGCGATGCATGGGGGCAGCCATTTTGTTCACCCCCGACGCCATCTTGGACGGCAACAACGGACCCCAGTGTCGACGGCTCCACGGGGTTCGAAGAAGATGCTCAACTACTACAACCACGTCTCGCTTCAATAACGCTGGACCAAGCTCGGCCCCGGACACTCCAGACGACGACGACAACGGTGCTGATAAACGGGCACGAGACACCATGCCTAGTCGACTCCGGGAGCACGGAGAGCTTTATCCACCCCGACATGGTAAGACGCTGTTCTTTGACCACCCATCCCAGCGCACAAAAGATTTCCCTAGCTGCAGGATCCCACTCCGTACAGGTCAAAGGCTTCTACATAGTTACCCTAACGGTGCAGGGGAGGGAGTTCAAAAACTACAGGCTCTACGTCCTTCCCCAACTCTGCGCCCCCACATTACTGGGATTAGACTTCCAGTGCAACCTACAGAGCCTTCCCTTCAAATTCGGCGGCCCAATACCCCCACTCACTATCTGCGGCCTCGCAACCCTCAAGGTGCAACCCCCGTCCTTGTTTGCAAACCTCACCCCGGATTGCAAACCCGTCGCCACTAGGAGCAGACGGTACAGCGCACAGGACCGGACCTTCATTCGGTCCGAAGTCCAGCGGCTACTAAAGGAAGGCATAATCCAGGCCAGCAATAGTCCCTGGAGAGCACAGGTGGTAGTAGTAAAGACAGGGGAGAAGCAAAGGATGGTCATAGACTATAGCCAGACCATCAACAGGTACACACAACTAGACGCGTACCCTCTCCCCCGCATATCCGACATGGTCAATCGGATTGCCCAATATAAAGTCTTCTCCACCGTGGACCTCAAGTCCGCCTACCATCAGCTCCCCATCCGCCCAAGTGACCGCAAGTACACAGCCTTCGAGGCAGACGGGCGATTATACCACTTCCTAAGGGTCCCATTTGGCGTCACAAACGGGGTCTCGGTCTTCCAACGAGAGATGGACCGAATGGTTGATCAACACGGGTTGCGGGCCATGTTCCCGTATCTCGACAATGTAACCATCTGCGGCCACGATCAGCAGGACCACGGCGCCAACCTCCAAAAATTCCTCCAGACCGCTAAAGCCTTGAACCTCACGTACAACGAGGACAAGTGTGTTTTTAGCACCAATCGGCTAGCCATCCTGGGCTACGTAGTGCGCAATGGGGTAATAGGCCCGACCCCGAACGTATGCGCGCCCTCATGGAATTTCCCCTCCCACACTGCTCAAAAGCCCTAAAACGCTGCCTGGGGTTCTTTTCATACTACGCCCAGTGGGTCCCCCAGTACGCAGACAAGGCCCGCCCCCTAATACAGACCACGACCTTCCCTCTGTCGACAGAGGCTTGCCAGGCCTTCAGCCGCATCAAAGCGGATATCGCAAAGGCCACGATGCGCGCCATCGACGAGTCCCTCCCCTTCCAGGTCGAGAGCGACGCCTCCGACGTAGCTCTAGCGGCCACCCTTAACCAAGCGGGCAGACCCGTGGCCTTTTTCTCCCGAACCCTCCACGCTTCAGAAATCCGCCACTCCTCAGTGGAAAAGGAAGCCCAAGCCATAGTGGAAGCTGTGCGACATTGGAGGCATTACCTGGCCGGCAGGAGATTCACTCTCCTCACCGACCAACGGTCGGTAGCCTTCATGTTCGATAATGCACAGCGGGACAAAATCAAAAACGACAAGATCTTAAGGTGGAGGATCGAGCTCTCCACCTTCAACTACGAGATCTTGTATCGTCCCGGAAAGCTGAACGAGCCGTCCGATGCCCTATCCCGCGGCACATGTGCCAACGCACAAATTAACCGCCTCCAAACCCTCCACGAGGACCTCTGCCACCCGGGGGTCACTCGGTTTTACCACTTTATCAAGTCCCGCAACCTCCCATACTCCTTAGAGGAGGTCCGTACAGTCACAAGGAACTGCCACATCTGCGCAGAGTGCAAACCGCATTTTTTCAGGCCGGATGGTGCGCACCTGATTAAGGCTTCCCGCCCCTTTGAACGCCTTAGTCTGGATTTCAAAGGACCCCTCCCCTCCACCGACCGCAACATATACTTCCTTAATACTTCCTTATACTTACCCGAGTACTCCCGCTTCCCATTCGCCATCCCCTGTTCTGACATGACCGCGGCCACAGTCATTAAAGCCCTGAACACCATATTCACACTGTTCGGTTGCCCCGCATACGTCCACAGCGACAGGGGGTCCTCCTTCATGAGTGACGAGCTGCGCCAGTTCCTGCTCAGCAACGGGATAGCCTCGAGCAGGACGACCAGCTACAACCCCCGGGGGAACGGGCAAGTAGAGAGGGAGAACGGCACGGTCTGGAAGACCGTCCTACTGGCCCTACGGTCCAGGGACCTCCCAGTTTCACGGTGGCAGGAGGTCCTTCCGGACGCCCTCCACTCCATCCGGTCACTACTGTGTACTAGCACTAACCAAACGCCTCATGAGCGCCTCCTTGTCTTCCCCAGGAAGTCCTCCTCTGGAACGTCGCAGCCGACCTGGCTGGCGGCCCCAGGACCCATCTTGCTCCGAAAGCACGTGCGGGCGCACAAGTCGGACCCGTTGGTCGAAAGGGTTCACCTCCTTCACGCGAACCCGCAGTACGCTTACGTGGAGTACCCCGACGGCCGACAGGACACGGTCTCTCTGCGAGATCTGGTGCCCGCCGGCAACACACACACCCCCCCGACACCAATCACCCAACCCCCCCCTTCCTGCCACCGCCGCACCCCGCGACCGCCCCCTTCCCAGGAGGATCAGTCCTCCTCCCAGGCCCGACCAGGAATGAAGCCCAAGCTGAAACCGTAAGGCTCCCGGAGAAGACAACACCGGAACAAGCACCACCACCACCACCGGGGCCGAGGCGATCGACACGGACGACCAGACCGCCCGACCGACTCGTGGCGTCGATCTAACAGTACAATGTGGACATTTAACGAGAACATTTTGTCTATTCCTGACGATTACTGTAAATAGTTTGAAACAAAAAAAAACCTTGTACATACTGTTATAACATGTGAAAGTTTTCCTCCCAGGACCAGCCTTGTAAACCCTTACCACCATGCGAAGCATCACCCCGCCGGGTTCATTTTTAACAAGGGGTGAATGTTGTAGTATGCATTAGGGGTCATGTGGGACTGTGAAGCCATGATGTCATTGGCTGACAGATCCCGGGTCCTGGTTGGACGTTGACCTCTAGCTCCGCCCTGAAGGCGGAGTATAAGTACCTGGAGTCCTCCCCCGCAGGCAGTCTACTACTGAACTGCGGGGGAAACAGTCACGCTTAATAAAGCCTCATTGACTTCACTCTATTCGTCTCTCGGAGTCTTTGTGCGCTACGCCCCTAATGCAAAATAATGACCCTATAGCAAGTCAGTCACCCCGTCCTTCCCAGACCACTCCTTCCCAAGATCTCACCATTTGTCTTGTCTTTAGTCTTGGAGGATCACGCTCAGACCAGGCTGGCTCGTCTGGGCTACCTCACCCTCAGCCACAACCCCAGCACACCCCAGAGGAAGTCAAGGGATGACACCGACTTATCAGCATTGCTGTCACCTGCACTCTCCACCATCGCACAAGGGCATTTTAGTGAGGAGGCTCCAGGGTCACCTACTGGTGCCCACACCACACATGTTACAGCACATCAGGTGGAGGCAGGGGCTCCCGAGGAAGTGGACGGTTGGAGGGCAGCCTAATCCCAGGAAACACCTATAATCTGGACAGCTATCGCGCTTCTGGAGAACATGATCCCATCACTGGTGAAGGTGCAGGCGCAGTGCCAGGATCTACAGGAGAGGGTGTCAGCAACTTTCCAGCATCTGCAAGTGCAGCTGGGGGATCCAACCGCCTTCATGTGAAGGATTCGTGCTGACAATGCAAGGTACCCAGGCCAACACTGAACAGGTGGCGTCCGCCTTTGGTCAAAAGGTCTCAGCCATGGATCAAGGCATCCAAGGCTTGGGGAACACAGTGTGACCAACGGCTGAGACTCAGGACAAGGGAGCCCAGTCACAAGCAGCCATGTACAGGGACCACATGGACATTGCTGTGACTCACCTGAGCTTGGTCCAATCACAAAGGGTCATGGCTGAGGGCTTCGAGAGCATTGGCTGGGTCCTGAATGACCTGGGCCCGTCACAGAGGGACACGACCGAGACGTAGAAGGACATGACTCACTTGGTGAGGGACGTGGCCCAGTCTCAGTGCTCCATGGTTGCGGCCATCGAGACCCCGGTTGAGACGAGAGTGGGCCTCCAAGTCCAGCAATATCAGGTGATCGTGGAGCCTCCATCGCTCAGTCCACCCTCACCTTCATGCCATGGAGTAGCCCGGGGGCCATCGAGCACACTAAGCGAGGAGGAAGTGATCGGGCCCATGCCCATGCCTCCCGCAGAGGAGGTGCTGGAACACCTCAGTGCTTCTGAATCCCCCACTCCTGACACTGGTGCATCTGATGGGCAGCAGGCAGAACAGGGTGGCACCTCGTCACCTACGACACCCGAACGTTGGCTGGGCCCATCCAGGTCCTTACCCTCCAGAGGACAGCCATCAAAGGCATCTCAAGTCAGAGGGCGAGATATGCAGAAGGACACCTCCACGTCTGATGTGTGTCTGCGGTCACACCAGAAGGAGCGGTAGGCCATGTAAAATAAGGAAGTTAGACACCAGTTAAGTTGGTACGAGTGAAGCACCAAGGTTAGAGGTAGAGGGTCATGGCACAACAATCATATATCATCACGATTAAACACCTTTTCACGAACCTTCTGAATGGTCTCAATCCTGTCTGAAGGGTGTGAGGGCTGGGCTGGGTGTAGAGGGTATGCCAGGTGGGGAGTGTGGGAGGTTGGTGGTGTGGGTGTTGCAGGGTGGCACAGGGCAGGGCACCCAGGACAATTGAACGTTCCATCAGGTGTCACCCTCAGAGGCAGCAGGGACCATGGCCAGAGGTGTGAGGTCACCATTTTGAGCGGCCGACCCGATCCTCCATTTTGTGTCCACGATATGGCAAACGGCATATGCCACGGCAATGCCCTGCTTATGGAAAAACATGTGCCATTTGTGATGGCAGGAATAATTTTGCAACTCAATATACAAGGAAAAGGCCTGAACAAACGAGTGCCAGCACCATTGATGAGGTGTGTCGAGAGAACATATTCTTTGTAGACATGGGGCAGGATTCTCCGACCCCACGCCGGGTTGGGGAATCCCCGGGGGGGGGGCGGCGTGAATCCCGTTTCCTGGCCGGTCCCGCCGGCGTAAAATGGACATGGTCCATCATGGCAGGACCTGGGTTGTAGGCCGGCTAGGTGAGTCCTCGGGGGGGGGGGGGGGGGGGGGGAGCGGGGGATCTGGCCACAGGGGGGGTCCCCACGGTGGCCTGGCCCACGATCGGGGCCCACCGATCTGCGGGCGGGCCTGTGCCGTGGGGGCCCTCTTTCCTTCCGCGCCGGCCTCTGGAGTTCTCCGCTATGGCCGGCAAGGAGAAGAAACCCCCTGCGCATGCCCAGAAACACGTCAACCGGTCTGCACATGCGCGGAACAACACCAGCTGTTCTGCGTATGCGCCAACTTGCGCCGGCCCTTCGCCGCCGGTTGGTGCGGCACCAACCCCTCTGGCGCCAGCGGAGGATTCCGCACCTTCTAGTCGGCCCGACGCCGGAGTGCTTCGGGCCATCTGGCCAGATGCAGGAGAATCCCACCCGTGTTCTCCAGCGAAGACAAGAAGACTCCTGTTATATCAAACAGAAATGTATTTGTACATAGTGAATTGAAAGCAGATAATTATGAAGATAAATGAACAGTGCCATTAAAGATAAATGGCACAGTGATAACAGTCAAGCTTGGGCAGCAGGGTAGCATAGTGGTTAGCACAATTGCTTCACAGCTCCAGGGTCCCAGGTTCGATTCCCGGCTGGGTCACTGTCTGTGCGGAGTCTGCACGTTCTCCCCGTGTCTGCGTGGGTTTCCTCCGGGTGCTCCGGTTTCCTCCCACAGTCCAAAGATGTGCAGGTTAGGTGGATTGGCCATGTTAAATTGCCCTTAGTGTCCAAAAAATGTTAAGTTTGATTGCTGGGTTACGGGGATAGGGAGATATGTGGGCTTCAGTAGGGTGCTCTTTGTAAGGGGCAGTGCAGGCTCGATGGGCCAGATGACCTCCTTCTGGCTGATGTAAAAAAGCTGCGAATTCAACCAAAAATAGATACTGAACGGTATTATTAAGGGATATAATGGGAATTAAATGTCATCGTTAGGCGCATGCGAGCTTGATGTCGAAGTCAAAACCAAAAAGTACAAGTTGAAATTTTCTGTAGTGGTGACGGACCGCGAGTCTTTAATTGGAGTTGAGGCATGAGAGGAGATACGGCTCAGCCGACGAGTCTATCGTGCAGACAATGCTGCAACGGGTCCTCATCCCTCAGGAGACTCCACACTGAATGATTTCCCTGAAATTTTCCACGGTTTTGGCATATTACCTTCCACGTAAAAGATTCAAGTGAAGGAAGATGCGAAGCCTGTGATTCATGCGCCGAGACGTGTGCGGGAGCCATTAAGGGATAAACTAAAGGCAGAGTTAGAGGGAATAACTGCCTTGGGCGTCATTAAACGTATTCAAGCCCCTACCGACAGGGTTAATTCCATGGTCTGTGCGAAGAAGTGTAATGGGGACCGAAGAATCTGTATGGATCCGAAGGATTTGAATCTCAATATTAAAAGGGACCACTATCCTATACCAAAAAGGGAGGAGATAACGTGTGAAATGGCAGGAGCAACCTCTTTCAGCAGATTGGACGCGTCACAAGGCTTCTGGTAATTGAAGCTAGATAAAGAAAGTACAAAAATGTACATTCAACACATCCTTCGGGAGGTATTGTTTTTTTACGAACACCATTTGGCATTATTTCGGCTTCAGAGATATTTCATCGTGCCATGGAACATATAGTTGAAGGAATCCCGGGGGTCTGTGCGTATGTGGATGACATTGTTATTTGGGGGTCGACTCGGGAAAAACATGGTAAGCATCTGCTAAGGGTCCTAAAGAGTATCAGAAAAAACAGTCTGAAATTAAACAGGGTGAAATGTCGGGGTGCGTAGTATCACCTTCCTGGGAGACAAACTGTCCGCACAAGGGGTTCAGCCTGATCAAGACA
Source organism: Scyliorhinus torazame (assembly GCF_047496885.1). Taxonomy (NCBI): domain Eukaryota; kingdom Metazoa; phylum Chordata; class Chondrichthyes; order Carcharhiniformes; family Scyliorhinidae; genus Scyliorhinus; species Scyliorhinus torazame. The sequence goes on from NC_092727.1 coordinate 96,221,874, forward strand.
AGATAAGGGCGATTCTGCAGATGCCACGCCCTGCGGATAGAAAAGGCGTTTTAAATGCAAGGCATGATAGATTTTGTGGGCAAGTTCATCCCCAAGTTGGCAGCCAAAACAGCACATCTGAGGGATACCATAAAGAAGGATACAGCATTCCAGTGGTCCAGCAAGCACGAACAAGAGTGACAGGCACTGCAGGTTTCGCTTACCATGGTGCCAGTTCTCACATTTTTTGATCCAACCAAGAACACAAAAATCACAACCGATGCATCATAGGATGGGTTAGGGTCGGTCCGGCTCCAGCAGAATCTGGGAGGAGACTAGCTGCCAGTGGCGTATGTGTCCAGGCTAATGCCCGACACACAAATCAAAAAAGAGTGTCTTGGGCTCATTAATGGGCTAACGAAGTTCCATGATTATGTGTATGGGCTTCCTACCTTCATTGTGGAGACTGACCACAGGCCACTGGTCGCCATTATATAAACAATCTTAGTGAGATGTCACCAAGACTGCAATGAATGCTTATGAAGTTGCAGTGGTATGATTTTCAGTTGGTGTGTACGCCGGGTAAACATCGCTTTGTGGCTGACCCGCTTTCCAGAGCTACCGGCACTGAGGAACCACTCCAGTTGGATGAGGACGTACAAGTCCACGTAAACATGGTTGTCATAATATACACACAGGTAGATGATGATGGTGCACAAATAGGCAGTGATTGACACACAGAATGACCAGTGAACACACAGAACACAGCAGCCAATCACCAGACAGGACACGACCACTATAAAGCCAGAGGGCACTAGTTTTCCTGCTCTCTTGGGATGCAGCCTCTGAGACAGTCAGAGCCCGTGAGCAGCAACTAGACCATACACTATGTGGTAGTAAGATAGTCTGGTCAGGTTAGCCTCAGGTCTCCAGTCAAGTCAGGATAGTGTCAACCCACAGTTAAGGGATGTATGATCGTTAAGAGTTCAATAAAATCGAGTTGCATTTCTTCAAGTGTTGGAAGCCTGTCTCTCTCACTGCTGCAGTAAACGCAGTCCTCGCAGACCCGGCATACCCAACACATCAATTGTGACAGAGTGTCTGCCAGTTTCTGCCAGTCAAAGGTAATTAGAGAAGAAACTAAGAAGGACCCAATGTTGCAGAAAATGATTAAGTACATCCATGAAGGATGGCCCAAAGATCATGGGCGGGATTCACCCTTACCCGGCGGAGCGGGGGGTCCCGGCGGGACGGAGTGGCGTGAACCACTCCGGCATCGGGCTCCCCCAAAGGTGTGGAATCCTCCACACCTTCAGGGGATAGGCCGGCCCTGGAGTGGTTTGCCGCCCGCCGGCCGGCGGGAAAGGGGCTTGGCGCCACGCCAACCGGCGCAGAAGGGCCTCCACCAGCTGGCGCATGCGCCGGGAGCGCCAGCGCGTGTTGGCGTCATCCCCGCGCATGCGCAGAGGGATTCGCTCCGCACCGGGAATGGCGGACCGGCACAGACTCCGGTGCAGAAGGATAGAGTTCCCCCACGGCACAGGCCCGCCCGCGGATTGGTGGGCCCCGATCACCGGCCAGGCCACCGTGTGGGGGAACCCCCTGGGGCCCGATCCCCCCGCCCCCCCCCCAAGAACCCCGGATTCCGCCCGCGCCGCCAGGTCCCCCCGGTAAGGGACCTACTCTAATTTACGCCGGCGGGACTGCCAACGAACGGGCGGGACTTTGGCCCATCGCGGGACGGAGAATTCGGGCAGCCCCGGGGCCCATGAGTCTCGCCGGACCCTGCCATTCTCCGAGGCGGCGGCGCGACTCATGCCGGGGCAATTTTTGGGGAGCGGGAGAATTTGGAGGACGGTGGGGGCGGGATTCACGCCGGCCCCCGGCGATTCTCTGACCTGGCGGGGGGTCGGAGAATCCTGCCCCATGTTCGAGTTTCTACAATATTCCAGCAGAGTTAAGTAACATTAATGGAGTTCTGTTGCGAAATCAGCGGATTGTGATTTCACAGGCGTTGCGGTCAATGATCCTCGTCAAGTTGCATGAAGGACATTTAGGGATTGAAAAGTGCCAAGAGGAGAGCCAGGGCGGCAGTCTATTGACCTGGGATCAAGTGGGACATTGAGTTGATGGTGGAGAACTATGAAACATGCCAAAGATTCTAGCGCAAGCAGATCAAGGAACCTATGCAGTTGGGCGAAACAGTCACTACTCTGTGGTAGAAGGTTGGCATAGACCTTTTCCATTTCAATGGTTTGATTTGATCTGATTTATTGTCACATGTACCGAAGTACAGTGAAAAGTATTTTTCTGCGGCCGAGGGAACGTACACAGTACATACATAGTAGACAAAGAGAATAATCAACAGGGAACATTAACAAATGGTACATCGACAAACAGTGATTGGTTACAGTGTGGAACAAGGGCCAAACAAAGCAAATACATGAGCAAGAGCAGCATAGGCGTCGTGAATAGTGTTCTTACAGGGAACAGATCAGTCCGAGGGGGAGTCGTTGAGGAGTCTTGTAGTTGTGGGGAAGAAGCTGTTCCTATGTCTGGATGTGCGACTCTTCAGACTTCTGTTTCTTCTGCCTGATGGAAGGGTCTGGAAGAAGGCAATGCCTGGCTGGGAGGGGTCTCTGATAATGCTGCCTGCTTTCCTGAGGCAGCGGAAGGTGTAGACAGAATCGATGTGAGGGTGGCAAGCTTGTGTGATGCGCTGGGCTGAGTTCACCACACTCTGCAGTTTCTTGCAATCTTGGACCGAGCAGTTGCCATACCAGGCTGTGATGCAGCCGGATAGAATGCTCTCTATCGCACATCTGTAGAAGTTTGTGAAAGTCGATGCAGACATGCCGAATTTCTTTAGCTTCCTTACGAAGTAGAGATGTTGTTGGGCTTTCTTGACTGTTGCATCAACGTGAGTGGACCACGACAGACTGTTGGTGATGGTGACCCCCAGGAACCTAAAGCTATCGACCATCTCCACTTCGGAGCCATTGATGCAGACGGGAGAGTGTGTCATGCTGCGCTTTCTGAAGTCGATGATCAGTTCCTTGGTCTTTCCGACATTTAGAGAGAGGTTGTTTTTGGTACACCATGCAACCAAGTGATTTATCTCCCTTCTGTAGTCTGGAAAGGAGTACCTTCTAGTCATAGTCTATCTTTAGAACTACCCGGAGGTAGCGCAGTTGTCGAATTCAACGGCAAGATGTGTTATTAAAAATGTCAAAAAAATGTTTGTGCGACACAGCATTCCAGATGTGGTCATAAACGATAATGGTCCTTTTATTGACTGCTATGAGTGGACAGAAGTTGTGCGTCAGTATGATTTCCAACATGTTACTTCCAGCCCGCATTGTCCTCAGTCAAATGGCAAGATTGAAAAGGGAGTGCATATTGTCAAACAGCTCCTAAAGAAAGCACTTCACAGTCGTGGGATACATTTCTTGCGCTCCTCAGCTATCATTCAGCACCGCTAGTCAATGGCCTCTCACTTGCTCAAATGTTAATGAACGGGCAATTACGTACGACTCTATCTTGTTTTCCTAAAGAGCCCGTGAACCACTCGTTAGCGAGACAATTGCCCTCTCAGAAAAGGAGGCAGAAAGGGTTCTATGGTAGGTCTGCCAAAAGATGTCAAACTCTGCAGCCAGAGGATAGGGTGAGAGTAGAAGACTCCAGAGGCAATGGATGGTCTAAACAGGCGAAGGTACGGTGGCCAGCAGGTCCAAACTCATATCTTGTTATGACGGATGAAGGTGTTGTCTTGAGAAGGAATAGAAGAGCTTTGCTTAAAGTATAGCAATAATTTGTGATGCAACCACCAGAAGAAGCATACAACAGTCCTAAAATACCTGAAGAACATACGGAACCAACACAAGAAGAGGAGGCACCAACGCAATAAGAAGATAACACGTCAATACATGAAGAAAATCATATGCAAATAACAAATATTAAAGAACATGAAGAGCCTGTGCCAGTTCAGCAGACACTGAGAAGATCCAAAAGAATAAGACGCAAGTCAGAAAGACTGAACTTGTAACAGACTGTAAAGTAAAACAAAAGATATCTGTACATGTATATAGTCATGCATATCATGATGAAATGTAAAAAGTAATTTAATGCTTGTAAATAATTCTCTTTTACCAAGGAAAGGGGATGTGATGATATGCATACAGCAAGTTTGTACATAATATTATGCACGACCTCCGACCACTAGGTGGCATTGTAAACACATCACGTGACCCGGTGATCTGGAAGTTCGGAGTTGGTCATGCTGGGAGATAGATGTATTTCCAGGAGTTCCACAATAGCTGCTTAATGTTCATTGGTTATTATTTTATTTATCCTAGTTATCGTATTACGCAGTTGTTCTACAATAAATTATTTTAAACTACATGTTCTGTATTTCATCATTCACTTCGACCAGTCTACAGAACATGACACCCACAGTCAGTAGGAGTTATGGGTGGTTGGTGGGGCAGGCAGGCTGGGCTAGGGGTTGCCCACGCGGTCCAGGGATTGGCATGGTGAGATCATGGGTGGCTCTACACCCACCTCTGCTCCGCAACTCCTGCCCCGATGGCAGACTACCCCAAATGAGAGACCCCCTGGTGGCTCCCCCACCCACCTCCAAGCATGGGGGGCTACTGGCCTCTTTGCCCGTGAGCGAAGATGGCGACTCACCTCCTTGTGTCCCCGTAGCAGCCCTTCCACCAGCGTCATATTTTTTAAAAGGAGTAATAATCGGCACCCGCATCACCACTTGCTGGGGAGGCTGTTAGATCATGGCAGGCGTTAGGTGGGGGGTCGCTACCGTTAATTGTATGGAGAATGGGCTTAAGTGGTGATTATTGGTTTCTCGGCACACTATGGCGGGGTCATGATTTTACCAACAGGGGTGGGCCAGTTAGATCGCAAACAGATTGGCGCCCACGCGGTTCTCGTTTTTGGCCTCTCCTGCAATTTTATAGCCCTGTCGCGCTCTCGCTTAAGCACGTGCGGCCAAAATATCGAGCCCCTCCTTTCTAAAATGTGCTGACCACAAATAGAGTTGTACAGTCTGTTGTCATCTTTTGTGGTTCAGTTTACAATTTTTCTTCACTTTAAAGAGATATGCAAACAGCACAAAAGGTTTTGCTTGGAATTATTCACAAGAGCATATTGGGAAGTACAATATTGCTCTTGTCTGGCAGAAAACTGATCAAATATACTAAGCATTTTATCACGCAAACATATGGCAGAACCCACGGACTTGCATTTATAATGGCCCTTGTTAGGATAAATAAACTCTCTTTGTTTATTGTCATTGATACAGATGCTGTCCAATTTACATTTGATGTAAAATGGTGCCAAAGTGCTAAAGTGATGAAGGCAGAAAAGAAAATCAGCAATGGGAACGTCACAGGAGCTCATCTCTAGAACACCAAATCCCCCCTACCACCATCCAACCGTCCCTTGAATAACTCCAATATTTTCAGCTCCACTAGCCACCCTGGCAAAACGTATGCAACCTTCTTTAATCTGAGCTTTAATTCGAAGCTGTGCTTCCCAAAATCAGTTTTACAACCACTTTTCATTAATTTCCATGATGTGGAGATGCTGGCGTTGGACTGGGGTGAGCACAGTAAGAAGTTTTACAACACCAGGTTAAAGTCCAACAGGTTTGTTTCGATGTCACTAGCTTTCGGAGCGCTGCTCCTTCCTCAGGTGAATGAAGAGGTATGTTCCAGAAACATATATATAGACAGATTCAAAGATGCCAGACAATGCTTGGAATGCGAGCATTTGCAGGTAATTAAATCTTTACAGATCCAGAGATCAGGTAACGCCAGGTTAAAGAGGTGTGAATTGTGTCAAGCCAGGACAGTTGGTAGGATTTCGCAGGTCAGATGGTGGGGGATGAATGTAATGCGACATGAATCCCAGGTCCCGGTTGAGGCCGCACTCATGTGTGCGGAACTTGGCTATAAGCTTCTGCTCGGCGATTCTGCGTTGTCGCGCATCCTTGAAGGCCGCCTTGGAGAACGCTTACCCGGAGATCAGAGGCTGAATGCCCTTGACTGCTGAAGTATTCCCCAACTGGAAGGGAACATTCCTGCCTGGTGATTGTCGCACGATGTCCGTTCATTCGTTGTCGCAGCGTCTGCATGGTCTCGCCAATGTACCACGCTTCAGGACATCCTTTCCTGCAGCGTATGAGGTAGACAACATTGGCCGAGTCGCACGAGTATGTACCGCGTACCTGGTGGGTGGTGTTCTCACGTGTAATGGTGGTATCCATGTCGATGATCTGGCACGTCTTGCAGAGATTGCCATGGCAGGGTTGTGTGGTGTCGTGGTCACTGTTCTGAAGGCTGGGTAGTTTGCTGCAAACAATGGTTTGTTTGAGGTTGCGTGGATGTTTGAAGGCAAGTACTGGGGGTGTGGGGATGACCTTGGCAAGATGTTCATCTTCATCGATGACGTGTTGAAGGCTGTGAAGAAGATGTCGTAGTTTCGCCGCTCCGGGAAAGTACTGGACGACGAAGGGTATTCTGTCGGTTGTGTCCCATGTTTGTCTTCTGAGGAGGTCGGTCCGGTTTTTTGCAGTGGCGCGTTGGAACTGTCGATCGATGAGTCGAGCGCCATATCCCATTCGTACGAGGGCATCTTTCAACGTCTGTAGATGTCTGTTACGCTCCTCCTCGTCTGAGCAGGTCCTGTGTATACGGAGAGCTTGTCCATAGGGGATGGCTTCTTTAATGTGTTTAGGGTGGAAGCTGGAGAAGTGGAGTATCGTGAGGTTATCCATGGGTTTGCGGTAAAGTGAAGTGCTGAGGTGACCGTCCTTGATGGAGACGAGTGTGTCCAAGAATGCAACTGATTTTGGAGAGTAGTCCATGGTGAGTCTGATGGTTGGATGGAACTTATTGATGTCATCGTGTAGTCGTTTCAGCGATTCTTCGCCGTGGGTCCAAAGGAAAAAAATGTCATCGATGTATCGGGTGTATAACGTCGGTTGAAGGTCCTGTGCGGTGAGTAGGTCTTGTTCAAACTTGTGCATGAAGATGTTGGCGTATTGGGATGCGAATTTGGTCCCCATGGCTGTTCCGTGTGTCTGGATGAAGAACTTGTTGTCCTAGGAACCAGTTGAACTAGGAACATTCCTCGTCACAATGGACGTCTCGGCACTCTATACCAGCATCCCCCATGACGATGGCATTGCTGTAACAGCCTCAGTACTCAACACCGACAACTGCCAATCTCCAGACGCAATTCTGCAACTCATCCGCTTCATTCTGGATCACAACGTCTTCACCTTCGACAACAAGTAATTTCCAAGCATGGTCTCTGGAGCTACCTTTCTGACTTATTTCAAATTTCTGCAATTACATTCTTTATACAAGTAAAATATACACTTAACTTCTTTCTTTTTAATGTAGAGCGTGAGTATCTCCAATATTTCTTTGTTACGTGTTGTTCTTCTTTTCAATAATACGATACATTTAGAAGATACCTTTGTGTCCAAAATGACTCTGAACGCTCTACAGATTGAATTGTCCTTTTCCATTACAATTGTTGGAAATCAAAACTGCTACTCAGTTTTCTAGCTTGAGGGAAAAGTGTAGGGAAGCCAAAATAGAGAATCAAAATGAACTCAAAAATTAAATTGAAAAAAGGTTGATGAATTGTGTCATGTGCATATATAACTTTCTAATATTTCAAGGAAACGTAGGGGCTACATAGGTCTTCGAAGTTCCTTCCCCAGTGATTGTTCATTAGAGGGTACTCAGGCATTCAGTTTCTACAATAAGTCTGGTTTCTGTGGTTTCAATGGTGTTTAAAATAAATACAAGAAAATGTAAATTAGAGCATACCTCCAGTACATGCTTTCCAAATGCCAAGTGTTAAATATAATTAAACATTCAGCATGTGCATTCATAAACGGCAGGAGTAATTCAAATTTAATTAGCATAAAAATGTGTAAATACAGGTACAAGGTACAGAGAACTGCAGGGTGCAGTGAACACAGCTGATGAAAATGATTTTGAGATGTGTTTAGACATCAGTGGTGCTATTTAAAGAACAGTAAATTAAAAAAGGTCAGGACATCTGCTTGGTGAGGACACTGTAGACTTGCGGCATTAAGGTGCAAAAAGGGTAACGATTTTGCCAGCCGATCATTGGGGAAACCAAATGTGGCTGCTCCCATTCTCTGTACACAATTTCTCACTCAACCATCTGCCCCACCCCTGCCCCCCAATTCTTTGGTTTAACATTTTGCTTACTCATTTACTCTGATTGCTGACTAGGGTTGAATTGGATAAGGTCTGAAAATAGGGATTGCAGTGCACAATTAACTCATACCCTTTTATTGAACTACAGACAAGATGTTCAATTCATGTTGCCTGATGTTTTCCCACGGTTACAGCCAGTGCTACACACGTGGCTCACTGACTTAATGAATCAACAATATCACAAGTGGCTAGCACAACTTAAGGGGTTGGTTCTTGCACTTCATTCTTTTCCCGTCCACTCAATACATCCTTACTCTTGTTCTTTTCCCATTTCAGATGCCCAAAAGATGGAATCTTTCCATTCAGACGAGAAAGAGGAACAAGACGGTGAAGTTGAAGAGACATGGACGCTTGATCATACACTCACAACCATCAGCTTAGATATTGAGTAGGATAGAAAGGGATCTGCATACAGTGAGATACTGGACACAAACGTGCAGAAGCAGGACACTGCTAAAGGATATGAAGATTACAGTGCCATGGAGGGTGAGGTCACACCTTAGTTCTGCTGAAGAAGAGTCAGATGCGAACTCAATTGGCCCAGACTGCAGAGGTAATGATAGAAATACACAACCTGAAAGCCTGCGCATGTCAAAGAGCATGGAGATTTGCAGCTCAAGCTTGATTGGCACAGGGTTCTGTGCAGAACTTGGAGCCCATCCTTTCCACCATGAGCAGGCAGTCACCACCATCAGCACAACTGTGGAAACTACCCTGATGAAGTGGGCAGGACGGTGGCATAGTGATTAGCACTGCTGCCTCACAGCTCCAGGGACCCGGGTTCAATTCCCACCTTGGGTGACTGTGTGAAATTGGCACTTTCTCCCCGTGACTGCATGGGTTTCCTCCGGGTGCTCCGGTTTCCTCCCACAGTCCAAAGATGTGCAAGTTAGCTGGATTGGCCATGATCATTGCCTCTTAGTGTCCCAAAAGGTTACAGGTTAGGTGGGGATACTGGGTTAAGAGGACAGGGTGGGGCCTGACCTTAGGTAGGGCGCCCTTTCGGAGGGTTGATGCAGTCTCAATGGGCCGAATGGTCTCCTTCTGAACTATAGTGATTCTATTTGATTTTATTTGTCTTGTGATTGATATGCAAGCACAAACAACATTTATCAAGCTCAGAAGTATTAGAATTAGTGCATGGTTAATGTACAGTCTATCAAACTAGGAATTGACCTGCTTAAAAAAAGCGTGCTTAACATAACCTACCTTGAAGATTTTAGGCTTTAGCGATTTGTAACTTCAGAAAGCAGAAATCTGGGTGTCAGAGCTTTCATATTCCCAATTCTCAGTGTTCAAAATCTTAGCAACAACTAAAGATTAGCGACAGCTCCTTTTGGGACATGTGTCCTTTGATGTGGAGGGGTTTTTTTCAAGTGAAAATAGTCAGAGATGAACTCCAAATTTGTGCCCCAATATAAACAGTGAAACAATCGCTTCCAAAAATAAGATGAAAATCAAATTCAATCTAATGTGTTCCATCCAAATTGTAACATTTGTTCCGCAATGAGTTTTTGTATTGTATTGTATTGTATTTTGTATTGGTGTCTCCGGTAGCTCTGTGCTCATGTGATGTAAAGCGCCTGTCCCTGTCTTACCCAGATACTGAGTAAACAGGCTGCATGTTGAACATACTCTGAAAATGAAAATCAGACAGTGTTTGGTTTTAGACACTGAAATCCTCTCATGCCATGTGTCAGACATGAAACATGGGTGCCAACGCAAAAACTATCACGAAAATGACAGAGCTCCAAAAATCAAACAGGTTACAGGAGCGAGTCAGTCTTTCTCTTTCAACATGTTACACTTGGATTCTTTTGCAGTTTAGCTGACTGCAGTGGTCCGATGGCATTACTTGCAGGACTTTCTCTGACGTAACACTCTAAAAAGCCGGTTTGAGCTCTGCTAAACATATCTTTAAGCAGGGACCCATCCACAAATCATCCAGACACTTATTCAAATAAGCTGCTGTGGTAATCCAATAAGGAAGCTGTGTTGGGTTCTCCTACCTGTGATTTTGCTCAGCCACCAGCCCTTTGTTTGAAAAGGCAAATCAGCATTGCTAAATCAATGAAGACACCAAGGACTTTGTATACCTGTTGGTGTCAGAATTACCCTTTTGATTTAGCTTCAGGAAGAGCATTGAGTCAACTTGAGTCTGAAAGGTCCCTTTTGTTCCCACTCGAGTCAGGGGAGCATTTGAATCCCACGGTCTACGACAAAAATGGAGCATGTCTAATTTATAATATCTCCATGTCGGTACTCAGTGACACATGCTCGCAAAAGTGGCGTTTCCCAAATACTGAGTAACAATTTTGCAAATGCTGTTTGTAGGCCATTGGAAAGTAAAGAGTCTGACTGACTCCTGCCTGGTACCCTTATTTCTTCTTTCACTGAGAGGTGAATTTGCTCCTTTTGTTATTTATTTGGGAAGTGAGGAAAAGACTGCTAACCTTGGCAGAATGATAGAATTTCTTCTAGCATTACTGAAGTACACCTCTGACTAAACTAATTAAGGAATACACTGGCAGCTTTTATATAAATGGCTCCAAACTAAAACTTGTCACTTGGCTGGGACATGTGCTAGTAAAGAAAAACACAAAATGGATCATCAAAGGGTATGGCTGTCATATTCCGCTTATTTCCAATCAATTATTTGTCTCCAACATCCTTGGGGCAAAGTACAAAGCTGTTTTATTTTTCAGAATCATAAAGCTCAGGAACAACTTATGAACTCTACTGTCCTGATTCATGCATCTTTGCTGATTTATACCTCTGTGAAAGCTGTGTTTATGACAATAGCAACGATTAATTTGCATCCACTGAGTTTTGGCATTTGCATGCGAACAATATTCCAAGACAAGGCTGTAAGTTGTTGATTTCTGACGCCTGTCCACTGCCAACTCTGATTGTCAGTGTGAAATACTGATGGTTGGCAACTATGCGCGAAAGCAACAGCTACAAAAGGCTTTCAAATTTATTTTGCCGAAAATAGAAACATTAGAAGCTCTGCCATGATTTTGTACCCTATCCAATTTTGGGCTTGCCAAAAGCTGGCAAGCAAAGCAATAGCAACAGTGACCAAACCATCTGGGCAGTGCAATCTGATATTGTTGACATTTCATTCTGTTTAGCTTGGTACATTCCAATCAAATCATTTCACTGAAGTAACCATTGCTGAGGTAGCAACAACTTGCACTTTGGTAGTGTCTTCAATATCAAAATATATCCAAGGTGCTTTAAGTAGGTTTGAGGAAACCCGGTGGGTGATGCACACCCAGGCCAGTCTCCCCCATGGTCAGAGTTGATGTGGTTCCATAATAATGCACAGAAGAGAATCATAGAATTATTACAGTCAGAAGAAGACCATTTGGCCCATTGTGTCCCTGCTGGCTCTCCTCAGGAGAAATTCATGAACCGCCACCCACTGCGCTCACCCCACATCCCAGGACATTCCTCTTTTTGAAAGATTTAGGTAATGCAGCAAGATGTATGACACAGAAGGAGGCCACCCTGTCCATCATATCTGTGCCGGCCAAAAAGCATGCCCAAGAGCTTAATCAAACTTTCCAGCACATGACCCATTGCCCTAGAGGTTTACTGGACTTCAGATGCATATCCAGGCACCTTTTAAATAAGCTGAATGTTTTTGCCTCCACTGCCCTTTCAGGCAATGAGTTACAGACCCTACCACCCTCTGGGTGAAAATATCCGGGATGGATTCTCCTGTTCCCCAGCCGTGTGTTTCTCGGTGGCGCACCATTTGGTGGCGGGGCTCTTTCTTCTCGCAGCTTGTCAATGGGATTTCCCATTGAAGCCACCCCACACCGCCGACATACCCACGGGCAGGTGTACGCTGCCAGCGGGAATAGAGAATCCCGATGGATGAAGACCTCCAGCCTTTTTCCTCATCTCTAATCCTTCTACCAATCATTTTAAATCTTTGCTCTCTAGTCACTGACCTCTCTGCTGAAGGAAATTGTTCCTTCGCATCCACTCTAACCAGCCCCTCACAGCTTTGTACATCTTAATCAAATTTCCCGTTAGCCTCTTCTCTTTCATAGATTTCATAGAATTTACAGTGCAGAAGGAGGCCATTTGGCCCATCGAGTCTGCACCGGCTCTTTGAAAGAGCACGCTACCCAAGCCCACATCTCCACCCTCTCCCCATAACTCAGTAACTCCACCCAACACTAAGGGCAATTTTGAACATTAAGGGCAATTTGTCATGGCCAATCCACCTAACCTGCACATCTTTGGACTGTGGGAGGAAACCGGAGCACCCGGAGGAAACCCACGCACACACGGGGAGAACGTGCAGACTCCGCACAAACAGTGACCCAAGCCGCGAATCGAACCTGGGACCCTGGAGCTGTGAAGCAATTGTGCTAACCGCCGTGCTACCGTGCTGCCCTTCCAAGGGGAACAACCCCAGCCTATCCAATCTTTCTTCATAGCTGGCATTTTCAAGTCCTGGCAATATCCTCATAATTCTCTTCTTCCCTCTCCAGTGGAATTACATCCTTTCTGTAATGAGGTGACCGGATCGGCACGCGGTACTCAATTTGTGGCCAACTAATGTTTTATACAGTTCCAGCATAACCTCCCTGCTCTTATATTCTATGCTTCTGCTAATAAAGGAAAGGATTTCATATGTATTCTTATCCACCTTCTTAACCTGTCCTGCTACCTGCAGGGATCTGCGGGCATTCACTCCAAGTTCCTCACTTCCTCTACACCTCTCAGTATCCTCCCATTTATTGTGTATGGGGGTAGCACTGTTGCTTCACAGCGCCAGGGAGCCGGGTCCGATTCCCGGCTTGGGTCACTGTCTGTGCGGAGTCTGCCGTTCTTCCCATGTCTGCATGGGTTTCCTCCGGGTGCTCTGGTTTCCTCCCACAAGTCTCGAAAGACGTGCTTGTTAGGTGAATTGGATATTCTGAATTCTCCCTCAGTGTACCTGAACAGGCTCCAGAGTGTGGTGACTTGGGGCTTTTCACAGTAACTTCATTGCAGTGTGGGACATTGTCAAAAGCCTTGTAATATCCAGGAAGACCACATCAACTACACTACCCTCATCAATCCTCCTTTTTACTTCCTCAGAAATCAAATCAAGTTAGTCAGACATGATCTTCCCTTAAACAATCCACACTGACTGTCCTTGATTACTTTGTGCCTTGGCAGTAACAGTTTATCGTATCTCTCAGAATTGATTCCAATAATTAGTCCAATAATTAGACAAAGTCAGACTGACTGACCAGTGATTCTTTGGTTTAATCCTCGCTCCATTTTTAAACAAAGATATAACATTATCAGTCCACTAATCCTCTAGCACCATTCCTGCAGCCAGTGAGGATTGGGCGGTAAGGTAGCACTGTGGTTAGAACTGTTGTTTCACAGCTCCAGGGACCCGGGTTCGATTCCCGGCTTGGGTCACTGTCTGTGCAGAGTCTGCATGTTCTCCCCGTGTCTGCGTGGGTTTCCTCTGGCGTGCCGGTTTCGTCCCACAACTCCTGAAAGGTGTGCTTGTTAGGTGCATTGGACATCCTGAATTCTCCCTCTGTGTACCCGAACAGGCGCCAGAGTGTGGTGACTAGGGGATTTTCACAGTAACTTCATTGCAGTGTTAATGCAAGCCTAAAGATTATTAAAATGATGGTCAGAGCATCTGTAATTTCTTCCCTGGCGTCTGGCTCTGGTTATTTATCCACTTTTAAGGATGCTAATCCCCTAATATTTCATCTTTTCCTGGGCTGGATTCTCTGTTTTTGAGGCTATGTCCCCACGGAAATTTGGTGTAAAACAGTCACCGGTATCCTCCGTTTGGCTGGGGGCTAGCAGACAAGCAGCGGAGAGCACCCAGCAGTAGCTGCCGCTACGGCCCGGAGAATTGCCGGGTCCGTGGCCACGCATGCGCACGGCGGGGACCTACAAGTTTCCATCAAAATCACATACCGTCTTGATTTGGAATTATATGGTGGTTTGTTCATTGTCTCTGGGTCAAAATCCTGGATCCCCCTCCCTAACAGCATTGTGGGTGCACCTGCACCACATGGGTTGCAGCGGTTCAAAAACGCAGCTTACCCACCACCAACCTCTCAAGGGCAATTATGGATGGGCAATAAAACACTTGCCAAGGCAGTGATACCCATATCCCATGATAAGCTTCTAAAAAGTTAATATCGGGGTCGTTAAAATTCCCTATCACTGATGTCCTCTTGCTTTGCACTTCTCAGAAATTTGCCGACATATTTGCTCTTGTATCTCCTTCTGACAGTTTGGGGGTCTATAGTACACTCGTAGTACTGTCCCTGTTTTGTTTCTTAGCTCAATCCATATCACCTCATTTGATGATCATTCTAACATATCATCCCTCCTCACAGCTGTAAGGGCTGGATTCTTCCGCCCCAGCCGCCGCAAGAATGCCACGGGCGAGACATGGACAATGGAGAAGTCCATGGACCTGGGGCGGGATTCTCCGGTTGCTGGCCGGGTGTGGCCAGAGAATCCCGCCCTATTTGTTTCTTTGACCAAAATTGCCACCACCCCTTCTTTTTCTATCCCCTTCTCTACCTTGTCTAAAAATCCTGTAACCATGCAGGAGCATTGAGTTACCAGTCTTGTCCCTCTTTAAGCCATGTTTCTGATATCATACTGCTAAGTTTCTAACTCGTCGGAATTATTTGGTATATTCCTTGCTTTGAAGTATATACCCTTGAGTACTGCCAAACTCCTTCATTTATTTTAGAACCTTTGTTTCCTCTGTCTTCCAGACTCATTCACTGATTTTCTGCTTTACCATTTCCGTTCCTGATTTTGTCCCATCTTAATTCATCCTCAGCTTCCCATCCTCTGTCAAATCCCTGCCCAAAATCTCCCCACGATGAAGTTGGTCTCAGCCCTACTGAGGTTCAAACCATCCAGAAGTCCCACCTTCCCCAGAACTGGCCTCAATGCTCCAGGAATCTAAAGCTCTCCCTCCTGCACTATCTTTCCAGCCATGCATTCTCATAATACAACCTCCAATTTCTGTGCTCACCAGCAAGAAGCACTGGGAGTAATCTGGAGATTGGCTCCTGCTTTTTAATGTCTTTACTAACTCCTTAAACTCTGCCCACAGGACATCATCCCTTTTTCTATCCATGCCATTGGTACAGATATGGAGCACAACCTCTGGCTGTTCACTCTCTTTCAGAATGCAAACGCTCAGTGACATCCATGACCCTGGCACCAGGGAGGCAACATACCAGTCTGGATTCATGTCTACGGCTGCAAAAATGCTATTCTGTTCCTCTAAATTTAGATTATTTCCCTTTGAAATGCATCAACAAATTGGGCAGTTTCACAAATAAAGGTTGGATAGCTCTGATTATTCAGACCTAGATTTGTCACTATTGCTCTTCCAGTCTTCCTTACACCCACTTGTATAGCTGAACCATCCATGGTGCCACAGGCAAATTTCTCAGCGTTGAAATATCTATGGCATGAATCTTACATTCTCCCATCGGTAGATTTTTAGTGGGAGGGGGACGCAGGGAGAAATTGCAAGGACGGGATTCCTGATTCCCTACAGGTTCTTGCATCCCCAACCACACAACAATTTAATGTTGGTGCAGGCGGGCAAAATCACGGATGGGAAGCCCATCCTTACCCCAAGTAAAGCCCCAAGTGGCCAATTAATGATGGGCTGGGGGGGTGTGGATGGTGAAATAGTATTTAGAAATACTTTTTCCTTTCTGCGGAATCTAATTAAGATATGGTGCTTTATCTATAGCCCGGCTCTGACATGCGGCAATGCTTGTTACTTCTGGTTGCAAAAAAGAAACGGGAGCTCTACAATGATGCTGATGTCTTTGTTCCCCTTGGAGCACACTTGCTGTGAAGCGAGATGAATGATGAATGGAAATGCCAACTGTTCTGTGAGGTGGGAAGCTCTGCTTCTGTGTGGTGTAGTGCTTTCCCATTTAGTGCAATAATTCATTTGCCCATGATTGTGTTCATGAGGTGACAATATGTACAAACTAAATACAATCGCATACAAAGAGAGGATTGCAAAAAAGCGGCTTTTCATTGAAATCATTTATTTGCACAGGAAATGTTTGAGATACTTTATATTCTGATTTACTGATAAATCTAGGTCTGAATAATCAGAGCTATCCAATCTTTATTTGTGAAAGTGCCCAATTTGTTGATGCATTTCAAAGGGAAATAATCTATTATTTAGAGGGTGCAGCAATGGGCATTACTCCTAGCAGCGTACGAGTACAGACCGCTGGTTCCCACCTCGGCCACAGAAGTAGTAGCGGCCCCTCCACGTCATGAATTCCTTGACGGTCATGGCGGCTCGCGTACAGGAATAAACCCAGACGGACTCGCAACTATCGAGGGTCCGACACGTGGTTCAGTATGAGGGCCAGCACAGAGCTTTGCCTGACGAGCTGCTGACCTATACGTCAAAGCTGCTGGAGCTGAGCGTAGAGGACGGCGTCTTATTGTGGCGAACATGTGTGGTCATGCCGGAACGCGGTCAGGCGCTCATGTTACAAGACCTCCACAATGGTCACTCACCCGGGGCTATCCAAGATGAAGACGCTTGTCCACAGCTATGTCTGGTGGTCAGGGATAGACTTGGACATCAAGAAGGTGGCCCGGCGCTGCGGCCCCAAGCCAGGTAAACCAGGAGGCCCCACCAGATGAGCCAATACACCTTTGGGAATGTCTGTGAAAACTGTGGTCGCACATCCACATAGACTTTGCTGGCCCATTTAAGGGGGGGGGTGACATTCCTCGTGATGGTAGATGCCCACTCAAAGTAGCTCGAAGTCCTCAAGATGCAAACCGTGACCACAAAGGCTGCAGTAGATCAGGTGCAGCACGCATTCAGCACCCTTGGCATACCCAAAGTGTTGGTGTTGGATAATGGCACCGTGTTCATCAACAAGGAGTTCGAGGGCATCATGGTGGCGCAGTGGATAGCACTGCTGTCTCAAGGCGTCAAGGTCCCAGGTTTGATCCCGGCTCTGGGTCACTGTCCGTGTGGAGTTTGCACATTCTCCCCTTGTTTACGTGGGTTTCGCCCCCACAACCCAAAAGATGTTGGATTGGCCACGCTAAATTGCCTTAATTGGAAAATCTGAATTGGGTACTCTAAATTTATTTTTAAAAAGAAAAAAAAGCAAGGAGTTCGAAGCATTCATGATTTCGAACGGAATTCGGTATGTACGGACCACCACGTAACACCCAGCCTCCAGCGGTATGGCCGAGAGGGCGGTCCAATCTTTCAAAAGGGCAATAAAAAAACTGATCACAGGGTCTTGGGAGACGCGAGTCTCTATTCAGTTACCTGACGACCCCTCCAGGCCACCAAGGGGTATTGCACCAGTAGAGTTTCTGATGAGATGTTGGCTTTGGACCCACCTCAGCCTGGTCATACCGGACATAGATACTCAGATCTGCCAGTGACAGGACCACTCCGAGGAGGACACAGGTCAACGCTTGGAGCGGCGTGAGTTCAAACCGGGGGGATGCTGTATACATGTGCAATTTTGGCACCGGTGCCACATGGGTCCCGGGTGTGGTACTCCGGCCACTTATCCGATTTCCTATTCTTATTCGGTATGGATACAGCCGCCCCGTGGACCACATCCACCAGAACAGACACCGGATATGCCAGTTCAGGCCCGCCCACGATTCCTGTTACTGCCTAGGTCATCGTCGCCTCCCCCCGTCGAAGCCCAAGAAGCTGAGATGCCTGTGCCTCATCAGAAGGCTCCGACACCGACCTCGGACATGGACATTGGCCCGCTCGCCGTGGTTGTCCAACCGCTTTCAACACTGGTGCTGTTGCCGACCACACCACCCCCGCCTCAACTCTCTGCCCGAAAACACCTAACGGACCAGTCCCGTCAACGCTGGACCGCCGCCCACTCCCCAAACCAATAAGAGGGACTCAGCCTGAAGACATGGACGTTTCTATGGACTTGAGGGGGGGAGGGGTAGAGGTGTTAAGAACCCCTTGGGGGCCAAGGACTGTGCTCCATTCGATTTCCCCCTTGCACAGCTGAGCATGAACTCCCCCGGTAATTCCCCTTCACAAGGGGAAACTACTCTGTATAAAAACTCTGACCTGGGTGCAAGTCAAGGAGGGTGGCCGTTCGGGAGAGGAGTAGTAGTTTTGTGATCTTGTATATTCTGTAATAAATGAGTTGTTCATTTCTACCCTACCGTGTGTTCCCGTCGACTCTCCTGTTCTACAGGAAGGATGGCAGATTTCCTCCCCTATAAAGGACATTAAGTCAACCAGTGATAGTGATAGCTGGTATGGTCACCATTATTGAGATCAGCTTTCACATTCCAGATTTATCAATTCAAATTTAATTGCACCAGCTACCGGGATTTGAACCTGTGTCACCAGAGCATTAGCCTGGGCCTCTGGATTACTAGTTCTTTGACATTACCACCACACCAGCGTCACCACCGCACCGCTCCTGCAATTTATCGCGAATTTCAGTGTGGTTTGGGAACTGGAAAAGCCGCAGTTGTAATTATCTTCCCAGTCCAGTAGCTTCAAGAGGACTGCCATGAACAAAAGGAGGTCACTTTGACTTCATCAATCTCATCGGGACATTCAATCATGGGAGCAGAGGCAGCCTACTTAAGCAGTTGAAGAAAATTGGCTGCCGGCCGAAGCTGCTCAACGTGATGTCTCCATGACAACGTGAGGGGAAAGGTCAGCTATGACGGGCAACATTGGAACCTTCTGAGATCCGCAGTGGGGTTGTGTTCTGGCACCAATACTCTTTGGCTTATTCTTACCTTTGTTGCTGTTGTTTGCCCGCCAATTTGTCCACAAGTGGCGTGTACTTGCCTACCAGAACTGACAGAGATCCTTGCCTACCTGAGATCCAAGATGAAGATGTGTCAAGTTCTGAGCAGAGAGTTGCTTTACGCTGATGTTGCTGCACTAACTTCCAGACCGAGGAACACCCGCTGCAGTAAATGGACTGATTCTCTCAGGCCTGCAACACGCTTGGACTGACCATCAACATCAGGAAGACAAACGTCACGGTCCAGAATACTGTCATATTGCCATCTATCAGCATTGACAATGTGACGCTGGAGGTGTTTGTGAGCTTCATGTCACGTGGGCTCACTGACCAGCAATCTTGTCACTTGATGCTGAGATCAACATGTGCATTGCAAAAGGTGCAGCTGTAATGTCCAGCCTGAGTTCTGAGTTAGAGAGTGCAGAACAACAGCAACCTGACGGAGAACACCAAACTGCGAGTCTATCAAGCCCATGTTTCAGGGCATTTTGTCCATGGTAGTGAGACCTGGACAACAAAGGCTGAACAGTTTGCACCTTCACTGTCTCAGACTGATCCTCAGCATCTCTTGGCAAGGCAAGGTCACCAACTCAGAGACTCTGGGGTCTGCTAATGCTAGCAGCATACACTCATTAAAAAAAGTATCTGCACCAGCTCAGCCATGTTCATCAGATGGATAACAGCTCAAGGGCCTTCTGTACGGTGAACTAGGTGCTGGGTTATGACCTGTTGGACAACCATGCTTTTGCTACAAGCTGCAAGCAAGATATGAAGATGGCAGACATTGACACAGACCAAACAGTAGCTGACAAACGTGACCTCTGGAGGCCAATTGTTTGGTGGGACATTGGAAGAGACCAGGAGAAACGAAAAGCTCAGGAAGAACGTGAATTCTGTAGCTTCTCAGCCCACTGGCTTTATCTGAAGCAAGTGCGGCAGAGATTGCCATGCCAGCGAGGAACCCCTGTGCCACACCACGCAGTGCTGAACACAGAGTCGACCACCACAGCATAAATCATCATCTCACAAGATGAAAGACTGCCAAAGGAAAAGAGAGCCCGATGGAGAGACTTTTAATCCATCAGCCTGAGCTGGATTATAGCCGAGATCCCACAAGTGAATGGACAGTATTCCAACACTGAGCTTCCCAATCTCCATCAACCAGTCTATTTTCAGTTGCTCGGATGGAGAATGTAATCAACTGTTGTACAACAACTGCCAAGTGTTGCAATCAATCAGACACATAATCCCAGGAGCTGAAAAGATGCTCGTTTTGTCTGGGATGCAGCTGTAATACTGAATTACTTTAATGTACTGTCGTGTATTTGGTTTGAATTTTGCTGGCAATTTCAACATATAGCAAAGTCTCTACTGATTGCAGAGGCTTAACGTGGGGGATTGGGATGAATCACTGGAAAGAACCCTGATGAAAACAACCCAAATGAAAGAGCTGAAGGCAGCTGCTCCTTTATACCCAGTGCACCAGACTTTGCTGTTTGACTTGAAGCCTCCTGTAACTTTCGGTGGAAAGCAAAGTGTCTGACTGATCCAATGTCGTTTTGGCTCGAACACCATCTTTGTCAGGTTGGCTACAAGTAGTTTAACAAGAGGAATTTGTCAATTACTAGGGGACATAGGTTTAAGGTGCGAGGGGATACGTTTAGAGGAGATGTACGAGGGAAGCTTTTTACACAGAGGATAGTGGGTGCCTGGAACCCGCTGTTGGAGGAGGTGGTGGAAGCAGGTACGATAGTGACGTTTAAGAGGCGTCTTGACAAATACAAGAATAGGATGGGAATAGAGGGATACGGACCCCGGAAATGTAGAAGATTTTAGGTTAGACTGGCAGCATGGGCGGCACAGACTTGGGAGGCCGAAGGGCCTATCCTGTTCTGTACATTTCTTTGTTGTTCTTTGTTTGAGGGGGCTTCAGGAAATGGAACCTAGATGCTGAATTTTTCACCACAAAATAATCACCGGCACTGCTTTTGACCCCTAAAGGAGGTTGAAGACGAGTTTTATGGCGTATTTTTCCTTTTGGGTCCTGTTTATATTTCCTCCTCCAGGAATTAACTGAATGGGGTCGAGGGTGATGAAGAAGCAAGTGTTTAGGTGCAATGCTCTGGCCAGGACATGCCTCTTGGGAGAGGAGGTGCTGGCCTTCGCAAACTGCCTGCTGCTATCTCAGCAATGTGGTTGACTCTTAAAATGTCACTCAGTTCGAAGGCAATTAGGGACAGGCAACAAATGCTGGCCTTGCCTGCGATGCCCGTATTCCATGAAAGAATAAAGAGAACAAAGGCATGGTTTCAGATTATAAGCACCACTGGACACCACGAGAGATTATGGATCAGTGCTGTAAAAAGTTCAGTGACCTGTTGCATTTTGATAAGCTGAGTAGCTTGGCCTATGTGGGGGGGTGGTTTCGGAGAGGGCTGGGGGATTGGTGGGGGGTGGTCGGGGGTGGCGAGGGGGTGCCCATAGGGGCACTACCTGGCAGGTCGGGTCCGCGCGCGGCCACCGGCCATGTTGTAGAGCGCAACCGCTAAAGGTCTCCGCCGTGCGCATGCACGGTCACAGACCCGGCAATTCTCCGGCCGTTTATTTCGTGAAGGCCGTGTGTTTTACATGGAGTGGCTGCTAGCCCCTCATGGGTCGGAGGGTCGTGCTGGGGCCTCGCCAAATTTTTCATCGTAGAACTAGACACTTCCTCCAGATATAGCCTCAAAATCAGAGAATCCAGGCCATTTTCTCTGAATACTTTATATATGAGGGCAACATAAATTAATGTTCTGGTTGCAGAACCAAAGAATGAAGAACACCAAAGAGGTAGCCCAGACTGGAATGAATCAACATACATAAAGCCAATGGGCCCAATGGAGCATAGAAAGCACCCGGGCTGTTGGTGATGGTGAATCTCCAGTAGCAGGTGTTAAAGGTGTTCAGAATGCCTTGCGGAGATGATGCTGTCACTCTACTGAGCACAATGAGACATAGGCTTGAGAGAGAGCTCACAGCTGGAATTGATTCATGAGGGCAGTGCAAGCATGGTTAAGGCAATGGCCTGTATCTGAGTGTGCTCTCACTATGAGAATGGCTATACCTAAATATGTAATTTTATGTCTCACACAGGTCCCAGTTCTGCTCACTCTCCACCCGCTGCCCCTAGTCTGGATCACCCTTCTGGAATCAAGAGGAGGAAGAGATGTCGGAGGGCATAGCATCACTTAATATTAACTTCCATACTGCCAACTCAGATACAAGCACTTCATGAGTCTGTGACACATGGTGAAGCGTACCAGAGTACAGGAAGAGGCGTCAGAGTCAGTCATCTGGTACAATTCCCCTCTGTGGGGGGAGTAAAGTCACAATGATGATCCAGTGAGGAGGAACGTGCAGCCTCGGGAATGTCCTTCTGCAACACAGTATTTGTCCAAACAGGGACAGATGAGTGGACACCTGATGGAGTTCCCTCAGGCAGTGGGAGCTCTTGGACTGTGAATGGAAGAATCCATCAGCACCATGAGCTCCACAATGTCCCAAAGGCTTAACTGCATGACCTCTGACCATGAAGAGATTGGCCTGTCTCATGGAGAGACACATGCAGCAGTACTTGGAGTGGATGCAGGAGTAGCATCTTGGCCAGGAAGGTCTGCCTCAGTAACCTGTATCAGTCTGACATCCATGGAATATATGAGGAGCTGCGTACCCTGAACAGAATGGTCGCACTGCTGGCCCTACGGTTGCTGGATTGGACGGCAGCTGCCCACCAGCAGCCAATCCCAATAACCCCACCTGAAAGGGCTATGGAAGGCTCCGAGAAACGGGAAGGTGCTAGAGCAATAATTATGGGGGATTTTAATCGATATATATAAACTGGAAAAATCAGATGGACAAAGATAGCCAAGATGAGTGGCTGGATTCTCCGCCCCGCCATGCCACCTTTCTGTTTCACCCCGCAGGCGGGATACTCCGTTATGCCGGCTGGTCAATGAGGTTTCCCATTGTGGGGCAGCCCCACGACATCGGGAAACCCCCGGGCTGCCGGCAAAACGGAGCCATCCCGCCGGCGGAGAATCCAGCCCGAGGAGTTCAGATGAGGAGTTCATAAAATATCTTTGGGATAGTTTCTTCGAATGACACATTCTGGAGCCACGCAGACAGCAAGCTACACCAGACCTATTGTTGTGCAACGACATAGAATTAATTAATAACCTCATAACGAAGGCGCTCCTGTGGAGCAGTAATCATAATATTATTTGATTTTCCATTCAGTTTGAGGGAGAGAAGAGTGGGTCCAAGACTAGGGGTATTTTAAACTAATATTAGGGCAATTATAAGGGAATGAACGCAGTGCTGGCTAAAGTGAGCTAGCAAATGAGGTTAAAGAGTAGATCTATAGTGGTGCAGTGGCAGACATTTAAAGGGATATTTCAGAATACAAGGAATAAATACACTTCAATTAGAAAGAGAAATTCCAAGGGGAGGACCCACCATCCTTGGTTAGCTAAAAATGTGACAGACTGTATCAAAATTAAAGAAAAGGCATATAATTGAGCAAAGACAAGTGACAAGTCAGAAGATTGGACAGAATATCAAGGACACCAAAAAATGACAAAAAGTCTAATAGGGAAGGAAAAATTTAAATATGAGAGAAAGCTAGCTAGAAATATGAAGACAGATAATAAGAGCTTCGATAAGTATTTAAATAATAATAATCTTTATTGTCACAAGTCGGCTTACATTAACACTGCAATGAAGTTACTGAAAAGCCCTTAGTCGCCACATTCCGGCACCTGTTCGGGTACATAGAGGGAGAATTTAGAATGTCCAATTGACCTAACAGCAAGTCTTTCGGGACTTGTGGGAGGAAATTGGAGCAACCGGAGGAAACCCAGGCAGTCACGGGAAGAGCATGCAGACTCCACACAGACAGTGACCCAAGTCGGGAATTGAACCAGGTACCCTGGAGCTGTGAAGCAACAGTGCTACCCACTGTGCTACCGTGCTGCCCCACCAAATAAGGAGAGTTAACAAAGTAAGAATAGGTCTGACAGAAAGTGAGTCTGGAAAATTAATGATCGAAAATAGAGCGATGGCAGATGAATTGAACATGTATTTTGCATCGGTCTTCACTAGAGTGGACACAAGTAACAGCCCAGAAATAGCTGTGAATCAGGAATTGGAAGGGAGTGAGGAAAGTGGTACTTAGCAAATTGTTGGAGCTGTGGGATGACAAATTCCTGGGTCCTGATGGACTTCTCCTAAAGTCTTGAAATAATTAGCTAATGAGATAATTGACGTATCGGTTTTAATTTTCCAAAATTCTCGGTATTCGTGGAAGTTGCCATTAGACGAGAAAATAGCGAATGTAACTCCTTCGTTAAAAAAGGAAGGGAGACAGAAAGCAGGAAATTACAGGGCCGGAATTCTCAGGCCATTGCGATTCACTTTTCTCACTGGCAGCGCACCCCTGCCCCCGGGTTTCCCGCGGCGTGGGGTGGTTTCAATGGGAAATCCCATTGACAAGTGCGGGAAGAAAGAATCACACTGACAGTGAACGGCGGCCACTGAGAAACACAGGCCTGGGGAACACAGAATCAGCCCCAGGTCAGTTAGTTTATCATCTGTCATAGAGAAAATGATGGAAGCTATTATTAAACATGTTATAGCAGGGCACTAAGAAAAATGTTCTCTTCACAAATTACTGCCTATCTTTGTATTGGCAGCAAATTTTATATTCACTTATTGTCACAAGTAGGCTTCAATGAAGTTACTGTGAAAAGCCCCTAGTCGCCACATTCCGGCGCCTGTTCGGGAAGGCCAGTACGGGAATTGAACCCGCGCTTTGGACCTTGTTCTGCATTACAAGCTAGCTGTTTAGCCCACTGTGCTAAACCAGCCCCTTTCACAGCTTTTCACAGTATCCATACCTCTGTCCCTTCACTCCAATCATTTATATAAATTGTGCAAAGTTGAGGCCCCAGTATCGATCCCTGCAGCACACCACTCGTTACATCCTGTCAACCAGATAAAGATCCAGTTATGGCTACGTTCTGTTTCCTGTTAGCTAGCCAATCTTCTATCCATGCCAATATGTTACCCCATACACCATGAGGTTTTATTATCCAAAATAATCTTTGAATAACTTTATCAAATGCCTTCTGGAAATCCAAGTACAGTACATCCACCGGTTCCCCTTTATCCACAGTACATGTGACTCTTTCAAAGACCACTAATACATTTTGGAAATTGTGAAATTGTCCATTAACAGGGAGAATAAAAAAGAAGCATTTTGTCTAAATGGTGAGAGATTGCAGAGGTCTGAGAATCTGCGTCTCTCAGAGCATTCATCACAGCTAGTATGCAAGTACAGCAATTAATAGGAAAGGTAATAGAATGTTATTGTTTATTGATAGGGGAATTGAATACAAGAAGTAGGGAGGTTACGTTTCAGTTGTATAGGAAACTGATAAGACCACATCTAGAACACCATGTACAGTTGGTCTCCGTATTTAAGGAAAGATGTAAATGCTTTAGAAGCAGTTCAGAGAAGGTTGACTAAACTAATATCAGGAATGAGCAGGTTGTCTTCTGAGGAAAGGTTATACAAGCTAGGCTGGTATCTGCTGGAGTTTAGAAGAGTAAGAGGCGACTTGATTGAAACCTAAGATCCTGAGGACTATTGACAAGGTAGATGTGATATGATGTTTCTTCTTGTGGGAGAATCTAAAACAAGGGGTTGTTGTTTAAAAATAAGGGGTTGTCCATTTAGAACAGAGATGAGAAGAATGTTTATGCTCTCAGAGAGTAGTGAGTCTATGGAACTTCCTTCCTCAAAAGGCAGTGGAAGCAGATTCTTTGAATGCTTTCAAGGCAGATGTGATAGATTCTTGATTACTAGGGGGCGAAGGGATATGTGGGTAGGCGGGAGGTTACAGTGAGATCAGCCATGATCCTATTGAATGGTGCAGCAGGTAAAAAGGGCTGAGTGGCCTATTCCTGCTCCTAATTTGTATGTTCGTATATCTCCTAGGAGTCATCTCTGAATCCGTGTTGATGGTTGAAATAGAAGGGGAAGCGGCAAATCTTTAGTTTAAAGGAGCCATGGCAGTTGCCTTGGAATCCTGCACAAATCTGAACATAGACTTGATTCTGGTCACAAGCCACATGCACATGGTTCGCAGATGTACCGACATGCTGAGTTGGGGCCGTCATTATAACATGAGTGCTGTCAATGATGCCCTACACCTGGGGTAATCCTGCAATTTGCTCTAGGACTGTGACTCTCTGAGGCTGACGTGCAAAATGAAGCTAATATACGTGGTCACATGAGCAAACAGGGCATTAATCACTTCCTTAATGCATCTGTGTCCTGCTGACTGGGATATACCAGCCAGGTCACCTGTTGAGCCCTGGAAAGAGCCTGAGGCAGAGAAGTTCAATATTTTCATTACATTCACAGCCATGGCAGGACATGGGGACCGAGGGATTGTGGCTCCAGCTGCTGCTGCAGCATGCGACAAACTGAGTCTTCTCCTGCATTAGATTTCCATCATGTCCTTGGTCTGTATAATCTCCACACGGAGTAGAAGCTGGATGTCCCTCCTCTCTCCTCTTCCTTCCTGCTGCTTGTGCCACAGCCTTTTCTCCCTGAACTTCTGCCTTCCCTTTGGTCTCTGGCTGCTGACTTGGACTGGCACCTACCTCCTCCATATGAGAGGGCACCATGTCCTTCCTCTCTGCTCCCCCTGGCAAAGTGCCATGTGCACTAATGAAGCACTAATTTCTTTCACACACCTGGGTGCAACAGCTAATGGGGGCAACAAAAAACCGCCCTGGCAAACCAGACCTGCAGCCCCACTCCCTTGGGTTATGAGAAGACAGTATGAGTTAAATTCTCCACACTTCTCAGCCTTTAAATACAAACGGAAATATAACTCTACAACGGTGCCTCACCTCTCCAAAGGGATATCCTGGTATCTAATTATCTAATACAAGTGCACAAAAAAAGTCTCCATAGACCTGGGGAGAAATTCATGGTTGCTGAGGGCGGGAGAGAAGGTAAGCAAAGTTTACTTGCTGGAGGGTGGCTGCCAGGGTGGGGGGCGTAGCGGGGATCGACTTGTTGACAGCTCCGTGGATTCGGGGTATCCCCCTCGGGATTGACCTGCTGACAGCTCCGTGGATTCGGGGTATCCCCCTCGGGATCGACCTGCTGACAGCTCCGTGGATTCGGGGTATCCCCCTCGGCATCGACCTGCTGACAGCTCCATGGATTTGGGATATGCCCCTCGGGTTCGACCTGCTGACAGCTCCGTGAATTCAGGGTCTGCCCCTCGGGATCGACTTGTTGACAGCTCCGTGGATTTGGGTTATCCCCCTCGGCATCGACCTGCTGACAGCTCCGTGGATTTGGGGTATGCCCCTCGGGATCGACCTGCTGACAGCTCCGTGAATTCAGGGTCTGCCCCTCGGGATCGACTTGTTGACAGCTCTGTCGATTTGGGGTATGTCCCTCGGGATCAACCTGCTGACAGCTCCATGGATTTGGGATATGTCCCTCGGGATCGACCTGCTGACAGCTCCATGGATTTGGGATATGTCCCTCGGGATCGACCTGCTGACAGCTCCATGGATTTGGGATATGTCCCTCGGGATCGACCTGCTGACAGCTCCATGGATTTGGGATATGTCCCTCGGGATCGACCTGCTGACAGCTCCATGGATTTGGGATATGTCCCTCGGGATCGACCTGCTGACAGCTCCATGGATTTGGGATATGCCCCTCGGGATCGGGGTGGCCTGGCTCAGACTGCCATTGCTGCAGTATTTGTTTTAAATGCACCCATTTGGTACAAGTTACAGGTCTCTGGCTGCTCACTCTGCTGGCTGCTCACGGTATCCTTTAAATGTTCACAGAGCCTCTGGTCATTGAGGACCCCACCCAGGCCACCACTCCGAAAATGATTAAACCCCAATAGACCGGTCAATGGGATGAGCGTGGCCGAGCTCAATCAGGTGCCCACCAGGTGCTGGCACTCCTCAATGTCGTCATCAGAAGCGCAGCCCCACTGCAGGGGAAGCAGGAGAATAGCAAAGCTCACCCCAAACAAAGGATGCATGTACCCTGGCCTTTGGCACACTCCCTGGCACAGTGCCCCTCCCAGGGCAGAGGCCTCACCAGTGACACTATCAGCTAGCCGACTCTATAGGACCACCAGCTGTCTCCAAGCCCTGGCTGACCAGCAAGGCCCTGGTCCCATCCATCCTGACCCTGGATAGGTTGTCACAACCTGTGTCACATCCAGGACCCATATCCTTCTGCAGCTACATTCCCAGCACACTCACACAGCACTGCCTCATGCTCATCTGTCAGACCTGCCCACACACAAGCCTCTAAGCATGAAGGGAATTGGTGACACAAGGTGACCCTCTTCACCGCACAATCAGGTGCCACCCTGCAGGTGGGATGGCACTAGGCCCACTCAATAAGGATACCCATAGTAGACCCCACTGGGAAGACAGGGCCCACAGAGCCTATCGCTGGCATGGGCTGCGGCAGCCCTGGTACCCCTGTTGACAGGGACAGGTGGTAAGGATAGAGGATCTCCGGTGCCACTCACTGATGGGGTCAGGTGTGTAATGTGGAAGCTACATATAGGGGGGAATGGCTGAGGGGTGGGGGTGGGTTGGGGGGGGACATTTGGAGAGCGGATCTGAAGTTCAACTCAGGGTCACCATGTTGGATCTGAATGGACAAGGGAATACTCATCTTGCTAACATGTCTTCTCTTTTCTCCTCCTGCAGAGAATAAATTTCAGGATACAGTCAGCAATGCTCGTTACCTACCTGGCTGCAGCTGCCATTGTGGGTGCACGAAGGCTAGAGGCACAGGGCCAGCTCAGGGAGGGAGCAGCACAAGAGGTGCCTGCCCCACAAGAGCAGAGGCCAGCCGGTGAGGTTTGAATGCCGGTCGTCTAACAGGCCGAGGAGAAGGTGCGAAGGAGGCTCCGTGTATACCATCAGCTTGTGTCCTTCGAGGAGATGTCGGACCGCCTGTGCCATGAAGGACTTCAGCTAACCAAGGAGACCGTGTGCCACCTGCGTCAGATGATGGGGCCGAGCAGGGTCCTGCCTGGAATCTCTCAGATATCCGTACAAAAGTGCATTCGCACTGTGAGAGATGCCCTATGCACCTGGGCAGCCGACTATATAAACTTCAGTCTGGAACAGGCGCACCCCGATGCCAGGGCAGCAGGATTTACCGCCATCGTTGGCATGCTCCAGATCCAGGAGGTGATCGATGGTACACATGTCTACGAGTACCGACCCATCAGGGGGTGCCCTTCATCAATAGGAAGGGCTTCCACTCCCTGACTCTGCAGTTGGTGTGCGACCACGAGCAGCACATCATGCACGTCTAGGCAAGGTGCACGAACATACATCCTGGCGCACTAGTCCATTCCCAGCATCTTCGAGGAGCTCCCTCAGGTGAGAGGTTGGCTCTTGGATGATGACTCCTGTCGGCATTCTTAAGATGTGCTTCCAATGTTTGGACCACTCCAGTGGGGCGGTCAAATATAGGCCCAGGAGCGTCTCTAACATCGTGCTGGCCTGCGTCGTGCACAACATTGTGCGATAGAGAGGGACACGCTGGAGGAAGAGGACGAACGCCATATCTCATCTGACAAGTAGGATGGCCAGGAAGAACCAAGCATGGAGCCTGGGCTGCCATGGCAGGCTGCCCAATGTATGCTCCAGGGCTGCCACACATCAGGGCCATCACATCACCTCTAGATTTTCTAACGATGAGGTCTGGCTCCACCACTCTGTCCCACATCTCCATACCACACCCCTCCATACCCCCCACTCCACCCCCAACCCCTTCCAAGTGAGGTCCTTCCCCATTGCCGCTTCCAACCTCCCCTGTCCTTCTTCCCTTCACTCAATCCCACCACCCTAGCTACCCCTCCCCCTCCAAGGGTCCTACCAGCATCACTGCAGGATATTGGCCCTGGCCAGGCAGGATTAGCAGGTCTTGTCCACGGGACAGTGGATGATGATGACTTGCTGTGAGGTGACCTCTGTTGCTCCTCATCATTTGACAAAGTCTGACTCCTGCCTTCAGGATCACATTCCACTGTCCAGCCAGATGATCCCTGCATGTGTTCTGGCTGCTCCAGCTCACCATTCCATATATTGGCAGCACGGCAGCACAATGGTTAGCATGGTTGCTTCACAGCGCCAGGGTCCCAGGTTCGATTCCCGGCTTGGGTCACAGTCTGTGTGGAGTCTCCCCATGTCTGTGTGTGTTTCCTCCGGGTGCTCCGGTTTCCTCCCGCAGTCCAAAGATGTGCAGGTTAGGTGGATTGGCCATTCTAAATTGCCCCTTAGTGTCCAAAAGGTTAGGTAGGTTTGCTGGATTATGGGGATAGGGTGGAGGTGTGGAGCTTAAGTGGGGTACTCTTTCCAAGGGCTGGTGCAGATTTGATGGGCCGAATGGCCTCCTTCTTCACTGTAAGTTCTATATTCTTTGGGGGAGTGGGGGGCGGTGAAGACAGTGAGCGGTGGGTAAGCATTGGGTACTCATTGGGTAAGACGACCTATGACGCGGTCTCACAAGTCTGCCCCCATTCCCTGCCACCTGTGAGGGTGACCGCAGGAGGAACGTTCAATTATCCTGGGAGCCCTGCCCCATGCCATCCTCTGACACCCTTATCCCACACCCCTTCCTCCAACACCCTCTATGTCCAGCTGAGCCCATCCCTCACACCCTTTAGATAGAGGATCGAAGCAGGTCGGAATGTTGGTGAAAAAGTGTTTAAATATGATTATATACACTTGTTGTGCCTGTAGTGACCTGTACATCTGTACATACATCTGCACATACACCAGGGACTGCAGCACAGATGTAACAGTCAAAGCATCGCTAGAGGGCAGCATCAGAGACAGGTATAAAGGGTCGAGCCCAAGGTAGGATCCGTCTCTTTGAGAAGCACAGAGCTGGGGAGCAGCAGCACACAGAGACAGCTCAGCATATGCAGTTTACCTTAGTTTCACTGGTCATACATCTTGACTGTTTTATATCTAGTTGAGCTCTGGAAGCAGAATGAACCCTTTGAATAAAGAGCTTGTTAACTGTAAGTCTTCAGTCTTCATTCAGACTTAGAGAATAACATAGTGCCCTGACTTCTACCTCTAACCTATGTGCTGCACCCGTGCCAACTTAACTGCTGTCTAACTTCATTATTTTCTGTGGCCTACCGCTCCTTCTAGGTGTGACCCCAGACAGCACGTCAGACGGGGAGGCAGCCTGCTGCGTATCTTGCCCTCTGACCTTTGGCAGCCTGGATCTCCAAGTGACAAACGAGTTGGATGTAGGAAGCCCTGAGAGAGCGGACAGTCGAAGGGTTGCCCGATCCCAGGAAACAGGTGTAGTCTGCTCATTTTCTTGTGTGCCAGTCTGCCTGGTGAGGCTCACAATGCTGACTGCCTCGGCCACCTGCGCTAGGGCTGGTTGACGATCAGGGGTGGTATCCTCCTGCGCAGCCTGGGGAAGTGGCTCTCCTGCCTCTCCTCCACCACTTCCAACATTCTATCGAGCTCCATATCCGCGAAGCATGATGCTGCTCTTCTCTGGGCAATATTTTTGACTGGAATGAGAGTGTGTGGAGAGTGGAGTGCGAATAAGTAGCTCCTATTGTCAAGGCCACCAGCGCCAATTCCGTCTCCAGCGAATCCGGTGGGAATGAGAATTGCTCTAGATTCCTTTGGGCGGAGTGCTGGCTCATTATCATGTCCTGAACTGCTCCAGAAATAGCGCCCCCAACGGGAACACAAACCGCACATAGTTCAGTCCCGGTGGCAACACTTTGGCTGCGATTTAACTGAATGGGAACAAATTCCCATAGCGAGCGCATTTAGCCACATTTTTCCTGACGCTCGCAGTGCTGAGAAACACATGGCTATAATGGCACTCGCATTAAATAAGGGGCCTTAGTGGAGAACGCATGACCGAGGCCGCACATAGCCCCATTTTCAACACTGAGGAACTCCGTTCGCCAGAACTCCTCAGTATAGCGAGAGATCGGGCCGCCATTTCGTAATGACATCCTGAGATCCGAGGCACCCAACACGACCATTGTCCCCCCCCCCCCCCCCCCCCCCCCACAAAACCCCAACAGACTATTGAAGCATCCCCGGCGTCCCCCCGCGCCCCCTCAATCCCCATGCAGGGCACGCCCAGCCCAATCGCCAGCACACAAAAATACCCCCAAACTAACTTTTGAGGGTCATCTCAAGCAGCTCTGGAACTGCACCAGGCTGGACTCAAGGGCCGGGATTCACCGAGCACGGGACTGAAGCATCAGCGCCAATCGGGCCTGCATGGTCGCTGCGGCACCGATCGGGGGCCACTGAAATAGGCTCCCGCTGCAATTCTCCGCGGGTGACCGGCCGAATCCCCGCCCACGTTGTTTACATCTGGTACCACCCAGCGGGAGGTCGGACCCGTGGCGGTGGTGGTCCTGGTGGGGGGCGTGGGGAACCTGACTCTGGGGAGGGGGGGCCTCAGCGGTGGGGCGGACCTACCTTACTCCGTGCGGGACCGACCTTACTCCGCTGTGTGGCTCCGCCATGTCGGCGGCGCCCGCGCCAAAGTGGGCCGCTGTGCACGTGCCCGGAACCGCTTGCGGCCACCATGCGCATGCGCGGCCGTGCGGTCTGTACACCAGGGCCCCGCCGGCAGCCAGAGCTGCGGGACGCATGCCTGGGCCCTGCTAGCCCCCTGAAAAATGGAGAATCACCCCAGACATTCAAGGAAAAAGTCTGGAGTGATTTAGTCCCCAAAAGGGAGAATCCCAGCCCAGGAATCTGGGCTGGCTGTCGAATGAGCAACAGAAAGGGTGCTGGTGGAGTGGCAGGGTTAGGAATGCTGTCTTCCTTAAAGAGGGCAACAACTGCATGTTCCATGGAGCTAATGATGCTCTCCAGGCCAGTACCTGAGAAATCCTGATGATCTGTGGAGAACAGTTTGATGGAGAGCTGTGACACCCTGGAAGCCCCTTTGAACAACGGTATTCAGACCCACAGTCTGAGCTTGCACATCAGCAATCAGACCGTTGATGGTGCTGAAGTCTATTCAAATCATTCTAAACTAGGATTGTCAAGAAGATGAGACAAGTTGTCGTAATGTACATCAAGTGCCTCATGGGTAATGGCTAGCACCAAGACGTTCAGTATTCAAAACAACTGAGTTCAATAAATCTGGCAATTTCAGGGTTAGCAAGGGATAACTATAACACTTCAACAGCATTTTCAGTAAAGGGAGTCTGCCACATTTAACTTGCCTACAACTCTGGCCCCGTACTGTATTATCAGCAAACAAGCTCCCCGGCAGTAAACAATCACAACTAGTCATTTAGGAGTACAGAAATTGAGTGTTGCCGAAAAAGTATATTTTATCAAAGTTTTTTGTCTTGTACTCATCAGTACAATCGCAAGAATATCAATGTCAGGGGAAACAACAACTTTAAACTGTATGAATAGAGAGTGCTGATTGGTTGATAAGTGGACTCTGATTGGTAAAAGAATTGCCAAGGAAAATGCACCAGTTCCTGGTGACTGACAGTTAACAGCCAAGCATTGTTTGAAAATCTTATACAGTCAGTTTCACTCTGATTGGTCAAGGTAATTCTTCAGTGTTGGTTCGAAGAACAGCGCCATAAATGAGTCCAGAAACAGCCTGACATAGCTGTATTCTCAATTGTACCCATCAACCAACATTCGCTCATGGGATGTGAGCTTCGCTAACTGGGCCAGCATTTATTGCCGATCCCC
Source organism: Scyliorhinus torazame (assembly GCF_047496885.1). Taxonomy (NCBI): domain Eukaryota; kingdom Metazoa; phylum Chordata; class Chondrichthyes; order Carcharhiniformes; family Scyliorhinidae; genus Scyliorhinus; species Scyliorhinus torazame. Next base: position 96,255,802 of record NC_092727.1, read on the forward strand.
AATTGCCCTTGAACTTGCTATGCCACTTCAGAGGGCATTTTATTAAGAGTCAACCACATTGCTGTGGGGCAGGAGTCACATGTAGGCCAGAGTGGCAGTTTTCCTTCCCTAAAGGACATTAGCGAACCAGACACGTTTTTACAACAATGGTTTGATTGCCACCATTAGATGATAAAACTAAATATTTTTTCAGTTTTTTATTGAATTCACATTTCAACATCTGCCATGGTGGATTAAAACCCAAGACTCCAGAGCAATGCCCTGGGTCTCTGAATTACTAGTCCAGTGAAAATACCACTACCCTACCACTTCCCTAGTCCAATCACAAACTTTCCTGACTTGATCATTGTCATTCTTTCGTTGTGGCAGGGTTAGTTTGATGAAAAAGCCTATCCAATACCATTGTGGATTGCAGCAATTTAAGAAGGCCGTCCACGTTATCTTTAGGAGTACATTGAGTTGGGAAGGGTGTGGTGGTGATAGTAATGCTGATGAGCTCTATTGGCTAGACGGCGAGCATATGGCTCAGATTAACACCAACAAACACAGGCTTCAATTCCCATTCCTACCTCCTCATCCAACTCTGGTAAAACAAATCATGACACTCTGCCATGGTTAAGTGAATAATTGTCAAGGATCTTCCTTCAGGCAGAGAACTCAAGAAGAAGTAGTGTCAGATGATAAATGCAGCTTGCCACTGTCCTCAAAACATTAAACACCAATAAAAGAAAAGCTGCATATAGGAGAAAATGTAAGAAATAAAGTATTTTGTTAACATGCTCGATATCTGTTCCTTTCAGGTTTGGCAACAACTTGCTTCCACAACTACCATTTTGAATGAGTTTTCACAGCAGATGTTTCCCTTAATGAATTCTTGGGATAATCAATTTTCTTGGCAGCTTCGACAACTCAACATATTGTAACCTATGTAACAAGCTTCAAATGCTGAAACTTATTACATTTTTATTGACAGACATTAACTAGACAGAGTGTATAAAAATAACTAGTGCTATGCAGAAATATCAAGGGGTTTAGAGTTATAATGGTACTTATAAAATCAAACAATAGTGATATAATGGATCAGTGATAGGCAACCTAAGCTAGCGAGTCCTTCATTTGTGGGCTGCAAGATTGAAGATGGGCTTGTTAACGGACCTTGACCCAATGAATAAGGTTGAATACATTTAATACACAAATACTTTGCGAAGAATTATAGAAAACTCTTTATCATTTATATATTAATAGAACCATCATCAATTCAAATAGTAAAAACAGAAGAAATATTTACACTTTGGACACAGAGGCAGCACACGGCTATCACAATCAATATTGTGAGCAATCAGCCCAGACCTCACTTCACTTGCCCTTGCCCTGCGTGCATACATTACCGGAATGAATAAAATTATGCGGATGGAAAACAGCGGAATGTGGTAACCCGAAACATGGGCAACAGTCAACAAAATGTCTCGTGGGCAACACTCAGAACGCAGATGGGCTGCATGTCGCCCCTGAGCCGTAGGTTATCCCCCCCCCATACTAGATGGTAACTGCCTCTAATGGCGAGGGGATGGGGATTCAAATAGACAACGGAATCTTACTAATCATTGTCAAAGAAATTAAGCTATTTTGGTGGGCCCTTGCTCCATTTTGAGAAATATCATAAGCCAAAATTCATAGGGACCCCATTGATAACAAAAGATGCATTCTAATGTCTTCCAGATGTGTGAGCCACTTTGTCGCAAAGTGGAATACACCGCCAGGTGTTGCGCTATGTTAAACTAATTTAAAATGTGGGTAGATGGATAGCGGATGCAGTTCAATGCAGAGAAATATGAAGGGTAAAGTACTGTGCAAGAAAGTGCACCATAAATCTTTAAAGATGCGGATGTGATCGAACAGCCACGCTGCGCCCGAAAGCAGCACGCTGTGGCGCAGCGTGGCCGTTGAGAGCTGAGAGACCACGCTCCCAGGATCTACCTGGCTCGCAGCGCCTTGCGGGATCACATTGCAATGTGAATCTAATCCATTTTGGACGGGATCACTTTTTAGCAAATCAGCATATTAAAGCGAGACAGCTAGTCTCACTCTAATACGCAGTTTCCCGAGGCACCCGAGGTTTGGGATCAATCTCCTTTGCCTCAGAGACCTTGGATGAGCATGGTTCAGTACTGGTCTCTAGAAATGGGGTCCAGACGGAATGGCATTCATGGGGGTCTCCCAGGGGATCGAAGGCCCCCAGGTGCATGCCCTTTGGGCAGGGTGGTACCCTGGCACTACTGGTGCTACCTGGGCACCAGTAGTGGCACTGGTGCCCAGGTGGCACTGTCACCTGGCAGAGCACTGCCAGGGTGCTAGGTTGGCACTGCCCAGGTGGCATTCTTTGTCAGGGTGCACGGGCTGGGGGTGCCCTGTGTGGGTTTGGACCCTCCCATAGGGCGCTGGGAGTGGGGACCTTCCCATATTGTGTTGGGGCTTGGGGGCCGGGGGTCGGGGTCGCTTCGGGGGCTCGGAGATCTCTCGCTGCACTGAGTTCCGGCAAGCAGAGCTCCTCAGTACTCAAAACAGGGCTAAGTGCGGCTTTGGCTGCGCCTTCCCTGTGTTTTATACCCTTGTGTTTCCCAGCACTGCAAGCGGCGGGAAACAAACAGTTAAACACGCTCGCTATGAGACTTTGTTCCCATTTAGTTAAATTGCGCCCGCAATGTGGCTAAAATGAAGTGAGAGTTGGGGAGTGCTCCTTTAAAAATAAGCCAAAACATTAAGAAATTCTAAAGTTGTTATTCAACTGCACCTATTATTCTGTTCTTAGTCTATAGTTATTGCCTGGTTGATTACTGAATGATGCCAGTGATTAAACGACATGTTTTTTTTAAAAAAGTGATCTGCAATGGCTATTGGTAAGTTCCACCACACTGTGTGGAACTGAGACGGACACACCAGAATCTGTACTGACACGGGAGCCCTTGGCTGCAAATTCACATGGAGATAAAACAATGAACCAAGGTCATCGTTTTTGATCATGATGCACTATCAATTAAGACGAGACGAGAGTAGCGAATAATCGAGGCTTTATTAAGCCGAGATGTGTTGCCTCCTGCAGCTGCTACCGAAATGGCAGCAGCTCGGTGAGCACACACATTTATACTCCGCCTACTGGGCGGAGCCAGCAGGCAGGGATCTACCCCTGTACCTGTAGTACAGGAGCCTGACCGTATTACCTCTAAGACACGTATTATACAAACAATTGCGACTACATTCACCCCCTGTTAAAAAAAGGAGTACAGTGGGGGTGGTGAAAAAACTATTTACATGTATGTGAGAATTTATAAAGTGTGCAGTTTGGTGGAAGTTTACAAATTTAGCCGGTCGGGTGCCTTGATCCTCCGCTGTGAGCGCCGCAGTCCCGGTGGTGATGCAGGTGCCGGCTTGGTCGCCTGTGACTCCGGGATCTTCATCCCCGGGTGGAACCGGGTGGAGGACGGATCATCCATGGGGGGGGGGGGGCTGTAGTGAGGTGCGCTGAGGGGAGGATGGGTTGCGCCGGGGCAATCGGAGGGGGAACCAGCTGATGCCAGCTCCCTGAGGGAGACTGTGTCCTGGCGGCCGTCGAGGTACGCCACGTAGGCGTAATGCGGGTTCGCATGCAACAGCTGTACCCTTTCGACCAATGGGTCCGCCTTGTGAAGTCGCATGTGCTTGCGCAGGAGGACAGGTCCTGGAGCTGCCAGCCACGTTGGGAGAAAAACCTCGGAGGTGGACTTCCTAGGGAAGACAAGGAGATGTTCATGGGGGGTTTCATTAGTCGCCGTGCAATGTAGCGATCGGATGGAGTGGAGGGTGTCGGGGAGGACCTCCTGCCAGCAGGAGACCGGGAGATTTTTAAACCATAGGGCCAGCAGGACGGCCTTCCAGACCATCCCGTTCTCCCTCTCCACCTGCCCGTTTCCCCGGGGGTTGTAGCTGGTCGACCTGCTCGAGGCAATGCCCTTGCTGAGCAGGAACTGGCGCAGCTCATCACTCATAAAGGAGGATCCCCGGTCGCTGTGGACGTAAGCGGGGAAACCGAACAGGGTGAAGATGCTATTGAGGGCTTTGATGACTATGGCAGACGCCATATCGGGGCATGGGATGGCGAAGGGGAATCTGGAGTATTCATCGACCACGTTCAGGAAGTACATGTTTCGGTCTGAGGAGCGGAGGGGCCCTTTGAAGTCCATGCTGAGGCGTTCAAAGGGACGGGAGGCCTTCACCAGGTGCGCACGGTCTGGCCGGTAGAAGTGCGGTTTGCACTCCGCGCAGACCTAGCAGTCTTTGGTGACCGCCCTGACTTCCACAATGGAGTAGGGTAGGTTGCGGGCCTTTATGAAGTGAAAGAACCGGGTGACCCCTGGATGACAGAGACCATCGTGTAGGGCCCGGAGTCGGTCCACTTGTGCGCTGGCACATGTACCTCGGGATAGGGCATCGGAGGGCTCGTTGAACATACCGGGGCGATACAAAATCTCGTAATTGTAGGTGGACAGTTCGATCCTCCACATTAAGATTTTATAATTTTTGATCTTGCCCCGCTGTGTATTGTTGAACATGAAGACAACCGTTGGTCAGTGAGGAGAGCGAATCTCCTGCTGGTCAGGTAATGCCTCCAATGCCGCACAGCTTCTACGATGGCTTGGGCCTCCTTTTCGACAGAGGAGTGCTGAATTTCGGAGGCATGGAGGGTGTGGGAAAAGAATGCCACGGGCCTGCCTGCCTGGTTGAGGGTGGCGGCCAGAGCGACGTCTGGTGCATCGCTCTCGACCTGAAAGGGGAGGGTCTCGTCGACCGCATGCATCGTGGCCTTGGCGATGTCGGCCTTGATACGGTTGAAGGCCTGGTGGGCCTCAGCCATCAGGGGGAAAACTGTGGAGTGGATGAGTGGGCGGGCCTTGTCTGCATAGTTAGGGACCCACTGGGCATAATAGGAGATGAACCCCAGGCATCGTTTGAGGGCCTTGTGGCAGTGGGGGAGGGGGAGTTCCATGAGGGGACGCATGCGGTCGGGGTCGGGCCCTAGAACTCCATTTTGCACAACATAGCCAAGGATGGCTAAGCAGTTGGTGCTGAACAGGCACTTCTCCTTGTTATACGTGAGGTTCAGGAGTTAGGCAGTGTGGAGAAATTTGAAAACGTTAGCGTCGTGGTCCTGCTGGTCGTGGCCGTAGATGGTGACATTATCTAGGTACGAGAAGGTAGCCCGCAGTCCATTCCGGTCAACCATTCGGTCCATCTCCCGTTGGAAGACCGAGACCCCATTAGTGACGCCGAAAGGAACACTAAGGAAGTGGAAAAAGGCGGCTGTCTGCTTCGAATGAAGTTTATTGGTGGTCCGCCTTGCGGATGGGGAGCTGGTGGTCGGCAGATTTCAGGTCCACTGTAGAGAAGACCCGGTACTGTGCAATCTAATTGACCCTATCAGATATGCGTGGGAGGGGGTAGGGGTCGAGCTGCGTGTACCGATTGATGGTCTGACTGTAGTCAATGACCATCCTGTGTTTCTCCCCAGTCTTTACAGCTACCACTTGGGCTCTCCAGGGACTGTTGCTAGCCTCAATGATGCCTTCCCGCAGTAGCCGCTGGACTTCCGACCTGATGAAGATCCTGTCATAGGCACTGTACCGTCTGCTCCGGGAGATGGACCGAATGGTTGACCGGTACGGACTGCGGGCCACCTTCCCGTACCTAAATAACGTCACCATCTGCGGCCACGACCAGCAGGACCACGACGCTAACATTTTCACATTTCTCCACACCGCCAATCCGGGGTGATGTTTGCAAACAGGGAAGGTGGGTCGACCTTACGGGTCGTGAGGCCGCATACGGTGAGGGGTGGTAGGGGTCTGCCGAATTTTACAGTTAGACTTTGGAGGTTGCACTAGATGCCCAGGCCAAGTAGCAAGGCAGCGCAGAGGTTGCTGAACTCTACGCTCTGGACGGTGATGGTGGCAATGCAGTAACCCCGGATTTCCACGGAGTGGGATCCTGAGGTCAGGGAGATTCTCTGGGTAACGGGGTGTACCGCGAGGGAGCAGAGCCTTGCCGTAGAGGGGTGGATAAAGCTCTCCGTGCTCCCGGAGTCGAGAAGGCAAGGTGTCTTGTGGCCATCGACTTTCACCGACGTCGTCGCGGTTGGGAGGTTGTGCTGCCGGGACCAGTCGAACGTGATGGAGGCGAGCTGCGGCTGATGTTGGTGGGCCCGGGCTGGTTGGCGGCAGTGGCGGGTGATGAGCGGTCAGATGAAGTGCCCGTCGAGCAGAGGTCCTAAGGCGCCATCCAAAATGGCGCCGAAGATGGCGGCACCCATGGCGGGCGGCGTTAAAGTTTGCGGCGGCCATGGGCTGCACGAGGTCTGATGGGGGGAAGATGGTGGCGCCCACGGGTCGCACGTGGGGGTGCAGGAACAATGGGCCTGGATACAGCGGCGATCGACCGGGCCTGGCACACCGCAGCGAAATGTCCCTTCTTCCCGCAGGTCTTGCAGATTGCACTTCACGCCGGGCAGCGCTGCCGGGGGGTGCTTTGTTTGCCTGCAGAAATAGCACTTGGGCCCCCCGGGGTTGGCTGGCTGCCACGCGGCGCAGGCTTGGGGTTGGCTGGGGGTGGCCGCTGGTGGGTCCCACAATGTCCATGGGGGGGCCGCCGTGCGGTCAGGGGCATACGATTGTACATTACGGGAGGCTACCGTTAGGTCGCGAGTTGCTTGGTCACCGCGAGGTTGAGCGTACCCCCTACTAAGAGGCGCTGGCGGATGTACGCTGACCCCATGCCCATAATGAAAGCGTCCCTGATTAAGAGTTTAGTATGTTCAACGGCCAAAACTGCCTGGCAATCGCAGTTCCTCACCAGGATGTGCAGGCACGCCCAAAATCATCCAATGACTCACCGGGGAGTTGTTGCTGCATGGACAGGAGGTGCCTGGCGTAGAGATTGTTGATCGGCTGAATGTAGTTCCCTTTCAGAAGCGCCATGGCCTCAGTGTAGTTGGGCGCATCCCGGATAAGGGGAAAAATATCAGAGCTCACCCATGAGTACAGGATCTGGAGTTTCTGTGCTTATGAGGTTTGTTCTGTTGCTGATTCGATGTACGGTTCAAAGCAAGCTAGCCAATGGTCGAAGGCCGACGTGGCATTGTCTGCTTGAGGGTGCAACTGTAGGCGATCTGGCTTGATGCGTAGTTCCATCGCTGTAATATCTCTGCTTAATAAATTGATGCACTATCAATTATGACGAGACAAGAGTAGAGAGTAATCGATGCTTTATTAAGCAGAATGTGTTGCCTCCTGCAGCTGCTACCGAAATGGCAGCAGCTCGGTGAGCACACACATTTATACTCCGCCTACTGGGAGCAGGCAGGGATCTACCCCCGTACCTGTAGTATAGGAGCCTTACTGTATTACCTCTAATACACGTATTATACAAACAGTGGTGACTACACAGATCATTGTTGAACCCTGTTGGTGCATACTTGAACCTGAAATCAAGCTTGATGTTTAAAAAGGCTGCTGACACTAATCGTTCACACATGAAGAGCAGCCACTTGGTTGAGTTTGGGAGACTTTCTGGCACCTGTAAGGCTGGCCCCAGTAGGAGATTGAATCTACAAAAGACGGGAAACAAAACAGAAAATGCTGCTCAGCATCCATACACTGGGTGTAAATCACTGAGCTTTAGTATAAAGTGCTTTGATAGTATTGAATTGAAAATAGTGTCAGGTTGCGGGGAAAAATTAAACAAAAGAGGGCGTGAGATATACTGGATAAGGGAATTTTATTGGGATTATAGCCACATGTGCGGTTTATGGGCATTGGAGATTTTTAAATTAATTTGAGTTGATTAATGTATTCTAAACTATTCATACAAGTGTTATCTATTTTCCAGCACAGCCTAATCCCCTGCACTCGAAATTTAAATAGTGCTAATTATATTCAAATTAATGCCACAGTCCTACTGAATTTTGTCATAAAAATGAACTGGAATTTCAATAAGATTGCTGAGGACTCCAAGACCATTGATGTTTTCATTTGCCAGGCTTTTTAATTTATACTTTTCAAAATGTGTCGCTAAATGAGAAGAGCTGTAAATGTACTGATTACACAGTTTGCTTTTAAGTACTTCTGCTTGCTTATCACATTAAATACTCCCAGGGGCCTAAGCTTACAAATTAAATGACTTTAGGGCTTTCTTAAATATATTAGAGGCAAATTTTGTGGTAGAAATAAGCAAAGCTTAAATCAGGCAGCAACCTACAGGGGATGCACATCCACAGTGGGAATCTGGAGGGAGTTGGCAGGGTTGCCCCGTTCCTTCAGAAACTTCACTATAACAGTATCTCACCAGGATACGTAACGGCGTAAAGTTGTTTCACTTACATCTTGGTAAAATTATCCATTGAATCATTTAAATATGTCTGTGCTGTATTCTCCCGGGGCCCGGGAACTAATGGCCTCCCCACTAAGGTCTTGACTGGGCGCCGTTTAACCGTTTAATACTGGTCCACATAAAATTGGACCAGTCATAACGACACTTGGGCGGTTCCCCAGGTTATTGGAGACGCATGGGTGGTCGGGCTCTGGGCAGGGTGGTACCCTGGCATTCCTGCTGGCACCCTGGTACCTTGGCACTACCAGGGTGCCCGGATGACAGTGCCAAGCTGGAAGGGGCACTGCCGGGCTGGCAGTGCCAAGGTGCCCGGGAACCAGGTTGCCCATGCCAGGGGTCAGGCGCGGGGTGCCTTGGCCTTAAGAGATGGGATGAGTGGGGGACTCGAGGGGCCCGGAAGGGGTAGGATGGGTGCAGTGGGGAGGGGGGGGGGGAGGCCCGGAGGCCACGGTGGCGTCGGTAGGAAGGTGAAATATCAGGGTTGCCTTTAAAAATGGTGCCCCAAGTACTCTTCCTGCACTGGCGAGCTACCTGCAGCTGCCAAGAAAAACCCTGTGAGGGTGGGATCCAGATCACAACGTCACGCAAGGTTCGGTTGAATCTCGCGAGAGGCTTCTCGCAGGATTCAATGGCCTTGTGTCACTAAGTCGGGCGCAACGAGGCTGGTAAATCCTGCCCGCTGTTTACATGAAGTACAGAATGGCTAGAGCACAAATGGAGGCCATTCAGCCCCTCACCTCTATGCCGTCTCTCTGCAAGAGCAGCTCACCATGTCCCACTCCCTGGCCTTTTCCCAGCGTAGCTGCGGTTTCTTTCTCCAGTTAATTATCCAATTTTCTTTTGAAGGCTGTAATTCAATCTGACTCCACTACACTCAGGCAGTGAATTTCAGAGCCTAACCGCTCGCTGTGTAAAACTGTTTTTGCCTCATGTCGCCACTTCTTCTTTTGCCAATTACATCGATGCTCCCTGGTTATCCTTCCTTCCAGCATGACCATGCCTCTCGCTATCTTTGCAATCATCTCCAACCCCTTGACCTGCAGATATATCTGTGCACCGCTAATTTTAACCACCTGAGAATTTGTGATTTTAATTTTTCCACCGTGGGTGGTGTGCCTTCAGATGCGGTGTCCTTAAGTCGGAAGTTCTCTCCCTAAACATCTATTTTCTCTGAGGTACCTCTTTGTCCAAGCTTTTGGTCATTTCCCCTAATATTTCCTTATGTAACTTATAGTTTTATAATGCTCCTGTGAAGATTCTTCGGACACTTCATTTTGCTGATGGTGCTATACAAGTACAAGTTGTTGTTGAAATGCTTCCTATACTGCACTAAGGTCATGGGATAATGTTGGCGATCTTTGATCCGCTGAGCCACTTCTGTTCTAGCTTGCTATACAGTTGCTCTGGATATGCAAATGTTGGTGCTAGGAAATAGTCTCCACAAGAAGGTCCAAGGAGGCATAAAAAAATACTAGAGGACCGATTTGCGACCCTAAATAGTCCCTCTTCTGGGATCAAAATCTGGCATCAGGAAATGCGAGCACATTTTAAATAGGCTGGGGCTGCCCAGCAGAAATTTAGCCGCAAAAATGAATACGCAACCCGTTCCTTACTTGAGTGGGTAGCCCATCAATCTCACTAAAACAAGTCTCAGGCAATTTTAACGCTGATGATTTGATGGAGGATTGCTGCTCACTCCCCCTATCTGGAGTTAACAATAGAGGTTTGGAGTCTGAAATGCGTAGTAATGCAAAACAATGCCAGCAGCGAGGGTTCAATTCCCGTACCAGCCTCCCCGAACAAGTGCCGGAATGTGGCGACTAGGGGCTTTTCACAGTAACTTAATCGAAGCCTACTTGTAACAATAAGCAATTATTATTATTATTATTATTATTATTAATGAGCATAATTGAATGGCCTATATAAAGAGGAGCAATTTCGAGATTAAAAGAAATAATATATTTTCTTGGTGATGGATGCTGAGGAATGAAATTCTTCCCTTTCAAGCACCCGGCATCAGCGCTCACAGGCTAGATATAGCACACCCAGATGCAAAGCAAAGCAGTCTCACCGGCCTACCTTCAGACCGGTAACCTTCAGGTCATTTGTTTTCCATTTATGATACCAACTATTCTGTGACAGGTGAATGCGCAATTGGAAAGCAGGCTCCTTGAAGTTCTTGAGTTTAGACCAGATAATCGGTCTTAAGAGAGAAAAAAAAAACAAATTTATACAGGGTCTTTTGCGGCCACAGGACATCCCAAAGTGTTATAAAGCCAAAGCACTTCCAAAGTACCTTCACTATTGTAATACAGGAAATGGGGCAGACAATTTGTATATGACCAGCAATATGAGCTGATCAAATCATGTTTCTGAGGTGCTGATTGGTGGATAAATATTCGCCAGGGCACCAGGGTTAACTTCCCTGCTCCTCTTCGGAATAATGTCAGGGATCTTTTATGATCACCTGACAGGGAAGGCAGGGTCCCAAATTAACATGTCATCCAAAATATTGCACCTTTGGCAGTGCAGCAGTCCCTCAGTATTGCACCGCTGCGTCAGTCTTGATCTTTTGAGCTCAAGCCCTGGACTGAGACTTGAACTCACAACATTTCCATTTCCATTCAGTTAGATGAGGGAGAATGTGAGAAAGGGAAAGAGAGCAGCCCGGGGGGGGGGGGGGGGGGGGGGATCATGAAGAGAAGGAGAGATTGTTGGGGCCTTGCATTTTCTTTTCCTTCTCTTTTCCACAGTTTGAGAATATCCACCTTCAGATACTGTCCTATGTGCTGCAGATCCACATGCCAGTGTCTAGCTTGACATCGCAGGATCACAAACATACACAGGAGATACAGTACTATACATGGGTAGGAATTTATCATATCAGTAGTACTATTTAATCATAGAATTTACAGTGCAGAAGGAGACCATTCGACCCATCGAGTCTGCACCGGCTCTTGGAATGAGCACCCTACCCAAGCCCACACCACCCTTTCCCCATAACCCAGTAACCCCACTCAACCAACACCAAGGGCAATTTTGGACACTAAGGGCAATTTAGCATGGCCAATCCACCTAACCTGCACATCTTTGGACTGTGGGAGGAAACCGGAGCACCCGGAGGAAACCCACTCACACACAGGGAGAACATGCAGTCTCCGCACATTTACATGGTTATGTCTTCATGGTTCTATCTGCCCTGACCAGATTTGCTTTGAGCATACTTTTAGTAGAAAGATTTTTGTAGAAACAGGTTGGTATATAGATTATGTATCATACAAGTGAACAAAGGTATCCTGTGTGTTAACTAGATCTTGAAACCTCAGCTTTATGAATCGTCATTTGCTATTCATGGCCAGAAATAATTAATAGCAATGTGACACCGCAGAGAAAAGCTCAGGTATATTTTTGTATTCCAAAATGGAGTGCTGTAACTTTTATCTTAATGGAAGAATGGGAGGCAGTAGCGTTATTGGTTCCTTGTAATCTGTGAATCCAGCTTGCTGCATACAAAGGCAGCTCAACAATACAGACCAGGTATCACTTTGCAGCACAGGGCAAAGCAAAGTAGAGACTGGTTTTTTTTCTTCTCTCATTCTCCATTCGACTGGATCTCATGTTAGGTTCACAATAAGATAGACAAACTACTAGCACAAATTGACAAAAATGGTTTAAAAATGTCATTGGAGAAATACATGGTTACAAGGTGACCAGGTTTTGGAAATAAATATACTAGGTATGCATCATTTCAAGAAGACAGGCAGAATGGAAAGGGAGAAGTGAGACTGATAGTAAAGGACGATATGAGGGCAGCAGTAAGAAAGGATCTCAGGTCAGTAGATCAGGAATAGAGTCGTCTGGATATAGTTAAAAATAATAAGGGTCAGAAAACACTGGTGGATGTTGAAGGTGATGGATGGGATGCTAATCAAATGGGTTGCATTTTCCTGGATGGAATGTGTCAGGCCATGAGGTTACGGATTGGATTGGATTGGATTGGATTGGATTTGTTTATTGCCACGTGTATCGAGGCACAGTGAAAAGTATTTTTCTGCGAGCAGCTCAACAGATCATTAAATACTAGATGTGTTCAAAATCTAAACCATTTAGCACGGTGGGAGTGCCACACAATACATGGAGGGTATCCTCAATATGAAAAAAGGAATTTGTCTCCACTCCTACAAATACTGTCATGGACAGATGCATCTGCGACAGGTAAATTGGTGAGGCCAAGGTCAACTAGGTTTTTCCCTCTTGTTGAATCCCTCACCACCTGCTGCAGACCCAGGTCCCTGCTATTTCCTTTAGGACTCGGCCAGCTTGGTCAGTAATAATAATAATCTTTATTATTGTCACAAGTAGGCTTACATTAACACTGCAATGAAGTTACTGTGAAAATCCCCTAGTCGCCACACTCTGGCGCCTGTTCGGGTACACTGAGGGAGAATTCAGAATTTCCAATTCACCTAACAAGCACATCTTTCAGGACTCATGGGAGGAAACCCACGCAGACACGGGGAGAACGTGCAAACTTTGCACAGACAGTGGCCCAAGCCGAGAATCGAATCCGGGTCCCTGGTGCTGTGCAGCAACAGTGCTAACCACTATGCTACCATGCCGCCCATAGTGGAGCTTCTGAGCCACTCTTGGAGATGGACATTGAAGTCCCCCACCCAGAGTACATTCTGTAATCTTAACACCCTCAGCACTGCCTCTGCGTGGTTGGTGTTCAACATGAAGGATATAGACTACAGTTTATAGTAAGCCTGAAATTAGGAGAGTTTTAAAGGGTGACCATAAAGTTAATAAAAAGGGAAAAAATATGTTGAAAAATTAGCCAGGAATATAAAAACAGATTGTAAGAACTTTTACAAATATATGAAGTGAAAAGCTAAGATAAGCACTTTTTCCAGTAATTTCTGTTTTTATTTTACCTAAAGTAAATATTGGTTCCTCAGAGATAACAGAAATTATCCTGGAGAAATGAGGAAATGGTGATGATGCTGTCCAAATATTTTGTGTCTGTCTTCACAGTAGAAGACACAAATTACATACCAAAAAGCAGGATAGACAAGGGGCTAATAAGTGAGGAACTTAAAGTAATAAAGGTCAGCAGAGAAAAAGTATTTAAAAAACCATGGACTAAAATAGCTGACAAATCCCCAGGGCCTGATGGCCTACATCCAAGAGTTCTAAATAATGTAGCTGCAGAGATAGTGCATACCCTGATTATGATTATATACATTTCCCTAGATTGTACAGCAGTCCCAGTTGATTGTAAGTTAGCAAGAAAGGGGGAGTGAAAACAGGGAAATACAGGTCAGTCATTCGGAAAATGCGAAAATTGCTTCTTAAAGAAGTCAGCAAAACACTTTAAAAATCACGACATGATCAAGACAGAGTCCACATTGTTTTATCAGAGGAAAATTATGTTTGACAAGTTTAGAGGTTTTTTGAAGATGTAACTAGTAGATAAAGGGAATCAATAGATGCAGTATACTGAGTTCTTCAAAAGACATTCAAGTAATTGCCACATCTTATTAATAATGATAATAATCTTCATTAGTGTCACAAGTAAGCTTACATTAATGAAGTTACTGTGAAAGTCCCCTAGTCGCCACGCTCAGGCACCTGTTTGGGTACACCGAGGGAGAATACAGAATGTCCAATTCACCTAACAAGCACCTCTTTCAGGACTTGTGGGAGGAAACCGGAGCACCCAGAGGAAACCCATGCAAACACGGGGAGATTATGCGAATTAAAGGCTCTTTTGTCATTTAGCTTATCCCATCTCATCCCATCTTCTGCCCTATCACCGACATTCCTTTTTCTTTTTCACCTGCTTAAAACCTATTACATTTTAAAATTCCCAGTTCTGATGAAAGGTCATTGACCTGAAACGTTAACTCTGCTGTTCTCTCCACAGACACTGTCTGATATGCTGACCATTTCCAGCAATTTCTATTTTGATTTCACATTTTCAGCATCCATAATATTTTGCTTTTGCAAAAGGGATAATAGATTATTAATACGTCTGGAGGATTTGTTAACTGACAGGAAGCAAAGAGTAGGGCATTTTCAAGTTATCAGAGAGCAACTAGGTGAGTGTTGGAAGGATCCTGCCGACGGAGAATCCAGCCCAGCGGTTACTTATGTTTCAACCATTTCTATTATTTATTTATTTCCAATTAAGGGGCAATTTAGCATGGCCAATCCACCTACCCTGCATATCTATGGGTTGTGGGGCTGTGACCCATGCAGACACGGGGAGAATGTGCAAACTCCACATGGACAGTGACACGGGACCGGGATCGAACCTGGGTCCTCGGCACCACGAGGCAGCAGTGCTAACCACTGCGCCACCGTGCCGCCCTTTTGTTTCAACTAATTCTGTCAGCCTCTCTCTTGTGGAGTCAAAGGACTCTTCCTCAGGCACTCAGTGTAGTGGCAGAGAGGATTTAACACCCAGACTTCAAGGCACAATACTGAGATGCATTGAAAATAACCACTGAGTTTGCACCTTCCGTCATCTTTTGCCAGCTAAAATTAGTTGATGAGTGCATTATTTAAATTACTTTTGGCAACAAAATGTGCGACCGTTATTCACCAATGTTACTCAAATATTGTTTGAACTGTTCATGAAATACACAAGACATTAATTATTAGGCAGCCATTCTCATTTGACCTGAAAATGATCAAGATAGTAAGATAAGACAAGAATCTAGGTGGACACTGCATATCCTGTGAAGCTCATACTTACCCTCAGTCAAAAGGATTTGTTCTCGTCAAGTTGATAATTAAAAATAACTTTGGTGAGAATATTAGCTGAAGATGCATTAGATTAAACAACGATAAGGACACCGAAGGATGGCTAAACGTCTGATTGGCTGAAAAGGAGTGTAAAATTCACAGTTCGCACTTGGCCTGGTGATCGGAGCTGTTGCTGTGAAATAAGAGATTCACAGATAGGAACAGAAAATCAAAAAGTATTAAAAATTCATAGCTATACGTAATAGCAGACATGGATAGGGTAAGTGTGCATTTATCCCATACCACAGCATTCCCATGTGCTGAATCTCCTCGCTCATTGAAACAGTCAAGTCGATTAGCATCATGTTGAAATCTGACCCTGACTGGTAAGCCATGACCTTGCCCAAGCTGGTAAACTGCCAAGACTTCTTATGTTATTGATGGCAGCACTGAATGAAGTTAGGCATATGAGTAGATGGGCATAAAGGAAACTTGACTTCCAGTCACAGTTGTTCTGTTATCATGATCTGGCCTTGAGTGACTGTGTGGAGTTTGCACATGCTCCCAATGTCTACGTGGGTTTGCTCTGGTTGTGCGGGTTGGGTGGATTGGCCATGATCAAAGCGCGTATGGGGATAGGGCAGGGAAGTAGGCCTAGGTCGGGTGTTCTTTCGGTCGGGTGCAGACTTGACGGTCCGAATGGCCTCCTTCTGCACTGTAGGGATTCTGTGGATTCAAAGGCGACCATTTCTGTAAACTGGCAGGAAAACATCAGGGCGGTACAGTGGCACAGTGGTTAGCACTGCTGCTTCATAGTGTCAGGAACTTTGGTTCAATTCCAGCCTTAGGTGACTGTATGTAGTTTGCACTTTCTCTCTGTGTCTGTGAGGATTTCCTCTGGCCGCTCTGCTTTCCTCCCATAATCCAGAATTGATTAGGTGGATTGGCCATGATAAAATTTCCCCTTATTGTCCACAAATGTGCAGGTTGGTGGGGTTATGGGGTTATGGGGACAGGGCGGCGGACTGGGCCTAGGTAAGATGCTCTTTCAGAGGGTCGGTGCAGACTCGACGGGCCAAAAGGCCTCCTTCTGCCCTGTAGGAATTCTATGATTCATGTTTCCACTAAGAGTCTAGGCTATGGAAATTGTGAGGCTACAATAGAAAGGTAATTTTAGGATACCTCTGGTTAGTGGCATGGCCTTTGATATTCTTTTGTCTACTAATTTATTTATGGCTCCCAAACTATTTTCCAAAACATTTTTCATATAACACTGAACATCAAATTTGAAGTTTGCAGTCACCTCTGAGCCATCTCCAAAATATTAATATCTTAAAGCACCAGGGTAAATATTTCTGCCTTAATGCATGATTTTCTGTAAGTTTATTTTAAGGAATGTACAATCAAAGGCCACATGAGGTTTGGACAGCAAACCTTGGCCTATAGACCAAGTTTCTTTACGCACATAAAATATTTTAAAGAATGATTTCACATTGCCTTGAAACTTTCAGTGGATCATCAATAATCACACCCAGAGCTTTATCCTTTCAGCTTTTCAAATAGATCCTCTTGGTCAAGTACATTTCCCACCTGGAGTACCTCAAAGTTCTATTGTGGATTACAAGGAACAGAGAAGCAATTGTTACCTGCATTTGATGTCCTCATGTACTTTCATTCAGTCGTAACTTGGATAGTGATCAGAAATGGTAACCAGGGTTGGCTCTTCCCCTGCTTGCTTCAGGGACTTAAATCTGGTTGCACTGTCCTTATCACAACTTCAGCTTATATCAGGTAACTCAACGCAGACCAGAGACTGTACTTTAAATTTGCTTGATCCATGAGGCCCACAACTCATCATTCCCTTTCTAAGGCACTCGGGCTGGCAAATGGTTTCCCTTGAGGTGAATGGCAGGCATCCAATTCCCCTTCCAACATGCTCAATAACTGGCATGCCTTGTTCCTCTTGTTCATTCACAAGCATTTATACATCACTAGCCCTTCCAATCTTCATAAATGGACTCTCTCAAGTCTTTCAAACATCTAGATGGTTTCTTCCTGAATCTTCCCTAGGTACTTCCTAACCTGAAATAGTACAGCAATATTTCCTGACCAAGTCTAGCTCATGTAACATAATATTTTGGATTACATCTTGTATGACAGAAGCACAAGTTCATAAAACCTACTCCATAATATCAGTATATATTGCAGTATCCTTCAGATACAGTTGCGTACTTCATGGGCTGAAATTTAGTTTCTGGGAATAAATTCAAAAGCATACAAGTCATTCCCTTCAAAGCACATTTTCCAACGGTGCGAAGAATTTGCTCTCAATCACAAGTGTTCCCAATCTGAGAAATTTCATTTATGAGTGAGGCTTCATCTGCCCCCAACATATGCGATCCATATTCACAGTAAAGATACCATTTCCATTGGCAAAGAAATGCCAGAAATCATAGAATTTACAGTACAGGAGGCCATTCGGCCCATCGAGTTTGCACCGGCCATTGGAAAGAGCACCCAACCCAAGCCCACACTTCCACCCGATCACCGTAACCCCATCTAACCTTGTTTTTTTTGGACACTAAGGGGCAATTTAGCATGGCCAATCCACCTAACCTGCACATCTTTGGACTGTGGGAGGAAACTGGAGCACCCAGAGGAAACCCACGCACACACGGGGAGAACGTGTAGACTCCGCACAGACAGTGACCCAAGCCGGGAATCGAACCTGGCACCCTGGAGCTGTGAAGCAACAGTGCTAACCACTGCGCTACCGTGCCGCCCGTAATCTTTGCAGGAATTCTCCCAATGTATTGTTATAACTTCAGATCAGTAGAAACCTCAGAAAAATGACAAGCAGCTGCTTACAGTAATCTTCTTGTATCATTACAACCGCCAGGAAAAAGTTGCCACGGACACCAAGAAAACTCGATCTTCTTTGACTGGTACAATGGAATTGTTTCGGTTTTTCTTTTATTCATTCATGGGATGTGAGCATTTGCGGCAACATCTATCCCCAATTGCCCTTGAGAAGGTGACAGAGCTTCCTTGTAGAGCTGCAGTTCATGTGGTGTTGGCAGTACATCCACATTGCTGTCACGGAAAGAGTTCCAGGCATTTGAACCAGTGACAGTGAAGGAATGGCAACATAATTCCAAGACAGGATGATATGTGCCTTGGAGACAACTTGCCGATTGTCAGGTTCTAATGTGTCTGCTGCTGCCCATATCTTCTGAATGGTTGATATTGCAGGTCTGCAAGGTGCTATCGAAGGAACATAATGGTCAGACACATAAAGGGTTAATGTTGGACTGAGTAAAGTATGCCCCACAAAGTGATGCAAGAGAACACATGACCAACACCTATCACTCAGTGTAATGTTCGACAGAGTCGTATGTAGAAGCATGGAGACAGTTCCTACATTGGACCTTCACTGTACATATGGATGTAATTTCTAATAGTTAATAAATACTTACTGTTGAACTACCCGAGGCTACGAATACCTTAATAACACCTACTGAGCTATGCCCAACATTTTACAACATGGTGGCAGTGAATGGAACGACTCACAACCTCGCAGAGACAACCGGAGAAAATTAAAATCCCAGAAAACGGACAGGAAAATCAAAGAAGGTGCGACCTGAAGAATAAACTTTAGGGGCACCAATATCCTGGGTGGGAGGATTGCTAGAGCTCTTCGGGAGGGTTTAAACTAGTTTGGCAGGGGGATGGGAACTAGAGCAATGGATCAGAGGATAGGGTAGCTGTTGAACAGGCAGGAATAGTATGCAGCAAGTCTGTGAGGAAGGATAGACAATTGATAGGGCAAAGTTGCACTCAGTGGAATGGGTTAAAGTGTGTCTGTTTCAATGCAAGGAGTGTCAGGAATAAGGGAGATGAACTTAGAGCATGGATCAGTACTTGGAACTCCGATGTTGTGGCCATTACGGAGACATGGATTTCACAGGGGCAGGAATTGTAGCCACCTAAAGTGGCCAACTCCCGATTTAAAATGGCGAACGGCAAAGGCTGATGGGAAAGTCAGCCAACAAGACAAAAACCAGCAGCTGCAGGTTTGCTGTGTATTTACCTCTGCAAATCCCAGACAGCATCGATACCAGCGACCATCAGCATAACAAAGTAAACAGCCATCTGCATATTGATGAGCAATCCCCGGGAACAATAAGTAACATTTTGACACACAAAGCAAAGCCAGACTCCTCGGCGCCAGCAGGCCTATCAGGACACGCAACGTGCAGTCCTGGTACGTAAAGAAACAGAAAAGCAGGTAGAAGCATTGCAGAGACAGTGCAGCGATCTAAAGGCAGCATTAAGAGCACTCCATGCTGCCACCACAGAACAAAGTCAAAGCACGCTAGATCACGTAAAGTGTCGGAAGCAGATTGCAGAGCTGCAATCGCTGCTTTCAGTTCAGAAAGGTTTCCAGGAAACCTTTGGAGCGAAATTAGATCAGGAAGACGGCCCGGGTTGGGAAGAATTAAATGAAACAGCCCAGAGATATGTTCAGGGAACATGTGCGCAGGGAAAGCCCCAGAAGAGGAAAGCGCCCCCACAGAGCAGATAGTTCAAGCTCCAATGAACCCAGTAACCACCCACCGCACAGCCACATCGGACGATGCAGAATTTCCATACTCCACCCCCTTAACAGTGACCCAATTACGGGACGCGTGCGCGAAAATCTCACCGTTCCTCCCCACCTCAGACCCCCACCATTTCTTTGCCACAGTTAAGCACCAGGCGACCATGTACGGCCTGGATGAGTGAGAGCATGTAAAGCTCACGGTTTTAAGTTTAGACCCGTTAGTAGCAGCAGCCCTTCCCGACCCACAGAATGTAGGAGGCACCCTTGCAGAAATGCGTACCGCGATCCTGGATGCGATCGGGTATAACCGGGGTGACCCTGTAGATGGCCTCAATAAGTGCAGGCTGGAAAAGACAGAACACCCCAGAGCGTTTGCTGGACGCCTGTGGATTCATTTCACAGCAGTTTTCGGTAATTTAGAACGCGCCCATTTGTCCCAAGACGGTATGGCCAAATGGACCCGCACCCTTATCTCCTGTGCCACAGAGGCAGGATAAAAAGCCTGTACGAATTATGACCCCTCAGAGGAAGCCCACAATGAGAAATAGGTTTTAAAAAGATTGTCCCGCGCCTGGGAGCAGTCTGTACAAAACAAACCCGCAGTTAAAATCCCGAGGAAGAGCAGGCAGACATGCATCCAGTTAAAACGCACCAGAACCCCGCATGGGTAAACAAAGGAAGGAACAGCCCCCCCCCCCCCCCCGAAACCACCGGAATGTTATAATTGCGGACAATTAGGACATTATGCACGAGAATGTCAAGCCCCCCTGAAACTGCAACGGAATCAGCCCACAAATGCCCCCCGAACCAGCGAGGATGCCAACAGCCCCGACCCCCCATCCAGGGCACCATACCCAAGGGAACAATGCACCAGAGAGCCTGCTCCACCTTATGTGCCCCAGGGGTCGTGTTGCAACTGTGGGCAGTCAGGACACTTCGCCCGAGATTGCAGGAGACCCCCACCAGCTCAACTAGCCCCCAGATATGAAAGAGAACACCACCCACAGCAGCTACAAGGTCCCAGCTGCCCCATGCAAACTGTGAGCGCTTACCCACCACTTCTCATGGCAGCGATACCGCAGCAAGGCCACTTAATTTTTGCTCCTCCTTCCGCTCTTCTTCGGTCACGCTGCACTCCCTCCATATGCTAGTAACACCCCAGTCCAAATGTGATTTACGATGTCCTTTCTGATGGAACCTGCCGCATGTTTTATGTTGTTTGTAGTGTTTTGTTAAATGTTGTATGTCAGACAGGAAATTATTTTTCACGGCCCCACGCCTTTTCGGCCAAAACCTCGGAGGACTTGCCCACAGAGACTCACTATTGTCAGACACTAGTTCAGCGGAACTAGCTTGTCTGCAGAGACTTGTTAAGGTACCAGACGCCCGTTCGTAACTGCTCTTCTGGTTGAAGGAAAGAACCACTACGGCAGCCCCACCACGATGATTACATTTCTTGCCCGTCCTTGTCGGTTGCTCAGGCAGTGGAGAAATGGCTTGGGACCCGCCCTGCCTGGGAACCCCCCCTCTGGTCAACTACGCTTGGGTAGGGGAGACACGGCATTGGTAGCCGTCCTACCCAGGGACTCCATCCAACTCGTACCCGTCATGGCCCATACACACCTCATTTTGGAAATTTTAGTTCAAAAAGTTTTGTTTTGTTTCATCCTGAAACATTTGGATGGTAAATTGCACAGTCTTCGAGACGGCTCGCACTGGTTCATTATGTGGAATTGTGTCTTGTCCTAACATTTGGTTTTTGAAAAAAAAAATGAGGGAGTCACACATAGTGACCAATTATAAAGGGAGTAATTGGCACTAAAGGGCAGACAGACTATCGTACGAGATGTTAAACCAAGATAGTTACAGACACTATGCTTGTTTCCACAGAACTCCAGAAGTTCCAGGACCAGAGAGGAGAAGAAAAGTAAAGAAGAAGCACCATGAGGACATCCTCTGGATGGCTTATCTTTATGGACATTTGGTTGCGAGTGAACGCGAACCCCATGACTTCAAGCCCCCCCAGCCGTTAATGTTTCACTTCCCCGCAGTACCCAGAGCCCAGTCACCAGCGACACCTCACCATCTTGCTGTGCCAGGTTTATAACCTGGTACTCTCTGTCACATGTAATAGAAACCTTACTCGTATTAGCGATACTCTGCTGCATCGTGCAGACTATGCGTCTAATGAAATGGAGGAGAGCCTACCGCGCTCGAACTCTGGTATATAGGATCAGATCCCCTATTTTTGGATACGACCAGACCCCCGCGATCTATAATAAAGAGCATTCATTTGCGGTTTTATTGTAAATAAAGAAATGTTCATGAGCAAATTGTACGATCCTGAGCTTGACTGCCAAGCCAGGAAAAATTTGTATAAACTGCTATGATTTTGTTTGTATGGTTGAGGAAGGTAGAATGATGAAATGTTTAAGTGAGTGTAGTGTATTAAGAATAGTTAGAGGTTCCCATTTTTATTGTTTTGTAATGCATGTCCCTGTTTGACATAGCGCCCCTTAGAACTGTCAGTTTAAAAAAATTTGCATAGTTATGGTCAGTGTAGAGGCCATAAAAGAAGTGCCCCCTCCAGGTCAGGGAGTGGAAAGCAACATAGTTATGTGATCCTTCACGCTTCGCGTTAGGATCACAAGGAAGGAATGTAGCCACCTAAAGTGGCCAACTCCTAATTTAAAATGGCGAACGGCAAAGGCGGATGGGAAAGTCAGACAAGACAAAAGCCAGCAGCTGCAGGTTTGCTGTGTATTTACCTCTGCAAAACCCAGACAACATTGATACCAGCGACCATCAGCATAACAAAGTAAACAGCCATCTGCATACTGATGAGCAATCCCCGGGAACCATAAGTAACATTTTGACACACAAAGCAAAGCCAGACTCCTCGGCGCCAGCAGGGGCCAAAACAAAGGAGGTGAACGAGCACCTCAAGACCGCCCATCGATCAGGGAACCGCTCCAGTATTGGAGAAAATCGAACCAAGCGATTGGGACAAAGTCCAATCACTTGGGACCAGGTACAGGGTCTGCCCCGAAGGCGGGAAGCCCCTGGGGACTATAAGAGTTGAGCCCCAAGTTTAAATCACTCTCTTCACTCTTCAGCAGCTCCTCTTCAGCTCTCTTCTTCACCTCTTCGCTCTCTTCTTCCTTCCCGGATCACCCAGCAACAACGAACCAACATTGACCGTGACCGGTGCAGTGACTCCAATAATCATCGAACTCGTAAGTCTTAATTCAATGCTCGCTACGAGATAGGCACTCCTAGCTACCAATCCGTACCAACTTCGAATCCCGACGACTCAGAACCCGAACGAAAGGCCATTTGTTCCCCTGACCTGGGCGGCCAGTTCAAAGTTAAGTATAGTTCTGTTAGTTGTAGAAGTAGCTTAGACGTAGAATTTGTGCATAAGTAGCGATTACTGTGTATAATAAATGTGCTTTGATTTAAATCTTACTAATCGGTGTATTGGATTATTGATCAGTACTCGAACTTGAACCTCGTGGCGGTATCATAAAGATACCTGGCGACTCGAGAGCAAAGGAAATAAAACAGAGCAATTGAACCAAGGAGAAAATTAGCAACAGAATGGTTGTTAGATGTTCCGGGGTTTAGAAGTTTTAGGAAGAATAGGGAGGGAGGTGAAAGAGGAGGGGGAATGGCACTGCTAATTAGGGAGTGCACCACAGCTGCAGAAAAGGAGGTAGATGAGGAGGGTTTGTCTACTGAGACAGTATGGGTGGAAGTCAGAAACAAGAAAGGAGCAATCACTTTATTGGGAGTTTTCCATAGACCCCCCAATAGCAGCAGAGAGACAGAGGAACAGATTGGGTGTCAGATCTTTGAAAAGTGCAGAAGTAACAGAGTTGTTGCCATGGGTGACTTCAACTTCCCTAATATTGACTGGAACCTCCTTAGTGCAAATGGTTTGGATGGAGCAGATTTTGTCAGGTGCTTACAGGAAGGGTTCCTGACTCAATATGAAGATAGGCCGACTAGGGCGGAGGCCATATTGGACTTGGTGCTTGGCAACTAACCAGGCCCGGTGTCAAATGTCTCGGTGGGAGAGCATTTCGGTGACAGTGACCACAACTCCTTGACCTTTACCACTGTCATGGAGAGGGATAGGAACACACAGTATGGGAAGGTATTTAATTGGGGAGGGGAAATTATACTGCTATTAGACAGGAGCTGAGGAGCATAAAGTGGGAACAATTGTTCTTGGGGAAATGCACAGTAGTAATGTGGGGATTGTTTAAGGGGCACATGCTGCGAGTGCGGAATTGTTTTGTCCCATTGAGACGAGGAAGGAATGGTAAGGTGAAGGAGCCTTGGATGACAAGAGAAGTGGAGCTTCTAGTCAAGAGGAAGAAGGAAGCATACGTAAGATTGAGGAATCAAGGATCTGACTCGGCTCTAGAGGGTTACAAGGTGGCCAGGAAGGAACTCAAAAATGGACTGAGGAGAGCTAGAAGGGGGCATGAAAAAGCCCTGGCGGGAAGGATTAGGGAAAACCCCAAGGCATTCTACACTTATGTGAGAAATAAGAGGTTAATCAGAGTGAGAGTAGGGCCGATCAGGGATAGT
This sequence comes from Scyliorhinus torazame, assembly GCF_047496885.1. Lineage (NCBI taxonomy): Eukaryota > Metazoa > Chordata > Chondrichthyes > Carcharhiniformes > Scyliorhinidae > Scyliorhinus > Scyliorhinus torazame. The sequence goes on from NC_092727.1 coordinate 96,280,169, forward strand.
GGAGGAAACTTGTGCCTAGAGTCTGAAGAGATGGGGGAGGCCCTAAATGAATACTTTGCTTCAGTATTCACTAGAGAGAGGGACCTTGTTGCACATGAGAACAGTGTGAACCAGGTTAATAGACTCGAACAGGTTGATATTAAGAAGGAGGGTGTGCTGGAGATTTTGAAAAGCACCAGGATAGATAAGTCCCCTGGGCCTGATGGGATACACCCAAGGTTACTACGGGAAGCGAGGGAGGAGATTGCTGCGCCATTGGCGATGATCTTTGCGTCCTCACTCTTCTCTGGAGTAGTACCGGATGATTGGAGGGAGGCAAATGTTGATCCCCTATTCAAGAAAGGGAATAGGGAAATCCCTGGGAATTACAGACCCATCAGTCTTACGTCTGTGGTGAGAAAAATATTGGAAAGGATTCTGAGAGATATGATTTATGATTATTTAGAAAAACATAGTTTGATTAAAGATAGTCAGCATGGCTTTGTGAGGGGCAGGTCATGCCTCACAAGCCTCATTGAATTCTTTGAGGATGTGACGAGACACATTGATGAAGGTCGGGCAGTGGACGTAGTGTATATGGATTTAAGTAAGGCATTTGATAAGGTACCCCATGGTAGACTCATTCAGAAAGTTAGAGGGCATGGGTTACAGGGAAATTTGGCTGTCTGGATACAGAATTGGCTGGCCGAAAGAAGACAGCGAGTGGTAGTGGATGGAAAGTATTCCGCCTGGAGGTCAGTGACCAATGGTGTCCCGCAAGGATCTGTTGTGGGACCTCTGCTTCTTGTGGTTTTCATAAATGACTTGGATGAGGAAGTGGAAGGGTGGGTTAGTAAGTTTGCCGATGACACAAAGGTTGGTGGAGTTGTAGATAGTGTTGGGGGTTGTTGCAGGTTACAACAGGACATTGACAGGATGCAGAGCTGGGCTGAGAAGTGGCAGATGGAGTTCAACCTTGATAAATGTGAAGTGATTAATTTTGGAAAGTCCAATTTGAATGCCGAATACAGGGTTAAAGGCAGGATTCTTGGACGTGTGGAGGAACAGAGGGATCTTGGGGTCCACATACATAAATCCCTTAAAGTTGCCACCCAGGTTGATAGGGTTGTTAAGAAGGCGTATGGTGTGTTGGCTTTCATTAACAGGGGGATTGAGTTTAAGAGCCGTGAGGTTTTGCTGCAGCTTTATAAAACCCTGGTCCAACCACACTTGGAATATTGTATCCAGTTCTGGTCGCCTCATTATAGGAAGGATGTGGATGCTTTGGAGAGGGTACAGAGGAGATTTACCAGGATGCTGCCTGGACTGGAGGCATGTCTTATGAAGAAAGGTTGAGGGAGCTAGGGCTTTTCTCACTGGAGCGAAGAAGGCAGGGAGGTGACTTGATAGAGGTGTACAAGGTGATGAGAGGCATGGATAGAGTGGATAGCCAGAGACTTTACCCCAGGGTAGAAGTAGCTGTCACGAGGGGACATAATTTTAAGGTGATTGGAGGAAGGTATAGGGGAGATGTCAGAGGTAGGTTCTTTACAGAGAGTGGGTGTGTGTGGAATGCACTGCCAGCAGAGGTGGTGGAGTCAGAGTCATTAGGGACATTTAAGCGACCCTTAAGCCAGGCACATGGACAGCAGTAAATTGAAGGGGTGTAGGTTAGGTTGATTTTAGATTAGGATAAATGGTCGGCACAACATCGTGGGCTGAAGGTCCTGTACTGTGCTGTACTGTTCTCTGTTCTATGTTCTAATAGTTCACAAAGTGTTGGTGCAGAAGGAAATTCCTGGAGAAAAGCACAAAAGAAAGCTTTGAAGCTGTTGGCAGAAACAAAATTCTTCACTGCAGAAGACTCTATTGAATCCCATGGAAGCCCTGCCTCAGTATCAGTTTGCAGAGATAGCAAACCTAGCAGGGGTGAGTTAAAAATGTAAAATTCCTGGACAACACAAGTGCCGAAAAAATTAAATATTGCAGTGATCAGAAATTGCAGTCCGAGAAACCCGAGTCCCTAGTCGGCACCTGAACACAAGGCAGCCAAGGTCGCTCCGAAGAAAGCAAAAAATAATTAATTAAAAATTAATCATGACCAAGTAGGCAGCTTTAAAAAAACAACAATATCTGGGATTCAATGCTTCCAAGACCCAAGAACATTGCACTAAAGCGGGGAAGACCCTAACCACTTGATCCAGGCAGCCATTGGTGACAAAGTTTAAATGTTGAGGTCACGAATGCCATTCCTGCTGGAGGGTGGCAAAATTTGAAAGTGTGGGAAAACCTTTGTGAAGAAGCGTGTCGAAGTGCCATCTTGGATTTTTGGAAACCTCTTAAATCTGGACTTAAATGTTTTCACCATGGATCAGAAATGAACTCTGCCAGATCAATTTGGACTTAGCCAAGGCTGAGATCAATCATAAAATTGGTTACTTTGGAGAAAGAGAATCCCAAGATACAGAATTGCTTCAGGTCCGGATAAAAAGACAGAAGCTGAACAAGTTAACACATCGCTTTATTCAATATGCCCGATAGCTGATGATATAATACCTATGATGTGGAGATCTCGGCGTTGGACTGGGGTGAGCACAGTACGAAGTCTTACAACACCAGGTTAAAGTCCAACAGGTTTGTTTCGATGTCACTAGCTTTCGGAGCGCTGCTCCTTCCTCAGGTGAATGAAGAGGTCTGTTCCAGAAACATATATATAGACAAATTCAAAGATGCCAAACAATGCTAGGAATGCGAGCATTAGCAGGTGATTAAATACAGATCCAGAGATGGGGTAACCCCAGGTTAAAGAGGTGTGAATTGTACCAAGCCAGGACAGTTGTCGCGGGTCCTGAAGGCTGCCTTGGAGAACGCTTACCCGGAGATCAGAGGCTGAATGCCCTTGACTGCTGAAGTGTTCCCCGACTGGAAGGGAACATTCCTGCCTGGTGATTGTTGCGCGATGTCCGTTCATTCGTTGTCGCAGCGTCTGCATGGTCTCGCCAATGTACCACGCTTCGGGACATCCTTTCCTGCAGCGTATGAGGTAGACAACGTTGGCCGAGTCGCACGAGTATGTACCGCGTACCTGGTGGGTGGTGTTCTCACGTGTAATAGTGGTATCCATGTCGATGATCTGGCACGTCTTGCAGAGATTGCCATGACAGGGTTGTGTGGTATCGTGGTCACTGTTCTGAAGACTGGGTAGTTTGCTGCACACAATGGTTCGTTTGAGGTTGCGCGGTTGTTTGAAGGCAAGTAGTGGGGGTGTGGGGATGACCTTGGCAAGATGTTCATCGTCATCAATGACGTGTTGAAGGCTGTGAAGAAGATGACGTAGTTTCTCCGCTCCGGGGAAGTACTGGACGACGAAGGGTATTCTGTCGGTTGTGTCCCATGTTTGTCTTCTGAGGAGCTCGGTCCGGTTTTTCGCTGTGGCGCGTTGGAACTGTCGATCGATGAGTCGAGTGCCATATCCCGTTCGTACGAGGGCATCTTTCAACGTCTGTAGATGTCTGTTACGCTCCTCCTCGTCTGAGCAGATCCTGTGTATACGGAGCGCTTGTCCATAGGGGATGGCTTCTTTAATGTGTTTAGGGTGGAAGCTGGAGAAGTGGAGCATCATGAGGTTATCCGTGGGTTTGCGGTAAAGCGAAGTGCTGAGGTGACCGTCCTTGATGGAGACGAGTGTGTCCAAGAATGCAACTGATTTTGGAGAGTAGTCCATGGTGAGTCTGATGGTTGGATGGAACTTATTAATGTCATCGTGTAGTCGTTTCAGTGATTCTTCGCCGTGGGTCCAAAGGAAAAAAATGTCATCGATGTATCTGGTGTATAACATTGGTTGAAGGTCCTGTGCGGTGAGTAGGTCCTGTTCAAACTTGTGCATGAAGATGTTGGCGTATTGGGGTGCGAATTTGGTCCCCATGGCCTTCAGGACCCGCTACAACGCAGAATCGCCGAGCAGAAACTTATAGTCAAGTTCCGCACACTTGAGTGCGGCCTCAACCGGGACCTGGGATTCATGTCACATTACATTCATCCCCCACCATCTGGCCTGCGAAATCCTGCCAACTGTCCTGGCTTGAGACAATTCACACCTCTTTAACCTGGGGTTACCCCATCTCTGGATCTGTAAAGATTTAATCACCTGCTAATGCTCGCATTCCTAGCATTGTTTGGCATCTTTGAATTTGTCTATATATGTGTTTCTGGAACAGACCTCTTCATTCACCTGAGGAAGGAGCAGTGCTCCGAAAGCTAGTGACATCGAAACAAACCTGTTGGACTTTAACCTGGTGTTGTAAGACTTCGTACTGTGATATAATACCTAAACAAGGAATCAAGAAATCATTTGATGTATTTGCTGATGTTTTGAAATCATTCAACACTTATTTTAACTTCAGAAGTAACAAAATCTTTGAAAGGGCTAAATTTAATAAGCTCGTCCAGCAGCCAGAACATGTCAACGTCTTCATTAATCAGCTCTCCAGAATGGCTGACAGTTGCGATTACAATGACCTGAAATCTGTTCTCGGAGTGGCACACAACACACCCTCAGATATGAGCGTTAAGTGAAAGAAGATCTAACCTTTGAGAAAGCCAATCAGATTGTCAAGCAATCTGAAAACTGTTTACAGAACAGATTCATATTAAGGGGAGAAAGCAAACCCAGAAACAAAGTAACTCCCCACTGTCCAGTTAGTGAAGCACAGAAACAGGGACACTCCAAATCAAGGGCAGCATTACCCTAAACTGACGAGTAGAGCAATCATGCCTGCATTGTGGAGCAAAGCATCAACATAGGTGTGATCGGTATCCGGCAATTTCAGCCCAGTGCTTTCAATATAACTGAATCGGACACTTCAGGAAGCTGTACAAACTTAAAACATTAAACGCAAAGAAGATCCAAAGAGAATTCATAAGGTTGAGGCAGCACATCAAGAGGATACACAGCCATGCTTCTTGGCTGAGGGCAATGATCCTGGATTTCTGTTCTAGAATGTGGAGATTTTTTTAATGACCATCTCATGAGCTTTAATGAGCTAACTATTGCAGATGCCGGAATCTGAAACAAGAACAGAGGATGCTGCAGCATCTATCAGAAGAAAAACAGGGTTGAACAGAGATGCCATGTCGCCCTGAATCGCCTCAAACAGCAGATGTCAAGACAACCACTGTCGTAAATAATCAGAATTGCAAGTTCCCAACAGCTCCAACAAGAATGATTCTCTCGCCTGGGACTTCTGAATTGCCTTTTCTCTAGTTTTGTCCAGGTTCCAGAAGTCCCTCATTGGTCCATAGAACCCCCACAGTGCAGAAGGAGGCCATTTGCCCCATCAAGTCTGCACCGACCCTCCGAAAGAACACCCCACCTAGGCCAACTCCCTTGCCCTATCTCAACAATCCCACCTAACCTGCACATCTTTGGACTGTGGGAGGAAACCGGACGAAACCCAAGGAGAAAATGCAAACTCCACGGTTATCCATGCTGCAACACGTAACCCATCCCCTGACTCCCCAAAGTCATCCAAGTCCGGAATGGAATCCGGGTCCCTGCTACTATGATGCAGCAGTGCTAACTAATGTTGCTGGCCAGACCAACCAACCATGCATATGATTATCATAAAACCTTGAGTGGATAACAATCAAGAGAGCAACCAGCAACAAGAAGAACCCTAAATTCCAGCTCTAATTGGGAGGGATCCCTGACACAGATCAGATGCTGCCATCCCAAACCAGCATGACAGTACCAGAAACAATGCTGGAACCAAGTAGCAGCCATCCATTGATGACAGCACATCACAGAGCCAAACACCAAGGTGAAGTTACTACCAAGTCAAACTCTCAGAATGGGAAGAGCATGCGAGATTGCAAGCCACATGAAGGAAATGAAAAGTTTGTCCGCACCGTAAAGAGCGGGATAGACCAACCACCACTACAATCGGTCAACCTACAAACGGTTTAGTGTCAAAAAATGGAAAAAAGATGAAAACCTCCGATTTAGCAGTGGTAGAGCCCATTATTCCTCCAACAGCCATACAAACAATATGTAGAAGGGTTATATAGACAATATATAGACTGCCTGAACCTATGAACCCAGACAATTGTGGGGGGTAGAGGAGACAGGATAGTAGCAATGATGTAAATGTATATTCTAAACTGGGATAACTTATAAATATGTTGGATAAGATGCGGGGGGGGCGGGGTGGTAGTACAAGAATCTGGCACATAGAGTTAATATGGTTGGGACTGAGTACCGTGCTGCCCAGCGATGTAAGAAGTCACATGACCCGCACCTTGGAGTCGATATAGTGCTAGACAAAGTTCTGAGTGAAAGCAAGCATGGAGTCAGCTCCTGGCTTGGATCTCTATGTCCCCCTTGGATCTAGTTTCCGGTAGCTAATAACTACTTAGCATTGAACAATCTAAGACTATGAACACCTCAAGACCTACAAACTGCAACCAACACTTAAAACAAGTTGGCTGCAGTGAATCTTGTCAATAGTACAAACTGCTGTCACTGTGCATAAGCAGTGGAAGAAGCGAATGCTTAAAAGTGGTAGGTCAGGTGCAAACTTAAGTGGCTATTTTCTCCTGGATTGAGCTTCTTGCATGCATTTGGTAGTTGCTTGCACTCACCAAAATCAATGGGGAATATTCCATCACACTCGACTTGTCTTGTAGATAGTGGAAATGCTTTGGGGAATCAGGGGATGAGTTACGTGTTGCAGAATTCCCAGTCTCTGACCTGACCTTGTAGGCAGAGTACATATATGGTTGGTCCAGTTAACTTTCTGATCAACATTTGCCCTCAGAATGTTGATGGTGGGAGATTCAGCAATGGTAATGAGTTATAGTGTCAATCTGGCCAATAATGAGATAGGGTTATATTGCCTCTTGTTTTAGATGGTTATAGCCTTCAAATGTTATTTTCCACTCATCATGTTGATAGACAGCTTCAGTATCTGAGGAATTGCAAATGGTACTGAACACTGTGAACTGAACATCCCACTTCTAAAGGTAAAGTAGCTCAACATGGTTGGGCCTAAGGCACCACCCTGTGGATCCTCTGCAGTGGTGTATGTGAGGCTGAGATAATAATACTCCAACAACCACAACAATCTTCCTTTGTGCTAGGTATAACACCTGTCATAGTGGAGAGTTTTCCCGATTTCCCATTGACTTTGCTAGGGCTCCTTGATGCCACTCCATTACACACTGTGCCTTTATGTCAAGGGCAGTCACTCTCACCTCATTTCTGGAATTCATATTTGGATCAAGACTGTAGTAAGTGCTGGAGCCAAGCACTGCTTGAGGAACCCAAGCTGAGCGCCGATGAGCATGTTATTGATGAGCACTGTTAACTGCACCTTCCCTCACTGTTTTGGCATATTATTGGCCAGATTGTATTTGTCCTGTTTTTATGGACAGAACATCTGCACAATTGTCCATTGTTCGGTAGATACCAGTGTTTAGCTGTACTGGAAGAGCATGCATTGGGGGTGTGGTAGTTGCTCGCACTGGAACGCAAATCTTCAGTATGACACCCGGGATGTTCATCAGGGGACCAAAGTTTTTGCAGTATGTAGTGCTTTCAACTATTTCTTGCTATCACATGCAGTGTATCAAATTGGCTGAAGACTGGCAGCTGTGATACTGAGGACCTTAGGAGGCACCCTAAGGCCTATTTAATGAGTCATATGAATGATAGCAATTTAGCATGTATCCACGACTGCACTCCAATATCAGCCTGGAACTTGAACCCACACCTCCTGCCTTAGAAACAGAAAGGCTCATGCTGCACAATAACTGACATTTCTAATAGTTATAACATGTAGAGGTCATAGGAAGTCAAGACCTAAAAGGTGACCTTAAGCGGAGCACAAGATAATAGATGGTAGCCATGATGTGGAGATGCCGGCATTGAACTGGGGTGGGCACAGTAAGAAATCTTACAACACCAGGTTAAAGTCCAAGAGGTTTGTTTAGAGTCACTAGCTTTCAGAGTACAGCTCTGATAATGAAGGAGCTGTGCTCCGAAAGCTAGTGACTCTAAACAAACCTCTTGGAAGTTAACCTGGTGCTGTTAGACTTCTTACTAAGATAATAGATGACACAGAAATATAAAACAATAAAATGATATTAAATTGAAAGAGTATGCCATAGAATAATTTGAAATCGGGGGTAGACAAAGCATGAGCAGATTTGAAAACAGCCTAATTCAGTGTTTGAAAATGTAGGTTATTGGATTGGATTGGATTTGTTTATTGTCACGTGTACCGAGGTACAGTGAAAAGTATTTTTCTGCGAGCAGCTCAACAGATCATTAAATACATGGGAAGAAAAGGGAATAAAAGAAAATACATAATAGGGCAACACAACATATACAATGTAACTACATAAGCACTGGCATCGGATGAAGCATACAGGGTGTAGTGTTAATGAGGTCAGTCCATTAGAGGGTCATTTAGGAGTCTGGTGACAGTAGGGAAGTTGTTTTTGAGTCAACACCAAGTTGAGCCCCTCATGACCTCCCAACACTAAAGAAATACACAAATCAGGGATTTTACTCTGAAAACTTACTTTATCCCTAGATTCATGCCAAAATGTGTGTTTCTGTTGGTATATTGCCAGCTTACTAGAAAGTTAAATTGGCAGCTCAACCTGTTCACAAAATTATGTGGGCAAATTGATTGCCCTGCTTCTGTCGATTGCAGGTTCAGGATTTGTATATTTGAAAGAAATTGAGAAATTCCTTTGTCTGGTATTCCAATTCTTCTTGGTTCCCAATGCTATCTATCAACTGAATCAACTGCTTTTGAACAAAGTGGATAACTAAGCAAGTAGGTGCTTATTTAAGCGACCATTCATTTCTGGAGCAAGGAGTGTATTGGTTGAGGTGTGACAAGGTCATGATTTCAAATGGTGGACTGCAAGTATGGAAGCAAAATACATACGTTTTAATGAAAGATAGTAATAGTTCTTTTTAAAAAATTGGAGAGGAATCAGGAGAGCTAAATTATTGGTAGTTGTTACCTAGTAATAATGCATCAGCTTTAACTAGGCATATCTATTGAGCAAGTTTGCACAATTCAATACCGGTAAGTTGATTTTTCGAGACAAGCATCTTCCACATCAAATACAAATTCCGAAATAACATAAAAATATCATCTTTGCAACTATTTTTTTGAAAAAATCTGAATGGTGATACTCAAGTCTTTGAAACTTAATTAAGAAACTGTCAAGAAAGTAGACACAAATGTATTAATCACGTGTAACCCGAACACCACAGTGCACCAAGATACAGACCTCAGCCATTTTTACAGCATGAATTTCTGCTTGCCATTTAAGTTGTGGGATAAAGTTTAAATCTGCTTTTTTTTAAAGCAGACCATGTGCTGTACTTGTATTTGCACTTTTATTCCTTTGAAAGTATCTCGATAGGTTTACCTTTTGGAGGCTCTGGGTTCAATGCTATCCTCAAGTTATACGCAGATTCACATTTACCTGTGACTGAATTTTAGTGCCCACTTAAGACCATCTGGAACCGCAAACACATCACCACCCTGTGCCTTTTGATGCCCATTATTTAACATTAAAGCAAGTCCTAATGTTAACAATATTTAGGAGTAAAATATGCAATATTAAATCTGGTATATAAGGTACAATCCCAGACTTTGTTAGAACTTAACTATAGTTTGCAATTATTTTAAATTAATTTACGTGATGTGGATGGCACTGGCTCTTCCAGCATTTATTGCCCATCTCTAGTTGCCCTAGAGGTGGTAATGAGCTGCCTTCTTGAACCACTGCAGTCCCTCTAGTGTTGGTACACCCTCAGTGCTGCTAGGGAGAGTTCCAGGATTTTGCCCCAGCGACAGTGAAGGAACGACACTATAGTTCCAAGTCAGGATGGCGAGTAGCTTGGAAGGGAACATCCAGGTGGTGGTGTTCCCATGTGTCTGCTGCCCTTGTCATTCTAGTTGATAACGGTTGGTGGCTTGGAAGGTGCTGTCAGGAGCCTTGGCATGTTCCTGCAGTGCATCTTGCAGATGGTAGACACAATTGCCACTGTGCGTTGGTGTTGAAGGGAGTGAATGTTTGTAGAAGAGGTACCAATCAAGTGGCTGCTTTGTCCTGCATGATGTTGAGCTTCTCGAGTGTTGGAGCTGCACTCATCATTGCTGACTCATTACCTTGTAGATGATGGACAAACTTTGGGGAGTCAAGAGGTGAGTTACACGCCGTAGGATTCCTAGCCTCTGACCTGTTCCTGGAGCACGGTATTCATATGGCAGTTCACTTTCTGGTCAATGCGAACCCACAGGATGTTTATGGATTCAGTGTTGTTAATGGTCATTGTCTGGCACTTGTGTACAAATGGTACTTGGCACTAGTCAGTCCAAGTTTGGGTATTGTCCAGGTGTTGCATTCGGACATGCACTGCTTCAGTATTTGAGGAGTTGCAAATGATACTGAATATTATGCAATCGTCAGCATACATCCCCACTTCTGATCTTATGCTGGAAGATCATTGATGAAGCTGAGGTCAAGTATGTCTTTCCTTCTTGTTGGTTCTCTCACCATCTGCAGCAGACCCAGTTTAGCAGTTATGTCCTTTGGGACTCAGCTAGCTCAGTCTGTAGCGTGATGATCCCGAGCTACTCATGGTGATGGACATTGAAGCCCCCCACGCAGAGTATATTTTTGCACCCTTGCCACTCTCAGTGCTTCTTCCAAGTGGTATTTAACATGGAGTAGTACAATTTATCAGCCCATGTTTGACCTGATGCCATGAGGTCCAGCATAGATATTGAGGACCCCCAGGTCAACTCCCTCCCAACTGTATGCCACTGTGCTGCCAACTCTGTTGTGTCTGTTCCTGCCCATGAAACAGGCCATACTCAGGGATGGCGATGTTGTATCTGGGAAATTATCTGAATGATTCCATAAGTATGACTATGTCAGGCTATTACTTAACAAGTCTGTGGCTCTCAATTTTGGCACAAGCCGAGGTGTTAGCAAGGAAGATTTTACAGGGTCAACAGGGCTGAGTTGACAATTGCCGTTTCTGGTGCCTAGGTCGACGCCGGGTGGTCCATCCGGTTTTATACTCTTGTAGGATGCCATTCGGAAAATAAAACAGCAAAATTATGACTAATATGAGCACATAAAAAAAATATGAAAGTCAGTAAATTACTGAATAGTAGCACAAATGAAGTGTCAAGGAGTGCCGTCCTAGCTCAAAGTTACTAAACGATATTCAATTTTCTTGATTCTGGACATTTTTTCTCTCACATTACCATTGTGTACAAAAAAAAATTTTGGAAACCTATAGTCAACTGAGAACTACAATAGAGCAACTCTGATGTCGCAAATTTTCAGCTGGCCAAAGATTTCAAAATTAACGGTTTGTGTTTTCTTCAATAGCTCGCAATTGAATACAAATTACAAAAGAAACAAAACTTTTTCCTCCACATCTGCACCAATTCCCTTTTGTTATGCTTAGTTTTGATTTTGGCAAGATTTTGATTTGACTAATAAAAAGTTATGTCTCAACTTTATTTTTTTGTGTTCTTATATTAAGTTTCAAGTGGGCACTGATTTTCACTTTTATCATAACTCTTAACCTCCCTCGAAAAAGTCCATGTTGGAAGAGACCAATTTTTCCTAGCACTTTCCTGGCTAAAATCATTGTTTACCAAAGTATTGCATGGAATGCAGCATTTGTCTAAAGAGCTCAAATTAGTATTGCATTGCACAAATGAAAATGCTCAAAAGCAAATTTGTGAAGCTCCATCAAGTAACAGAGCATCAGAGATGGAAGAGTTTGAATAAGCAGTGTAGTATGATGGAATGGAGAATAAGCTGGTAGATAAAAGGACAAAATACATAGGTGACATACTTTAATATATCAGCCTATCCACATATCATTTTGCTATGTTCACATGAGCAATGAAAGCAGACCATACAGTTTATAGTTTCAGGAATGTTAAGCTATGCTGCCATCGGCTGTGGTGTACAGAGTATAGCTTTGATTTAAAACAAAATCATAAAGTGCCACAATGCAAACTCAACCACCATAAGTTTCCAGTCCGATTTTTTTGTTTTTACTCTGCACCATCTTCTTACCTTGGAGGGGGAACAAAAAGGGGCAAAGAGCAGCACTGGGAGAAGACGGTGTGCTCAAACTCGTTTTTAAAAAAAGGACTAAGTAAATAAAGAATTTTAAGCTTTTGATAGCACAGCCAGACTTCACGGAAACTACACCCAAGTTTCAGAACTAAATTTACAGGATGCAAAGACTGTTTGTGGCATCCATTCTCATTTCAAAATGTTTGCAAAATTGAGATCCCAACATTGGTAACAGGACAATACAAGAGCCATTTTAATCACCATCTCAAAAGGAGATCAGTTTTTTCATGAGTTTGAGATGCCCTCAAAGCATAACATTACAAACATTATTGAATCAAATCAAAATAACAGACTTTGCTCCAATAAATAAAACAGTTTGGAAAAAAAGATCAATACAAATTCCGTGTAAGTGACTAAGTCTTTTAAAAATAATTTCTGCACAAAATTTATTCACTAAAACAAAAGCTGAATTTGCTGTCAAAACCATACAATTAATCAATATTTCACAATATTATTTTGGGGGGAAAAGGATTTCCTCTGAAGAGGAAATACACAAAAGGCATTTCAATACAAAATAGTATTTTATTTATATTTTTCAAAGAAAAATTTGGGTGTTAACTATTTTAAATTTTGTTTCCCCACTTCTGAAAAGCAACGAATCAAAGGAGGCAATGCAACCTGGCAACAGGTTGTTACAAATTAACCTTTTCCTTCTTGGGTAGAAACGGTTGAGAGTGTTTGACAATAGCTTGAATTGAAGAGCTGAAGTAGGACCGTTTTTTCTTCATTGAACAAGAAAATGTGTTCATCAACTTTTGTTCCATTTGCTAACCCATCCGAGAAAAACGCTAACACATTTTTCACACATTCTACACATGAAACCGCAGTACTCATTTGAAACACATTTACACAGTCATAGCTCGTGTATCTAAACATAGTTTAGCATGGACTGCTAAGAGCACGTGGACAAAGTCTAAACTGAATGGATTCTTCCCATGTTTTTAAAATTTGACCCAAATTCCTGTGGTTTCATTTTTCCTTGTAAAAATGTTTTTTTATTGTAATGATAATACAAGTGCTACTTAGACAGTTTTCTTTTGACTGTTGTTGCAAACGTGCACACTTTAGGTCAGATGTGGCCAAGGACACCAACATATCCGCATTTTCACTGGAAGGACAAAAGAAGCCCATTGACATCTATGGCATCAACAGCCTGTGCGCTTCTCTCCTCCTCCATTCAGAGGTCTTTCATTTGACTCTAGATGCCCTTATCCATTTTCTTGTGCTGACAGAAGCTGGCTTTAAGTTCACAAAATGAAGTAGATGAAGTAGTGCAAGTTAAACGGCTACCCTTTTCTTTCCCCCCCACCCCCCATAATGAAAGCTTCTGAGCCAACATCTAAAAAATCTGTTAAAAAAAACAGCGGGAATCCGTTCAGCCAGGTCTAGGGGGGGGGGGCACAAGACAATGCAGCAAAAGTTTGTGGTTTGTTTTTCTCCCCAAAGTGCTTAGTGCAGAAAGGTCATTAGCACACCAAGCACGGTCCTTCCCACGGGCGGGAAGCGCGTCAGAAAGCTTCATACATTGCATTGTGCAACATTGTGATCGGGTCAGTGCTGTTAAAAGGATGAGCTCCATTTTCTAAATGTCACTTTAGGATTGCTTGAGTCGTTTGCGGGGAGGACCAAGAAAAGGGCATTGAGCTGATGCTAGTGACCGGTAAGCTTCAGCCACCAGATGAGGGTGGGACAAAACCATAGATTTCCAGCCAGATGTTTCCATTACGTCAGACGCATGGCTATAAAGATAAAAGAAAAATAAGTAAATTATATACACATGTATTCATAATTGGTTGCTGAAATTTGACTTTGCCATTATTTCTTCCCCCCTCCACCGCCATATATCCACAAGAATTATACAAAGAAAATAAATTGCATAAAGAAATGTAATCATTACACACCATTGCTGAAAATCACTAATTTGCCAATATCCAATTATGCCCCAAAGTGGGAAAGAGAGGAGAAACATGCACACGTAAATACCAATGCATGAAGAACAAAATCCTACTCTAATAGGGGTCTGTTAATGGGAGCTGGTAAGCACTTGTAATTATACCAATTCTGACACGTATGGCAATAAATATTCATTCACAGCATTTTGGAGCAGATGAGAATGCCCCTTTCAATAAAACTACATTTTAAACAGAAATAAACGGTAACATTTATAGTACAAGAGCAGGAATTCTAGAGATTAGTGATTAACCTTTGCACTTCTCCGAATAGTTACAGAATAGGCGGTGGCCATTGGGCATGTTGTGCTCATACCTGGATCCCTGCGAGAGCACTTATGCTAGCCCCACTTCCTCCCGCTTTCTACATTACCCTGCAAATTTCTCTTCAGATAAATATCCACCTTCCTTTTGAAAGCCACAAATGAATCTGCCTCCACCTCACACTCAGGCAAGTTCATTCCAGGTCATAACCAGATGCTGCACACAAAACATTTCCCCTTCCACATTTAGTTCATTTACCAACCCCCTTAAACTTTTGACCTCGGTTTGTGGAAACGATTTCTATCTACACAGTCCAGATCCCTCATGATTTTGAGCACACCTTTGTCAATTCGCCTTTCATACCATCTATTTTCTAGAGCAGAGGGTAGCCCAGCTGCTCCAATCTATCCACATAACTGAAGTCTCTCATCCCTGGAACGTCTTTCCGAATGTCCATTTGGACATAATGCTTTGGTTGAGGGGGTAACAGTGTTTTGTAAAGGGCCGCCATAATTTATTTGCTATTGTACCCATGTCTTGATTTATTAAAGCTCAGGAACCCAAAAAGCTCTGCCCTGCCATGCTCAGCAACACAGGTACCTCTGATCATGCCACCCCCTCCGCCTTTAGAATTGTATCCATTATTTGATTTGATTTATTATCACATATACCAAGTACAGTGAAAAGTATTTTTCTGCGGCCGAGGGAACGTACACAGTACATACATAGTAGACAAAGAGAATAATCAACAGAGAACATTGACAAATGGTACATCGACAAACAGTGATTGGTTACAGTGTGGAACAAGGGGCCAAACAAAGCAAATACATGAGCAAGAGCTCAGTGTTCTTGCAGGGAATAGTGGTCTTACAGGGAACAGATCAGTCTGAGGGGGGAGTCGTTGAAGAATCTTGTAGCTGTGGGGAAGAAGCTGTTCCTATGTTTGGATGTGCGCATCTTCAGACTTCTGTATCTTCCGTGTGATGGAAGGTTCTGGAAGAAGGCAATGCCTGGGTGGGAGGGGTCTCTGATAATGCTGTCTGCCTTCCTGAGGCAACGGGAGGTGTATACAGAATCGATGTGAGGGTGGCAAGCTTGTGTGTTGCGTGGGGCTGAGTTCACCACACTCTGCAGTTCCTTGCAATCTTGGGCTGAGCGGTTGCCATACCAGGCTGTGATGCAGCCGGATAGGATGCTCTCTATCGCACATCTGTAGAAGTTTGTGAAAGGCGATGCAGACATGCCAAATTTCTTTAGCTTCCATAGGAAGTAGAGACGTTGTTGGGCTTTCTTGGCTGTTGCATCAACATGAGTGGACCAGGACATCTCCACTTCGGAGCCATTGATGCAGACAGGAGTGTGTGTTGTGCTACGCTTCCTGAAGCTGATGATCAGTTCCTTGGTCTTTCTGACATTGAGAGAGGTTGTTTTCAGTACACCATGCAACCAAGTGATTTATCTCCCTCCTGTAGTCTGATTCGATGTTGCTTGAGTTATGGCCCACCACAGTCGTATCACCCACAAACTTATAGATTGGGCTGGAGTTAAATCTTGCCACACAGTCATGTGTGTACAGGGAGTACAGTAGAGGAGTGAGCACACATCCTTGCGGGGCCCTGATGTTGTGGACTATTGTGGAGGAGGTGCTGTTGCCTATCTTGACAGATTGCGGTCTGTTGGTGAGGAAGTCAAGGAGCCAGCTGCACAGGGAGGGGTCAAGTCCAAGATTGCAGAGTTTGGTTATTAGTCTTGTCAGGATACTGGTGTTGAAGGCGGAGCTGTAGTCAATGAACAGCAGTCTTACATAGGTGTCCTTGTTGTCGAGGTGTTCGAGTGTTGATTGTAGAGCCAGGGAGATGGCATCTGCTGTGGACCGGTTGCGGTGATAGGCAAATTGCAGTGGATCGAGACAGTCTGGGAGGCTTGCTGTGATCCTAGCCGCTCGAAGCATTTTATGATAACAGGCGTCAGAGCCACCGGTCAGTAGTCGTTGAGGCAGGCTACCTTCTTTAGGATTAGTAATACGGTGGTATTCTTGAAGGAAGTGAGGACCTGAGCGGAGCAATGAGGTGTTGAAGATATCGGCAAATACACTTGCCAGCTGGTCTGCACAGGCTCTGAGTGCTCGCCCAGGGACTCCGTCGGCGCCCGCCGCTTTCCGCGGATTCACTTTTAAGACGAGAATATTTTATATTGCCTCTCCTAGTTCTTCCTACCAAAACATAACACTTCATACTTCTCTAAATTAAATTTCATCTGCTGTACATGGCTTCCTATTCCACCAGCCTCTGACCTCACCACAGGTCACAATGAAGCTTTGTATTTGCAAATTTTGCCCTGCACACTCAAATCAAATGTCTTTTGGAAGTCCATGTAGAACACATCAACTACCCTCATCCACCCTCCCTGGCATCTCAAATAATTCAAACCACCCTCCCTGGCGTCTCAAATAAAACATATCCACGCTGACTTTTCTCAATTAATCCACACTTGCACAAGTGACAGCTAATTGTGTCCTGGAGTATCGTGTCTAAATGTTTTCCTACCGCCGATGTCAAACTGACTGCCCTGCAGTTTCTTGGCTTACCCTTGCATGTTTATTTTGCATGTTTGTTTGAACAAGGATGCAAACATTTATAATTCTCCAGTCCTTTCACACCACCTCTGTAATTCAAGGAGGATTGGAAGAATATGGACAATATCTCTGCAACTTCCACCATTATTTCCCTCAGTATCCATCTGGTAACTCATCAACACTTAAGCACAGCCAGCCTCATACCCACTGTCAATTTTAGCCCATCCATTGTCTCAATTACCTCCCTTTTCACCACGACGTAGGTAGCAACTTCTGCCTTGGCAAAGACAGATTTTAAGTACTCATTCAGTATCTCAGCAATGCCTTTCAGCTCCATGTGTAAATCTCTTCTTGGGTCCCTAATTGGCCCAACTCCTCCTTTTACCATTTATTTGCCTGAAGACTTTTGGATTCCCTTTTATTTAAGTTAACTGCCAGGCTTTTCTCTCACACACGTTTTTACACTTCCCCTATATTCAGCCTGGTTCTTACTTCTATTATCAACCTGATATCTGCTGCACACACACTTTCCCTACTCATCTTACTCTCCAACTCTTTAGTCATCCAGGGAGCTCTAATCTTGTCTGTTACCTTTTTCCATCCTGAGAATATACCTCAACATGCCTGAACTTTCTCTTTAAAGGCAGCCCCTTGTTCCATTGCAGTTTTGCCCATCAATCTTTGATTCCAACTTAGCTGGGCCAGATCCATTCACACCCCATTTAAATTGGCCCTTCCCTAATTAATATACACTTTGGATTGCTCCTCATCCTTTTCCACAGCTAATCTAAATCTTGTGATACAATGATCACCGTCCCTAAATATTCTCCACTGACTTGGCACACCTAATTCCCCAGAACTAGACCCAGCAAAGCCTTCCTCCGCTGAGCCAGAAACATACCGATCTATACACTGAACACATTACCCCAGTTCAGAAACATCTGCTCTCCAACTATATAGTTCCTCATCTCTATTGCTTTCACAATCTTCCTCATGCTGTCATGCAGGAGAACCAGTCATTGCTCTGGCTCCACTCGCCAGAGGAACCATCACTCTCACCAGTATTCAGAACCGAATGCCTAATGGAGAGCAAGATGTCCTACCATGCCTCTATTTAAATCTGGTGCTTATTTCAGTTAAGTCCAATAAATGAAGACTCACTGATCAGCAGGTTTCAATATGCTGATGTCACTTCATTTTATAGAGGCAAAGATAAGCGTTTTACTTAACGCTTATATAAAAATCTCATTTTAATTCACTGAAAACTCATTAAAATATATGTACGGCATCTTGGTATTTAATTTCAACTTCAGCTCCTAGATCTGATTAATTGAACACAGATTGTAATCATTTGATAAAATATATGAATGAATTAATCTGGTCTCAATTTATGGTCGCTTAACTTAAATTAATCTAGAAGCTAACTAGCATACTCATCCCAAGTAACTACTAGACCTGTGGTCATCACTTCACTTTTTTTCCTCTGGTTCAGGCTCTCTGCCTGATCAGAGACCTCCTCCCACATCCCTCCTTTTATGCTGCTCTGCTCCCAGATCTCTCCTTTTATTATACGACTCTTCCCCATTTCAGGGTCTCTCCTTGTATGATGCTCCACCTTGTTAGAACATACAACATAAAGTGCAGAAGGAGGCCATTTGGCCCATCGAGTCTGCACTGACCCACTTTAAGCCCTCACTTTCACCCAACCCCCGAAACCCAACAACCCCTCCTAACCTTTTTTGGACACTTAAGGCAATTTAGTATGTCCAATCCACCCAATATGCACGTCTTTGGACTGTGGGAGGAAAGCGGTGCACCCTGAGAAAACCCACGCAGACACGGGGGAGAACGTGCAGACTCCACACATAGTGACCCAGCGGGGCATCGAGCCTGGGGCCCTGGTGCTGTGAAGCCACAGTGCTAACCACTGTGTTACCGTGCTGTCCGGGTCTCTCCTTTGAAATCTTTTAAATCCCTCCATCGTGGAGTCCATGCTCTATTTACATGTTTTTCTTCATGTCACTTCATTGCCCACAATGTCAATCAGAGAGAGAGACTCGTAATAATGCCTTTATCCTCTCTCTCGCTAAATGCAGGATTGGATCATGAATAAACAGCAATGCTTAGAAACACGACTTGTGCACAAAGATTCAGAAAATAAAGCCTTTCTAACCTTAAAACTAATAAAATGCTAAGATGAGAGTCCTCACAATCTTTTAAACATAATCTGATTAACAAATTTATGGAAGGATGTCACCTTTAATTGTTCTTTCACTGGAGTTCAGTGGAACCTCCATTCGTCTGAATCAGCATTTTTAACATGGATGCAAGTGCGATTACTGGTGGCAGAGGGTGCAAAAATGACAATTATCCTGCAAACATCTACTTTAAATATCAAACCAGAGTAAATTGGAAATTTTGAGGGAAATTTACAGGATCATCTTTTGCGAAATCATTAAATTCAGTTAGAGGTAATAATTTGATTCTGGCTTCCAATTGAGCAGAGTCTCGAGTGCCATCTGTTAAAATGTGGCACCAAACCCAGTTTCAACTTTCTTTAAGTGATTCAGGTTTACACTAAAGGTTCTATGGCACCATTGGTGGTTCTTCCATCCAGTGTCCTTCCCTCGACCAAAACCAACAAACAGGTTAACTGGTTATTCATTTTGTTGCTGTCTATGGTATCCTGCACTGTGCCAAATGACTGCCACACTTTCCTTCACACAATATTTAATTTATTCATTGTGAAGGTGTTTTGGCACATTTCTAGGAGACATGTTTAGATGGTATATATGTGCAAATGTTCTTTCTTTTCACTGGAAATGTTTTGTGGCTTGACCAGGTTTTTACAGGTTTAGGAACTTGCTTCATATTTTTACATTTGCAAGCCTGAGTGCCAAATTATGAGGCTAGCAGTAATTACCCCAAATGTTTACAGAAGTTGCCCGCTATAATGCTAATGAATATTTGAAAATGTAATTAAAACACAAAAAAAGCTTCCTCCCAGATACAAAATCCTTTGTTTGAGGCCGCAAGTTGCAAATGCACAACAGCCAGCTTAAGATAATACATAACACATTCCAGCCAAGTTCAGAGAATCTTATTTCTAACCCCAAAGAAATATTGGTAGGAGCATGGAAGAGACCATAAGACATAGGAGCGGAAGTACGGCCATTCGGCCCATCGAGTCCACTCCACCATTCAATCATGGCTGATTTCAACTCCATTTACCCGCTCTCTCTCCATAGCCCTTAATTCCTCGAGAAATCAAGAATTTATCAACTTCTGTCTTAAAGACACTCAACGTCCCGGCCTCCACCGCCCTCTGTGGCAAAGAATTGCACAGACCCGCCACTCTCTGGCTGAAGAAATTTCTCCTCATCTCTGTTCTAAAGTGACTCCCTTTTATTCGAAGGCTGTGCCCCCGGGTCCTAGTCTCCCCTGCTAATGGAAACAACTTCCCTACGTCCACCCTATCTAAGCCATTCATTATCTTGTAAGTTTCTATTAGATCTCCCCTCAACCTCCTAAACTCCAATGAATATAATCCCAGGATCCTCAGACGTTCATCGTATGTTAGGCCGACCATTCCTGGGATCATCCGTGTGAATCTCCGCTGGACCCGCTCCAGTGCCAATATGTCCTTCCTGAGGTGTGGGGCTCAAAATTGCTCACAGTATTCTAAATGGGGCCTAACTAGTGCTTTATAAAGCTTCAGAAGTACATCCCTGCTTTTATATTCCAAGCCTCTTGAGATAAATGACAACAGTGCATTTGCCTTCTTAATTACGGACTCAACCTGCAAGTTTACCTTTGGAGAATCCTGGACTAGGACTCCCAAGTCCCTTTGCACTTCAGCATTATGAATTTGGTCACCATTTAAAAATAGTCAATGCCTCTAATCTTTTTTCCAAAGTGCAAGACCTCGCACTTGCCCACGTTGAATTTCATCAGCCATTTCTTGGACCACTCTCCTAAACTGTCTAAATCTTGCTACAGCCTCCTCACCCCCTCAATACTACCTGCCCCTCCACCTATTTTTGTATCATCGGCAAACTTAGCCAGAATGCCCCCAGTCCCGTCATCTAGATCGTTAATATATAAAGAGAACAGCTGTGGCCCCAACATTGAACCCTGTAGGACACCACTAGTCACCGGTTGCCATTCCGAAAAAGAACCTTTTATCCCAACTCTCTGCCGTCTGCCTGACAGCCAATCGTCAATCCATGTTAGTACCTTGCCTCGAATACCACGGGCCCTTATTTTACTCCGCAGTCTCCCGTGAGGCACCTTATCAAAGGCCTTTTGGAAGTCAAGATAGATAACATCCATTGGCTCTCCTTGGTCTAACCTATGTTATCTCTTCAAAGAACTCTAACAGGTTTGTCAGGCACGACCTCCCCTTACTAAATCCATGCTGACTTGTCCTAATCCGATCCTGCACTTCCAAGAATTTAGAAATCTCATCCTTAACGATGGATTCCAGAATCTTGCCAACAACCGAGGTTAAGCTAATTGGCCTATAATTTTCCATCTTTTTTCTTGTTCCCTTCTTGAACAGGGGGGTTACAACAGCGATTTTCCAATCCTCTGGGACTTTCCCTGACTCCAGTGAATTTTGAAAGATCATAACTAACACCTCCACTATTTCTTCAGCTATCTCCTTTAGAACTCTAGGATGTAGCCCATCTGGGCCCGGAGATTTATCAATTTTTAGACCTCTTAGTTTCTCTAGCACTTTCTCCTTTGTGATGGCTACCATATTCAACTCTGCCCCCTGACTCTCCGGAATTGTTGGGATATTACTCATGTCTTCTACTGTGAAGATTGACGCAAAGTACTTATTTAGTTCCTCAGCTATTTCTTTGTCTCCCATCACTAGATTACCAGCGTCATTTTGGAGCGGCCCAATGTCTACTTTTGCCTCCCGTTTGTTTTTAATGTATTTAAAGAAACTTTTACTATCATTCCTAATGTTACTGGCTAGCCTACCTTCATATTTGATCCTCTCTTTCCTTATTTCTCTCTTGGTTATCCTCGGTTTGTTTTTGAAGCCTTCCCAATCTTCTGACTTCCCACTACTCTTTGCCACATTATAGGCTTTCTCTTTTGCTTTGATGCATTCCCTGACTTCCTTTGTCAGCCATGGCTGCCTAATCCCCCCCTCTGATAACCTTTCTTTTATTTGGGATGAACCTCTGTACTGTGTCCTCAATTACTCCCAGAAACTCCTGCCATTGGTGTTCTACTGTCTTTCCCACTAGAGGTATTTTGGCCAGAAGAGCTGCTTCCTGTACATATTTTAGTCATGTTCTGGATAGCAATCCATGAAACTGCGAGTAGTGCGAGTGTTTCCAGAAGATCCAGTTGTGCGCATTGCACCAACCTATTAGAAAAGGTGCCTCCACCAAAAACTGGATAAATACAATGGAATCTGGACATTCTTATGGGCTCACTCAGCATAAACTGCCTCTCCAGCATAGCACATCACAGCAAAACACCCTACTCATCAGGAAGGGCAATGATTTCAACCAACACAATCATGAACAATTGGGGCCTTCTCAGCTGCCCGCAAGTATAACAAATTCCCAAAAGCAACGACCAAAGAACTGTCTGTTCCCACCTGAGCCACGCCACGAAAACTGGATAAATTGATGCACTCCTCCCAGTCACATGTGAACCGTTCCAAATTGTGACGGCACTTTTGAGAATTCAAAGCAAGATAAAATCAGTGGCATAGCTATTCCAGCTGTTTCACAATGCAGTATATACTGCCATGCAAATCATTTATTGCTTTTTTCTGCCAAAAAAACCCCATATCAATGAGATCCTGCCTACTCAACTAGTCTTTCATTTTGCATACAGTCTGACTGATTTCAGGCAAACTGTCAGGTGTGACAGTGCTGAATAGGAAGAAAGCTTTGGCACAGTAGCACAGTGGTTAGCACTGTTGCTTCACAGCTCCCGGGTCCAAGGTTCGATTCCAGGCTTGAGTCACTGTCTGTGTGGAGTATGCACGTTCTCCCATGTCGGTGTGGGTTTCCTCTGGGTGCTCCGGTTTCCTCCCACAATCCAAAGATGTTCAGGTTAGGTGGATTGTCCATGCTAAATTGCCTTTTGTGTCCAAAAAGGTTGGTGGGGTTACTGGAATAGGGTGTAGGTGTGGACGTAAGTAGGGTGCTCTTTCCAAGGACAGGTGTAGACTTGATGGGTCGAATGGCCTCCTTCTGCACTGTAAATACTATGATTCTTTTAAATCAAAGGAAAGATTAACAGACCGGTTTTCTTGGAAAGGAGCCAACAGAAAGCCAAACAACGTTACTTTTAATGGCACCCTCCCCATCCCTTCCTAAGGCTGTCAACCTTTGCTACGATAGAGTTCACAAAGGCACTGGCTGCCTCTAACACCTTGCCTGGGTCACTGTTTTTGCTATGAATCTTAGCAGTGAGCAGCCAATGATTCAATCATCTTTGCACTCGACATCTGCAGTTTTAAGCAGGAGTTGGTGAACAGTGACCAAGGAGTGGGAATTCAGGCTGATTTATTTTCCTGTCTAGCACACAGCAGGTGAGGGAAAGTGTAGTCCCAATTGGTGTCCTGGTTGAGATCAGCAGAGCAGAATGCAAACTCAGCCCGTGCAGCTTTCAATTACGCTAGGCTATTTCGTGAACCACCAGTCCCTTGGGCAGCAAGGTTAACTAAAGTTAATTTAAAAATATTTTGAACAAATGAAAAATATGTTGAAAATATCAACAATAACCTAGAAAATGCATTCTAGAAATCATTAAGCAGAAAATATTGGGTACCTACAAGGTAAATGGGAAAAAAATGCAATTAAAATGTTCAACATTAAGGATATTTAACTCTCATCATGAAAGCAAACAGAGCAGCAGGTACCAGTCCCGACCAACTGGTGTAGAGAAGTTGCTACATCAGTGACGGGATACCAGTAAAGCTAGAAAAATGTTAATACGATGTAAAAAAATGTCTAACAGAGGTGTTATAGATTTAAAATTAAAGTGGCTCAAAAATCTGAAATTTTCATTTCTCATACCCACGCCATCTTACATTTCCCTGGAGATCTACGATGATCATTTTTTAAAAATTGACATATCTTGTTAGCACTTGGATTGAATAAACTAGGATGTCTTTCCAATGGGAAAGCCTTACAGATACACCGAACCCGACAGAAGGTTTAAAAAAATATTCTTTAACACAATGTACTCTGTAGTTTTCTTTGATCTGAGAGTTCCCTTTTGAAAACCAAAATGCTCCTAGCTGCAAACTGCTGCTGGGAACTACAGGTAAACCACATAGGTTTCAGTCTTGGGCTGGAGCTACATCTGTGGTAAACCTGGTCTGCATTAAAGCAACACACTGCAAACAGTCTCAGCGTTCAGAGCTCTTCCCACCTTTCAGGTAAATGACTCATTTGTTCATCAGCAATTTAGTGCAGAAATTTGACAGTCAAACTCCAAATCATCAAAACGCACTTGCAGATTAATGCAAGATCAACCTTGACTGGTGTTCATCTTCAAACTTTAATTTCAGTTAGGTAATTTTAGGTGAGCAAACCTGTTAATCCTGAGTCTCTCCCTATAAACAAGATAACTTCCCTAAGGAATGGCAATGAGTGCTTAAGCAGAAGTAAATTGTAGGATAAATTTAATTGTTTTCTTGACTGAGGAGAAGGATAGATCTTTGGGGATGGGCGAAGAGAGAGAACGTAGGGGTAAAATATAACTGCCATGAATAAAAACTTTTCAACAAAATTACAACTGCCAGAATTTTGGTTAACTATCCTCCCAGCAACAGTCAACTTAAAATTATTTTAGTTAATCCTCAGGAGAAAATACCTATTACACTTCTTACAGCCAGTTGACAAGGAGACCACCAGAAATCAAAAATCTTTATTCAGTTTTAGATTATTCACGAAATGAGACATTACAAAGTGTAACTCCTAATCCTACAACAACCCATCACCAGTGTCAGTAGGTGCTTCTTTATACTTTCTCTTTAAAACTCAACCTAGGGCTAGGAGATATATTGTAGCCATCCCCATTGAAATCAAGTTAACCGAGCAGAGACCAGGATGTTCTGCTCCCTGTAGTTCAGAATGTTAAAATTTTTAGAGTTGAATGACACAAGGAAGACAAACGGCAGTGCTCATGTCCGTTTCTATAGCTAGCCTTTCCTGGAACAGGTCCCCATCCTGTCGCCAGAGGCTTTAGCTTGACGGGAACATCTTTTTTAAAAATGTATTATTATAGAAGTTCTCAAATTTTTTTTGCAACAGTCGCATCAAAACAAAACAAAAGGGGGTAAAAAGCCATAAACATCAATGCATAACAGTACAGCACATAACAGAAGTCATTGCCAACATAGGAACGGATAAGACCGGATGAGTCAGGGGCAAAATCCCCAATATGTTCCTCCCACAAATACAAATTCACCTGCACCAAGCAGGATACAGTCAACAACAGGTACATCAGACCCATAGCTTCAAAAAGAATAACAGAGGAATAAAAAACCCCGAGAACGCCAGAGCCAAGGTGGAATTATACCAATACCCACAACTCAATCAAACTCCCTTCCAGGCCCAGAACAGAGCAGACAACCATTATATAACCACACAAGACAAAAAGGAGAGGATTGGGTTCTACAAGTCTGAAGGTGAGATTTTCTCGAACCTCAAATCTGAAACCCAGGGCTCCCCATTGAAAATTTTAAAAAGAGTAAGGAACAAACAAGCAAGATCCTAGCTACCAAACCCCACCCACCAGGTCTCAGATCCAAGGAGTGAACAGGCCACCAGACCAATAAATAATGACACATCGCCTCGGGAGGCACCAGAATAGCCAGGAGGCTGGAGGCCAAGAAGGACATAGTCAGATATCAGCCAGAAAGGGGGAACCCCGCTGTAGAGAAGGGGCCATCGGGGTGAGGGTTGTCCCAAAATCTGTTCATCTTCCTACTAGGCGAGACAGGGAAGGGGGGCGGGGGGGAAAACAACAAAAAGCACCCCCTTTCCTCCACCACAAGGATTGTCAGACCATGCAAAGCCAAATACATTTAGGATAAAGAATAATCACAGTGCACAAATCCTGTATTCAACATTCAGCTTAACATGATAGGAACTTGTTAAATCAGGATAATCAATGGTACTCATTATATCCACTTTATTCACGACCATGTAAATGGGGGGAAAAGACTGACAAATCAATCAGACAACATGATCAAGAGGGCGTAATGTCCGTATATCGCTTATTGTCACATGTAGGCTTCAATGAAGTTACTGTGAAAAGTCCCATGTCGCCACATTCCGGCGCCTGTTTGGAGAGGCAGGTACGGGAATTGAACCCGCGCTGCTGGCCGTGTTCTGCATTATAAGCCAGCTGTTTAGCCCACTGTGCTAAACCAGCCCCTCACGGACAACAACCGAGATGCAGAAATGCAAGGTAGTGGACAGGATAAAGACAGGACAGTAGTTGGAAGGCCATACCAGCCCCAGGCCTAGAAGACAGGATTAAATGTTCTCCATCAAATTTAATTTGCCCAGCCTCCAGATCAAGATTCCCAAAACAAGGCACCTAATTCTCGAACTCAGTTGGGAAGCTCTCCAACATCTTGCCTTGGAAACTGAACTCCGAAGCCCCCCCTTTTCCTGTTCTCCTTCTAGCTCTCCCAACTCGGTCAGGATGCACGGTAGGCTATTCAGCAATAACTCAACCGTGGATATGAGCTTCTACCAGGGAGAGTACTCTCTCTATTGCAAGAATACCCGTACACCATTGCCTGCATAAAAACATCTCACAACTCTTGAATTGGCTTTGACAACCTATATCTCAAAGCCAAAAGTTTCAGCCAGAACAGCAGCTTCGCGGACAGCCATCATCCGTCGATGCACACCACACCATCAGGGTGGGATCCTGCTCAAAAGCAACTGCGCCAAAGGAAGGGCCTCACCCCAACTCCTTCCAGGTTCTACAAATAAGCAAGGATTTAAACACGATAACTCGACTCTATCATACAGAAGCACTGACCAATAATCTCGGGACCTAGTATAAACTATGTAAACCAAGAAAAGACCAAAGAAATGTGCACATGCACATGGATGAAAAGACTGATTAAAAGATGAGCAGAGCCAGAGGTTGCAAAATCGCAGCTCTAATCACATGACCCATCCGGGAACATCTCTCTAATGTACACAATGAATTATCCAATGAGTGCCCTCCCCACCTATCAACACTGAAGGAACAATATTCACATGTAGTAGTTCTGCCCCCAAGTTCAGCTCCTTTTTGAAAAAGCAAGCGTGACCCTCTCCCTCTTCAGTTCCTTGGGACGGAGGATGACTTGCTACCACTCAGTTCCATGGGTTCTAAAATGGCTGATAAGACTAATGCATGATCGTCAGTCTCAACCACATAATGGCCAGGCGGTGCTTGAAGTGTCAGGTAGATGAGTTGTTTGGTGGTTTGTGTACTCTCTCGGATTCCTTAACTTCACCTCTGCATGTTCCGAAGTCTCGTGCGTTCGGTGCCTTCCCCAGAGAACCTTCACTATTTTGATCTGTCACAGACCAGGGATTCATTTACACGAGTTGGTTGAATGTCCGACCTATAGATGTTTCAAGGACATTCCGGAATCGTTTACGCTGTCCCAAGAGGCTCCTGCTATGACCTGAGATCAGAGTAGAGCAGTTGCATTGAGAGTCTGGTGACTCAATTGACCAGCAAAGTTGGTTCTGAGCAATTAGCACCTCACTCCTAGGCATAATGGCTTGGAAGAGGACACAGCTGTCTTTCTTGACAGTGGATTTGGAAGATCTTGCGAAGGCAGCGCTGGTGGCATTTCTCTAATGCTTGCTGTAGGTTGTCAGGTGCATGCAGCAGTACATGGTAGACTGATTGCTCCCCTCCCTGGTAAACCAGAACCGTAGTCTCAATTTGTAATCCTGGCCCTCAAACATCCTTTTTCTCAGTTGACTTACCACGGATAGGCATATTATCATTTTCTTTACTGATCATGTTAAAGAGCTGGATATAATGTGATCTTGCAGCTCTTCCACCTTGTTTTGTAAGGGCATTCAGAACATCTTGTTCTAATTATCTCTCTCCATTAACTTAAATGTCAAATTTCCTTTAGAAAAGATTTACAAGAAATCTAACTAATGGTTTTACTTTATGCTCTCGGAGCAGTTATCATTCCACATTAAATGTCATTACAAGATCAAATGTCCAACAAAACAAGCATCTACAAGTTTACTTGCATGCAGAACCCTCAACACCAGAATTTCAGTTTGTGATCCTGGAGTGCTGTTTTACTTTAAAACGGGATTCATACATTTTTAATTAATTGTCCAGGAGTCCTTCATTAATACCAAACAGGCAACCTTTAGCTACATAATACTAGAATTCATAACTCAAATTGATTTTTTAAAAATCACCATTAGGTTTGATGTAGAGTATGAAGGCAAAATGGTTAATAATAGTTGATTTCTAACTAGATATAGACCAATCCTTTACCCGGAGAACAGGAAAACTAGAACACACATCGGCTTAAAATTGAAATTGAGAACATGGCCCCTTCAATCATGTAGAGCAGAGCAAGCTCCACAAGTTTTGGATTGTATTTAATGCCAACCAAACAGAATCAAGAGGAGCAGAATGGGATAACTAGCAGAGATTAATGCGGAAAGCTTGACACAACTTCAAAAAACTGCAAGCCCAGACTTTCCATTATGTACAACATTCTTGGCTCGATTCTAATCATATACAGGAAAAATGCAATGTGAAAACAGGTTTGTATTGACATTATTTTGAATAAGTTTATCTACACTAGTCATTTTTAGAATTTAGATTACTTGAATTTTTCTGGTTCTCATTTGATACATTATCACCCTCATCTGCCTTAGCAGATTGCATTCAGTCTTTGATAGTGCTGGACCTGTACACTCTTTACCACCCCAAAAAACGCTGGGATCTAATCAACAAGCCGATAGAAATTGTGATGCAGATCACATAATACGAGACCTAAACATTTTTAAAACCTTAAGTGCAAGTCCCTAAACTTCCATTATGGCATAATTTAATACTGCAAAAAATTATGATGGCATTGATTATTTTATCGTATTTGTTAATGTGAAATTTTCACATGATCACCTGATCATTGCTGACAATGATGCTGTTTTATAACAAGAATCCTGTGAAAACATTCAGCAAACCTCAGGGGTCAGTACCCCACATAAGTGAATGCAAAGTAATATATGTTATAAATAGAAATGGGGTAAGCCAAAGATCACTAGCCGCAGTTCCTAACATCTAAATGGATTTAATGCAAACTTCTGCTTAAACAAGAAAATATTTGGGTTCAAGCAAAATATGCACAGATTGCTAATGCTGTCCGTTCCAAATAAACACACACCTAATATCATCAGTTGGAAATTTCCCACTGAAAGATCCTTTTATGCAGAGTAGAATACTATGGCAAACTATTCCAAAAGACAGGTTGCTTACTTACCCTCATCACTCACTGAAACACACTATGCAGTTTATATTTGCTGCTTTATTAATGGAAAATATTTGCATTTACACAATTCAAATCCTGCTCCACGTCTTCTTTTAAACGGTGATTCAACTGTACAAAAACATTGGTACAGTACTCCAATCTGTCCCTATTTTAGTTATATAGGTTGCTAAAATCTGCTTTACAGAGGTTTCGATCTGTTCTGACTTATTGCATAATCCTAGATTGCACTGCTTTTTACTGCCATCGAACCTAGCATGGTGACCAGAATTCTCCAAAAAAACATTAATAACTATTTAACTCTAATCTCCGATTTGCATCTCTCCCGAAAGGAAATATCTTGATCCTTGAAGCATTATAAGCCAATCAGCAAGGACAGTATTGAGCCATAAAGAATGTCTTCTGTTCCCACAATGCTGTTTTATAAATAGTTTTATCCTGTGTTATCCCAGTCAATATATATTAAAAAGGTTATAAGCTCTACCTCCATAAGCATTGCTTTTTAAAAAAAGGCTTCCAGTGTTTATTAGTTTCTCACCTACTGAAATGAAATGAAATGAAAATTGCTTATTGTCACAAGTAGGCTTCAAATGAAGTTACTGTGAAAAGCCCCTAGTCGCCACATTCCGGCGCCTGTTCGGGGAGGCTGTTACGGGAATTGAACCGTGCTGCTGGCCTGCCTTGGTCTGCTTTCAAAGCCAGCGATTTAGCCCTGTGCTAAGGGAGGTTTAAATGTATTAAGAGGATGGTAGCCAGAACTGAAATCTTCGTGGAATTGCCAGACGATCATAAGCCATTTGCCTCATTGGGTCTGCTCTGCCACCATACAATAAAACAATGGCTGATATGACTGTGGCTTCAACTCCACCTTCCTGCCTCTTCCCACACCCTCAAACCTCACCCATAACCCTCAAGTCCCTTGTAGATCTAAATTGATCTAACTCAACCTTGAATACATTCAATGACCCGATTGCTCTTTGCCCAATGTTCAAATTTCAACCATTTAATTTTTTTAATGTGGTACATTTGATATCTGATCCAAATTGTAACTCTTCAAGCAAATCAGAATATTGGTTATTTGATGTTTGCTTTCAGAACCATTTAATGGATTTCCTGTGTAAAATATGGAACTATGAGCAACACATGAAAAAGTTTTAAGCAGTATTTATTGCAAATTAATAATTTAATTTACACCGCATTAATTTTTGGTGATCAAATTGCTGCTCTATGTTTACACTTTTATGACTAATTACCATGGTAGAAAAGTAGGTCAAGTAAATAGTAAACAAATTGAAGCCATACCACCTTTTTTATCATTTTTGTTCTGTAATATGGATATTCATAACTCCACTTGACTGCCAAATATTGCCTTGAAATAATTTATACCACCTCCCGATATCAGTTCTAACCTTTTTAGACACTGCAGCTTTTCACATTGCTGTTATGTATCTGCAAATCAGCCCAACCAAAAACACCATCCAGGAATTAGGGTGCAGAGGTGCAACCAGCCACTTTAAATCCAAGTTTGTGGAGAAAAAAAAACTTAGATTCAGAGGATAGCAATTTGAAACTTCAAGGGATTTGAAGTCAAAATCAGCGTGAGGCAGTAATGACCAACTTTTAGTCCAAAGTTTGAACAAAGAAAACTGAAAAAAACGAAGCTACAAAGCAGACAAAAAAAGTTAAAAGCAGTATCGAAAACAGGTAAATGGTTTGTAATGGGAGTCACAATGTATGTTTTTTGGGCTTCTGAAAGCAGAGCTGACAATGGCGAGCATGACTTTTCCATTTTGGGAATTCAATGTTAAACATCAAGCAAAGCCTTGACCTCAGCAAATTACTGCCAGCTGTAACTCTGAGATTTTAACTCTCACACAGCACATCATGCTAAACTGTGGGTAGTCTGCTGCTTGGTGCATCCAGGATTGATTTCA
This sequence comes from Scyliorhinus torazame, assembly GCF_047496885.1. Taxonomy (NCBI): domain Eukaryota; kingdom Metazoa; phylum Chordata; class Chondrichthyes; order Carcharhiniformes; family Scyliorhinidae; genus Scyliorhinus; species Scyliorhinus torazame. The sequence goes on from NC_092727.1 coordinate 96,311,594, forward strand.
TCCACGACTTGAGAGAAGCTGCCCGAGCTCAAACTGAGATACAGAGATGAAAGGGGTTGGGACTGACTTTGTGACAGTCAGCCTGGAAGCATAATTATAAAACGTTTCAGTCTGTTAGTGCTGAATTTTGGTACTCACTAGTTTATGAAGTCTACTGCTTGAGTTTTGAGTTGATCTGCACTGTGTAGATCTGCCAGAATTAAAATTTCTGCTGCATTTTCTACAGACAAATTGCTGCAAAGAGCATCCTCACACATCACCTTCAAGCGCTCCAGAGCATACTGAAACAATAAAGTGTTTGGATCATTTAGAAACGGAAGACCAGGCAAATATTAAATTACCGCGATTCAGCGACTACCACTGCAACTGGTCAAAAACATTTTTTTTTGGTAAAAGAACTATTCAACTGAAAAGAAAATCATAGCACATCCAACCATATCCAGGGTTGGTGCAAGAGTATTAGGCAAACCATCAGCCTTGTGTCCTCTCCACCCTCACAATTAATTTTCAAAAATGATTATACACAAGCATAAATAAAAATTCTGAACTTTTCACAGGATGTGCACTAGAAGAAATGAACATTACTTTTAACATGGCTCACACAATGTAATAAATATTGTGTCCCTGCAACAGGTGACTTGATGTGTAATTTACATAATCAATAATCATTTCGAAGGAATGGGCTAGATTAAATTACATTCTTTGAAATTATTTACTGGTTTGCCATTTTGAAATAGTCATAATGTACAAATTTGTAAAACTGTTGCATAAACAGAATGAGAAATATAATATTAAATTTTGGGAAAGACTGTAGTGGAAATCTATATGTGTCAGTCTGTGGTTACATATCAGCAGATCTAGATCTTTCATTCCCACTGCTGAAATTTCCCAAATTTTGACCCGCTAGGCAATTGCCTAGTTTGTCTGGTGGTTGCACTGGCCCTGACCATATTCATTTCTAACTCGGATCGAAGATATATACTCACTCTAAACAGAGTTTCTGAATTTGGTTTCTGCAATTCTAAAATGTGTGCGTGCTACCAGTCGAATGTTAGCATCAGTGTAGCCGCATAGGAAGCATCATTGTAGCCACATAGGAATTAAAAGCAAACGTAGGCAATTCAACTCTTCGAGCATGCTCCACCATTCAATCAGATCATGGCTGATCACTTCCTGATCTAAAATCAACCACCCTACCTTTTCCCCACATCCCTTTAACCTGCTTTATCATCATAAAGATATCTATCTCCTTCTTGAAACCACTTAATGACTCAGATTCCACCGCACTATGGGGCAGCAAGTTCCACAAATTCAAAACCCTCTGTTGTGTAGCAGTTTCTGCTCATTTCAGTTCTAAATCTATCGCCTCTCAACCTATACCTGTGAGCTCTCGTTCTAGATTGCCCTACAAGGGAGGACATTTAGTCTATGTTTACTCATCAATCCCTTTTGGTATTTTATATAGTTCGATCTGATCCCCTCTCATCCCTCTAAACTCCAGCGAGTAAAAGCCTAAACTATTTAATTTCTCCTCATATGCCAACCCTTTCATCCCCGGAATCAATCTGGTGAACGTCCTCTGAACTGCCTCCAATGCCACCACTATTTCCTTAAATAAGGAGACCAAAACTGGACACAATACTCTAGATGTGGTCTCACCAACACCTTATATATCATCAAAACTTCTCTACTCCATACCTGGCCTGATTAAAATGGAAGTGCAATTTCCAGGTTAATTTTCATTTAGCTATTTGTATGGTTGCTGTATTCGACTTCAAAATAAAAAAAAAATACACTTCCATAACCATAGTCTATAGATGGGCCAAACCAAGAAGAAATAATGAAACGAGACAACATTGATGAGTTCATGTCATATTTTTATAAACTAATCTGATCATGCAAGCAGCACGATGGCACAGTGGTTAACACTGTTGCCTCACAGCACCAGGTACCCGGGTTCAATTCCAACCTTGGGTGACTGTCTGTGTGGAGTTTGCACATTCTCCCTGTGTTTGTGTGGGTTTCCTCTGGGTGCTCCGGTTTCCTCCCATAATCCAACGGTTAGGTGGATTGGCGGTTAGATGGATTGGCCAGGGATAGGTCGGGGAAGTGAGCTGATGTAGATGGTGCAGACCTGTTGTGCCTAATGGCTTCCTTCCACACTGTAGCGGTTCTATTATTCTATGTGGTAGTAATTAAGTTTTGAAAAGTGTCATGTGAGAGTACCTTTAAGAAATGGGTGTTGATTAGTGATGTCAGAGCGTGGGTGGAGCTAGGTTATCTGTCAGCTTCTTACTTTTGTTTTAAGCTGTTTGCTGCAGGGTGTGTTTTAGTTTCGTTTTCAGTGTTGGAGCTGAAGCCAGACAGAGCAGGTGTACTGTTGATTTCTCTGCCAAGAAAAGACGATCTCTTGGTCATTTGGTGAATTCAGAATTATAAATGTTCTCAGTAGTGAATGTAAACCTAATGTGCTTCTGATAAAAGGTGTTTCTTCTGTCTTCTAGATGTTGTTTGGGAAGTTATTAAGGATTACTTAGTGTTGTAATCTTTGGGGGTTGTATTTGAATTGACGGTTGCTAAGATGTTCACTGTATGTTTCAAACAGGTTAACTTGAGTTCATAGAATAAACATTGTTTTGCTTTAAAAAATACTTTTCCATTTCTGCTGTACCACACCTGTAGAGTGGGCCGTGTGCTCCCCATTCCACAATCTATTAAAAGTTGTGGGTCAGGTGAACTCCATGATACACTTTGGGGTTCTCTAAACCCTGGCACATAACAAATTGGGGGCTCGAGGGGGATAAAAGTCTATCTATTGGATTGGCTTAGTGAACTTAAAGACAGCGAGGAGTGAGCATATTGTGGTTGCTTTTCAGATGTGGTATTTTAGTTTAAGAAGGGAGTGTGTTGTGGACAAAGGCTCTTTCAGAGGCTCAGAGGTTTTTGGGGATGGAGACGGTCACACGCAGTACCTTACGGACAGAGACTAAAAGCAGACTGTTAGATTTGGCAAAAACATTGCAGTTAACATTACCTGACAAAATGCGAAAAGGTGAGGTAATTATGGCAGTGGCTAAGCATTTAAAGCTGCCTGAGATACACTAACTCATTGGAAATGGCAAAAATTCAGTTACAACTTAAACAAATGGAACATGAGAAAGAATTAAAGCAGCTTGAATACGAAAGAGAGAGAGGAAAAAGAGAAAGAAAGGAGAAAAGACTAGCCTAGCAGAACAAAAAGAAAGAGAATGGGAGATACAGATCAGGGAAAAAGATAAAGAGAGAGAGTTTGAACTTTAGAAAATGGCCATGAAACATGACAGTCAGTTAAAATTGGCAGGCGTAAAGGGAAACGTACAGTTGGATGGTAGAGATGAGGATAGTGAGAAAGAGCGTCACAGTCGAAGGCTTGGTGGGGATCTATTTAAATATGTCCAAGCATTGCCAAGGTTTGATGAGAAGGAGTTGAAGCCGTTTTCATTTCATTTGCGAAGGTGGCTAAACAAATGAAATGGCCGCATGACATGTGGGTATTACTGATTCAAACAAAGCTGATAAGCAGAGCTAGTGAAGTGTTTGCATCAGTACCGGAGGAGGTATCTGGGACATACGAGGTGGTGAAAAAATCCATCTTAGGTGCATATTCCCGTACCAGCCTCCCCGAACAGGCGCCGGAATGTGGCGACTAGGGGCTTTTCACAGTAACTTCATTTGAAGCTTGTGACAATAAGCGATTTTCATTTCATTTCATTTCATATGAGCTGGTGCCCGAAGCCTACAGGTTTAGAAATTTCAGGAAAGAATTTGGTCAAACATACATGGAGTTTGAAAGGCTCAAACAGAGTAATTTTGATAGGTGGATAAGGGCCAATAGACCAAACGTATGAAGCTCTCAGAGAAATTATACTTTTGGAGGAGTTTAAAAATTCAATTCCTGATGTAGCGAGAACTCATGTGGAAGAGCAGAGGGTTAAAACTGCAAGATTAGCAGCAGATATGGCAGATGATTATGAATTAGTTCATAAATCAAAGCTTGGTTTCCGACATCACTTTCAGCCTGTGAGGAATAGAAACTGGGGACATGAGAAATACTCAAGTAGCAAAGGTAAAGGTGATCTTATGGGAGATAGTAAGGAGAGTGTACCTCAGACTAAAAAAGAAATCCAGGAGGGTGGAAGAGACAAGAAAAGTTTCAAATGTTTTCAATGTAATAAACTAGGCCATGTAAAGTCACAGTCTTGGTGGTTGAAGAAAAACACTGCGAAGGCTGATGTGGTAAAACAGGATAAGACAGTGTGGTTTGTTAAAGTGGTAAAGGAAAGCCCAAGTGAAGCGAAGGAAGTGCAAAAGATTGTACAGCCTGATCAAGAGGTGATTAATAAGAAGGTGCCAGATATCTTTAAAGAATTTACTTGTGTGGGTAAAGTTTACTCATGTGTATCAGGAGCAGGTAAAGAAGTCACAATTTTAAGAGGTACGGGAGCTAGTCAATCCTTAATGGTAAGAGATGAGGAATTATGTAGTTTGGGAAGAATGTTGCCGGAAAAGGTGGTAATATGTGGAACTCAGGGTGAGAGGAGTAGTGTTCCATTACATAAGACAAGGTTGGAAAGTTCAGTGAAGAGTGGTGAAGTGGTAGTATGAGTAATAGATAAACTATCTTGTCCAGGAATAGTTTATCTTGGATAATTATATAGCTGGATGGCAGGCGGGAGTGATGCCTACTGTGGTTGATAAGCCAGTGGAAAATCAGACAACTGAAGTGTTGAAGGACGAATATCCTGGGATTTTTCCGGATTGTGTAGTAACAAGGTCGCAAAGTCACAGGTTAAGACAAGAGGAGAAATCAAAGAGTGAAGATGAAGTTGAACTGCAATTATCAGAAACGATTTTTAAATCAGATGGTTGAAGAAGAACAAGAACAGGTGGAGGATGAGGCAGATATTTTTAGTTCAGGAAAATTGGAGGAGTTACAACAAAAAGATTTAGAAATAAACGGATGTGTCAGAAAGCATACACGGAAGAGGAATCGGAGTGGATACCAGAGTGTTATTATCGTAAAAGTAATGTCCTGATGAGAAAATGGAGACCTTTACATATGCAGGCAGATGAAAAGTGGGCAGAAGTTCATCAAGTAGTATTGCCGGTAGGGTATAGAAAGGAGGTGTTGCAAGTTGCATACGAGGTACCAGTGGAAGGTCATTTGGGAATAAGGAAAACTCGAGCTAAAATCCAGAAACATTTTTATTGGCCTGGACTACATAAAGATGTAGTTACATTTTGTCAACCATGTCACACATGTCAAGTGATAGGGAAACCTCAAGCAGTGATAAAATCAGTGCCCTTAATACCCATTCCAGCATTTGAGGAACCTTTTACAAGGGTCCTAATTGATTGTGTAGGACCGCTTCCTAAAACAAAAAGTGGGAATCAATATCTTTTGACGATAATGGATGTGTCTACTAGGTTTCCAGAGGCCATTCCAGTACGTAATATTACAGCTAAAAAGATTGTGGAAGAGTTACTTAAATTCTTTACTAGATATGGACTACCCAAAGAAATAGAATCGGATCAAGGATCAAATTTTACCTCGAGGTTATTCAAATAAGTTATGGATAGCTTAGGAATAAAACAATTTAAATCAACTGCGTACCATCCAGACTCGCAGGGAGAGTTAGAAAGGTGGCATCAGACATAAAAGACAATGTTGAGGGCTTATTGTCAAGATTATCCAGAGGATTGGGGTGAAGGAATTCCATTTGTACTGTTTGCAATTAGGGATGCACCTAATGAGTCAACCAAATTTAGTCCTTTTGAACTAACTTTTGGTCATGAGTTAAGAGGACCACTTAAATTGATTAAAGAAAAATTGGTGAGTGAGAAATCAGAACTTACAATATTGGATTACGTGTCAAATTTTAGGGAACGATTAAACAGAGCAGGTGAATTGGCAATACAACATTTAAAAGTTGCACTAAATGTGATGGATCGGGTAGCAGACAAGAAATCTAAAGTCGTAGTTTTGCCATTGGAGATAAAGTTTTAGTATTGTTACCAGTGGTCGGTGAACCTTTAAAAGCAAGGTTTTGTGGACCTGATCAGATTGAAAAGAAATTAAGTCAGGTGAATTATGTGGTAAAAAGGCCGGATGGAAGGAAAACTCACCGAGTGTGCCATGTGGATATGCTTAAAAGGTACTTTGAAAGGGAAGGAGAGAAAAAGGAGGAGGTTTTAATGATTCGAACTCAAAGTGACGAACCAAATCCAGGTGACTGAGTTTGACATACCTCAAATTAAATTGGAAAACGAGGATGTTCTTAAAAATTGGGATAAATTGTTGAGTTACCTTCCAGAGGAAAAATGGACTGACCTGAAAGTTACTGATAACACATGGGCAAGTTTGTGGAGATAAATTGGGGAGCACTAAAATGGCTATACATGTAGATGTGGGAAATGCTGATCCAATCAAACAACATCCATACAGACTTAACCCTTTAAAATTGGCACAGGTTAACAAAGAGATTGAGCGTATGCTTAAAAATGGCATAATTAAAGTGGGTTGCAGCCAATGGAGCTCACTCATAATGATGGTGCCTAAACCCGACAGTACCCAACGGTTGTGTGTGGACTATAGAAAGGTTAATGCAGTTACAAGAACGGACTCTTATCTTATCCCACGTTTGGAGGATTGCATTGAGAAAGTGGGACAATCAGCTTTTATTTCCAAACTGGATTTACTTAAAGGTTACTGGCAGGTACCTTTATCCAAATGTGTGAAGGAGATTTCAGTCTTTGTGACTCCAGATGGTAAATACCAATTCAAAGTTATGCCATTTGGCATGAAAAACACCACATTTCAATGGTTAACTAACAAAGTTGTTTCCGGATTACCCAATTGTGCGGTATACATCAACGATCTGGTCATTTTCAGCCAGACATGTACAGAACATTGAAGATGTCTGATGGAGTTATTCGATCGACTTCAGGAGGCGGGTCTGGTGATAAACCTAGCCAGAAGTGAATTTGGAAAAGCCCAAGTCACTTTCCTTGGCCATACAATCAGACACGGTCGAATGGTCACACGGGATGTGAAACCAACAGTTATTGAGGAGTTTGCAATATCCTCAAGACGAAGGGAAATAATGCGATTTCTTGGCATGAGTGGATTTGATCGAACATTTATGCAAATATTTTGTAGCATGATTGCTCCACTGATGGACTTGCTGAAGAAACGTTGAAAATTTCAATGGACAGCAGAGTTTCAACAGGCATTTGACTGCCTGAAAGCTGTGATAACCAATGCTCATGTGTTGGAGAATTGGAAGGGACTCTGTGATCAGATTGAACTAAAGTATCTGACTTTAAAGAGACATGCCGAGGCGTAGAGAAATGGACGGATCGTGCAAGGACCTTCTTGTTCAAAGAGACCGTCAATCGAGAAAGATTTCAGTTGGAGGAAGAACAAAGATGGACTATATTATTATATCTGTTTGCGTGTGTTGTTTTTTGAATCTAAAAAGTATATTTACTGTGTGCATTTCTTAAAGAACGGTGAAAAGGTGAAAAATGAAACCATCTTGAAGTTGATGGGGTTTTTTTTCTTGGGGGGGGGGGGGGTGGGTCATGTGAGAGTACCTTTAAGAAATGGGTGTTTAAGAAATGTACCTTTAAGAAATGGTTGTTTCTTAGTGATGTCAGAGTGTGGGTGGAGCTGGGCTGTTTGTCAGCTTTTTACTTTCACTTTAGGCTGTTTGCTGCAGGGTGCTTTTTAGTTTCGTTTTCAGTGTTGGAGCTGAAGCCAGACAGAGCAGGTGTACTGTTGATCTCTCTGCCATGAAAAGACCATCTCTTGGTATTTGGTGAATTCAGAATTATAAATGTTCTCAGTAGTGAATGTAAACCTAATATGCTTCTGATAAAAGGTGTTTCTTCTGTCTTCTGGATGTTGTTTGAGAAGTTATTAAGGATTACTTAGTGTTCTATTCTTTGGGGGTTGTATTTGAATTCATGGTTGCTAAGATGTTCACTGTATGTTTTAAAAAGGTTAACTTGAGTTCATAGAATAAACATTGTTTTGCTTTAAAAAATACTTTTCCATTTCTGCTGTACCACACCTGTAGAGTGGGTCCTGTGCTCCCCATACCACAATCTATTAAAAGTTGTGGGTCAGGTGAATTCCATGATACACTTTGGGGTTCTCTAAAACCCTGGCCCATAACAAATGTAACAATCTCAAATGGGTAAACAATTCAGAAATTTATAAAAACCAGGTGCGACGTTCAGATCATAGTACAAGATATTGCCAGTCAATTTATTTCTGCAGTGCTGTTTGCCAAATGAAGCATTAAACTGTTTATAACTACAAAGCAATCTCAAGCTTTATTGCTGGACAGTTTTGGTCCTTGCAATGAACTGGTTTTCCTCAGGTTAAATCACCACCAGTCAGCTCTCCCCCTCAAAAGAGAAAAGCAGCGACTTCTGGTTGCGGCTATGCCTAGGTAGGTTGCACATTTGGCAGCTCCCGTCAAGAACGGACTTTTGGGCCCTTTTGAGGAGCCCCAGCGGCACTTGTACGATGGTTCCCAGTGTGGGAAGGTGATAGTAAGGTTCCCCCAACACTGTATGGAGTGGACCAGGAGTGGAGCGATCACAAAAGTGGTTTTGGAGCAGCGAAGAGAGCGGGGATGGTAAAGCAAGTTGGCGGCGGGTGGAGATCAAGCTGCGTGGGTGCAGTAGACGGCGGGTGGAGATCAAGCAGTGTGGGTGCAGTAGGTCGCGGGAGGAGTTCCTTAAAAACTGCTTTGCGGAGCTGAGAGCAGAAATGATGGCGCCAATGAAGGCGTCGATCGAAAAGCTGGCCCATGGGGCAGAAGCCCTCAGAGAACGAGGACAAGATTTTGCGCCTGGCGGTGAAGGTGGAGACGCACGAGGCGCTACACAAGTGGCAGGAGAAGTTTGAGGACCTGGAGAACAGGTCGAGGAGGAAGAATCTTCGGATTCTGGGTCTCCCTGAACGAGTGGAGGGGTCCGACACTGGGGCATATGTAGCTACAATGCTCAACACGCTGATGGGCGCAGGAGCTTTCCCGAGGCCCCTAGAGCTGGATGGGCTCATCGAGTCCTGGCAAGGAGGCCTAAAGCCAACGAGCCGCCAAGGGCCGTAGTGGTGAGGTTCGACCGCTTTATGGATAGAGAGTGCGTCCTGAGATGGGCGAAGAAAGAACTTTCTGAAGCAGGTGGGAGAATACGGAGGTCCGTGTCCACCAGGACTGGAGTGCGGAAGTGGCCAAGAAGAGGGCTGATTTTAATCGGGCCAAGGCGGGTCTCCATTGGAAGGGGATGAAGTTTGGAATGCTGCAGCCAGCGCGATTGTGGGTCACGTTTCAGGACCGTCACCACTATTTTGAGACGCCAGAGGCATGGACCTTTATACAGACTGAAAAGCTGGACTCGAACTGAGGGTTTCTTGTGGGGGGGGGGGTGTTTACTGTATTTTGGGGGTATTCTTCTGGTTTCAGGTTGGGAAGAGGGGAAATGGGAAGGGGGCAGGTCCCCGCTGATGAAGGGGGGGTTGGAAGCCCGGGGTTGGGGAGCTGGGGCGAGGTCGCAGAAAAAGGAGCTGCGCCATAGGAGGCGGGGCTGGTTCGGATGGAAAGAGGGGGCTTTTTCCCACGCTAAGGAAGGGAGGGGTGGGGCGAAGGGTGGTGCTGGAGGAGAGCGCACATTGATCGACAGGGGGAGGTGGGGGGATTCCCACACTGGGGGGTCGTTGGATTGGCAGTGGTGGCCGGGGTCAGCAGACTTACGGGAGTGTAATGGGGGGAGCAAAATGGCTGGACGGTGATCTGGCTGGGGGGGGGGGGCGGAACTGGGTTGCTGCTGTATTGGCCAAAGGGGAGCTGAAGGTAGAAGAGGGAGTCGGGGCGGGGGTCCGCCACCTGGGGGACTGGAGGGTGCGGGAGGCGCGGTCACGTGGCTGGCCTAAAAAAAGGGATGGCTAGTCGGCAGGGGGGGGGGGGGGGTTCACCTCCTGATCCGGCTGATAACATGGAATGTGAGGGTCCTGAATGGGCCGGTCAAGAGGGCCCGGGTATTCGCGCACTCAAAGGGACTGAAGGCAGACGTGGTCATGCTCCAGGAGACACACATGAAGGTGGCAAATCAGGTCAGGCTGAGAAAGGGATGGGTAGGGCAGGTCTTTCACTCGGGGCTGGATGCGAAGAATAGAGGGGTTGCGATACTGGTGGCGAAGCGCGTGTCGTTTGAGGCGATGAATATTGTGGCGGATAATGGAGGTCGATACGGGATGGTGAGTGGTAGGTTGCAGGGGACGCGGGTGGTGCTGGTGAACGTATAGACCCCGAATTGGGATGATGCCGGATTTATGAAACATATGTCGGGGCGGATCCCGGATCTGGAGGCAGGGAGCTTGATAATGGGGGGGGGGGGGGGGGGGGGGGGGACACTTCAATACGGTGCTGGACCCAGCACTGGACCGTTCCAGGTCCAGGATGGGTAAGAGGCCGGCTGCGGCCAAGGTGCTCAGGGGGTTTATGGACCTGATGGGGGGAGTGGATCCGTGGAGGTTTGCCAGGCCGGCGGCCAGAGAGTTTTCTTTTTTCTCCCACGTCCATAAAGCCAGATAGATTTCTTTATAATGAGTAGGGCACTAATCCCGAAAGTGGAGGGAACGGAATATTCGGCTATAGCCATCTCGGATCACACCCCGCATTGGGTGGAGCTGGAGTTGGGGGAGAGGGACCAGCGCCCGTTGTGGCGCCTCGATGTGGGACTGTTGGCAGATGAGGTGGTGTGCGGCGGATCCAGGGATATAGTCAAAGATACATGTAGGACAACGACAATGGGGAGGTGCAGGCGGGGGTAGTCTGGGAGGCTCTGAAGGCGGTGATTAGGGGAGAGCTCATTTCCATTAGGGCCCATAGGGAGAAGAGAGAGAGGAGGGAGAGGGAGAGATTGGTGGGGGAGATATTAAGGGTGGACAGGAGCTATGCAGAGGCCCCCGAGGAGGGGCTGCTTAGGGAGCGACAAAATCTCTAAATGGAATTTGATCTATTGACCACGGGAAAAGCAGAGGCGCAGTGGAGGAAAATGCAGGGGGCGGTATAGGAGTATGGGGAGAAGGCGAACCGGATGCTGGCACATCAGCTTTGTAAGAGGGAGGCAGCGAGGGAGATTGGTGGAATTAGAGATAGAGGGGGGAATACAGTGCGGAGAGAATAAACAAGGTATTTAGGGACTTCTATGGGGATCTGTATAGGTCTTTGGGGGGGGGAGGGGGGGGGGGGGGAGGGGAGAAGAGATGCGGCGATTCTTGGACCAACTGAGGTTCTGGGGGCACCGATTGCGCTGGAGGAGCTGGTTAAAGGATTGGGGAGCATGCAGGCGGGGAAGGCCCCGGGACCGGACGGGTTCCCGGTTCAATTTTACAGAAACTATGTGGCCCTGCTGGGCCCATTGCTGGTAAGAACTTTTAATGAGGCGAGGGAGGAGGGGACCCTGCCCCCGACAATGTCCCGGGCGCTGATCTCGTTGATTTTGAAGCGGGATAAGGATCCATTGCAATGTGGATCGTATAGGCCGATTTCGCTGCTCAATGTAGACACTAAGTTGTTGTCGAAGGGGCAGGCCTCCGTTGATGAAGGTTGGAAGTTCGGGGTTGGGGAGCTGCAGCGAGGTCGCAGAAAAAGGAGCTGCGCCACAGGAGGTGGGGCCGGTTCGGATGGAAAGCACGGGCTTTTTCTCGCGTTAAGGAAGGGAGGGGCGGGGCCTGGGGGGGGGGGGGGGGGAGGGTGGTGCTGGAGGAGAGCGCACATTGATCGACAGGGGAGGTGGGGGATTCCCACACTGGGGGGTCGTTGGAATGGCGGGTGTGGCCGGGGTCAGCAGGAGTCAGCTGACTTACGGGAGTGTAATGGGGGAGCAAAATGGCTGGACGGTGATCTGGCTGGGAGGGGGGGTGGCGGAGCGGGGGTTATGCGGATCCTTAGGGAGTTTGGGGACTTCTCGGGCTATAAGCTCAACGTGGGGAAGAGTGAGCTCTTTGTGGTGCTTGCGGGGGACCAGGGAAGGGGGGTAGACGAGCTGCCGCTGAAGAGGGCGGAGAGGAGCTTCCGGTACCTGGGGATCCAGGCAGCTAGGAGTTGGGAGGCCCTGCACAAGCTCAATTTGACACGGTTGGTGGAGCAGATGGAGGAGGACTTCAAGAGATGGGATATACTGCCCCTCTCCCTGGCGGGTAGGGTGCAGTCGGTCAAGATGTCGGTCCTCCCGAGGTTCCTGTTTGTGTTCCAGTGCCTGCCCATTCTAATCCCCAAGGCTTTTTTAAAAACGGGTAAGCAGGAGTATTTATGGGATTTGTATGGGCGAATAAGACCCCAAGGGTGAAGAGGGTGTTTTTGGAGCGTAGCAGGGACAGGGGGGGCGGACGCAGCAGAATCTATGTGGCTATTATTGGGCAGCTAATGTGGCGATGATCCGTAAGTGGGTAATGGAGGGAGAGGCAGCGGCGTGGTAGAGGCTAGAGGTGGCGTCTTGTGTGGGTACGAGTCTGGGGGTGCTGGTGACGGCACCGTTGCCGCTTCCGCCGACAAGGTACGCCACGGGTCCGGTGGTGGCGGCGACTCTGAATATCTGGGGGCAGTGGAGGCGACATAGGGGCGAGGTGGGGGCCTCGGTCTGGTCCCCGATACGAGAGAACCACAGGTTCATTCCGGGTAGGATGGATGGGGGTTTTTTGAGCTGGCATCGGGCTGGGATTAAAAGAATGGGGGACCTATTCATCGATGGGACTTTTGCAAGCCTAGGGGCGCTAGAGGAGAAATTTGGGTTACCTCCCGGGAATGCTTTAAGTGAGGGTGTTTGTGAGACGGCATGTGAGGGAATTTCTGCTGCTCCCAGCACGAAGGATTCAGGACAGGGTGATTTCGGGTGTATGGGTTGGAGAAGGCAAGGACTCGGCGATCTATCAGGAGCTGCAGGAGACGGAGGAGGCCTCAGTGGAGGAGTTAACGGGTAAGTGGGAGGAGGAGCTGGGGGAGGAGCTGGATGAAAATCTATGGGCTTATGCCCTGAGTAGGGTTAATTCTTCCTCCCTTGCACCAGGCTCAGCCTATTACAGTTCAAAGTTGTCCATACGGCGCATATGACAGGGGCGAGGTGAGCAGGTTTTTTGGGGTGGAGGACAGGTGTGTGAGGTGCTCAGGGAGCCCAGCAAATCGCGCCCACATGTTCTGGACATGCCCGGCGCTGGAGGGGTTCTGGAGGGGCTTTGCGGGGACTATGTCCAAAGTGGTGAACACCCGGGTCAAGCCGAGCTGGGGGATAGCATTATTTGGTGCATCGGACGAGCTGGGAGTGCAGGAGCTGAAAGATGCCGGTGTTCTGGCCTTTGCATCCCTAGTAGCCTGGCGGAGGATCCTACTAATGTGGAGGGATGCGAAGCCCCCAAGCGTGGAAGCTTGGATTAACGATATGGCAGGGTTCATCAAGCTGGAGAGGATAAAGTTTGCCTTGCGAGGGTCTGTGCAGGGGTTCTCCAGGCGGTGGCAACCGTTCCTAGACTTTCCCGCGGAGCGTTAGGTGGAGGTCAACAGTAGCAGCAACCCGGCGGGGGGGGGGGTTGGTTTTTCTGTTCTGTTTAGGTAAGAGTGGGGCGTTTTTCTTTACTGGCGTGTTTATTTGTTAAATGGGGGTTATTGTATTTTGTTGGAAATCTCATGTATAATTTTTGCTTGTTTTGTGCTTTATTCTTTTTTTTTCTGGTTGGAGTGTTTTGTGGAAAATCGTTAAAAATTTGAATAAATATATATATTTTTTTTTAAAAGAGGAAAGCAGCCTCTGGCCATCTGGACTCTACCTTACGTTAGTGCACATGCCGAGTGCGTGACATACTCTATGTCGCTGCTTCTGGTGGGAACACTTCAGCGTTCGCATTTAAAGGCCGGTCGAGGCCAACATTCTTAAATGCCAGTCACAGCTGTTAGGACCTTCTCCTGAGAGCGGGAACACCACAACCAATCGCTCCGCGACCCTCTTCTCAGAGAATCTACAAGTAGAGGGCACTATATAAAAATATGGGGTCGCTCATTAAGACAGAGTTGAGGAGAAATTGTTTCTCAGAGAATCTAGTCTCTGGAAATCTCGTCCTTTCTCTTCCTCAAAAGGCAGTGGAAGCAGAGTCTTTGAATACTTTTAAGGCAGAGCTAGATAGTTTATTGACTACCATAGGGATGAAAGGTTACCAGGGTAGACAGGAATGGGGAATTGAAGTCGCAATCAAATCAGCTGTGATCTTATTGAATGGCGGGGCAGGCCTAAGGGGCTGGGTGGCCTCCTCCTAATTTATATGTTTGTAAGTGTGATAAGCACAAAAATTACAGGTTGGTTCAAAACAGTGCTGTTCACCCATTTGTCTCAAGTGTTAAAAATAGTTAATATCTTAATTGTTTGCATTTAAAAGATCTAACAAAATAAGGCAGCAGTACTTAAGATCTCAAGTTCTTCCTTCACACTACTTATTCTGCACGAGGTGGCTAAGAAGGGTTTTTTGAAGTCATCACCCGTGTATCATTTAATCAAGAAAATTTGTCAGAAGCACTGCTAAGATTCCTGAATTATGTTGATGTGGAACAGTTATCTATAAAGTAAGTATTGTACATGTTGAGCATTTCTTATCTGAAATGCTTGGGGCCCAACTGGGTGTCAGTTTCCGAATTTTCAGATTATACTGTGCGTGGGCAGCGTGTTGGGAACTGCGCATGTACAGCACGGGGGATGTGGTACATGAGTAACTGCGCATTGCCCAGGAACCTTCCCAGGGCCTTGTGGGATTTCCTACTCGTGACATCACGTCGGCGCTCGAAAAAAAGTGCGGATTTCGGATCAGAGATGCTCAACACTTGCTAGTTTCTATATCCTATATTCTACCTTTTGTAATTATTTTCCTTGTAAATACATTTAACCATCAGTTTTAGTTTGAATACACCCTATGCCTAATGGTACACAAGTTTAAGCTCCTTGGATGGGTTTGGGTTAGTGGGGATAAGGCTGCTTACAGACGTTGCCTTTTCCTGTGAAAGCAAATTAAAACTATCAGTAGCAAGTTCATATTTTAACAGAAGATACAGGCAACCGATGATGCAACAAATCAATGGTTTTTGTGATGGTTTAGCATCGAATTTGTTGATATAACACCACTAGATTATAACATCGAGTAGGTGACAAGTCATAGACACGTCTATGGATAAATGGTTTAACTAGTATCAATTACAACAGGAATACTGACATGAACTGACATGAAAATGTTAAACTTAGGAAATCTGGATTGCTTCAGATATTGCTGTGCATGGCAATAAAATAAACCAAGGAACAGATTTTTCCAGGATTAAAAAAATGTTGGGAGCCCAACATGTAAAAACAAAAATCAGAGGATGACTCGTCTGATGAGCTGCCCAACAACTCAAAATCAATCTCCAATGATAAAGCTGGAATTAAAACTTTGCTTTTGTTTTTGGGGTAGGTACACATATGCAAAGTAAAAAGTTTCCAGTGCTCTTATTTCAATGGCATTTAAACCTATTTTGTTCCCTCGTTAAATACTGGCCAACTACAGTCTCTTTCTAACTTTCCCACTCACCTTATCAGCAGCTGCAAGTAAGTCATCTGCCATTTTGTCAAGATTGGGTGCCTTCCCCGTATAAATAAAACACATCATCTCCTTAAATACTTCCGGCTCTACATCATTAATTTCCACTCGATTCTGTAGAAAATTGTTTTTTGGGGGGGGGGGGGGGGGGAAAGAGAAAAAGGAGAGAGAGAGAGAGAGAGAGAAAAGAGAGACTTTTAAATTAAATTGCCATTATTATATTAGTATAAATAGCCGTTGCTACCATTTTCTTTCTGACAAACCTAAGGAACAAGATGGAATTTGGAATTCAATTCTTAGTATTTTAATTACACAGTTACAGCTTTTATGTGAAGAACACTGTTGCAGAACTATCTGTGGCTCCATAATTTCTTCTAATTATACTTTATTACCTCAACAGTAGAAAAAGTTCTGCTGGATAAAATTAGTAACGTTCTGTGCACCTTGATTATTAGAAGCTGCAAAGGACACAAGTAAAACTTAGAGGCTTGAGAGGTGGAATACTTTGAATATCACATGAGGATACATTGTATGTTAGGAGTATACAGCTAACAGCCCATAGCATGTTTCCCCAGAGAAAGGCAGGTTGAGGTCCGCACAAAGGCTATGCTGAACTTAAGGACCCAGCTAAAATATAAGTGATTGTTCCAGGATTTAACCATACCCCGGTAATGGATTACACCAGAGCAGCCTGCAGAGAAAATCACTTAGCATGATAAATCATGAAATGAATGCAATAACTGGCCTTTTCACACACATCTTATTTAAGGAAAATGGCGACTCAGCAAGTGTTTTAAATAACTCTTAACCTAATTTTTTTTGCAACATTGTACTGGTACAGTGTCGATCATTTCGGTTTAAATATATACATACCTTCTTGCTTTCTTCCATTTCATGCTCAAACATAGCACTGAAGACTGGGGAACGAGCTAAATGTAAAGAAATTTTTAAAACTTTAACGATTCTAATTCAAGCAACTAGGTACCATTAACTATCAGTAATTGATTGCATTAAATGTATTGGTTTAAACATTTACAATGACGGTAGCAAACATAAACACAATACTTATCAAAATGAGCTAATGCATATGCACTTTGGACAGTTTTAAAACACAAAACCCGAAAGGAGACTCAAACTGCCACCTTATATTTAAATTGTTCATATCATATTTGAACATCTAAATTTTGTTATAATCATCAATTCCCAAGTATTCTAGAAACGATCAAACTGTACGATCACAAAAGCACACATGGGTCAAAGTTTCAACAGTTTTAAGCATAAATTCATAAAGGAACATTTGCAGCAGAGATGTTCTGGAATCAAGCCGATGGGTTTGACAGCTTTAATGCTGAATTTCGGTGCCACAATCGGTCTGAAGTTCAAACTAAATTAATCTGTTGGCACTCTGCCGGAACACATTTGCTGTAATATTGCATAGCACTGATCCACCGCGTACACATTTCTTCAATGCTCATTTGACAATGCGCCACAGGTGTATGAGGATAAAGCTGGCAGGCAGTTGCACTTTTATTTAGTATTCTCATCTACACCATTTATTAAGGAGCAAGATCACTGATGTAACTTGGCCTCCAAAACCACTTCAGCTCATGTTCTTATTGTAATGTTCATATGTTTTAGCTACATTTCCATCTCAGGCCCTTCTATACATAAAATTCCTCAGTTTAGTTTAGAAGGGAATTACCAATACTACTCCTAAGTTGGAGGGAATTACCAATCATACTTATAAAATATTGTAACCAGAAAGTTTTTTAAAAAATGATGGAAATGTAAATCAATTCCATCAAAAAGCAGAGGTGGCTCATTAAAACCATCCAGAAAATGAACAATCTTTCACTTAAAAGCAGAGGATTTAATTTTCTTTAACTAATACAATTTATTATCCTAAAAATATTACTGCACACAATTCTTGCAATAAACAGAATTCGTGATGAAAAACATAGACTATGACATCTCTTTCATGCAGTGAACCCACACAACATATTTATAACTTTAGCGATTCTCATCTTTGAGTTAAATTCTGGACCCCATCTCATTATTATGCAGCAAATCCAAATAAAGGGTGCTATACCCCAAAACTAATTCTGAACTGCCACACCCAAAATATCAATTAATCTTTCTTTCACAAATGCCAATCAATGTTCCAAGAAATATGACTTGCTTTGTTTTGACCTCAGATTTTACAGAATCCCTGGTATGCTTTTGATTTCATTCAAATGGTGGAAAATCAGAAATAAGAACACACTAGAACATACTTAGAACATATAATGCAGAAGGAGGCCATTTGGCCCATCGAGTCTGCACTGACTCACTTAAGCCCTCTCTTCCACCCTATCCCCGTAACACAATAACCCCATATAACATTTTTGGCCACCAAAGGCAATTTATCATGGTCAATCCACCTAACCTGCACGTCTTTGGACTGTGGGAGGAAACCGGAGCACCCTGGAGGAAACCCACCCAGACACGGGGAAAACATGCAAACACAGTGACCCAGCGGGGAATCGAACCTGGGACCCTAGTGCTGTGAAGCCACAGTGCTAGCCACTTGTGCTACCGTGCTGCCTCTAGGTTAAAACAATTGAATACTTTGATACATGGTATTAAAAGAAATTCATCAATGCTGAAATATGATTTGATTCAATCCTTAGAAATATGCCTGGAAAGAAGCTATATGGGTGCAAGAATGTTCCAAACCTGCGAGAATTGCTTTATGTGCTTGAAACTCTTGGCCAGCTACACAAAGGCAACAATCTGTAAATCTAGAATTCTCCCACAATCCTCCAAGTTCATCTGCTAACCGACATTCAGGAACTTTTACCATATTCATGGTGTTCTGGCCTGATATATTCACTGAATCCTGGACCACGCTAACCTAGGGTGTAAAAGAAGACACAAACATAGTAATGCTACACCAAAACACATAGTTACTGTTTTCCAATTGGCATTTTGCAAAATAAATGCAGCACGATCAGTCTTAAAATAATGCCAATTGGGAAGTATTTTTGTGCAGTTTGTACAAAACCATTGTAGCCAGGGTGCGTCAACATAATACAGGTTAAAAGGGCAGAGGAAAATCATTACAATGCATTTCCTACTTTGATAATCTATTGATTTGTTGAAATACCACTTTTCTTATAAATTCAAATGTCAATACAAGAATATGGCCCAAAGCTTGACTTTCATGGCCTGCAAAATTTATTCAACTTTGAAAGCAACTGGAACAGCAATTTGTGCATTAAGAGAGCAGTACAATTTGTCAAAGTCAATTCCAATCAAAATCACTGTAAACGTTTTTACTGTCTTTCCAAAAAAGATTTATTCTTTCACAATTGCCTGCAGCTTAATTTCCAGAAAGTTTGCTAATGCACATACTAGTTCAAACAGCCTGTTAAGTAAACGTGTTCAAAACGGTGCGGATTTAAAAAAAACCACAAGATATAAAAATTATTTTTGAATAGAGCAACATATAGTTATGCTGACATTATTTACCTACTAATGAAAGACATGCATTAGACCCAAGCATGGAAACAGCACCTAGCTTGTACGTTTTATTATATATTTGTAAATAATTCTAGTTAATAAAGACTTGGTTAGCCTACTTCAGAAAAAGACATCATTAAAACCTACCATAGTGAAACAAACACCCGACAACAGACATTACAAGAGTGTTTTAAGCTAGTTAGTTGGTGGATATCCCCAACAGTTGGTGAGGGAAAAAGCTAATAATTAACTTATTAAAGTCAAATTAACTGATGGAATTGGTGCAAAACTTTAGCCAAGAGGTGGAATTTTTGACAAATATGGTAATGTAAGTGAAACACTGAAGCTTTTTTCACTTTAATACAATATTGGACTTCAGCTCTTTATACTGTCAAGAGCTCCGCTAATGTTAAATGCGAGAATATCCCAAAACTCAGACGGGTAACTTGGAACCTAGGTTCTTGGTGATGTATATTTTCAATTTGGTATACGGAGAGAAAAATGTATGAACCAGGGGGGAGTAGTCCAGCCATTGTGCGAATATCTATCTCTATGCACAAGAGGACTATAGTACACTACATGCAAGTACACTGATAGCGATACACACAGTATTACAGCAAATTACACCCCTTGGTTCCAACTACCTATGTTCCCCGAACTCCAACACCCCTTTGTTCGCAAACATCCAATATTATATAACTCTACGAAGTAAAGCCAGCAAATAATTACTACACACGGGTTATGTGGTCACGTTTGGGAAAACAGTACTCAGTTTCAGCGAAGATAAAACCACTTGGTTCAAGTTTTGATCTAAGCTGGCTGCCGGTTTAGCAATAACTTGATTTGGGGAGACCATTTCTGCAGCTTGCAGTGGCCGATTGTAGTTTTGTCGCCGTATCCACTTTTCTCCAGTCATTTTTTCTCTTTGATGTTATCTACCCTGTGAAATCAGCTTTTTGCATCTGTGTCATTTTCCTTCTCGCTCCATTTTGAAGTTACCTTTTCTATACTGCCATTGGTTTCCTCTTGTAACCATTGAATTTCTCGGATATGCTAATTTCCATCTCAACATCTTTTCAGACATCGATTTTATTTTCTTATGTCCCAATTTCATTGTTTATTCTTAGTTTTCCCCAATTCTTAACACATTCCCTTTTTTAAAAAATGAAAACATCTTAATATGAAAACCAATTTCATTACTCAAACATTTCTTATCAGGATGTGGAGATGCCGGTGTTGGACTGGGGTGGGCACGGCAAGAAGTCTTACAACACCAGTTTAAAGTCCAACAGGTTTATTTCGAATCACTAGCTGTCGGAGCGCAGTTCCTTTCATCACCTGTAGGACTTTAACCTGGTGTTGTAAGATTTCTCATCAGTTCTACCTTAAATAACATTGCAAAGATGTAAAAACGACATTAAAGTGTACCCCAAAGAATTTACTCACATGGTTCGCAATAGTGTCTTTCACACTCGTGATATGGTTTTCGCAATGAGATTCCCTCTCCCGGAAACATTAATTATTTTCAAATTAAACAAACGCCGTGTTCCGATTTTAAAATCTCTCCAGGAATCTGAGAGGATTATGATCTGTATGTATGACTGTTTCTGCTGAATTACTGGCAACACAAGTGTCAAAATGTTGCAATACCAAGAACAAACTTAAAATCGCTTTTTCAATTGTAGAATACTTCCGTTGATGAGGATTTAATTTCCTTGAGAAATACCCTACAGGGTTCTCAATTCCAAGTTCATTTTCCAGTAACAACACAGCCCCTACACCAATGTCACTCACACCCACTGCCAGCTTAAACTGCACAGTGGATAGCACTGTTACTTCACAGCTCCAGGGTCCCAGGTTCGATTTCCGGCTTGGGTCACTGGCCATGTGGAGTCTGCACATTCTCCCATGTCTGCGTGGGTTTCCTCCCACTAGTACCGAAATACGTGTGGTTAGGTAATTTGGACATTCTGAATTCTCCGTGTACCCGAACAGGCGCCGGAATGTGGTGGCTAGGGGCTTTTCACAGAAACTTCACTGCAGTGTTAATGTAAGCCTACCTGTGACAATAAAGATTATAATAATGTTGTGCAGCTAACACTTGTTCTGTCATGAACATAGTTTCTTTAAATGTTGGGATGCAGTTTGTCAGTCCAGTTATTGTTCTTGTTCAAGAGTTCGGTTAGCAGTGCTACTACACTGCTAACGTTTTGACAGGAACTTGCGATAAAATCCACTTATTCCCAGAAATCTTAAAATCTCTTTTCTTGTTGTAGGTTTGGAAAATTCCAAATGGCTTATATTTTCACATCTCGTGGAATCATTTGACCATATCCTACAATATGTCTTAAATGTGAAATTCATGGTTGAGCAAATTTGCTTTTTGCTAAATTCATGACTGGATTAGCTTCTTTTAAGCATTCAAACAGATGTTCTTCCCAACTTCGACTAAAAACCACTAAATCGGAAATTTACATTGCACAGTGACTCAGTCCTTAAATAACTTTATTCATTAATCTCTGAAATGTTACGAATGCGTTCTTCATCCTGAATGGCATAACTTTAAATTGATGATGTCCATTTGGTATCATGAAGCAGAAATTTCCTTTGCCCTGTGGGACAAAGGTACTTGCCAATATCCCTTTAGCAAGCCTATTTTGGTGATGAATTTAGACTGTCCAACTCTTTCAATGCAATTCTCTTTGCCGTGGTATAGGAAACAAATCCATCTTGGTAATGGAATTCACTTTCCTATAGTCCACACAAAGATTCTGTTCCTTCCAGCATCGGCACCATTACGATCGGTGAACTCCAATCACTAGAACTCAATTCAATAGTGCCATTTTGGAGCATATATTCAATATCTTTCTGCACTCGTGATAACTTCACTGGATTTAACCTACATGAATGCGTTGCTTTACGGGAACAGTTTCCCCTACATCTACATCATGCATCGCTATCTCTGTTCTACCCAATCTATTCCCACAAATAAATTTATAAGACTGCAGCAACTCTTCCAATTCAGCTTGGGTCTTATCTGGAGGATATTTTTTATAATAATAATCTTTTTTGTCACAATTAGGCTTACATTGAAATGAAATGAAAATCGCTTACTGTCACAAGTAAGCTTCAATGAAGTTTGTGAAAAGCCCCTAGTCGCCACATTCCGGCGCCTGTTCGGGGAGGCTGTTACGGGAATTGAACCGTGCTGCTGGCCTACCTTGGTCTGCTTTCAAAGCCAGCGATTTAGCCCTGTGCTAAACAGCCCAATGAAGTTACTGTGAAAAGCCCTAACCATTTTCCAATATTTCCTTGCTACCCAAATGAATTAGAGGGAAACCACTCTCAGAATTGAACCCTTCCTCTTTCCCTGTTTCTTTACTACCAAGACCTCACGCTTGTCCTCATCTCCTCTATCCCAATATCTCTTAAGCATGTTAATATGACACACTCAGAGATGTAAGTCTATCTGGTGTGCCCACCAGATTATTTACTTCGCTCAGTTTTCTTTCAATTGGATACGGTCCACTATCTAGGTTGACGGTTTGCCAGACAGAGGTTATAACAAAATTATTACGTGCTCTCCTGTCAGCCATTGCTTTCATTCCCTGCTGTACTATCTTTAAATGCTTCTTTGCCACCTCACATGCCTCATTCAGTCTTTCTCTGAAATTCGATATGTAGTCCAAAAGGGTAGTCTCTAATTTCTTCCTAACAATTTTTCTCGGATTAATTTCAGTGGTCCTCTAACCTCATATCCATAAACCAATTCAAAAGGACTAAATCTTGTAGAATAATGTTGTGCATCCCCAATGGCAAATAATAAAAAATTAATCTCTTTATCGCAATCATGAGGGCAATAATCTTGGCAATACACTCTCATCAAGTTTAGTGCCACCTCTCTAATGCTCCCTGTGACACTGGATGATATGACAATGATCTGTACGTTTTTTTTTGCAGTCTCCAAATAATCCTGACATGAAATTTGACCCAAGATCGGATTGTAAATCTTTCGCTAAGCCATATCTAATACAGAACTTGGTTAATTCCTCTACCACTCTCTTGGCTGTAATGCTTAATGGTAGGACTTTAGGGAATCTAGTGAATATATCCATAATAGTTAACAAGTATTGATTTCCATTTTGTGTTCGAGTGGTCCAATGCAATAGACTAGAACTCTTGCAAAAGGATCTTCAAAAGCTGGAATAGGGATCAAAGCTGCTCGCTTTATTTTGCTTGTGGTTTACCAATTACTTTTTAATTATTTATTTACATTCCCAATTAAGGGGCAATTTAGGTGTCCATCCATCTACCCTGCACATCTTTGGGTTGTGGGGGTGAGACCCACGCAGACACGTGCAAACTCCACACTGTGACCTGGGGCTGGGATCGAACCCGGATCCTCGGTGCCCTGAGGCAGCTGTGCTAACCACTGTGCCAGCATGCCAAAAGGTTTCCCAATTACTTAACATGTGTGACATGCTCGACATATTTTAACTACATCTTTATTCAGTTCTGGCCAGTAAATCTGGTTCTCTATCTTCACATGTGTTTTCTTTATTCTTAGATGTTCTCCTAGTGGAATTTCATGAGGTATCTTTAGAATCTCTTTCCTATACTCAGGAGGTAATACAATTTGATGTATTTGATGTGCATCTTGGTGCACATTTGACATCTGCACCAAGATGCATTGGATGCCATTTTCTCATTAATATGTGGTCGTTTTCTAACATTCAGGAATACAGAGCCTCCAACTTAAGAGTAAACCGTTTGATAGATTTGTTTTAATTTGAAAACACCCTGCTGCAATTCTACCAATCTTTTTGAGCCAAACACATAGGTTTCTTTTCCTTCATTTTTTCCATCTTCATTCAGCTTACTAAAGATTGTATCAGATACCATATCTTACTTTTCTGATCCTGTACTCTTAATTCGTTCTCGTCTCATCTTATCTGCCTGTGATCACGTTACCACAAAATCTGGAAACACGCCAGGATGGTCTGTTTACAAGTTTTCTGTAGCTTAATTATCTCCCAGCTGTTCAACCACTGTAGGCATCACACACATCTGTGTTCAAGCCATTTTGTTCCCTCGGATTAATTAAATCCCTGCAATGGTTTCTAATACTGCTACAACCATTTCTCCCTTCCTCCAGCTACTCCCAAGGTTATTTTCACAAAATAATTTTTTGTTTTCCCGTGAATACTGCTAATCAGAATCTCTCCCTTCAATATCTTTTCTGGACAACAAAAATGTTTGGATCACAACATTAGAGATTGACTTGCTCCTGTATCTCTTAAAATTTATGATGTGGCGATGCCGGTGTTGGACTGGGGTGGGCGCAGTAAGAAGCAAGTCCAACAGGCTTATTTGGAATCACTAGCTTTCGGAGAGTAGCTCCTTCATCAGATTTAACTATCTTTCCCCATTCTATTCAGCCAACGTGAAAAAACTTTACCCTCACATACAAAAACCTGAAACACATCAGCCACCTGCAGTTCACTCTACTTCTGTGCATACATTTTCACTCCTATTGCTTGTTCTGCTCAATGTACAAACCCTACCAGCTTCAATTGTTCACCAGTCTCTGATTTATTATTTCCTTCTTTAAGGCTAATTACTCCACCCAACTTTCCATGTAATGCTCAGCATAATGATTTGGTGTGGCCTACTTCATTACAATGAAAGAGACTAAACTTTCCTCATATCTCTCATTCCCTCAACACCATCTTTTTTACTTTGAGGTGAAGTCTCCTTGGAATTTTCAACCACTCCCTCCGTGCTCGACTGTCTTTTCTCACACCTTCTCATGTTCTATCTTTCGCAGGTTTAGAAGTGTGTCGAAAAAAAGCTTCGACCTATGAACCAGTTCATTATCATCCACAAGCTCCACAGCTTGCCTTGCAGTTGTAACTCTTTGTTCCTCCATACGTGTTCTTAAACTAATTTGGGTTTAAACTAATTTGGCAGGGGGTAGGAATCAGAACAGTATGCCAGCAAGTGTAGAGACTGGGGATGAGCATGGTGCCAGGGTCAGGCTCGCTAAGAGGAAGGGTAGACTGGGGGAGGTCAAACTCAGTGGGACTGGAGGTCTGGAGTGTATCTGCTTCAATGCACGGAGTATAACAGGTAAGGCAGATGAACTTAAAGCCTTGAGTCATGCGAGGAACTTGGATGTGGTTGCTGTAATGGAAACTTGGTTTAAAAAAAGGGACAGACTGGCAGCTAAATATTCTAGGATCTAGGTATTTTAGGCGAGACAGGGAGGAAGGTAAAATAAGTGGGGGAGTTGCAATACTGGTTAGGGAACATATTACAGCTGTACAGAGGGCTGACACCATGGAAGAATCAAATAATGAGGCACTGTGGGATGAGCTCAGAAACCGGTAGGAGGCAATCACTATGGTGGGGGTGTACAACAGGCCTCCCAACAGCCCACGGGAAGTTGAGGAACAGATATGCAAGCAGATTCTGGATAGATGTGGAAATAATAGAGTTGCTGTAGTGGGAGACTTTAATTTTCCTCATAGACTGGAAATCCCTTAGGGCTAGGGATCTGGATGGTGAGAAATTTGTTAAGTGTGTCCAGGAAGGGGCAGCACAGTGGCGCAGTGGTAGCACTGCAGTCTCACGGCACCGAGGTCCCAGGTTCGATCCCGGCTCTGGGTCACTGTCTGTGTGGAGTTTGCACATTCTCCCAGTGTTTGCGTGGGTTTTGCCCCCACAACCCAAAGATGTCCCGAATTGGAAAAAAAATTAATTGGGTGCTCTAAATTTATATTTTAAAAAAGTGTCCAGGAAGGTTTTTTGGAACAATATGTGGGTAGTCCGACTAGAGGGGGGGGCTATATTGGACCTGGGACTAGGGAACAAGCCCGGCCAGGTCACCAACGCTGTAGTGGGAGGACATGTGGCGAACAGTGATCACAATTCTGTAAGCTTTCGGATACTCATGGAAAAGGACGAGTTTGTGCTAGGATTAAGGTGTTAAATTGGGGAAGGCTACAACCAGATTAGACAGGATCCGAGGCTGTTGTTTAGGAGAGGGTGTTTTGAGGGTACATCCACATTTGGCATGTGGGAGTCTTTTCAGGAGCAGTTGATGGGAGTGCAGGACAGGCATGTGCCGGTAAAAAGGAAGGACACGAAAGGCAGAATTCGGGAACCATGGATGACCAGGGAAATTGAGAATCTTGTCAAAAAGAAAAAAGATGCATATGAGGGGTACAGACAACTAAAAACAGAAAAAGCATTTGAAGAATACAAGAAAAGTAGAAAAGAGCTCAAGCAATGAGTTAGTAGGGCAAAAACGGGTCACGAAATGTCCTTGGCAGACAGGATTAAGGAGAATCCCAAGGCATTTTATACATATATTAGGAACAAGAGGGTAGCTAGAGAAAGAGTTGGCCCACTCGAGGACAAATGAGGGAAATTATGTATAGAACCAGAGGAAGTCGGTGAGGTCCTTAATGAGTATTTTGCATCGATATTCACAAGGAGAGGGACATGCTGATTGATGGCGAGGGATGTGTAAATACTTTAGAACAGGTCGTTGTTACGAGGGAGGAAGTGTGAGGTGTGTTAAAAAGCATTATGGTAGACAAATTCCCAGGGTCAGATGGCATCTGTCCCAGATTACTGAGGGAGGCAATAGATGAAATCACTGGGTCTCTGACAGAAATCTGTGTGTCCTCATTGGCCACAGGTGAGATCCCAGAGGATTGGAGGATAGCCAATGTTGTACCATTATTTAAGGGTTGCAAGGATAATCAGGTTAATTATAGGCCAGTGAGCTTGACGTCAGTGATAGTAAAATTGTTGGAAAAGATTCTCAGAGATAGGATCCATGCACATTTGGAAGTGAATGGTCTTATTAGCGACAGACAGCATGGTTTTGTACGAGGGAGGTCGTGTCTCACTGATTTGATTGAATTTTTTGAGGAGGTGACAAAAATGATTGATGAGGGAAAGGCTGTGGATGTTGTCTATATGGATTGTGGTAAACATTTGATAAGGTCCCTAATGGCAGGCTGGTGCAAAAGATTAGATCACATGGGGTCAGGTGTGAACTAGCTGGATGGATCAAGAACTGGCTTGGCCATAGAAGATAGAGGGTAGAAGTGGAAGGATGTTTTTCTGAATGGAGGTCTGTAACTAGTGGTGTTCCGCGGGAATCAGTTCTGGGACCTCTGCTCTTTGTAATATATATATATATATAT
Source organism: Scyliorhinus torazame (assembly GCF_047496885.1). Classification (NCBI taxonomy): domain Eukaryota; kingdom Metazoa; phylum Chordata; class Chondrichthyes; order Carcharhiniformes; family Scyliorhinidae; genus Scyliorhinus; species Scyliorhinus torazame. Next base: position 96,338,978 of record NC_092727.1, read on the forward strand.
AAATGACGTGGAAGAAAACAGTGGGTCTGTTTAGCAAGTTTGCGGATGATACTAAGATTGCAGGAGTTGCGGATAGTGATGAAGATTGTCAGAGATACAGCAGGATGTAGATAGGCTACAAAATTGGGCAGAGAAATGTCAGACGGAATTTAACCCGGACAAATGAGAGGTGATGCATTTTTGTAGATCCAATTCAGGTGGAAGCTATAAAATAAATGGCAGAACCATCCAGGAGCATAGAGACACAGAGAGATCTGGGTGTGCAGGTCTACAGATCCTTAAAGGTGGCAGCACAGGTGGAAATGGTGGTAAAGAAGGCATATGGCATACTTGCCTTCATAGGATGAGGTATCGAGTATAAAATCTCGAAAATTATGTTATAATTATATAGAATATTGGTTAGGCCACATTTGGAATACGGTGTCCAATTCTGGTCACTGCACTACCAGAAGAACGTGGAAGCGTTGCTGAGTACAGAAAAGGTTTACCAGGATATTCCCTGGTATGGAGGGTATTAGCTATGAGGAGAGATTGAATAAACAGGGATTGTTCTCCCTAGAGAGACGGAGGCTGAGGGGCGACCTGATAGAAGTTTATAAAATTATTAAGGGTATAGATAGGGAAAACAGTTGGAGGCTTTTTTCCAGGGCAGAAGTGGCAATTACAAGGGGGCACAAGTTCAAGGTGAGGGGGTAAAGGTTCAGTGGAGATGTGTGGAGGAAGTTTTTTTTTATACAGAGGTGGTGGTGGCCTGGAATGCACTGCCAAGTGAGGTGGTGGGGAAAGATACGTTAGCGACCTTTAAGACTTATCTGGATAGACACATGAACAGACGGGATATAGAAGGCGGTTGGTCTAGATAGGACATGTGATCGGCGCAGGCTTGGAGGACCAAAGGGCCTGTTCCTGTGCTGTATTGTTCTTTGTTCTTATCACTGCAGGTAATGAATCTTTGAATTCTTCCAACAGAATTACTTCTCCAAGCATTTCATAGGTTTCTTCTACTTTTAATGCTCTCTCCCATATATCAAAATTACTTTGTTTAACCCTTTCAAACTCAATACAAGTCCGTCCAGGCTATTTTCTTAAATTTCAAAATGTCTGCCTGTAATCCTCCGGGACTAACTCATGAGCACACAATAGTCACTTCCTAGACTTTTCCACTCTGACAAAGACGCATGGACTCCCTTAGTCCTACCTACAAGTTTGCTCTAGGGTTGCATCCAAATATTTTGTGACCATTTAATTTATCTCACTACTTTCTCAAATGAATTTTAAAATGCCTGGACATCCTTTGTCAAATTTTGTACAAATCTAAACATCTCCTCACTAGCTTCATGACAAGAACTACTTTCTCCCTCACCTGCTCTAATCTTCTGTTTTAATTTCCCCCATTTTATATTGAAATTCTGTCTTTTCTCCTCGTCATTGCTAACGGTTCCATTTCCAATTCCGTTTTAAAAGCTCTTTTCCCCTTTCTTTAACATGAATTTCAAGCTTCCTTATTTCTTTCTCTTTTTTCTGCATTTCAAATTTCTTCATTTCTATTTCTCTCTGCAACTGAATTTTAGCCAATTCAATTGCCTCACTTTTTGGAGAACTTGGTCTATCAGGCAACCTTGCAATTTTAAACGTTTCGCTATGCTTTCAATAATCCCAGTTTTCCTTACCCTGTGGGTAACCCTAATTCCAATTGTATCGGCCAATTCAGTTACTTTCTGACAACCAGACAGAGTTACACCTTCCATCTTTAGAAAGCCTTAGCCATGGCAAGAGTCATTGCAGTCACCTTATTTTAAAATCACACATTTCTTCACTTAGTTCCATACGTCCCTCACTCACATTAAACTTAACAAATTACACACAACCATGCCTTTCAAAATCCTGGACCAGTCCCCAATTTTTGTTACAAACCGCACTGATGTTAAATGCAAGAGTATCCCAAAACCCAGAAGGGCAACTTGGAACCAAGGTTCTTAGCGCTGTAGATTTCTAATTTGGTATACTGAGAAAAGTATGTGAATCGGAGAGGAATAGTCCAGTTGTTGTGAACAATTAATAAAGAATGTTTATTAATGTAAAAGGAAAAATACACTACAAGGAGGATTATAATACACAACGACACGGCAAGTACACTGATGGCTACACACTCAGTATTACAGGAAATTACCTCTTGGTTCCAACTACCTATATACCCCGAATTCTGAGATGCTTCTTTGTTTGCAAACAACATCCAATATTATATAACACTACGAGCAAAATCCAGCAATAATCACGCACAGGTTATCTGGTCGTGTTTGAGAAAACGATCTTCAGTTTCAGCAAAGATTAAATCTGCTCGATTCAAGTTTTGATCTTAACTGACTGCCTGTTTAGCAATAAATATGATTTCAGGAGACTGCTTCTGCTGATGGTAGATGGTGTCTGTCTTAGTCTTTCTTTTTACTGCAGTTATTGTGCTATGGAAATACCATTTTTCCCTTTGATGCTATCCACCCTGTGAAGTCAGCTTTTTGCATATACCTGTCAACTTCCTTATCTTTCCACTTTGAAATGACCTTTTTCTCTATACACCCATTGTTTTCCTATAGTCACCGAGGTAATTTCCCCCAAATTTTAACAATACTTTTAAGAGCATTGTAGAATATGGCAGCAGATATCTTCCTACAGACAACTTAGAAAGCGCTCCTCTGATGAAGCAATAGTCGCAGGAGATCAGAATCATAGAATCTACACTGCAGGAGGCCAATCGGTCCATCGAGTCTGCACCGGCCGCTGGAAAGAGAACCCTACCTAAGCCGACGCCTCCACCCTATCCGCGTAACCCCACCCATTTTTGGACACCAAGGCCAATTTAGAATAGCCAATCCACCTAACCTGCAAATCTTTAAACTGTGGGAGGAAACCGGAGCACCCGGAGGAAACACATGAAGACACGGGGAGAATGTGCAGATTCCACACAAATGACCCAAGCCAGGAATCGAACCTGGGACCCTGGAACTGTGAAGCAACTGTGCTAACCACTGTGCTACCCTGCTGCCCTATGCCAGTGATCTCATCTTTGCTGACAAGTCTATTATGTGCCACTTTATCAAACATCTAGAACTCTTTCCGTTACTTCATCAAAAAACTCAGTCGCACATGTTCATCAGGATTAGTTAGTGCATCGGGAAACAGTTGGTGCAGCTGATGCACTGGCAATGCAGTTTATATGGTAACGATCTGTAATTTCACGGCAGTTTGTCCTGGATTTTTTTGTCAGCTACGTTTTAATAATGAATTACTCCATTTTTGGACTTGAAAGATTGTCCTGATTATGCGGCTCTGTTTGACTTTGATTGCTGTTTGATTGCCAGGCTTCTTTCCACTGGAATGAATAAATGGTTGTGAGTTTGGGGTATGCATTGAGGTTCAGGATGATGCCCACAACCTTCAGCACTGTCTGAGCTTTGCAGGGGAATCCTGGCCATGCATGGGTCAAGGGCAACTTTACAAGGAAGGGGAAAATGCTAAAGTTCTCAACGTGACGTATTTTGTTGGGTACCTCATTGTAGTTGGCTTCACAAGGACAGGTTCTCTATTACAGAAAGTTTGCATTTATACAATTTGACGAACAGTTGCATTTTCTAGTCAACAGTCATCTGCTTTCTTGAATTTTAATGCTTTGCAAGATGCCTTTATCAACAGTGGTCTAGATTTTACAGCCAAGGAACAGCCAAGCCCACCAACTGCGCAAAAAGAACCCTGCAGCAAGACGGTGTTCAAAATACACGAGGCGGGGGGGGGGGGGGGGGGGGGGGGGGGGGTAAAGCAGGTTCACCCTATTAAGTTCACAAACAGCCTCCAGAAAAGTCAAGATAGGTTTCCCCTCCTTGGATTTTCATTAAGCAGTTGTTGGCGTTACTCTGCTAACTTGTTGTGCTAACTTGTTTCTCTGCTAACCGGACGTCTTGTTCATCGTGGCCGGGGACTTCAAAAAGGCCAACTTCAAGAGTGTACTGCCAAATTTCGAACAGCACATCTCTTATCCCACCAGGGGTGACATCACTCTTGACCACTCAAAAATGATGGTCAAAAGTCAAGGGCGCCTACTATTCCATCCCCCCGACCCCACTTTGGAAAATCAGACCATAAGACGGTTCTCCTTCTCCCGGAATACAAGCAGAAACTCAAGCGGGAGAATCCAGCTAAAAAGGTCGTGCAGTGCTGTCAGAGGAAACAGAAGAGCTCCTACACGACTGCTTGGAGACAGTGGACTGGTCCATATTTAAGAACTCAGCGACCAACTTAAATGAGTATGCCACCTTAAATGAGTATGCCACCACCGTCACAGAGTTCATCAGCTATGTGGACGGCTGCCTGCCAAAGAAAGCAGTACGTGAGTTCCCCAACCAGAAACCATGGCTCAATCGAGAGATTGACTCCGTACTGAAGGACAGGTCTGAGGTGTTCAAGTCGGACGACCCTGACCTATATAAGAAATACAGGTACGACCTCCGAAAAGCCATCCGGGATGCCAAGAGAGTAGATCAGAAACTATACGTAAACATTTGCAGGAACAGCCTTAATCATGTCTGCCTCATTGTTATTTCTCAAACTTTGCTTGTTTGCACTATTACAGGGAGGGACTTGCATCTATCTGATAAAACCTTTTCTTTTGGAGCTCCCACGGGTCTCCTCCAAGCTCCCACATATTCTACACAATTAACTTGATGCATGATCCAAGTGTTTGAATGTTTTTTTATCCAGCTTACAGCATATAAGACCATTATCATTTGGAGGACAGTAGATACATTTTCTGCCATTGAATAATCTTTGCTCTGAAAAATCATAGGATTGATCAGGCAAACCTTAATGTATCTGCAAGGAGGAGGCAAAGAGACTTCAGGAATCATTAAAGACACTAAAGCATTTCATTAAAATTGGCACCAAAAATATATTCATGATATGTAATGGTAGGCGGGGCCAGAACAAACAATTAGGGAGAGGACAGGAAGTAGCTTCCAATGCAAAAGGTCAAATTATTTTTGAATGATGAAGAAAGAATGTCAGTAAACCACCTACCTCATTTAGTCTCCAAACTAGAGTAAAGCAATACAAAAGCTGGTGCTAAGGTCACGGACCCACACCTTCAAATTCAAGTTGGAGAACATCATTGCCTTAAGCACAAGTGCATTAAGATAATAATTTTCAATGAAAATTTGGTCCAAGACATTTATCTTGCCAATGTCCTCACAAACATCCCTGTGAAAGTTAGCTTGTGAAATTAATAACAGGCAGTCAAATTGTTGTGTATATGCGCCCTGCCAACTATTGAGCAAGATACAGCATACTACCCAATTTGTCAACTGCCGCCAAGAGTTTCCAAAAGTCCCATGTTCCAAAATAAATTCTCCTTCCTATCTGCACATAACAACCAAGTGCAGGAACAAATCTTCAGAATGGAAGAAACGGTAGGTGCTGGCTAAAGTTATTCAGGCAAACTAAAGTCAAATAAATTCAGGCAGATACAATAGGTTGGAGAAATTATCCTGTCCACATGCTGAAAATGATCAAACAATTAGCAAGTAATGGAGACCAATGAAAACAAACTGAACACAAAGTTAAGTTCCTCCATCAGTTACTGCCCGAGGTTGGAAACAAAAACTATTGTTTGAATCACTCATCCATCAGTATTTGTGGTTACAATAGGTTCTTTGATACTTCACGTACCTGTAGGTTGAAATGACGGTCATGATATTTATAACTACTTGTTTTAAGTTTTCACAATGCAGGCTTTCCTAAAGACCAGTACTGTCATTACTGGCAATTCCTGTAGTCCCAGTTGTTTTAAGTCAGCCCTTTTGAAAAGCAAATTGGGATCGACAGAGCATACTTTGCTCTGCCCCAACAGAAGAATATAACCCCCTGACAGCCGCTTCGTTAAGAGTGCAGTAATGTCATAGTCAAGAAGTTACACCTGCAGTAGTTGGCACCCACTGTCTCTAAGTGATAATTGGCTGGACATTGTTCGTCAATAATCTGTACTGCTTTTTCAATGCCGTCAGAGTTCGAAGTGGCTGCTCAATTGAGTTAGTTTTGCACCAGCATTACATGATATCCATGGTGTTTTGAGACACTGGGTGATTAAATTCCAGATTATATACCACACATCTGCAACACTGTCAAGCTTTGCTCCCCCCATTGCGCCACTACACACTTTATTCCGGAGTAATTCTGCACTTGCTAAAATTACTTTCAAGCATGTTTGTTACATACTAATCATTAGAAAGGATTTCTCAATTTGTTTCGGCAAGCTTTTGCCTAGGTGGGCTCTACATCTGCAGTGCAATCTAGTACGAGTGAAGAAAGAATTCCTCTTCCTAATCTCCATTTAATACCTTGCATGGTCATTAAAATAAGACCAGACAAGCTACAATAACCCCATTGTCAATTAACCTGCAAACATTATCATCACCTTCATACTTGAATGAAGGAACAGTGGGTTATAGCCATGGAGCCTTGGCCTAGTAATGAATTCACGTGGAGGGAGAAACTAGAAATTAAAACTGGATAAAAGCTTTCCAAGTACACATACATACATTTGACAAATTCCCAAATTAAATGAAGAAAACATTTTATTTTTGAAAATTGACAAATTAAATTTCAGAATATATTCTGGAAAGCTAAACTGCCATTTGTAGGAGTGATCAAGTGTTTCTGCTGGCATTTCGTGGGTCAACACAAAATTACTATCAAAAAGAGGTAGACCAAAAAACAATACTCCCAATTTAAGTAAAACCAGTACCAACATAAGACCTTATTTTGCTACACAATTGCATTTCCAGATTCATCATATAAGATAACTGGTAGCATGTTAGGTGTTAGGGGGAAATGTAGCAATTTAACCTGCTACTGAGTTACCTTCAGAGGGTTGAGTTTCTTGCTTTGCACCAATGCCAAACCCGTGCAAGGTACATTAGGCATAAAGGCTCAAACTGAGTCTAAAGTAAAGTAATGAGGCACATTTCACCAGAGTAATCGCACTCCATTTCAAGTGTCAAGCCTCTAGATTCAGATTGGGCTGGTTTAGCACAGGACTAAATCGCTGCCTTTGAAAGCAGACCAAGGCAGGCCAGCAGCACGGTTCAATTCCCGTACCAGCCTCCCTGAACAGGCGCCGGAATGTGGCGACTAGGGGCTTTTCACAGTAACTTGATTTGAAGTCTACTTGTGACAATAAGCAATTTTCATTTTCATTTCATTGCGGCATTACCAGCATAAAGTGAAAATGTTTTGCACCCATGGTAAAATTGAAAGATAAATGCACCCTTGTAAATACAGTTCCATTTTGGGTTAACATGAGTATTTTCAAACTTCTTCCTCCACAAGATACTTAAAAAGAAAAACATTTTGAAAATTATTCTTAATCATGTAGATACTCCAAACGGAACACTGAATGGTTTCACCATCAAGCAGTTCAGGATTTTGACACAGGAAAAGAAAAATCTCCAACTGTTTTGGCAAATATTTCTACAGAATTTGTTTTAAGGAAGGTATCGTGTTTCATACTCCTGCCGGTGATCTTAGTTCATCAATCTTACCAACTGAACTTGTAATCCAATTAATTGCTACAAAAGAGTTCTGGAAAATGCTTATGGAAAAATATTGCTAAATTTTGAAAATATTTACTACATTCCCTGAAAATATTTCAGTCAAATCAAAAAGCACCACAGGGAAAATTACCTTTGAGGTGCATGTGTGTACAGGAGCCCAGAAAGTACCATGCAGGCCTGTTTAAAATTGCATTGTAGCCACACATAAAAGGTACCATACACTAAAATGAAATCAAAGGAGCCTTTGAAACTGGTCTTCAATCTGGTACACAATCAGGTACATACCATAATTAAAACACACTAATAAATATCAGACCCGATTCAGATGGTAGCCTTAATGCCTGGAAATCAGAAGGTTGCGAGTTCAAGTCCCATTTCAGGACTTGAGTACAAAAATCAAGGGAATGAGGAAGGATTGCACTATTGGAGATGCCATCTTTCGGATGAAACGTTAGCCCTCTCAGGTGGACCTCAAGATTCTCCGGCGTGATGTGCAAAAGCAGCAAGGGTGTTATCCCCGTGTACTGGTTAATATTTATTTACCGCTCATTCAATATCACACAACTGGATATCTGGTCATTATGACATAGTTGTGTGCAAATTGGTACCAATTCACCATCACAAAAAGTAGTTGAGGCCAAAACGTTGTGTAATTTCAAGGAGGAATTAGATATAGCTCTTGGGGCTAGAGGGATCAGGGGATATGGGGGTGGAAAACAGGATCAGAGTATCGAACTTGATGATCAGACATGATCATAATGAATGGAGGAGCAGGCTCAAAGGGCAGAATGGCCTCATCCTGCTTCTATTTTCTATGTATGTTTCATTGTAAAGTGCTTGAGATGTCCTGAGCATATGAAAGGCACTATAAAATGCAAGTCTTTCTTTTATCAAAATTGTTCTCAGATTTAGCATTCTGGTAGAAGCATATTGTAACATGATGCTCTATGTAGGTGATAACCTTTGAATATAAATAGGGAAGGATTTAAACAGATGGCAGCTGGTTGCTCCAATCATTACCGAGGGGGCTACTAGATGCCCACTTGATCTCTGAAATTATTAGATATGTAGAATAAAGACATCTTGAGGGATCTCTTTACAGGTCACGTTCATTGGAATTACGCCAGAAGCTGTTACCGCACCTGCGTCTATTCATGGAGGGGTGGCAAACAGCACATGGTTGCAAGTCTAAATGATGGCCAATCTCAACAGCAAGTCATTAAAAAGTCTACAAAATATTTTTAAGAACAAAACTTATTCTCACAGCTTCCTTTGCAGATAGCTTTGTCATAGCAGTTGTCATTTCAATTATGGTTGATAAAGCAGCACAATTATGACTGGACCTTTTAATACAATAATAGACACTGATCCCTAGATTTCTGAATCGGTTATTTATACTCGGATGCCCTGTTAACTAGTATTTAAACAATCATTTTTTTGTGCTCAGACTAAGTGATTTGAAAGCTAAAATATCTTCCACTCTGTGATATTCAGAGGTTTGACACAATATTCCAGACATCCATCCCTGATATTGCGTTCCATGGAATAGTTAGGGAATAGAGTTTGGAGTGGAGACTGAAAACAATGGCTTCAGTCTTCCCAATGTTTAATTGGAGGCAATTTCTGCTCTTATAGTCTAGATGTCAAATAAGCAGTCTGATAATGTAGTAATAAGAGAAGTGGTGGTGAGATGGAGCTAGGCGCCGTCAGCGTACAGGTGAAATAAGAGGCCCAAGGATTGATCCTTGGAGAATACCAGAGGTAACAGTGCAGTAATAGGACAAGAGGCCATTGCAAGTGATTCCATGGCTATGTTTAGATAGACAGTAATGGAACCATGAGAGCAGTCCCACACAGCTGGATGACAGTGTTGGAGGAGAATGGTGTGGTCAACCATGGCAAAGGCTGCAGATAGGAAGAGAAGAATGGGGGGGGGCAGGGGGGCATGTTTCGGTACTGTGGCAGGGGAGGATACTTGATTGGAGGGATTCGAAAATGGAGTTCCGGGAAAGATAAAGGCTTTGGGAGGAAAGGCCAATTAGTGATGGGGTGGTAGTTTGTAAGGACAGAGGGATAAAGTGCTGCTTTTTGAGGAAGTGATGAAAGCAGATTTAAAGGAGGACAACGCTTGGAGAAAGAACCATTTTCAATATCTGCTATCACAGGCACCAGTCGGGAATGCTGGATTATCAGCAGTTTAGTGGGAATAAGGTCGAGGAACTAGGAGTTGGATCTCATAGACAGGATTAGCTCAGAAAAGGCAGGATTAGCTCAGAAAAGGCAGGAGAGGTAGGAGAGAAACTAAAGATACAAATACAGGGCTAGGGCAAGATCAGGTGGACTACTGGAAGGGAGGAATGTGGCAGAAGCAGCTGATTAGATTGCTTCAATCCTAATGGTAGAGAAGCCGATGAGCTCCGCACACTTGTTGGAGGTGAAGGTGGAAGGGATGCAGAAAGGGGTTTAAGATAACAGCCTGGCAAACAAAAAAAAGATGCCAGGTGGGGTGTTATCTTTCCAATCCAGGATGAGCAATTTAGCAGATGAGAGTAAGATCCAGTAGTTTTCTTTTTCAAAAGTTCCAGCAACATTTTGCAGTGGATGGCTAAACCAGTTTTGCACCATATTCAATTCTGCTTCCCTTGGACTTAAATGAGCAGAGTTAAGGGTTGTGCCATAGGAATAGCTAAGGCGCATTACATTTTAGTGATGACTTAAGAGGAGGATCACTTCAATTGTTTGAACCCACCGTCAGAACTTCCCGTTCATAGAAATTTGTCTCAAAACGGCAAATTGGATAAATCCCCATCCAGCTTCACAAAAACAGAAAAGCCCACTGAAACTAAAATGGAAGTCTATTGAATCACGAGCACCCGTAAGATTAGGATTAGAAATTAGACACCAGTATTACTAGACACAGTTAGACATCTACCTCATCCATTAAACCTGAATCAACATTGAGTCACAATGTTGCCACAAAGGCAAATATTAACTGACTACTCTCATATTGTTCATTAAAATCACAGCGAATAAACCAATGCCATTGTGACTATGTCGGAGAACCTGCTGACTTTACACAGCAGAGCAACCTCAAAGGAACACTTGAATAATAATAGGTGCCACCTATTCAATACTTCTTATATTTAAAGAACAATATTTCAGAAACTGGCCATGAACAACAATGACATTCAGCCATGTGTGGACTGCTTAAAAATATCTAGTTCTTGGATAAGCTTGCGTGAATGCAATATCTGGCAATAGGAGATGGAATATCTCCAAGCTTGATGCTACCAAACTTTGGAATATAGCTAAGAGCTGAACTATTATAAACTTAAGGGCGGACTGTGCTCTATCACAGACTGTGCTCCATCAGTTGTAAAATCTAATGCTGGTTCAAAGACGAGGGTTAATTGCAACAGCTATGCATATACACGTTAGCCAGCAGAAAAAGCACTACTAGTGCATAAAGCATAAAAAAGAAAACCTCAATTTAATTCTTTAAATCAATAAGCGAATAGTGGGTTATCTAGCATGTAATTGGGGTTGGCAGCTTTGATTTATAATGTACACCGGGCTCTTAATTTCCTTCTCAATTTGTGCCACAACTGCAAATTAGTTTCTTTAATATACCATTGTGAAAATCATGACATTATTCTGTGGCAATAAAGTCAGAATACTTTCTGAAATGTTGATAATATAGCCCACTATTTAAACTAGTGAGTTTAATTTACTTTCTAAAAAAACTTAAAGAGAAATACAGTATTATAACTTAATTTCAGCCACAGATGACATCTATTAGCTGCCTGATACAATGATTTATAGCATCTAAAATACATGGGTTTATTGATGCCAATGTTGCTCAATTGTTCAATATTCTATTATATGCATTATCATTTAGATTTATCGAAGACATGTGTGCACACATTTCAGCACAAAGTAGAATATTAGGGAATATAAACTAATGTTGACAATTTTCCAATAATTGTAATTTAAGATTCAGAATACAACAAATAGACCGTAGCACAATCCTTCTAGTCTCAGGAAGTAGATATACACTCCACATAGAATCCAAGGATTCAACAGCAACAGCTTGTATTTATATAGTGCCATTAATGCAGCAAAGCATCCCAAGGTGATTCACAGGAACATTTTCAAACAAAATCTGACACCAAAACACAGGAGGAGAAATTAGGGTAAATGACCAAAAGCTTGGTCAGAGTAAGCAGTATGGAGTATCTTAAAGGAGTTTGAGAGCAAAAGAGGTGGAGGGGATTAGGGAGGAAATTCCAGAGCTTAGGGTGCTGGCAGCTGAAGGTCCAGTCACCAGTACTGGAGTGATTCAATTCAGGAATGTTCAAAACAGCCAGAACTGGAGAAACACAGAGATATCAGATAGTTGTTGGGCTGGAGGAGATCAGATGCAAGGGGAGGCAAGACAGGTTTAAAATTAAAATTGAGGCATCTCTTTACTGGGAGCCAATGTAGGTAGATCGTGGGCACAGGGGTTATAGGACTTGTTACGAATTAGGAGACATGAAGTTTTAGATGGCTTCAAGTTTACTCAAGCAATTTACAGAAGGCATGGCCTTCAACATATCAGAGTGCCTCACAGTACAGATCTATCATAAATTGATGAGCCAGGAGAAAGCAAAAAGTGCAACTATTAAATTATTCTTTATAGGGAGTGACCAGACAGTAATTGAGTTCTCGAAAACAATAAATCACCGTATTGACCAAGATTGTGTAATTTACAGAATTATGTACTGAACTTTGCGAAGTACTTCAGTTTGAGGCAAATTTGACATTGATTGCCCGACAAAGTACATTGTTGCCAGCCTGTTAGTCATGGAACCAATTCTGCTTGTTGTTTCTATTATGTAGTAAACATCTTAGACAGTCAAGTCATAATCACACTTGTTAAGAACTTACTTCACAGAATAATGTAAGTTTGTCATCAGGAAGGAGCCCATTGGCTTCATCTAGTAGGAAATCTCTTCTAATAAATTTCTTGAAACCCCAGTCCTTTCCTTGTACAAACCGATAAGCTCGCTGGCTCTCTGCAAAACAAAATTAGATCCGTTCTACTTAGCTCAAGCTGCAACTCTGCAAAGTAGATCAATCCTAGAAAGAGACAGCTTCTCCTATTTACATCTATCAGCTTGGATTTTAGCAGAACAGTTTGAGTCATCCGAATATCAGCCTGTACCTGGCCATGGTCACATGATACAAGGTATTATACACATGGATTCTACAGGATGGAAAATATGTTGACAAAACTATTTCAGCTTATGGCACGCAAGGCTAATAAAATGCATATAGCTTTTAGCAGTAAGCATTTTCAAATTAGAATTTCTGGTGATGTCATAAAGGATCAAAGCTGGTAAAGGTGGTAAAGCTACCTCGACAAAAACCATCAGTGAAAGTTTACTTTGTACCTAATAAGTTATCATAAACATACTCTTATCTGAACAGGACAGTATTGCAAATGTGATTTTTTTTTTTTTTTAAAGTGTCTAGCATATTAAAATTCTACCAGATGAATTCTCTCAGCAACTTAAATACTATAACCTCATTCTAGTTCAGGGTTTAGCAAAGTCTGTATTGGGGCTGACCAATCAAAATATGCAAATTAAATATGAAAGTAATCCTGCAAATTGAATAATTACTTCCTTTATGGTAATCAAAATGACCATTTCACATTTCAGAGTTCAGACTGTTGTATTAACTCCAGCTGGTGATTATTCATAATAAACTGAGAGTTTGGCTTCTTATGACAATTATGAGTTTTGTAAAGAATCAGGAACAGAAACACACCATGAGCTAACACAAAGGCTTTTCATTTCTGGAACAGAGTTTCAATTCCAGCCCAAATTGATGGAATGAAAGTCACTTTTGCTACTGGATATAAAAGATCCTTTATGAAATTAACTGAAGCAGTCTTAATCCAGTCCCGAGTGCGCATGACTCATCATAGAGAATCATAGAATTTACAGTGCAGGAGGCCATTCGGCCCATCGAGTCTGCACCGGCCCTTGGAAAGAGCACCCTACCTAAGCCCACACCCCTCACCCTATCCCGCAACCCAGCAACCCCACCCAATCCCTTTGGCACACTAACGGGCAATTTATCATGGCCAATCCACCTAATCTGCACATTTTTGGACTGTGGGAGGTAACCGGAGCACCCGGAGGAAACCCACGCAGACACGGGTAGAACGTGCAAACTCCGCACAGACAGTGACCCAAGCCGGAATCGAACCTGGGACCTGTGGCTTACAATTGCACCATCTTTGAAAAGTACTGACACTCAACAATTGAACACTTCAGAAACTCAAGATGTTGCAGCATGGCAGTTAAATCATCATCTTTCATGATGGATGTTTGCCACATCCTTTACAGACGGATTCCTACACTGACAATGCCACTGGACATCACCAAAATAACTTTCTTCAAATGTGATCCTAGACGGTGATTGGGATTGACAGGTTATTTCACCATTGGGAGCATCACAGCCAGTCCAATCCGGTTTCCGATCACTCAGTGTCATAGTTTTGCACTAAGTGATACCAACACATACAACAACATGGCTAATTTAGAAAGTGAAGCAAGAAGTCCTCTTAAAACAGAGGCACATTGCTAATAACATTTTTTTTTAAAAGAGTAAAAAAGTTAATTCTACTTCTAAAAAGAGCAATGCCAATGGTGGGAGTGCTTGATACCACTAGTAGGTGCCACAAATCAAATTCTATTTTCCAGATCTAGCAACTCTCACCTTATTAATGGCAAACCTAACTACTTTGCCCATGTAATGCAAAAATACTGGTAAAGAGGGAAAAAAGGAACTAAAGTTTTAGTTTTGCGAAAGAAATATTGACCAAGGTGCACTGCACAAGACAGTATGGTTTTTTTTTTAAAGTGAGGCCCAAACCATAGAATCTCAGTAGAGCATTTCAATCTATTTGATAGTAAACCAACAAAGTTAATGCAAATCTTGTGAGGTTCAAAATAGAGGCTACTTTATTCAGGATGAATATCTAGAGTGATTAAGCTGCAGTTACAGCATGTTAAACGGAACTCGCTGCTCAATGCATTAACAATGCACAAAAACATATAACTAAATTATGATACTGGTGATGAGTAACTTTCATACAACATTTAATTACTCTTAAAATGATTGCCTGATTGTTCAATTAAATAAAGTGATGAAATCAAAAAACAAACGTGAACATTTACAATAGGTCCTTCAACTTCCAAGAGAAAAGGCAAATGAATACTTTGCATGAAGAATTATTAATTCTCTACCCAAAATACTAGTCTTTCTTTTTTCCTCCCCTCCCCCCCCCCCCCCCCCCCCCAAATGCGTCAGACCTACTGTACATTTCCTTGCATTTTCAAAAGGTTAGAGCTGTTTGACTCTCAGATTTTCAATCACTTGGACTGTTCCAATTGTGCAATTTTTGTCAGATGCTAATGGAGTAAAGATAAAGCATCCTGTGAAAACGAAATGTTGCAGAGTGCAACTTGTCCACGCTTACCTCATCGGCTGGGAAGCCGACCATGAAATCTAAACTGAGGTCCATGGTTTAGCCCTTACAATCTACCTGTAGGAGATAGCCTGGCAAGAGAATTAAACTGAAAGCTTTCTCTGGCTTTCAAACAAGGGCAATTTTGTTTAGTTATCTTTTTAAGTTACTGAGATGCATGTTTTCTCCTCCAATTTTAAAATAAATACCCAGGATTTCTATCCCTTCGATGGTAACGGGTAGTTTGAAAACAATTATTTTAATGTAGTTCAAACAGGATGAGAGGTACATGCAGACATGCTGTAAAGAACAAAAACACTACATTTCTTTTATGCTTGGCTTCCATCTCTTAGAAAGGATAAATGCACCTTTCTCTAACCTTCCTCCCAATCTTAGAGACAGAACCAAAAAGCAGTTTGCATCATTCTGTAGCTTTAGTTTTGCCTTTGTGCAGTAGTAGACTTGCCATTGGTCAGATTATTTGTTCCATTGCCGACAATACAGAACCATGACGAGGCTACAAGGAACATCAAACATGAAGCTACGATCCCAACAAAGCTGCCGAAATGGGAAGGTTAGTCAAAACAGTAGTGGCTCTTCCCTACAATTCTTTAAAGAAGTGCTGCATAAACAGTGCAGTCAGCAGCAGAATCATTATGCAACCAGTGGATTCTTCCAACGACTGAATCTAGGCACGATTCCTCATTAATTTAAACTTCAGCTTGAGCCACATTTCTTGGCTCAGCATTTTTAAAGCTATTAAAGGGGAGGCTAATGAAATGCTGTGGCTTCTTTGCCTTTTTATTGCAGTTGTGAGCATTGTGTATTTGCTGAAACTTCTCGGTCTTAAGTGACAAAACCTAAGGGCAGCACGGTAGCACAAATGGATAGCACTGTGGCTTCACAGCGTCAGGGTCGATTCCCAGCTGGGACACAGTCTGTGCGGAGTCTGCACGTTCTCCCCGTGTCTGCGTGGGTTTCCTCCGGGTGCTCCGGTTTCCTCCCACAGACCAAATACGTGCAGGTTAGGTGGATTGGCCATGATAAATTGCCCTTAGTGACCAAAAAGGTTAAGAGCGGTTATTGGGTTACGGGGATAGGGTGGAAGTGAGGGTTTGAGTGGGTCGGTGCAGACTCGTTGGGCCGAATGGCCTCCTTCTGCATTGTATATACTATGTAAAACATTTCAATTTAGACACAAGTGCATAATTTCAGTAAATCTATTTTTATAAAGAAAGCAAATCAGATGATAAGTCATTTCTTACTTTTGGTGGTGGTGCTTTTGGGGGGGGGGGGGGGGGGGGGGTTGAGACGGAAGGGAAGCATATTTTTCTGTTGATAGTAGATGCACATATTGATATGAAAACAATTCTTACTCAAGAATCAAGTCGGAGCAGGGTGTGGTGAATTCCAAATTTAATATATAAATGGCAATTTCTAAAACGTAATCAATTAGTCTGCATCGAATTATAAAACTGAGAAGGGGCATTAAAACAGTTTTTGGCAAACCTGCTTTTGCAAGGACTCCAGCCTCAAGAATAAGACAATCCCAAATTTCCAGCTGACCAAGGGGGAAAGAAGTCGAAAAAGGGGAAACATTGGTCATAAATAATTGTTCCTTTACACCAGTTTGCACAACTGAATAGAACTGCATTTAAACGCTGAGCCTGTATCTGAAGCATACTGTCACTTCACTTACCCATTGCCTTAGTTTCTTCACCTTTTGCGTTCAGAATGGAGAATTTAAATTTTGCTCTGACTTCACTTTTTGGACAGCTGACTAGCAGCAGGTAGAGTGATAGGTAATCTTTACTTTCCTCATCTAAACCCTTAGGGTTCACTCGGAGGCACCTTAAATATACATAAAAAATGAAATATGTTAAAAAGAAAATGAATGAATCACATACAGACTAAAAAATAAAAAAAAAAGAGCATTTTGATGCAGGGTTGGTCTGTCCCATGTTTTTCTCTTCACAATGGCTTGACCATAACTGCATCTAGTTACTGTATATGAAGTCCAACTCATTTTTAAAAAGGACGATCTATCTCTCACACACACACACACACACACTCAGTAGCCCTGTTCAACAATTGCCATGCTGTATTCGGGCCATGATTTATCTACCACATTTTAACTGCACTTCCCAAACCATTTGAATGCACCAACTATCTAGAGTACTGCCACAAAAACAAGACAAGACAAGCCAACAAACATTGCTAATGTTTAAAGTTGTACTTAAATACATTTTGAATGTCTCCAGTCCCCTCCTCCTAACTTATAATTTATTCCATTTTACAATGAATTTGTCGTACTTACCATTTTCTCTATAATTATCATGCAACACTTGGAGATATGGGAATATTTATTCAATTTAGGTAAGACATGGTGCTTTTTAACTCTGATGAACTGAAAAGCATAGCAACTCTTTCCTCATGAGCATTTTTATTCAATTTATCCCTGCGCACTTTAATGCCAATTATCTTTCCGCCTCTTACCCTCAGTTCATCTCCTTTTCACCCTATTCCAATTCATCATCTATTACAAGTAGATTATTTTGCCTTTAAGCATTCATATGCTACTATTAAAGTTACCAGCCAGTGAAAAGCTGAATGGGTGAAGTAAAAAAAAAAAATCTGGTCTGCTAAATGTAAACTTAACATTTTTTAAATTGCAAAGTACTTGAATGCCATGAAAACAGAACTGCTCACAATCCTGTTATATGTATGTGCCTTCGCTTGTCCTGTATAGTCACTCAAGTTGGCAAGAAGCATGAGCAATGCTAAAATTTATATTAAACAAAGTGGCGGATACCAATTAAAATGATATAAAAGCAGGTTCAGAAAACAAGTACAATTCTCAACTATGTACCCATCTACAGTTAAGAGAAGCTTTAAGACGTGATCTTTTATAGCTTTATTGAAGAGTGTTAAAATGTTGATATGCTGAACAGAACAGTTGGGAATACTTGAATGTTGATTCTTAGTACATTTGCATCAAATTACAATTGCACTTGTATTGGCTTTTGAAGATAATTACATGATGGATGATTTGGTACAATATAATTTCTCCAGTTTCTTCCAATTACTTAAAGGTCCACTTGGAAAATCTTGCAGCATTATCATAAACTTTGACTGTTTGAAATTAAATGTCACATTAATAAATGTTTTAACATCACTGAAGGTGAAAGATCATGTCCACAAGCAATACAATGACAAGAAGACAATCTCGATCAATGTACCATGGTCAAGCCAAACAAATGCAAATACTTTTCCCACCCAAGATTATGGAGACAGTTTACAGTTTTGAACCGGATAGACTCTCACCAATAACGCACCTGCCCTTCCAACCTATCAATTGCTCCCTTTAATTAAGCAATAATTACCACTAACCTACCAAGCCTGCCATTTGAAGCTCACCAGACATTTGCATGGTAAGAGATTGTTTTGAATACGAAAGCAAGTGTAGCCCGGAGTACTATCAAGGCAACATCAAATGGTTTGGGGGTGCGCTTCATCAGTTCTTGTAACTTATAGTTTGGAGGGATGAGGGTCCTTCTTGCTCCCAAAAAAGAACCTACCCCACAATATTTTGAGGAAATGACAGACTTCAATTGCCGGAAATCTAAAATAAGATTAAACACTGTAAATGGGGCAGCATGGTGGTTAGCACTGCTGCCTCACTGCGCTGAGGACTCTGGTTCGATCCTGGCCCCGGGTAACTGTCTATGTGGAGTTTGCGCATTCTCCCCATGTTTGCATGGGTCTCATCCCCCACAACTCAAAGGATGTGCACGGTAGGTGGATTGGGCACGCCAAATTGCCCCTTAATTGGATTTTTATTATTTTTTTAAAGACAGCGGAAATGCACTGCATGCCAATTCAGCATTTGGAAAGAGAAAAGATAGACATTTCAAATTTCAGTTCTGAAAAAGGAATCGACACTCAAATCGTTAATCAATTTTACGAACTTGTGGTATTGCATTTTGGGAGGGCAAAGAAAAGGAATATATAATAAGCAGGAGGATTTTGAGCGAAATAAATGTAGTGAGACACCCTGGGATGCATGCCCACCGGTCCCTGAAGGTGGCAGGGCAGGTAGATAAGGTGATACAAATGGCATATGGAATGCTTTCCCGAATTGGACGAGGCATAGAATACAAAAGCAGGGATGTAATGATGGAATTGTATAAAACATGGATTGTGCCACAGCTGGAATTTTGTGCACAGTTCTGATCACCGCATTACAGGAAGGACATAATTGCCTAATAGACAGAGTACAGAGGAGATCTGCAAGAATGTTGTCAGAGTTGAAAATTGCAGCTATGAGGAAACATTGGATCAGCTAGATTTGTTTTCCTTAGAACAGAGGCGGCGGAGGGGGTGACTTCCATCAAGGTTGATAAAGCCATGAGGGGCCTAAATAGACAGGAAAGATTTGTTTCAATTACCAGGGAGTACAGATTTAAGGTGACTGGTAGAAGGATTAGAGGGGCTATTAGGAAAAACCTTTTCACCGAGGGTGGTAGGTATCTGGAATTCACTGCTAGAATGGTGGTCAAGGTAGAAACCCTCAACTCATTTAAAAGGTACCTTTATTCTGCACCTGAAGTGCTGTAACCTGCAAGGCTACAGACCAGGTGTTGGAAGGAGGAAATAGAATGGGCTGTTGTATTTTTTCAGCTGGCACAGACATGGGCTGTATGGCCTTTTTTTTGTGCCAATCTTTTCGATGATTCTCTCCAAATGTTAACAAGTATCCTGTGTATTTCTTTTTACATTCTACCTATTCCATTCTCAATAAGGGGAAAGGGATGATGTAGAATCATTTTCACTGTTGGGAGACTGAAATGAAGGCAGCAATCTGTGTCTTTTCAAACACACCATTACGAATCGGTACCATCATCGGTCAGCAATGACATGAGTAGACTGGCATTCCAAAATTGGTGCAAATGCCGTTTTTCCGACAATTGATTTTGGTGCTGCTCGGACTGTCCTCGAACACGGAAATATTATGGGTACCTCAACCTAATCACAAATTTATTGATGCAGGGTATTTTCTTATTTCAAGAATTTTGCATTCATGCTTTCCTGTTTGCAGAATTAAACTTTCAGCAGTCTCCCGCAAGATTTGGGATCTGGGGGCTCTACTTCTACCAAGAGTTCTCGTTACTATGACTTCAAAACTCAAAAGCTTTAAAATATTATTGCAAAATAGAATAAGACAATCACCTGGAAGGATTAAAGCTACAAGATATAGGATTCATTTCATCACTATGTTTCAGTTGAGGTGGCCAAGGGAACAAATTCCATTGCTCCTTTAAAAAAGCATTTTTATTTTATCAGTGATTACAGTTGATATTTGTTCGGTCACCGCACCTCCAGGAACCTGAATTAACAACTAACATACTGCACTGCTGTCTATGTTATTTAGGTGCATTACATTATTAGCCCCTTAAGCTCATTACTCTGAGATATGGGCGGCACGGTAGCAGTGGTTAGCACTGTTGCTTTACAGTGCCAGAGACTCGGGTTCAATTCCCGGCTTGGGCCACTGTCTCTGCGGAGACTGCATGTTCTCCCCGTATCTGTGTGGGTTTCGTCCGGGTGCTCCGGTTTCTTCCCACAAGTCCTGATAGACACGCTTGTTGGGTAAATTGGACATTCTGAATTCTCCCTCAGTGTACCCAAACAGGTGCCATAGTGTGGCGACTTGGGGCTTTTCACAGCAACTTCATTGCAGTGTTATTGGAAGCCTATTTGTGACACTAAAGATCATTATATTACATTTTCTGAAGATATATTTTAAATATTGACAGAAACAAAAAAAGAGGTTAAAAATGGTATGTCTGATTTGTAAAGTGAGCTCAAAAATACATTCACATCAAGGATCTTCCAATATTAGAATTTTGTTTGTCTTTTAAACTCCAAGATGAATGAATTAAACGGATATCCTTTCTAATTTTAACTTTAAAAGCGGAGCACTGATGATACTTGATGGTACAATTATAAAGACAAGATGTAACCAATATAGTTGATGTTCATCCTGTGTTCTCACCTTGCTAGTATATTCAATTAAGCGATCAACATAGTTTAACTGTTAAATAGAACCAAGACAGTCAGAAAAAAATGAATTCTCTGTAAGCATTTCTTTTCATTCCTGATTTAAATCCAGTACAAATCTGCTCAAAGGCAAATTATACTAAATATATATATTCTGCTAGGATAACATAAAATGGTTGCAAAAATCAAAACGTTTTCATTTTGTATATGTAAAATAACTATTTGACATAATCTATCATACTCCTGCATAAACACAGCACATATTTCCTTTAGATTAGAGAAAGTGAAAATAAACTTTTCATAATTGTACATCTAGTAATTACGACTCATGCAGAATATACCCTCTAAATTCACCAAATTTTTACTCTACACAGTTTGAGGTACAAGAACATGATAGCATGGAAGCACTTTTAATGCAAGGACTGCTCTCTCATAACACCCAAAATAAAAATTCAGGAGGAAAACAATTATGGTAGAAGATGCACCTTATATAAAAAGCAAGCTCCCCAATGGCTGAACCCATGCAGTCAGGACTTGGATCTGGAGGACCCAATATTGACTTTGCGTCAGGAAGAGTCGGGTGAAACTTTCGGAAGGATTTTAGATTTCTTTACCAGGTTTCCTCCCCAACAGCCAGCCAGATTACAGACAGCCAGATTAACAGCATTGAAACCAGCCAGGGTGCGGATGACAGTTAAGTCCAACATCACAGGTGTTTGAAAGGTTGTTTGAAAGGTAAAATCAGTGGTCTGGGGGTCACCAACTGTCCTGTGGATAGTGCAATAAAGTAACTTACCTCAAGAATCCAGCCCTTCCCAGGATTCCAGAGTTGGATTTCCTTTTAATTTCAACCCCTCATCAAAAAACAAAGCCTCATCTGCCCTGTGAGGTTAAAATTAACCTCAAAATGCCTATGAAATTAGCAGATTAAGTTGCACTGACAGTCTGCAATTGGTCTATGCACACTAATTATTTAGGAAATAGAAAATCAGCCCAGTCTTCCCCACTTAATTGTTCTCTAGGACGGCACAGTGCTTAGCGCTGCTGCCTCACAGCGCCAGAGAACCCGGGTTGAATTCCGGCCTTGGGTGACGGTGTGGAGTTTGCCCTTTCTTCCTGTGTCTGTGTGGGCTTCCTCCAGGTGCTATGGTTTTCTCCCACAGTCCAGAGATGTGCAGGTTAGGTGGATTGGCCATGATAAATTGCCCCTCATTGTCCAAAGATGTGCAGTCAGGTGGGGTCACGGAGATAGGGTCCAGCTAGGGAGCTCTTTCGGAGAGCCAGTGCAGGCTTAATGGGCGAAATGGCCCCCTACTATCCTGTAGGAATTCTATGTTTCTAATCCTACTGGAACTGTGTGGGTGGACATGGGAGTAAGAACTGGATTTTGGAACATTTGTTATACCTGCACAATAAAATCAAAATTCACCATCCAGAGTCGCATCCAGATGGGCTACTATCCAGTTGGAGGACATACTGGATAGCACCCCAGCATCCATAGAACTACTCTGTCAAAGTGCTGTCGCCTTCAGGTAGGAGAAAAAATATTCAAAAATGCATTTTTCTTTTAAAGCATGATTCTTTGCCCCATCCACATGCAAGTCATCAGGTTCCTGGAACTGCTTCAGGAATATTTAGAAAGTTTTGCCATACTGGAGCCCTTTTGCCAAAACAATAAATTATTTTACCTATGACCTCATAAGGGATGTCCACAAAGCAGTTTCTAGCTGTGCACAATATACCAAATTTCAAGTCTCTATTTCTTGGAGGGTGGGAAAAGATGAAATATGCATCACAAGGTAATCTATTTTGTGCACAGTCTGGGGTAAGGGGAAAGGAAAAAGATATAATTTGAAAGTACAATGTCTTCCTGCCAATTTACAGAAATGCTCCCCTTTGAATGTATAGAATCCCTACAATGCAGGAGGCGGCAATTCAGACCGTCGAGTCTGCACTGACCCTCCGAAAAAGCACTCTACCTAGGCCTACTCCCCCACCCTATCCCCATACGTGTATTGATCATGCCCAATCCATTTAACCTGCACATCTTTGGGCTGTGGGAGGACCCGAGCACCTGGGATAAACCCACACAGACACTGTAAGAACTTGCAAACTCTGCACAATCAACCAAGGCCGGAATTGAACCCGGGTCCCTGGGATTGTGAGGCAGCAGGGCTAACCACTATATCAACTTGAGCTATTTTGATGTTTTTAAAGTAGAATAAATAGGATTATTAATTTTCCCTGCAAATGGGCAGTTAGCAATGTTACATTTTTCTAACATGTTCCAAAAGTTGGACAGGTTATTTTTGTGTTAGCTACGTGTTAAATTAGGATGGATTATTTTAGAAACTGACAACTCAGGTCACTGTGTGAAGAAACTATGTGGAAATGATTTTGAATGGGAAGAACGTGGAAGGAGAGAGGAAAGAACTTTCAATGCAAACTCACAATTAGCAGGGTTTTCTTCTATGAATGCAACCTTGCGTTTGGAGGATATGACACCAGCCTTTATGATGTGTTATGTCACATCAAATAGGTGATAGCCAAACTAATCTTCCAGAAACTTGCACCCTATCTTTATTTCCAGACTTCACTGAAAAAATACAAACATATAATACTTCCTGCCTCACGTGGACCTATTCAACTTAAACCCCAGTCTCAATCTATGGCACTTTGGTACCTTGTAGCAGTAAGCTTTGCTGACACACATTGTTGAGGCACAGAATTTAGTTTACTGCATACTTAACAGTACTTTCATCTGACCTGTTCACCGGGAACCCAATAATGGAAAATGTAATGTCTCTCAACTTGCTGTTTACAAAATAAGCCTAGCAAAAAAAAAAAGTGTTCCCCATCCACAAAATCCATCACTTTTAGAAACCAAAAGTAAAAACTGCAAACTTCACGAATAAGGTCAAGATCATTTGTTATCGCACATCCACTTTATTAATACTAATAAATAATAATACTCTTTATTATTGTCACAAGTAGGCTCACATTAACATCACAATGAAGTTACTGTGCAATTCCCTTAGTTGCCACACTCCGGCCGGTGCCTGTTCGGGTACAATGAGGGAGAATTCAGAATGTCCAAATTACCCAACAGCACCTCTTTCGGGACTTGTCCGGAGCACCCGGACGAAACCCATGCAGTCACGGGGAGAATGTGCAGACTCCGCACAAACAGTGACCCAAGCCGGGAATTGAACCTGGGATCTTGGTGCTAACCACTGTGCTACCATGCTACCCTTACCTAAAGGTTTGGAATTTGTGCATTCTGGAATCTATATACTGCAACGGTATGGTGTAGCCTAGTCCTCCAGCGCACACTGGACTTCCAATTGGTTTTTATAAAAGCTAAAATTTGTTCCCTTATTAGTAATGAGGATGAACCATAACATTCAGTAACACTGCAAAAGCATAATCCTGCATGAAACTTTGAACAAAATATACGCAAGATTGCATTAAGTGAAACAAAAATTTTCAAAATTGTGGTAACAATCGTTCTGGAAAAGGCAACCATACGTACTACCCTGTACCAAATATTTCTGCATTACTCACTACATAAGTGAAATACTAATTTCTTCTATTCCTCAACCAATCCCACCTTTTTTACCTTGCAATTAAATAATATCCAATACATTGACCAGGTATGAAATGTTAGAAATATCACTGGAAAGTGCAACAACCTCAGCAAGTGACTCATCAAAGAAAACTATCAAAATATTTAATGTTTGTCAAGATGTTTATGTCCTTCAGCAATTTATTAATCTTTTGATGGGCTGTACAACTCAGGCGAAAGGCTATTGCAACAAATAATTCCTCTTACTTTCCCTCATTGTAGAGCAGAAGGAGAGAAAGCATGAATAACTAAATCTCAAACCAAAGAACTTTGAGCAGGAAGAAGGGCATGAAAAATGAAGTACTAATATTTGCAAGGAACAGCAAGAGTTATATTTACAGAAAACGAAATAAGTCACGTGTCAGGTATCCCCAGATTTTAGTCCTTTGGTCATTTCATGGGATCTTTCTGTGAGGCTGCTTAATTAATTTCAATTAATATTCGGTTCACAGCCTAGAAGGCATTGAAGTACAAATTGGGATGAGAAAAGAACGGTGCTTTAACTCTCAGAACATATAATTATTCAGCATCTATTGTACAAAAGATTGATTCTGAATATAAACCAATGAAGTGCTACAGAAATGCTGTCCAACTAGTGCAAAGAATTAAAATAGCTAGCTTGAAAGTGAAAGATAGCAAAAGACTTGCTCATAGGTATGGAGCAAAACTGGCTAATATTAAGCCTTGAGCCAATTTGCTGGGTTTTAACTTTGTAACATCTGGCGCCTGATCTCATAATCCTGCCTACAGTACAAATATGTTCTTTTGATTTAAATGTTTGCAGGATACCACAAGGTTGTCATGGAGGATTACACGCAAGGGTTCAAGGAGAATTCTGAAATTTGAATTACACACTGTACCTGATCCATTGCAAGGAAATTTTCAAATTAGGTGCCGTGGCTTCCACGGCCTTGGAAAGGGACTTCGGGTTCATCAGCAATGTAGTGATGAGGTCAAATGCATTAAACCATAATATAATTTCATTTCGCTACATGCTTCACTAAGCCTTTCAATCATTTTGCCTTTCCCAGAACTACTCATAAGCAAATCCCCACTTAGAAATGCAAACATTATCACACGGAGTTCCACACTCACCACTTTAATTTATCATTTGCTCCGGATGAGAAAGTTGAGCTCTTGATAACTTCTCCCATTTCTTCTCGGCAGAAACTGAAGTTGTTAATAGTCCACATATAGGAGAACTTCACTACTTTTATCTAGCAAAAAGAAAAAAGGGAAAGATAATAAATACTTGAATATTGAAACAAACTGCAATGATACAAACTACAAATAACTTTATAATTAACTAAGGGCAGGGAGAGGCCATTGAGTCCATCAAAAGAAATTCTACAGTGGCAGTTCACCTTTGAGTAAATTATATTGGTATTTAGATTAGTGCAGTATAACTCCACGGCAGACAATAATGAACTTCCAACTTCATTAAATAACCAATCAGTTGGCAACAGATACAGATAAAGCATTTCTAAATACCACTTAACTGCTTTGAAAAATTCAAGTCCTTGCAACCTGAACTGTGCTGTTATTAATTATCTTGTGCAGTCTATTACAGATGACCCAAGAGGATTATCTATTCCATGGAGTTTTGCATTAGAGATAATCAAATTGAAACATGTAAAATTCTTAAGGGACTTGGCAGGACTGATGCTGAGAAAACATTTTACCTGGTTGAGGAATCTGGAATATGGATGGGGTCAGCCTCAGTATATGGGGGTCGACCATTTTAGGACATCAGGTTGGCCATTTTAGGACTGATGTCCTAAAATGGACTGATGCATTTGTCAGATAGGGGGGAGGTCAAGGGGGTTTTTCTTCCTTGGTTCCCTCATCACCTGATGCATAAATCTGTTATTGTACTTGCACCTTTGCAGTTTGTTTCACTATTCTGACAGATATGTCCTTCATAATTCAACCAACTCAATCAGTAGTGGGGGACACTGATGTCGCCTACTCAGAATACATTCTGTGCCCTTGTTATCCTTAGCGTTTCAACTAGTGGAGTTCAACATGGCAGATTAATGATTCATAAGCTGGGAGAGCAGTAGTTGACGATCAACAGTGATTTCCTCGTCCATGTTTGATCTGTTGCCATGAGACCTTCACAGGATCCAGAGTCAATGTTAAACTTTCAGGGCAAATCCTTGCTGATTCTATACAACTGTGCTACTACCACTGGTGGGACAGGATATATCCAGAGATAGTGATGGAGGGTCTCAGATATTGGATGCACGGTACGAGACGATGAACATGACTACTTCAGGATTTTTCTGGACTAGTCTGTGGGCGCTTTCCCAACTTTTGCCACAAGATGTTAGGAAAGAGGACTTTGCAGGACTTTGAGCCATTATAATTTCCGGTGCTTCGGCTGATGCTGGGTGTCCATCAAATTTCATCTCATTTTGACTTTTCTGTAGCAGTTTCGTAGAACTGACTGGCTTCCTATTTCAGAGGATAGTTAAATGTTGGCCATGTTGTGTGGATCTGAAGTCACATATAAGCCAGATCAAGGACATTACTGAACCAGACAGATTGGCAAAACAAATATTCTTTCATGGACACCGTTACGGAGTTTTTAATTCCAAATGTTATTAATTAGTTCAATTTAAATTCCACCAACTGTCATGGTGAGCTCTACACCTCAAAGCATTAAGCTTGGGGCTTTGGATTACTAGTAGTGACATTACTACTACCATACCACTGTCCCCACTTTCTTAAATTACAGTACCTAGTATGCCCAGGCGATCTCCCATTCAAGTACCAACATGGTCCAAGTCCCCTTAACTTCCAACACCAGGCGTTTACAGACCAGTGTGGCTGTAGGTGTTAGTGCGCCATTGAAGATGGAGTTCTTCTTCATGCCCATTCCAACTTCTATTCCTAATGATCCCTTACGAGATAGCTCACTTGCAGTTGTAACTACTGGTTCAGAGGTGACTTTAGGTTAGAATTCCACAGCAATGATTAGAAATTGTTACAAAGCTTTGGAATAGACACTAAAGAGAATTCCTTTCAGCCTGTTCCATTGATTCAGATAGACTTTGAAGATCCCACGGCATTATTCAATGAGAAATAGGGACAATTTCTTTTATTCCTTTGTAATTCTGACTAGTATTCATTCCTCAGCTAACATCACTAAAAGCAATTAACTGGTCAATTAGCATCTTGCTCTTTGGGCAACATTGTTGGTGCAATGGCCATGTCCATGTAATAGTCATTGAACTTAAAAAGTAATTCAATTTGCACTGTGTACTGAAATATCCTGATGTGTTATACAGTTATAAAAGCATGCTACTCTTAGATTTGACTGTTCATAGAATCCCTACAGTGCAGAAGGAGGCCATTTGGCCCATCAAGTCTGCGCCGACCCTCTGAAAGAGTACCTTACCTAGGCGCACTCCCCCACCTTACCCCTGCAACCCCACCTAACCTGCACATCTGGATTGCGGGAGGAAACCGGAGCATCCGGAGCAAACCAAGCAGACGCTGGGAGCATATGCAAACTCCATATAGATAGTCACCCAAAGCTGGAACTGAACCCTGGTCCCAGGCGCTGTGTAACGTTGCTCTCTGTAATGAGTTATTTAATGAAAGCTTTTTCGAATTCATATGCAAGACATGGCATTTGGTATTAGGATGGCACGGTAGCACAGTGGTTAGCATTGCTGCTTCACAGTGCCAGGGTCCCAGGTTTGATTGCCGCTTGGGTCACTGTGCGGAGTCTGCACATTCTCCCAGTGTCTGCGTGGGTTTCCTCTGGGTGCTCTGGGTTTCTACCACAAGTCCCGAAAGACGTGCTTGTTAGGTGAAATGGACATTCTGAATTCTCCCCAAGTGTACCTGAACAGGTGCCATAGTGTGGCGACTAGGGGATTTTCACAGTAACTTCATTGCAGTGTTAATGTAAGCCTACTTGTGAATATAAAAAGATTATTTTTCTCAGCAGGGCACTAAAATACTTGTTATTGGTTGCCTCACATGTGAACTTGCTACTCTTGACAATTCATCATGAATCCTACCATGCCTTTCTTATCAAGTCATAAGATATAGTTCTTTAGAAATTCTACTGGCAAAAAAAAAGTCTTGAAGAAATTTAGTTTGAAATTAATGTTTCAGGAACAGAAAGGGTTATATAATTTAGACTCCTCTGCAAAAAAACTCTTCACAGCTGTTTGAGGGAGAGTAACATTTGCATTTTGCTTTATTCTGGCACCAGTGTTGATTGTACATACAATCTGGGTGCGAGATGACATTCGCACAAAATAAATGAGACTGTTGCCTAGTCACCAATTGGCAGCTTTAACTATTGGGTCAGAACTCATAGCTTAGGCTGGAATTCCAATGCAATGGTTAGAGATTTCTACCCATATCAGAGATACTGAGCTTTAGGCAGGATTCATTCGAGGCAGATTTTAATTTAGAAATAATCTGCTGTTGCGAATTTTGTATTTGGCAAATATGGGTATTTATCTACAGTTTTCTGTGTCCTATATATGACAAAAGACTGTTTAAATCATTCATTAGGGAAAAATTGAGGATGAAATCCGCACAGTGGTTAGCACTGTTGCTTCACAGCACCAAGGTCCCAGGTTCGATTCCCGGCTTGGGTCAATATCTGTGCGGAGTCTGCATGTTCTCTGTGGGTTTCCTCTGGGTGCTCTTATTTCCTCCCAAAAGACGTGCTGTTAGACAATTTGGACATTCTGAATTCTCCCTCTGTGTACCCGAACAGGCGCCAGAATGTGGCGACTAGGGGCTTTTCACAGTAACGTCATTGCAGTATTAATGTAAGCCTACTTGTGACAATAAAGATTATTATAAACACTGTATTAACAAAATGGCCACAGCTCTGGCAGAATGTATAAAACAGTACAATACCAGGGACTTTTAAAAAAAATCTGCAATTGGGTAAACAAAAGAAAAGAAGAATCAGCTATCCAGCTACAAAAAGGGCAAAGGTGTCCAAACTGAGCCATTGGCTCCTGAACTTTGATAATCCAGCCAAGAAAGCGGAGGCTATCTAGCCCTATTGGCACTTATTGATTTTCTGTCCCTTGAACTTTGTAGCATTGAAGGTTTCGAAACGGCTGTCCTAGATCTACTTGGCTCACTGACAGATCAATCCTAAATCAAAACACCAAGACTGATCATCATCAGCAACTGAAGACACTCAAATTACCAAGAGCATGGATTTAAATGTCATACTCATGAGGCCATGAAGAACGCACAAGTACTTCTGTGGTCCACAAATACAACACGTTTCGGCACCCTACATTAGGGTTTGTAATTTGAATCCTTTATAGCTTTAGCAGCTGGTGTGGAAAAACTTCCAATCTTCAGTGCATTTTACACAACATGGTCAAGCATTTGACAGAACCAGAATTTGGAAGGTTAGAACTAAGACACTGTTACAAATAAAAATCAGATTACTGGAAAAAAAACTCAGCAGGTCTGGCAGCATCTATGGAGACAGAAACAGGGTTACCTTTTTGAGTCCAATATGACTTCTTCGACACTATAGTACAATTTTGAAACATCAGGTTGCCCACAGGAATAATGTGACGATTTGCCACATGGCAAGGCAGCAATTGAGTCTCGCAGATCTGGAAGCTCCAGGTACTGTTCCTAACCAGCAGTAAGTAATCTGTATTGATCCCCTTGATCACTATCTAAGTTACCCAAGATTGTTTGGCAGCAATGCCCTCCCATGGTTACCCCACACAAAAAGAATAGGCAGCTACTGGATGTTGCCCATCAAATCAAACTTCAGACAAATCAACACCTCTCGGAAATGAGAACTTGAAAACAAAGATACAGCCAAAAAGCTTTCTAAAAATTGACATAAGCAGCTGATGGTGCCAATACATATTTCTTCATCCATCTCCCACAGCCAAGGAATAGGACTGTTTAAAACAACCAGCCTACCTGTGTATAGCACCAGCTCTCTGCCACAGGCCCACTTGACATTTCAGCCGGGGGTGGCGGACTCGGTACCCTGGACATCGCCAGCTTGACTACTCTGCAGGTTTTCTCAAGACAGATGAAAGAAAATTCTGTAGAAATGTTATCCTTTACTGTAAAGAAAATGAATGCATTTATTAAAGGGACCAGTTTGCATTTTCTTGGCTCTTTTACATTCAAAACATCAATATGGTTCCCTTTAAATTCTAGAGAATGGAGAAATTTTATCGGCCAAAAGAAACTTACAATATTGTGTTTAATCATGTAACACTAACTATTGCATTTTGCAAAAATTAAAATACCAAATGTAACTAGATCTCTTTCATCAGCCTAGAAATGCTTTAACATTCAACAATCTGACAACAAATTGATGGCATCAAAGGTTATGCAAACCTGCTGGAAGTTAATTTTAACAGACAAACTGGCAGAGTTTAGCTTTCCAGATCTGGATTTGAACCAGAGTTTCCATTGTTGGATGCTCGAGTCTGCTACATAACTACCATCTGCAAGGAGGGTAAACTTAAACAAAACTTCTACCACCAGAAATTGGGGTAGAAACGTCAGGAGGAATATATTAATGGTGGGTGTATAGTTAAAGTGGGGTTACACCTACATCCTGCTTGCCATATCCAAACAGTTCCAAAATCATGTCATTATAACACATCCAATGTATTGCTCATGATGTGATTGGCTACTGATACTCAAAATTGCAGTCCTATGAAGGGTTGGGCGTTGGCCACTGGGAGGTTTCTAAGGGAAAGCAGGTGAGATAGAGAAAAATGGGATTGTGAAGAGATAGCGAGGGCTGGATGAGGAAATGTCTTTGTTTTTGTCAAGATCTCTCTATCAACAACCAATGCGACCAGGTGCTAGATCAAGGCCATTGCACTAGCCAGTCATGTTGGACTGTGCTGCCCAGAGTACATAGAAGGAATCAAGCCTATTTGCCGAATGATATAGGAAAACAGATACCCAGATATCCAGTGTTACAAATCATCATTCACTTATTTCTCATTACAAGTCCAAACAATTCAATCTTAAGACCAAAATCAGACCCTACAACAATAAAGTCAATCCTGCTGTACAGATCTCGGTGCTGGAGGGTAACGAAGACAGACATGAGCAAGGACAATGCCTTTCATAATTAGTTGCCTATGCAAGATCCACAATAACTACTGACCAAATAAAATTTCCAACATGGACCTATACAAGGCTGGTTGCTACAGCATTGTCCAAGAAATCAAGAAGTGGCGGATAAAATGGCTTGGACACGTGTTAAAGATGACCCAAGAGAGAATACCGAAGATTTCTTGAAGCTGGACACCAGCTAGGACATGTAAACTGGGCCAAAACCAACATGGTATAGGTGACTGATCTAGAAACGATGGGACTTGCATTGGCCAAGGCACAAACCACATCACAAGACATGGCCCAGTGGAGGAACATCGTTGTGGCCTTTTGTCCATCTGGAACAAGGATTTTCATCCTAACCAGGGGTCCCTGCGGAGTCTGGAATGACAGCTCTCCAGACACTTAATTGTCATTACATGCCTGCAGATTATAGTGTCCAACACTGCAGAATGAGGGTATCCAAGCTAGTACAAATGAAGCAATATTACATAGGAACATAGGAATTAGGAGAAGGAGCAATTCAGCCCTTCAAGCCTGCTCAGCGGTTCAATTAGATAATGGCTGATTTCTTCCTGGTCTCAAATCCACCTCCCTACCTATTCCCCGTTTTGTTTTTTAAATTAGAAATATATCTATCTCCTTCTTGAAACCATTTAATAACACAGATTCCATGACACTATTACCTAATGTGAGTTTGTATAACTTTAAAAGCATTCAACATAAATAATTGTATAATTATGGGTCAGGATTGCTATTCTAATGAAAATAAAATATCAACACCTCACCAAAATGTTTCTTTCTCCTTCTCCTATCCCGTTGGCCAATGACAACTACGGATGCTTTCCAAAGGCCTCACCCCATTATTTATGCAAATACTTCAACAGTAGAGTGGCTGAAGAACTTCATAGCCTACACCGATTCAATCACCTGATGTTCAGACAAACAAAGACTTTAGCCAAATTTCTCCCTCGAACTCAGGAGCACAATGGCCAATTATCATATCCCCACGACTTATCCATCAAAATCAATGTAGATCAGGAATTGAACTTTGGACATCTGATTTACATGATTTGGATATTTGAACGGATATACTCTTAGGTGGGCAGGGATCAGGAGAAACGTTCCCGAGCAAAGTCAAAGTCTGTCTTGAAGACTACATTATAATGACCCGGTGAACAACTCTAGGTGGTTAAGTAAACTCAACAATGAAAACAGAACTGTGAAAACTGCACGCACAACATAAAATGAGCACCTTTGGCTGCTTTGCCTTCACACAGTTGTCTACACCAGTTGCAGAGTGAAAATTTGCTATGTGGTTTTTGCATCATTGAAGCCACAGAGGAAATTATATCCTTTAATATACCCCCAATTATTAATTCAACAAATTGCTTTGAAAGGATGTTTGCACCAATGCCCTCCAAAATAGTGTTTCCGGTGGCTAGAGAAAGTTCTATTTCTTTCTGGTATATGCACTAAAAAAAATTAATCTCGGAAGAGACTCTGCAGGATGGCATACGAGTTAGCAGAAACTGCATGCACACTTTAAGTTTGTCAAGCCGGCATACTACATTATCAATTTCTGAACTACAGACTGATATTTTGAAGAGCTTTTCCCATATTATGGTGAATTGTGTTTATTAATTTCTTGCAAATCTCAAGAAATGGCAAAAAAAAACCACCAATTCTGTTGCAGACTGTGACTGTAAGCTGCAGATTTCTCCCATCTCACCCATGCAGTTTGAGGTACCATAACACCTGATAATCTAAAACAAGGTCACAAATTCAAACTACAGAATTAATTCTTCATAACCCTGCATCAAACTAGCTTTACGTTTGAAAAGGCTGCTAAGCCAAGATGAGTACATTGTTGCAGTGGTTCCTCATTTCAACATATGCCAAAAGCTGCCCACAAACTACCAGTAGCAAATATATAGCAAGAGAATTTTCCATCTCACATACAAACATTACAGCAACAAACATGCATGTGCACATTATTAAAGGAAACAAATGCACTTTGATCTATTTTAAATGTAGCTCCAGGGTCTTGTGGCCAACCCAGCTGCTATGATCGTACAAGCCTGCTCTTCTTAAAAATGCTGCAGCTTAGATCAAGACTGGAGGCGAGTGGATTCTCTTCAAAACAAGGTTTTAAATTTACTGAAGAATGGCACCAACTGCAAGACCTAGAAATCTTTTGTTAAATGTTATCCTCTCCAAATAATTCCTCGAGAAATAAAAAGGTCAGAGAAATCAATTAGTACAGAAAACTGATAATACTGGGCTGTGTTCACAATTCTCCTAAGTTTCTTGCGGTCTTGGGCCGAGCAGTTGCCATACCAGGCTGGGATGCAACCAGATAGGATGCATCTGTAAAAGTTGGTAAGAGTTAATGTGGACATGCCGAATTTCTGAGTTTCCTGAGGAAGTATAGGAGGCGCTGTTGTGCTTTCTTGGTGGTAGCATCGACGTGGGTGGACCAGGACAGATTTTTGGTGATGTGCACCCCGAGGAATTTGAAGCTGTCAACCATCTCCACCTCAGCCCCGTTGATGCTGACAGGGGTGTGTACTTTGCTTCCTGAAGTCAAACCACTTTAGTTTTGCTGGCATTGAGGGAGAGATTGTTGTCACTGCGCCACTCCACTAGGTTCTCTATCTCCCTCCTGTATTCTGACTCGTATTCGAGATCCGGCCCACTATG
This sequence comes from Scyliorhinus torazame, assembly GCF_047496885.1. Lineage (NCBI taxonomy): Eukaryota > Metazoa > Chordata > Chondrichthyes > Carcharhiniformes > Scyliorhinidae > Scyliorhinus > Scyliorhinus torazame. The sequence goes on from NC_092727.1 coordinate 96,373,587, forward strand.
GTCGTGTCGTCAGCAATCTTGTAGATGAGTTGGAGCCAAATTTTGCCACGCAATCTTAAGTGTACAGGGAGTAGAGTAGGGGGCTAAGTACGCACACTTGCGAGGCTCCGGTATTGAGGACTATTGTGGATGAGGCGTTATTGTTTATTCTTACTGATTGTGGTCTGTGTCAGAAAGTCGAGGATCCAGTTGCAGAGTGAGGAGCCAAGTCTTAGGTTTTGGAGCTTTGATGTGAACTTGGCTGGGATAATGGTGTTGAAGGCGGAGCTGTAGTCAATAAATAGGAGTCTGATGTAGGAGTCCTTGTTGTCGACAATGCTCTAGGGATGAGTGTAGGGCCAGGGAAATGGCATCTGCTGTGGACAGGTTGTGGCGATGAAGGAAACTGTCCATTTCTAATAGGTAAACGGCCATTTTAATGTAAATATTAAAGCCCAGTCTTTAATACCCATTTTAAAATAAGGATTTCACTATTCATAACCTTAGGTCATGACAAAACATAACTTAAACAAAGGTACAAAGCTTGACACATCCACAAACTAATTGAAGATAAAAACGACATTTTTACTGATAATATGAACGGACTATTGTTCTTCAAAGTAAGTTTCATATTAAGAAATGTGCTGTACCAGTAATCAAGATCAAGGTCGAAATAAGCACCATAGCAATACGAAGCCACCATTGTACAGAATATTGATAAAGGAAAGCCAGCAGAAAACCAGTAAAAAACAGACTTGATTACAGCACAATCACATTCCATAGCACACACAAATATTCAAACATGAAACATTTAAAACTTATGTTGCACATTGAGGATTGACAGTTAACCATCGAATCAAATGAACTTGAAACTCACCCAAACCAATTACGACAATATAAGAGGTATGGACTTTTGGCCTGACTGATAACATTTTCCTTAAACATGACAGCCATTTTCTATCCAGAATCACTCTATACTTCGATCTAACTACTTGTTATCCTTATTTTCGTATTTTCACTTTTCCACTCTAACTCTTGAAGTTCTCGCAAGCTGTTTTGCTTTAAGCAAGAAACCATTTCGGTCTTATTTTTGAAAGTTAAAATTGTTTTATAAATTACTTCTCTAAGTCTTTTGCTGGCAAGGCTTTACTGAGAATAGATTTAAGTTTCTCTCAATTGTAATCAGTAGAGGCAATAAAAGATTCTTACTTGCATCCGAGAAGTGCATCTCAAATCTCTACCGAGTTCTATAGTGTTTGTGAGAATGCACTTGAACCGCATGGTTGAGCTCTACAAGCGGTATGCGAATTGCAGGAATCAAGGCGTTCTGGGAGTATGGAGTTGATGCGCTTCATGACCAACCTCTCGAAGCACTTCATTACGACTGAAGTCAGGGCCACCTGATGGTAGTCATTGAGGCACGTTGCCTGGTTCTTCTTTGGCACCGGAATGACGGTGGTCTTCTTGAAGCAGGTGGGGACCACGGAGCAGAGAAGGGACAGGTTAAAGATGTTCGCGAACACATCTGCCAGCTGACCGTGCAGGCTCGAGTGCACAACCAGGGATCTTGTCCGGACCCGTCGACTTCCGAGGGTTTACTTTCAGGAAGGCCGATCTGACTTCGGAAGTTGTGACGGTGGGTATTGGTGTGTTATGGGATGCTGGAGCACTCGACAACGGATCGTTCGGTTTCCTGCTCGAACCGAGCAATGAATGCATTGAGTTCATCGGAGCAGTGCGCTGCTGCTGGAGATACTGCTCAGCTTCGCTTTGTAGCCTGTTATGTTGTTTAGCCTTGCCACAACCGCCGAGAGTTTGTGACTGTAGCTTGGTCTGATATTCTCTCTTAGCATCCCCAATGGCTTTTCGGAGGTCATACCTGTAATTCTTGTATAGGTCAGGGTCGCCTGACTTGAACGCCTCTGACCGGTCCTTCAGTAGGGAGTCATTCTCGTGATTGAGCCATGGTTATTCATCTACAGATTTGCTGATGAAGTCTGTGACGGTGGTGGCATACTCATTTAAGTTAGTCGCCGAGTTCTTAAATATGGATCAGTCCACTGTCTCCAAGCAGTCACGTAGGGGCCCTTCTGGTTCCTCAGACCAGCACTGCATGACCTTCTTAGCTGGATTCTCCCGCTTGGGTTTCTGTTTCTATGTCGAGAGGAGGAGCACCGTCTTATGGTCTGATTTCCCAAAGTGTGGTCTGGGGTTGGAACGGTAGGTGCCCTTGATTTTTGAGTCGCAGTGGTCAAGTGTTGTCACCCCTGGTGGGACAAGAGATGTGCTGGTGGAATTTTGGCAGCACACTCGAGGTTGGCCTTGTTGAAGTCCCCGGCCGCAATGAACAAGGCCTCCGGTTAGCAGAAACAAGTTCGCACAAGTTAGCAGAGCAACACCAACAACTGCCTAATGATACTAGAGTACAAATCCAAGGGGGGGGGGGGGGGGGGGGCAACCTATCTTGAATTTTTTGGAGGCAATTTGTGAAATTTCTAGGGTAAACCTACTGCCCCACCATCCTCCCCTCCCCTTTGTGTATTTTGAACACCATCTTGCTGCATGGATCTTTTTTGCACAGTTGGTGAGGATCACGTTTCCTTGACTGTAAAAACCAGTCCAATGTTGATAAAGGCATCTTGCAAAGCTTTAGAATTCAAGAAATCAGGTGACTGTTGACTAGAAAATGCAACAGTTCATAAAATCTGATGAATGCAAACTTTCTATAATATAGAGAACCTGTCCTCGTGAAGCCAACTACAATGAGGTACACAACAAAACAAGTCACACTGAGAACTTGAACATTTTCCCCTTCCTTGTAAAGTTGCCCTTGACCCATGCATGGCCAGGATTCCCCTGCAAAGCTCAGACAGTGCTGAAGTTTGTGGGCATCATCCTGAACCTCAATGCATACCCCAAACACTCAACCATTTATTCATTCCAGTGGAAAAAGACTGGCAATCAAACAGCAATCAAAGTCAAACAGGACAGCATTATCAGGACAATCTACGTCCAAAAACAGAGTAATTCATTATTAAAACGTAGCTCACAAAAAAAAGTCCAGGACAAACTGCCGTGAAATTAGACCGTTACCATATAAACTGCATTGCCAGTGTGTCAGCTGCACCAACTATTTCCCAATGCACTAACTAATCCTGATGAACATGTGTGACTTGATTCAGTTTTTTGATGAAGTAACGGAAGGAGTTCAAGGCGTTTGACAAAGTGGCACATAATAGACTTGTCAGCAAAGTTGAGATCACTGGCATAGGGCAACACGGTAGCACAGTGGTTAGCACAGTTGCTTCACCGCTCCAGGGTCCCAGGTTCGATTCCAGGCTTCGGTCACTGTCTATGCAGGGTCTACACGTTCTCCCAGTGTCTGCGTGGGTTTCCTCCAGGTGTTCCGGTTTCCTCCCACAGTCCAAAGATGTGCAGGTTAGGTGGATTGGCAATGTTAAATTGCCCTCAGTGTCCAAAAAGGTTAAATGGGGTTACTGGGTTACAGAGGTAGGATGGAGGTGCCGGCTTAAGTAGGGTGCTCTTTCCAAGGGCCGATGCAGACTCTATGGGCCAAATGGCCTCCTTCTGCACTGTAAATTCAATGATTCCAGGAATCTTCTCCAGCACTCTCCATTCAGTAGTGCAGCAGTGCTAACCACTGTGCCACCCTCAACTGTGACATTCAAAAGAGAATTGGATAAGCACTTGCAGAAAAGAAATTGCAGGGCTGGAGCAAAGAACTGGGGTGTGAGACTAACTGAATAGTTCTCGCAGAGTACCAGACTAGAGTTGATGGGTCAAATGGCCTCCTCCTGTGCTAAGTCAATTTAAAATTCTAATTATGCAATCCAGGTCATGAAATTTATCTTTGAACAACCTGGATATTTTTCTCCAAAGATTACAGACCACTGAGGTGAACACATGCTACAAGTGTCATGATGGAATGACATTGGTGACAACAGAAAAGATTGAGATGTTATCACTTGTGGCCGTGCAATCTCAAGACAGTCCAATCCCGTTTAGCATGTATGGTTAATTAATTACGATATACATAGCCTTGAACTGATCATAAGATGCTATACCACGGACAGAAACCTAGAGCAGGGCTTCTCAAACTGTGAGTTGTGACTCCCAGTGGGGTCACTGGACAAGCATTTGGGGTCAGGGTCACGAGCTCAGAGGCAGAAATGACAGCGGAGGAGGAGAGACTAAAACAAGACATTACGGTGATTGGCTGCAAATGACCACAATTTTTTTTGTTGTTAGTGAGAATGTGGCCTGATGAAGCTGAGGCCATCTCTGCTGCCAACAGAAACTACAAAATGGTAGGTATCTTTGGATTCTTCTGTGCCTGTAGTCTTATGTTTTTTAACTCTAAAATTTAGACAATGCAACACGAGTAAAAGTATTCTAGTCATATGTTCGGTGCTTTAAAATTGGCAGACTACAAAAACATCCAAAATACAATACGAAAGTCAGAGGGAAGCTAGTTTAGTCACAGGAAAAAATCCTGTGTCCTTTTTATTTATTTAGCTCAACTCAACACAATCTATAAAACAGTGGACTAGATCAGGACGGTCTGTTTAACACGTTATGAAATTTAAGAAAGACATTTCCAGGCTGTTCATTTTCTATAAGCACTCAGCTAATGCAGCAAAGCAATCAGGGACACTAAATATACAAACATACAAATTAAAAGCAGGAGCAGGCCATTCAGCCCGGAGCCTGCTCCACCATCTGATAAGATCATGGTTGATCGGATTGTGGCCTCAACTCCACTTTGCTATCTACCCTCTATACACTTTTGCTCCCTTGTCAAGCTATCTAATTTAGCCTTTTTTTTTTAAAAAAGAATTTTGAATACCCAATTCTTTTCCCAATTAGGGCAATTTAGTGTGGCCAATTCAACGACCAGGCACATCTTCGGGCTGTGGGGGGCGAGACCCACGCAGACACAGGGAGAATGTGCAAACGCCACACGGACAGTGAGCCAGGGTCGGGATCGGACCTGGGTCCTCGGTGGCGTACGGCAGAAGTGCTAACCACTGCGCCACCGTGCCACCCAAAAAATATTCAACGACCTACCGCCACAGCTTTCAGGACAAGAATTCCATAGACTCACTAGACTCGAAAAAAAACATCTCCGTCTTAAATGGAAGACCCCTTATTTTTAAACTATGTCCCCTCGTTCTAGTCTCTCTCAAGGAGAAACATCGTCTCGACATCTACCCAAGTTCTCTCAGGATCTTGTATGTTTTTAAAGAATCACTCAATTTCTAAACTGTAAGTAAGTAAAGTCACTATAGTCCCAGATGACCCATTGGCTGCTCGCCCCTTTTTTGTGGGGGGGGGGCCTGACTGATGAAATGAAAATTGCTTATTGTCACAAGTAGGCTTCAAATGAAGTTACTATGAAAAGCCCCTAGTCGCCACAATCCGGCACCTGTTCAAGGAGGCTGGTACTGGGTGGTGATTCAACCAGAGGATCACCACACCTCAGGCGACAGGCAAAGTTGAGAAGGCAGGCCTTCATGAATAACCTCAGTTGGTAAATTACAGGCCCAACTTTTCCTCATAAAATAACCCCTTCATTCCAGGTTCTGCAATCTCTCTCTATTTAAATAATATGCTTATTTTCTAATCTTCTTGCCAAAGTGTACAAGTTCACATTTTCCACATTATACTCCATTACCAATTTTTGTCCATATGCTTAACCTATTTCTTTGCAGGCTTACACTTGAGAGTCTGCATAAATAATAATAATAATTTTTTAAAATATAAATTTAGAGTACCCAATTTTTTTTTCTAATTCAGGGGCAATTTAGTATGGCCAATCCACCCAACTTGCACATTTTTGGGGTGTGGGGGCGAGACCCATGCAGAAACAGGGAGAACGTGCAAACTCCACACAGACAGTGACCTAGGGCCGTGATCGAACCCAGGTCCTCAGTGCTGTTGGCAGCAGTGAATAATATTTATAATATAATCGTAAATAAGAAATGCCCTCCTCACAATTTACTTTCCAACCTACATTTGTGTCATCAGCAAATGTTGTAACCAGACACCTGCTGCATTCATCCCAAGTCGTTGATATAGGTTATAAATAGTTCATGCTCCAGTATTGTGGCTGTGGCATCCCAATCTGAAAATGACCCATTTATCCATACTTTTGCTTTCTCTTAACCAACCTCTATCCTTACGAATAGGTTTTCTCCTACTTCACGAGCCCTTATTTTGTGTAGTAACCTTTGATACTTTATCAAATGTCTTTTGGAAATCCAAGTGCACCACATCTACAAATTTTCCTTTTATCCACAATCCGTGCTACACCCTCAAAAAACTATAATAAATTAGTCAAACATGAATTCCCTTTCAAAAAACCATGTTAACTCTGCCTGATTGCTTTGAGATTTTCTAAGTGTCCTGCTGTAACCTTCTTAATAACAGATTCTAGCATTTTCCAACAGATGTTTGGTTAACTGGCCTGTAGTCCTGCTTTCTCGCTCCCTCCTATCTTGAATTGGGGAGTTAAATTTGCTATCTTCCAAACTGATGGGATCGTTCCAGCATCTAGGAAATTCTGGAAAATTACAACCAATGCATCTATTATCTCCACAGCCACTTGTTTTAAAACCCTAAGATGAAGTCTATCAGGATCTGGGGACTTGTCAGCTTTTAGTTCTAATGGTTTACTCAGTACCTTTTCCCTGCTGATTGTAATTGTTTTAACGTTCCTCCTTCCCTTTCACTACTTGAATTACAAGTATATGTAAAGAAACATTTTTTTGTGCCAACAGCAGAAGCGCTATAGGTGCCTTCAACATTTAATAGAGATCTTAAAAAGCCGGTGTGCTACAAACGAAACGAGTGGAATGAAATGGATTTCTGACCCTTTATGCTCACGTTCAAAATGTATCATTGCCGATCAAACCAATATAATTTTAACGTGCACTGGAAAGCCACAAGAACAGGATACAAGTGATGGGCAGCACGGTAGCATAGTGGTTAGCACAATTGCTTCACAGCTCCAGGGTCCCAGGTTCGATTCCCGGTTTGGGTCACTGTCCGTGAATGTGTCTGCACGTTCTCCCAGTGTGTGTGTGGGTTTCCAAGGAAATAATGAATATTTTCAGTGGCTTCGGGAGACCATGTCAAAGATTCTAAGCAGTACAGATAAGCAAACCCGAATGAAGTTTCTTGGTATAACCACACCCTAACAAGTGGTTCTGCAGAATCAAGCTCAGAAAATAAAAATATGAACAAATTACCTCAGAAGCTAACAGCAAGTTAAATGTTGCCATTTTGCATTTCTTATTTTTCTGTTTCTTTTGGTAAAGTGTGTATTTCTGAAACAGCCAGAATGTGATTCTTACAAAAACCTACATTTCAAGTCTGTTTTAATAATAGCATTTACCAGTGGAGTAGACCATTCAGTCTGTCAAGTATGTTCCACTATTTAAATAGACCAGGTCTAATCTGAATCTCAATTTATCCACCTCAGCTATACCCAACAAAAATCCTCAGTTTTGTAAGCTCCAATTTTCCAAACATCCAGTCTTTTGAAAGAGAATTCCTGATTTTTACTAACTTGTGTGAAAAAGTGCTTCCTGATTTCACTCCAAATTGGCCCCGCTGTGATATCAAGAATATTTCCTCCTTCCTGATGTTCATCAAGAATATTTCCTCCTTCCTGATGTTCCTTTCAGCGGGACTAATTTATCTGTACTTCATGTAACTAAATAATTTAACTATTTAAACACCTTGAACAGGTCACCCTTCAGCCTTCTACATTCAAGCTGAGTTTATGTCTGCCCTCACTACTTAATTCGCTAAACCCCCAATGTAATGCCAGTGAATCTGCAATGCAGTCTATCCAAGGTCAATTTACCATTCCTGAAGTGCATTTTTACGGACATAAAAAGCAATAAGGTAGCCAGGGAAAGGGTTGGCCCACTGAAGGATAGGCAAGGGAATCTATGTGTGGAGCCAGAGGAAATGGGCGAGGTACTAAATGAATACTTTGCATCAGTATTCACCAAAGAGAAGGAATTGGTAGATGTTGAGTCTGGAGAAGGGTGTGTAGATATCCTGGGTCACATTGAGATCCAAAAAGACGAGGTGTTGGGCGTCTTGAAAAATACTAAGGTAGATAAGTCCCCAGGGCCTGATGGGATCTACCCCAGAATACTGAAGAAGGCTAGAGAGGAAATTGCTGAGGCTTTGACAGAAATCTTTGGATCCTCACTGTCTTCAGGTGATGTCCCGAAGGACTGGAGAATAGCCAATGTTGTTCCTCTGTTTAAGAAGGGTAGCAAGGATAATCCAGGGAACTACAGGCCGGTGAGCCTTACGTCAGTGGTAGGGAAATTACTGGAGAGAATTCTTCGAGACAGGATCTACTCCCATTTGGAAGCAAATTGACGTATTAGGGCGAGGCAGCATGGTTTTGTGAAGGGGAGGGCGTGTCTCACTAACTTGATAGAGTTTTTCGAGGCGGGCACAAAGATGATTGATGCAGGTAGGACAGTGGATGTTGTCTATATGGACTTCAGCAAGGCCTTTGACAAGGTCCCTCACGGTAGACTAGTACAAAAGGTGAAGTCACACGGGATCAGGGGTGAGCTGGCAAGGTGGATACAGAACTGGCTAGGTCATATAAGGCAGAGAGTAGCAATGGAAGGATGCTTTTCTAATTGGAGGGCTGTGACCAGTGGTGTTCCGCAGGGATCAGTGCTGGGACCTTTGCTGTTTGTAGTATATATAAATGATTTGGAGGAAAATGTAACTGGTCTGATTAGTAAGTTTGCAGACGACACAAAGGTTGGTGGAATTGCAGATAGTGATGAGGACTGTCAGAGGACACAGCAGGATTTAGATTGTTTGGAGACTTGGGCGGAGAGATGGCAGATGGAGTTTAATCCGGACAAATGTGAGGTAATGCATTTTGGAAGGTCTAATGTAGGTAGGGAATATACAATGAATGGTAGAACCCTCAAGAGTATTGAAAGTCAAAGAGATCTAGGAGTACAGGTCCACAGGTCACTGAAAAGGGCAACACAGGTGGAGAAGGTAGTGAAGAAGGCATACGGCATGCTTGCCTTCATTGGCCGGGGCATTGAGTATAAGAATTGGCAAGTCATGTTGCAGCTGTATAGAACCTTAGTTAGGCCACACTTGTTGGAGTATAGCGCTCAATTCTGGCCGCCACACTACCAGAAGGATGTGGAGGCTTTAGAGAGGGTGCAGAAGAGATTTACCAGGATGTTGCCTGGTATGGAGGGCATTAGCTATAAGGAGCGGTTGAATAAACTCGGTTTGTTCTCACTGGAACGAAGGAGGTTGAGGGGCGACCCGATATAGAGGTCTACAAAATTATGAGGGGCATAGACAGAGTGGATAGTCAGAGGCTTTTCCCCAGGGTAGAGGGGTCAATTACTAGGGGGCATAGGTTTAAGGTACGAGGGGTAAGGTTTAGAGTAGATGTACGAGGCAATTTTTTTTACACCGAGGGTAGTGGGTGCCTGGAACTCGCTACCGGAGGAGGTGGTGCAAGCAGGGACGATAGTGACATTTAAGGGGCATCTTAACAAATACATGAATAGGATGGGAATAGAGGGATACGGACCTAGGAAGTGTAGAAGATTGTAGTTTAGTCGGGCAGCATGGTCGGCACGGGCTTGGAGGGCCGAAGGGCCTGTTCCTGTGCTGTACTTTTCTTTGTTCTTTGCAATACCCAAACTGAATTGCAGTAGTCCAGATGGACTCAGACCAAGGCTTTGAACAACTGACACACTTCTTCCCCATTGTATACAGTGCCCTTTGGAAAAGGTATCATACCATTAGTCTTTACGATTCATTTTAGTACCTGCCTGCAAATGTTAAATAATTTGTGTATTTGAACCCCCAAATTGTTTTGCTCCCCTTCAGGAACTATTTCGTCATTTGGAAAATATACACATTTAACTTCCTGAGCTCCAAAGCAGATGACCTCACACTTGCCCACTTTAAACAACATCCCGGTCACAGATCTGACCGCTCAAGCTAATGATTCTTTGCAACTTCCTACTTTCATCTGCATTATATATTCTCTCCCAATTTAATGCCAAATGCAAACTTAGATATACCAGTGTTTCTTCATGCAAATTCACAAAATATCATGCGCACATTTCTGCACTGGACTACATCAGAAAAATGCGTAAGACTCTGCCTTTATCTGTCCAATTTTGTTCCAAATGTACAACCTGTGGAAAAGACCTGGAACATCTTTATCTACATCTGGTCATGAAATCCATTCATCCGTGCATCCATGGATAGTAAATTAGAAGTATGGGAGACTGCAACATTTAAGTTACAGGATGTTCCAATTTAAGTCCCCAGATCAGTTCAAGAGTCAATCTCAGGAAGTCGTCCAACCGGTAACAGAGAGACAGGGACTGGAACAGATCCCAGTTAAGTTAAAAGGTTAGAGACTTTAAATAAAGAGGGCCATTGGGCAAATATACCCCCTTTAGTGGTGTTCTGCTTGCCACGACAGAAGACTGGAAAGTGTGCTTGTACGCTAGTGTTTGAGAATACTTGGGAAACCAGGGAGAAGGAATCTAGGAAGGTGAAGTGAGCTATTGTTAAAACTGTCCAAGTGGGAGCGACTGTCGGAGAATTCCAAGGAGAGATCCTCAAAGGTGAAGCTGGAAATACCTCACGAGACATAGAATAGAATTCCTACAGTGCAGAAGGCCATTAGGCCCGTCAAGTCTGCATCAACCCTCTGAAAGAGCACCCTTCCTTGGCCCACTCCCCTTCCCCATCCCCGTAAACCCACCCAACCTTTGGACACAAAGGGGCAATTTAGCATGCCAATCCATCTAACCTGCATATCTGTGGACTGTGGGAGGAAACTGGGGCACCTGCAGGAAACCCACACAGACAAGGGGAGAAAGTGAAAACTCCATACAGACAGTCACCCAAGATTGGAATTGAACCCATGTCCCTGGTGTCGTGAGGTAGTAGTGCTAACCACTGTCCAACCGTGTAGAATTGCAACAAGATTGTTTTACTGGCTGGGTGGTTCTTGAGAAATCCAAGGACTTTTGGTTGCACTTACTCTTCAGCGTTGTGTACTCCACCACAGTTCTTCTGTTAATTCAAATGTAACTTATACTTACCTTGAATATTGAGAGTGCAAGACAGATTTGCAATCGTTCTATCTTTCTGAACTTGTATAGCAAAGTATGTTTCTGTTTGTTCAAAACCTATGGAACCTTATGGGTTTATTCCAAAAGCAGGTAGCTTGAATCTCAACCTTTATGGACTTTCTGGATCTCCAGATCTGGCTTGGCTTCAAATTCCTGGACTCTTCACAGCATCAAGATGGCCTTTCAGCTCCGGACAACACTGGTTATACCACAAGACCCAATTTCTGTCTGTAATTGCTGTTCTGTTTCAATATTGTAAGCATCTTGAATCAGTCCACTGCCACCACTGCTATGATCAAGAGATTTCAGTCTCATCTTAAGCCTCTGTCTTGCTACTGGTTCTTCAGCTTCTGTTTGTAAGAACTAACCACAGCGGCTTTTGTATTTTGTGGTGTCCTCAAACTTGCCATCATATTTCTGTTCTACAACTTTTGTTCAGTACACTTGCTAGATATCTATTCCAAGGAAAATATCTTCTATCAGTCTGCCCTCCAATGCTACCCTCAACTATCTTCCGCATTTTACTCCCTTCAAATTCAGACAGCAGTTCGTTGATGCTTTATGCTAATTCCACACATCCTATATCATTATTCCACCATGGGACCTCCAAATTCAACTCTATACTATTTCCTCTCATCACCATCCATTCCTTGCTGCCTATTTACTATCATGTTTTTATATATCCTCATTTTTATGCAACTAGACTAATGTAACTTGCATTCTCCTTGCATCCATTCATGTATGCACTTTGACTGCTCCTCCAAACCCGAGCCCATCAATCTATTTCCACTTTTACTCTTTAACTTCCTTTCTCTGTACCCCTCCTAGACACTCTACTATTGTTATCATAGAATCCCTACAGTGCAGGTCATTCGGCCCATCGAGTCTGCACCAACCCTTTCTCCGATAGAGCACCGAGGCCCAATCCCTACTCCTATCCCCGTAACCACACCTAACATTTGGGCAATATCAGCATGGCCAATTCACCTAACCTGCACATCCTTGGACTTTAAAATAAATACGACTTGAGCACGAAACTCTAAGATAAAACTCCAGTGCAGCACTGAGGGAATGCGGCACTGTCAAAGGGTCAGTACTGATAAGAGGGGGGTCTGGTGTGAGGTGCTCCAGAGAGTAAATGCCTCCACCTCATGTGCGAGGTTGGGGCTGATACAGCTGAAGGTATATAGAGCACACCTCAAGAGGGCGAGGATGAACTGATTTTTTGAAGGAGTAGGGGACGTGTGAGAGCGTTGCCGGGGGTTTTGTGGGGGGGGGGGGGGAAAGAGGAGAATCACGTTCATATGTTTTGGTCCTGTCCAAAGCTAGGGGAGTACTGGAAGGAGGTGCTTCGGGTAATTTCCAAGGTGGTGCGTGTGAAACTGGACCCGGGTCCCCAGGAGGCCATATTCGGGGTGTCAGACCAGCCAGGGTTGGAAACGGGAGCGGAGGGAGATATCATAGCCTTCGCCTCGTTGATCGCCCGAAGGCGGATCCTGCTGGGATGGAGAGCAGCCTCTCCACCCAGTGCCCTGGCGTGGCGGGGGGGACCTGTTGGAATACATGACCCTTGAGAAGGTTAAGTTCAAACTGAGGGGAAGCTCGGAGGGGTTCTACAAAGTCATGGGCACTATTTATTATGCACTTTCAAGAACTGGATAACATCAAACATTAGTTTTTTTTGGGGGGGGGGGGGGGGTGGCTGTGTAGATTAAGGGTGACTACGGGTAATCCCTGATTCCTTTTTGTCATTTGTTTATGTAAACATGTGGGCTGATGTTTGGGGGTTGGTGGGCGGATGGGATCGTTGTTATTATGGGGATTGACATATCTTGCTGATTATTATTTATTGTTGATGGGTGTAAATGTGGGAGAAAATGTGAAAAAGGAGAATAAAAATATTTTTTAAAGGGGTCAGTGCTGATGGAGTGTGGCACTGTCAGAGGGTCAGTAATGAGGGTGTGCTGCGCCATCAGAGGGTCATACCTCCTTTCACTTTGCCATCCTCTAGTGCTCGCCCTTCCCAATTCCCTCCCCCACCCCTTCAGTACTACTTCAGCTTCCTGCTTTCCTGGCATCGTGCCAAGCTTGACTAAAATCTTACAACTTTCAGCTGTATCGTCACGAAGGAAGACACAAATAACATACAAATAGTGCTGGGGAGCACAGGGTCTAAGTGAGAGGGAGGAACTGAAGGAAATCACTATTAGTAGGAAAATGGTGTTGGAGAAATTGATGAGATTGAAATGAAATGAAAATCGCTTATTGCCACATTGCGTTTTCAAGAAGCAGTTAGGTATAGCTGGGGCGAAAGGATTCAAAGGATAAAGGGAAGGGGGGGTTAGGGGAGGCGAGATCAGGCTATTGAGTTGGATGATCAGCTAGGATCATAATAAATGGCAGAGCAGGTTCAAAAGGCCAAATGGCTTCATCCAACTTCTATTTTCTATATTTCTGGTGGTATCTTCTAGACAGGTTCATTGAGGCACTCAGTGCTTGTTCATTAAGAGCAGTATCGCTAATTACCCTACCACACACGCGCCAACCTTCCCACCTATTGCATCCACTTGGCACTAACCATGCCAATCTTACCCAACACCTCTCCTCCCATTGCTGATTCTGTTGACTTGCCGGTGTATCAGTTATTATCCCTCGGCAGCATCCTCTAGAATGTCCATTCACTTGTGAACAAGGGCCACGCCACCCAGGAATTTGAATAATTGCATTGACATCATGGCCTTAGCGAAAATTAGGTGAGAAGTGATGATACTTTCCCCATTTATGAAATCTCCTCGCCCGGTTACATCTCCCAGCTGCTCGGTGATGACCAAAGTGGTGGTGGTATGACGCTCACCACAACTTAGCACCTTGGCCCGACCACCTACTCCATCGGCACTTCCTCCTCCCTCGAGTGTGTCACCTTGTTCTATCCCTCTCACACCCTCAAGTGATTTGTATTGCCATCTCAATTGTGTTATGACCAAGATTTCTTCATTGTTTGCTTGATCAGCTCTGTAAACTACTTCTCATTCTCATGATTTCAACTTCATCCTCAGCTCATCAATTTCTCTTTCCTCTAAGTTCACTGCGCTCTTATGCTCCATTCATCTCGGTACTCTCAGTTTAAAATCACACAAGGTCATCTCATCTTGTATAACTCACCGCCAAAGCCCATAACCCAATTCCTTTTGTATCCGTCCCTGGAAAAAACTACCCCCAACCAAGTTGCAACTGCACTTTCTAAATTCCAACTACCTAGCCAATGGCCCTCCATTTGCCACAACATTTCTGCAGCTATTGATTTACTCAACTGCACCCTCACTTCCACCTTTGATATCCTAGCCTCCAATAAAAGCATTGTTGTTGCTCACTCCTGGCCCCAGATATAATTCTCACCTCCGCTCATGTAATTTTAGGGTCTGACTTGAAAGGATATAGTGGACAATCAGTTGGGAAATCACCACCAGGTCTGGCTGGACAACTGTATCATGTCCTGCTCTCATCTGCTAAAAATGTTCAGTATTCCAGGATAATTCTGGAACAAAGATAGTTTCTTTTCTCAACCACAAACCATCTTCTTAAATCCTTCTCTGTTACCCTCCATACTCGCCTCCAACAAGTGCAAGAATGGCATGGACTTCTCCATCACTAAAATTGCAACAATCCAATCAGTTGGCTCTGCCATGTCGCTCCCTTCCACTATTCCACCTGGCCAAAGTTCCTTTAATCCTTCTCTTGCCCTTAGTCCTGAATTTGGATTTCTCTTTTTCTCTGCTATCTCCCCTCATACCCTCAGAGTTCATCTTGCCCTTGAGAATCACCCCCTATTTCTTAGATCCGATTCCCACAACTTCGCCTCCTGGCCCTCATTTTAGTCAATATTGTAAATGGTTCTCTCTTTTCAGGTGTTGTCTCTCTCTCTCGCCTTTAAATCAACCATCACTCCCTCCTCAAAAAAGCAACATTTGGCCCGACTGTCCTTGCAAACTCTCATCCCATCTCCAGTCTTCCTTTCTTCTTCTCCACTGAAGTCCTTAAACATGCTGTCACTCATAAATCGATTCCCATCTTTCTGGAACTCATGTTTGAATCCCTCCAATCAGGTTTCCACCCTTGCCTCATCTCCAATTAGAATTGTTCCACCGCTGGTGGTCGTGCCTTCAGTTGCCCAGGCCACAACTGTGGAATTCCCTCCTGACCACTGCCTCACTTTGCTCCTTTAAGATACTCCATAAAACCTATCTCCTCTGACTAACCTTTTGAACCTAATATCCCCATATCATTATAATGTTCTTGTGAAGCACCTTGGGCAATCACTTTGCATTGTATAAATTGTTGCTGTAGTGATAGTTTAAAAAAAAAAAAAGACCCAACAGATACCTGGGGAACACCATTCATCTTACTCTGCCAAACTGAATATACCCTTTTACAGCCATACTCTGCCTCCTTTCCCCCAACTAATTTCTAGCCCAAGTCAAAAACTATCTCCAATTCAGGGCACTTTTTTTTGCCTACAGCTTTGTGTGAAATCTTTTGAATGCTTTTTCTAAGTCCATGTACATAACAGTCCTTTGCCTATCCAACTTCAAAAAATCAACTGGATTAGTCAAACCTAATTTACTGCTGACTCATTCTGATCAGCTCATATTTACTCCAGTGCTCAAGCTACTCTATCCTTCAGGGTAGATTCTAGTACTTCCCCACAACTGACAAACTAACAGGCCTATATTTATCTGATTTCTTCCTCCCACCCTTCCTAAGTAATGGAGTGACACTAGCAATTTTCCAGTCTAACAGCACAATTCGCGAAACAAAAGGAGGGGATTGAAAGATTATCACCGTTTCCACAATTTCCTCATCTACTTCAGGAGATTTATCTATTTATCCCAAGACCAATTATTTTCATAATTACTTTTTATAAACTAATATTGACTGCAGAAAGTTCCTTCCCTTGATTAATTCTATCTCCAGTATTATATCCTCTTCCGCCACTGTGAAAACTGATTCCAAGTATTTTAATAAATCTGTCATTACCTTGTTATTTAATACCATGGGATTGTGCATTAACGAACATAATACACAAAATAAAAAGTTGAATTTGCAAGAAATAAATCAATGATAGCTGCAAGGTCTTGAATCTAAATTTATATTAATTTGAGCCTTACAAAGTGAGACTATGAAACCTACTTTTACAAAGTTAGACATATCTGATAGATGGAAGTGTTTACAGCTCTTTGAATAGGTAGAAGAATCAGTTTTTTTTCACAAAATGAGAGTAGTTTTCACTGCTAGATCAGTTGCCATTAAAACATATGATTCATTTTAAGTGTATCTTCAAGAATCCCATATTTTCCAATAATCTTAAACTATTGCCACCACATACTTAGAAAACAATGGCAGGATCGGACAGCGTCAACGTGTATTCATGATGGGGAAATCACGTGGGGCAAATCTACAAGGATGTAATGAGTAGAGTTGACAAGTGGGGGGGCAGTGGATGTGGTATATTTGTACTTTCAAAAGGCTTTTGACAAAGCCACATGACATTAGCATGTAAAATTAAAGCGCATGTGGTTAGCGGTAGTGCTTTGAGATGGATAGAAAACTGGTTGGCAGACAGGAAACAAAGCGTAGGCATTAACAGGTCTTTTTCAAATTGGCAGGAGGTGACCAGTGGGGTACTGCAGGGATCGGTGCTAGGACCCCAGCTACTCACAGTATATATTAATGATTTAGATGAGGGAACAAAATGTAATATCTCCAAATTTGCAGATGACACAAATGGGTGGGTGAGCTGAAAGGAGGATACAGAGATCCTTAAGTGTGATTTGGACAAGTTGAGTGAGTGGGCAAATGAATGGCAGATGCAGTATAATTTGGATAAATGCTGGATTATCCACTTTGGTAGCAAAAATGAGACGGCAGATTATTAGCTGAATGGCAATAAATTAGGAGAGGGGAATGTGCAAAGCGACCTGGGTGTCCTCATACGCCAGTCACTGAAGGCAAGCATGCAGGTACAGTAGGCAGCAAAGAAGACAAATGGTATGCTGGCTTTCATTGAGAGAGGATTAGAGTACAGGAGCAGGGATGTCTTGCTGCAATTAAACAGGGCCTTGGTGAGATCACACCAAATTGACAAATGCATGTGAGGCTGCAGGTCTCAGAACAATCTCTCCAGAACTGTGATGCAGTCAAGATATAACCTGCATGGCATAGGTTAGATCTAATCCATCTAACGTTCAGTAACCGGACATTCAGTCCAATGGCATTTATTATAATACTGCAGAGAGAACATAGAACATAGAAAAATACAGCATAGAACAGGCCCTTTGGCCCACGTTGTTGTGCCGAACCTTTGTCCTAGATTAATCATAGATCATAGAATTTACAGTGCAGGAGGCGGCCACCAAGCCCATCAAGTCTGCACCGGCTCCTGGAAAGAGCACCCTACCCAAGGTCCACACCTCCACCCTATCCCCACAACCCAGCAACCCCACCCAACACAAAGGGCAATTTTGGACACTAAGGGCAATTTATCACGGCCAACCCACCTAACCTGCACATCTTTGGACTGTGGGAGGAAACCGGAGCACCCGGGAGGAAACCCACGCACACACGGGGAGGACGTGCAGACTCCGCACAGACAGTGACCCAAGCCGGAATCGAACCTGGGACCCTGGAGTTGTGAAGCAATTGTGCTATCCACAATGCTACCATGCTGCCCTTAAGAACAAATTAATCTACACTATATCATTCTACCGTAATCCATGTACCTATTGAATATCTGTCTGCTTCATAAATTTTCTGAAATTTTTTGGATTATCTGATGGGAATTGTGAAGCTATGTGGTCACAAAAGTTAAAGTACTTACTTCTACCAGCAAAGTGAGTCAAAAATACTGAGATCCATAAGTTTTCAAATCTCCCAAATCCACCACACAAGTGATGAAGCACTTTCCAGCACCTTAAGTGCTAAACAAATGAAAAGCTATTGTAATTAGTTTATAACCAGGGATACATTTTGTGACCCGAGAGCAAAATTATATCAAATATCCTTGTGTGTAGGTCTTGGTCTGACTGGGGAAACTATATATAATAGATGACTTTATAATAAATCTTTAGTAATATATTTGACAAGATTCTGATTTAACTCTCAATAAAGTAATTGATATTTAAGCAAGTTATATTAATTTTGGCAAGTGAATTCCTCTAAAAGGGACAGCAACAAATAACTGCAATTTTACCATAAAGAACCATGGCTTTTCCCACTGAGAACACCTTATTATCTTGGGGACCTGTAGCAGTGGTCATGTTCGCTTCAGAAATGAAAGATCCCTCCTTCAAACCCAAAATTCATTCTACATAAAAAGTTTCTTAAATATTTATAACAAAATTAGAATGCAAAGTTTTGTAAGAATGAGAGCATTTAGTTTTGTTATTCATTGTCCACTACGGAAATGAACAAATTGGACAACGCGCAAACATCAAATAAAACCAAATTTGTCACTACCTTCAAAGGAAGTTTTAATTAGTCAAAAAGTAAAATTATCCATTTCTTTGTTGGGATCTGCAATGGTTTTCAATATGGTCTGCAAAAATCAATCTGGTTCAGAGGTCAAGTATTAACCAAACCAAATTAGTATTCCAAACTAGCAATAAAGTAGTCTAATAACAGAAAATAAATTTGTGACTTAAAATTGAATTTGATTCATATCATTTTGTGGTAGCCCAGATGTCTCTCAAAATACCTTCACCAGTATGATGACATTTCAGAGTACTTCAGTAAACTAATCCCTCATGCAGCACATCCGGTCAGTGATCTCATATTCCCTATAAATCTGCAGTCTTTCAGTTTTTCTCCTCTGTAGTGACAATTTTAAACTATTAGTACCACTGCATTTAATTTTCTCCCCAACCTACTTTGGAAGATGGTAGCATCAATACACCACATTAAGGGACTCTGATTCAGAGATTAAACCAAGAGGAGTATAAAGAACACACGATGTATATTGACAACAGAAGCGACTAACATTTTTTTTAAAATCTATCATCCGCTCTGGCAGCACTTGGTCGTTTACCAAAAGGTTAATGCATGGCACAGCACTCTCTCTCAGGGCCACTCGATAATAACATTCTCGGAGGCAAAGGCTTCAATGCTCTTTTCTTCCCTTTTATAATGGCTGAAGTAAATTTTGGGTAGACATAAAATCATGCATATTGCTTATAGATTTAAGTGTGCGCGTGCGTGTGTGTGACAACACTGCCAACAATACACCAGATTTACATATAAACCTAACATTTAATCAAGACAATAATGTTTCTTACTGTCTCTCTCTGTCAGGAAGATTATATTTAAAATAGTCAAATTTGTACCACCTAAACACTCATGGCAATGATATCAAAAGTACTTGTTTAAATGCGCACTCCACAAGCTTTTAATTGCAGCTTTGTGTTCATCTAACCCTCTTCTTTCACATCATTTGATTTTCCTCCTGGCAGTGTACAGATCAGTGTAGACTGGCAACACTTAAAACTGAAGTGTGACACAAACAAATAGAAACAGGAGTATGCCATTTAACTCCTTGAAACTTGCTCCATCATTTAATTCCAGCAAACAAAAGATCTCCAAGAGTCTTGAAATATGCAGTATTCCAATATATATGGGATCCGGGGGGGGGGGGGGGGGGGGGGGGGGGGGGGGGGGAGAAGAGTTATCCAAATTTACAAAACCTGTTGAAGCAACTTTTCCTAAATTTACTCCTAAATGGCCAGGCTTCAATATTAAGCTTGCGTCCCATGTGAGATTCCCCAGAGAAAACAAGTTGTTTGCAGCTCCCCTAACAAATAATTTTGACTACCTCTTCAAAGTTTAGAGGAATACAAGCCAATTCTGTGTCCTCAATCATATTTAGGCCTTGTTCAAATTCTGGTGAATCTGCACTGATCCCCATTTAAGCCTAATATATCTTCCCTGAGGTTTGGTGCCCCAAACTGAACTCAAGATGAAGTTTGCCAAAGCCTCCACACAACTGCTTCCCCATGTGTTACAAACCCTCGAGATAAACAGCACCATTCAGTTAATACAGCACAAATCACCCAGCAATTTGTGGCAAATCGCAATTCATACCATCTCTCTATCATTACAAATTGCTGGGTTATGAACTAATATTGGTGGAGGCCAAGAGCTTGCCAATATTTTTCCAAAGCATTTTTGGCTGATGATTTTTTGAATTAAGTACAATAGTATATGTAACCATATTCTGTGTCCTTTCATACCAGCAGTGTACAGTAGTGGGCAGCTTAAGTAAGAAGTGGGCTCTGGGCCTGCAAAATAGCAGCCTTTAAAAAACAAAAGAATAGGAGAGAAATCTAGTCTAGTCTAAATTTTCAACATTGATTTTTCGTATCTTTGCTGCTGCGGGCAATGTCAAAGGAACACCCACCTGTATACTTTATAGTAAAAATTGGGGTGAACTTATGAAAAAGGAAATTCCACAAATGGTTGACAGCTTCAATAATTCAATCACATCTAACAAAGGTATGCAACATCACTTGATCCGACTTTAGCAATATATTATATATATATTTATATATTCAGTAGAATAAAACTCACCTTTCCTGATTTATCACCGTATTTGCGTACTTCAACACAATGGCTTGCTGTGGGAAACGTCACTGCAATATTCAGATAGAACCATGCCTGTGTAAAAAAAAAAAGAAGTTGCTCAACTGGCTTCATTTTATTTTTATTACATGCAACTTGTCCATGGGTATTAGTCATGCCAGATAGTAGCTTAGCAACCCATGGTAAGAGCATCTGAAATCATTCCAGCATGTGTGAATTTAGGCAATAAAGCAAAGAAGTTCCTTTGAGAGGGAGAACTTCCCTATTTTAAACACCGTTTCTTCCCCTTCTTTGTCACCAAGTCATCTGCAAGCATTCAGCTCCAAAGCCACCCGTTACCTTGAAACCAGCTACTGAGATCCCAGAAGCAGCCGGAGGATGGCTCTTTCATCAGAACTTCCTTCCCTTCTAGGTAATGAGACAATAGCACAAACACTGACAATCCCAACGATCGCTGGGGCTGAGATACATTCCAGAAAATCCCAACTCTATATTTGACAAACTGAGGTAAGCATCTGCTGCAATTACAAATTATGTCCTATTTGAATAAAACTCAAACGAAACAATTATGTTCCAACAATTAATAGCTACTATTTTGCATGTCATCTTAAAAAGGTCAAACGAATAATGCAGGGTTCAATGCTCCTAACTCCTAAAATGAGAGGCCTGCAATTTAAGCTGAGCTGCCAGTTGGAGAAAAATAAATCACCAAGTCTACCTAGTGCACTCCAAAAATATCTTAGAGCACAGAGAAGCATCTTCTATTTTTATTTAAAGTCACTACACAAGCTGGTTACAAAAAATGTAACAACCCTCACACCTCTCTTCCTGAAGATTCATGAAAAATTTCAGGAATAAACAGCTAGTTTCAGAATTGGTCAGGAATCTGGATGAGATAGCAAGCTTTTAACAGTTCCAAAACAGGTTTAATACATTGTTCATGTGATAACACCCAATAGGTCTTGACTGTAGTCCCTTCAGTTTTTGCATTCTCCTTGGAGATAGTCTACGTGGTTAATCTTGTAAATGTTCCACTTTCTCTGAGGTTTCATTATAGTGGGCATCACATTCTTTGTTACAAACAACCCACAACTTGCTGCTTGTATTTTGTCAGGTCCACCATTCTACTTTGTCTTCTATTTGTACAATAACTCAATGTCAATTGATGATAAATGCAGGAACAAGGAGGACTTTACTTAGGTTTGTTATTGATGTCAAAGTAACCACAGTTGCATGTAGCAATTCAGCTGCCAGCAGAGCAGTTCAAGTTGATGTCTCTTGGTCTGTACATGTTTCAAGAGCCTGTCATTTGTGTAAATTCTCAGGAGGTAACTTCCAGCACTAACCCCTTCATGGATGACATATGCTATCCTAGCTGAAGCAGTAATCATTTAGGATCTTGTCAAAATAGTTAGTCTTCACAGATATGCCTAGGATTTGTTGTTGCTTCTACGATTCAACGAGAAAGGATTTTATAGCCGAGCCTTATCCCATCCCAGATACCTGCACATAAGCAGGTCAACCTAGGATTACTGGATAGCAATTGTATTGCAAATGTTTAAGAATCCCTGCGCTACATTAACAGCCCTGTTTTAACTCAGTTCACATTAACAAATTCAAGAACTTAGCAGCTTCCCTTGTTTGTGTGGCACAATAAGATACCTATACCAAATAACAACAAAAATTGGATATATTTTTCAGTTGGATTCTCCTATACGATTCTATTTGGTCCATTGTGGTTGTACTAGATTTTTCAAAGAACTATGCAATCATTTTGACCCTACCACCCTCTTTTCTCAGCCCTGCAAATTCTCCTTTTAACTATATAGCCAATTCTGTTTTGAAAGTTACGATGGAGTCTGCTTCCAGCACTCTGCATAACCTCATATCCCCCAGGATAATGTCAGTTATCTTAAATCTACGTCCCTCTGGCTACCACAGTTCCTTCCAGTGCAAAACCATTTCTCCCCTTTTATTCCTCTTAACCTTTTCTGCTCTTAGAACATTCCCTCATCTCCCTAATCTCTGGTACCATTCCAGTAAATCACCTCTGCATCCCTCTCCTAGGCCTTGGCATCTATTTAGACAGAATACTTAGACAGAGTTTATCATGAAGTACAAGGAATCTGTTTTTACACTTTACACCTCTATTTTAAAGCCATAGATCCCACACATTGTTTTCTTCCTTAAAAGTGAAATATAACTGGAGTGTGAAACCTGGTTACATGCTGCAAATCTTCATAACAAAAAAAACCCTTCATAAACATTATGGATGCTCTGAAGAACATGCATCATTGAACCAATTAATGGCAGGAGTGCAACTATTAATCAGGTGAAACGTTTCAGCTGATGGATAGTATTTCCAACAATGCAGAAGTACTTTCTGTTGCATTAAAGTGCCAACTTAGATGGTTCACATTCCTGGAGTAGCGCTTGAACTCTATGGACAATCTGCTGAGAGGTGCAATGGTAGATCCCTGTGCTTATACCCGACCAGCTGGAGAAATCGCACTATACCAAGACTTGCAAGATATTTCAATGATTTAAAGAGACCAAGACACTGAATTTCAAATGTTGTGCTTTGAACAACACTAAAGACAATATAAAACAGGCTCTTAACCTGCAGCTTAGAAACTAATATTTCTGGCTGCTTTAAGTGTACACTTTCTAAGATGTGATGGAACAAGGTGATTTACAACATTGAGCACTTTTTTTTAAACCAATCACGATTTTCCTTCCTACAGCACACAGCTCTATCTACTTTAACCTCAGAAAGTAAAATACTTTGCAACTTCATTGAATCCACTTTCCAGAAAGCATAAAAGGCCAAAGTAACTGGTAATTCATCAGAACGGTCGAAGGAAAAGCAATCGTGACAAATTCTGCATTTCGCATTCATGGTTTACCGATAAAAAGCTGCATCTTTCTAAACAAAAATATATCTAGTTTTTGGACCAACTACCATACAAGCAGGCCTTCAGAGGCAACCAAGCACACACTGGCCTTGAAAATGAATACACTCATCACCCAAAAGTACAATGCTCCCATATCAATATGTGACATGGCAATTTAAGTAATTTAGAAAGTAGTTTCAAACATCATATAAACTGCAAATGTTTCACTAATTAGAATTTTTTTTTTGAATATAAATAATTCAATAACTATTCATCTGCATAATATAACCAAAACATGTAACATATACAAATTTAAACTTGAAGCAGACATTAAATAGTTCAGCAAAAATTATATAAAGTACTTTGACTTTGCTAAGCAGGCAATCTGGTGTTTACAGAAGGGAATAATGAATTTTCGCTGCTGCTCCTAAATAGACCCTTTCTCAAAGCATTAGTCTGATTTATTACAACGGCTTACAGCTAGACAAGGCAGCATTCAGATGGCTGGTTCCCATTGTAGTCAATTCCAAAGATTTTTATCAGACTCTGCATACGTAATATACAAGCTGAATTCTACTATTATAACAATTTGAACAAGTAAAAACTTGTGATAAACCAAACTAATTACTGCCATTTTAAAAATGTGTAATTTCTAAAATAATGGTAATTGGTTAATCAGTTATATTAAGTCACCCTGAAATCTAATGTATATTCTTTTTCAATTTGGCTGCCATTATAATAGCTGCCACACCCTAACACACTCAAGTATATAGAACACAGAAAAATACAGCACAGAACAGTCCCTTCGGCCCATGATATTGTGCCGAACCCTTGTCCTAGATTAATCATAGATTATCATAGAATGTACAGGAGTGTGAGAAACCTGGAAAGTAACTTAGGAAAGTGTAAGATTGTCCATTCTGGCAGGAAAATAAAAAAGCATATTATCTAAATGGTGAGCGATTTCAGAGCTCGGAGATGAAGAGGTGTCATGGGGTCAGTGTATGAATCGCATAAGGTTAGTCTGCAGGTCCAGCAAGTAATTAGGAAAGTTCATAGAACCTTATCAATTACTGAGAGGGGAATTAAATATAAAAGTAGGGAGGTTACGATTCAGTCATACAGTGCATTGGTGAGACCAAATCTGGAGTAGTGTGTTTTATTCATCTCCTTATTTAACAAAGAATGTAAATATGTCAGAAGCAGTTCAGAAAAGGTTTACTAAACTAAGACGCGAATGGGCAGATTGTCTTATGAGGAAAGATCAGACAGGCTAGGCTTGTAGCTGCTGGAGTGAGTAATAGATTACTTGATTGAAACATACAAGATCCTGAGGGGTTTTGACAGGGTGAACGTGGAGGATGTTTCTTCTTGTGGCAATATCATGTACGAGAGAGCACTGTTTAAAAATAAGGGATTTCCCATTTAGGTTGGAGGTTAAGTGAATTTTTTCCTCAAAGTGGGGTCTCTTTGGAACTTTGTTCCTCAAAAAGCAGTGCAAGGAGTGTATTTGAATATTTTTAAGGTAGAGATAGATATATTCTTGATAATCATAGGTATGAAAGGTTATTGGGCTAGGCAGGTATGTGGAGATGAAGTTACAATCAGGTCAGGCATGATCTTACTGAATGATGGGGAAAGCTCAAAGCACAGTGGTTAGCACAGCTGCCTCAAAGCACCAGGGATCAGGGTTTGGTGCCTGCCTTGGGTAATTGTCTGTAAGGAGTTTCTCCCAGTGTCTGTGTGGGTTTCCTCTGTCTGGTTTCCTTCCACAGTCCAAAGATGTGGAGGTTATGTGGGGTTATGGTGATAGGGCAGGAGAATGCCTAGGTAGGGAGCTCTTTCAGAAGGTCGGAGCAGACTCGATGGGCCCAATGGCCTCTTTCTGCACTGTCAGGATTCAATGGGCCTACTCCTGCTCCTAATTCATACGATTGTAAATTAATACCCTTAGTGAAAGTCCAATAAATAGTACTTTACAATCTTTATCTTTATTATTGTCACAAGTAGACTTACATTAACACTACAATGAAGTTACTGTGAAAATTCCTTAGTGGCCACACTTTGGCGCCTGTTTGGATACACGGAGGGAGAACTCAGAATATCAAATTCACCTAACAAGCACATCTTTCGGGACTTGTGGGAGGAAACCGGAGCACCCGGGGGCAACCCACGCAGGCACGGGAAGAACGTGCAGACAATGACCCAAGCAGGAATCAAACTTTGGACCGTGCTGCTGTGAAGTAACAATGCTAACCACTGTGCTACCATGTCAATCCCAACAAGCGTTGTAATTACTACCATTTGGAATGCTACTGCTGCAAAGGGAAGGGAATTCAGGTCACGGCTTGCTTCCGCTATAGAACCTCAAAGAAGCAAAATATGCCTGCAATTAAATGAAGCCATGTCACTTATATCATTTTCAGAAATCACGATCAGTTTTTAGGGAATATAAATTATTCATTCATCATTTGTTCATTTAACATTGGTGGCACGGTAGCAGAGTGGCTAGCACTGTTTCTTCACCGATCCAAGGTCCCAGGTTCGATTCCCGGCCTGGGTCACTGTCTGTGCGGGGTCTGCCACGTTCTCCCCATGTCTGCTTGGGTTTCCTCCAGGTGCTCCGGTTTCCTCCAACAGTCCAAAGATGTGCAGGTTAGGTGGATTGGCTATGCTAAATTGCCCTTAAGTCAAAAAAGGTTACGTGGGGTTACTGTGGATAGGGTGCTCTTTCAAAGAGCCGGTGCAGACTCGATGGGCCGAATGGCCCCCTTCTGTACTGTGACTATATTTCAAACCTCACTGCTCACTCCAATTCTCCTGGTTTCCACTTGTATGGGTGAGGACTGTGAACCCTGGAAAATCAAACAATGTCCTTTTTTATTATCCATCTTCAGCCTCACGGGCTCCACAGCACAGACATATAGATGCAAAAGCAAAGCTTTCTCTTCCCCAACTTCAAATGCATTTCACAACTATAGTATTGAGATTTTCATTTCCCAGGTCAGTCATGACCCAACTGAAATGCTGAATTTGATATCAATTACTATTTTGTGTTATAGCTACTCAAATGCATCCGAAATAGAAACTTATAACCTGATTAACTATATTCAAAGCGAATTACCAAAAGGTAGTCAGTGTCTAGCAGTCATCACATTTTCACTGTACGTTGAACTTGGAATTTGCTTGTACAGTTCAAAATTTATCAGATCATCAGCTTCTTACTGAAAATTTCAGAAGATTTTCAGATTGAAATTTACTTTGCTCCAAGTATTGTAGAAGAATGTAGGAACAACACTGTTATTCATATAGCAGTGCTTAGAGCCCTTTTACCCTTAAAGAAACAATTACTGAATTTATAAATACAGCAGTATGATTTTCTTAAGCTTGCAGCTAAAATTCCACAGGAATCTTGACAAAGGAGCATTACTCATCTGTATTTAATAAAGATGTCTCACAATCCTTTTGATCCATCAGGTCCATTTGGATTTCTTTTTGAAGAGCGTTTAAGATGACATAAATGTTTCATTAGTGTAGAACATGCATAGCATCTTACAATACCATTAGAGTGAGAATAACTTGAGATGAAATTCTTGATCTAAAACACCATTTATTGAAAATCTCTATTACAATAATGAATAGTAATTATACTCTTCACCTCTTTATTTAATGTCACCAAGAAATCAATTAGGGAACTTAGAAGAAAAATTCTCACCTAAAAAGAACTCTCAACCACAGGGAGTGGTTGAAGCAACCAGCATAGAATCATTTAAGGGGGAGCTAGACAAAACATTTAAGGGAGAAGGCAGTAGATGGGTACAATGGTATATTTAAGTGAGAAAAGATGGAAGGCGGCTCGAGTGGAACATATGCCTATGTAAAGATGTTAATTTGGCATAAATCTGGAGGTTCAAAGATCACACTTACTAAATAATGAAAAGTTGTTTCACTGTCCATTTCGCTATCATTAAAAAAGGAACTAATTCCAGCCCCAAGTCATTTTCAGCAACCGGGTTGGTCCTTCGTCCACTATATTAAAAAAAGTCCCTGGAAGCAAAATTTATATATGATATATAAAATAATTCATTATCACCAACGGTAAAAAGCCAACTTGTCATATAGTACAATGAGCAACTCCCAAGTGTCTTGGGCATTCCTTCTGCTTCGCAAGCTAGGATTATTCCATTGGGCTTTCACAGCAATACATTTTGGGCCTTTACACATGCACAACGTTTCTGACATCATTACTGCCCCCAGTGTTGCTGTTCTGAACTGCATACATATGCAATCATTACCGCTCAATCACACTTGACAACTCTGCCCTTGCTGACGCAGAAAACAAAGCAGCAGGACAGTAACCCAGTACAAAACTGAAACAATTCCTAACCTTGGCCTTGAGAACTAAATCAAACTGTAACATTAGAACGTAATTTAACTCACATCTTGGCACTCTATGTTGCTCCCTAAATAAGCAGCTTCATCTTTTAATTCACAAAGGCTTAATTTATTTGATTGAAATTTATTTAACTAAATTTCATTAATTTGTTAAATTAGACTGCAATGACATTTATTTAATATGAATTTATTTATTCACTTAAAAATCAAGATGTGGCATAAATGTAATCAATGGGTTTACTGCTACAATTAAAATTGTGTTAGAAAATCAGGTTTGTTCTTATAAACTAATCCATGGGAAATACTGCACTGGAAGGTTAACCTAGGTATTGTGCACAAACGTGATTTTGTGCTCAAGCTTCTGGGCAAGACTTGAAACGTAGGACTCCGATGCAATGGCACTACAAACAAACATGGCTGGCACCTTAGGCACAGCTTTATACAGGTATAGTGGCGGTTAGCTCAGTTGAGTGGATGGCTAGTTCGTGATGCAGAGTGAAGCAACAGCACGGGTTCAATTCCCATGCCAGCTGAGGTTATCCATGAAGGTCCTAGCATCTCAGTCCTGCCCCTCACCCGAGGTGTGGTGACCATTAGGTTAAATCACTGCCGTCAGCTCTCTCTCTCTCTCTCTCAAAAAGGGGAGAGCAGCCTATGGTCCTCGGGGACTATGGCGGATTTCATTCAGTGCCTCAAAACCAGCAACATTGGTACCAAGTCCCTGCTGGAGCTTGCAATTTTTCAGAGAAAAACCTTAATTCAATTAATAGGATGCATGAAACCAAGTTGATAAGTTTATTTATTAAAAAACAATTTAAAAATAACATTTGAAAAGAAGTTAGAATAATAAGCTAAGTACGGTTGAGACACAGGCTGTGCTGAATACAGGTCAGGTGAGGTTAAGTGTATCTGAAGCTTAAAAGCGAAGGAATGGTGCACATGGCCAATAACTAGTCTAGTGCACCACAGCACCAATGCAGCACCCTGATAAGTTATTTACTTATTTAACAATTAAATTGATGCATTATAACTTATAAAAATGTCCTGTTTTCACACAACCACAGGCTTTTGGATGGCCGGAATTGAGACACTATACCCATACTTGCTTAGAAAAACAAAATTCGGGAGTTTCATTTCAATCTTGCAATGTTTAAAATGAAACTCAAAATCCTACCATGTTGTATTACAAAACAGGATTTCCACTTTTCCTGCACTAGAAACTGACGTTGACATAACCCAAGATCCTGTGAGTCCTAACAGCATTGCCAGCTTGTTTTCATAATTGCATTACTTTCCTATTTTAACCACTGTGGAAACATGCTGTACAAGTCCAAAACTACGATAGAACATATATTTTTTTAATTTAGAGTACACAATTCATTTTTGCCAATTAAGGGGTAATTTAGCAAGGCCAATCCACCTACCCTGCACATCGTTGGGTTGTGGGGGCGAAACCCACGCAAACACGGGAAGAAGGTGCAAATTCCACAAGGACAGTGGCCCAGAGCCGGGATCAAACCTGGGACGTCAGCACCGTGAGGCAGCAGTGCTAACACAATAGAATAATTGAAGGATGGATATTTAACCTACTAAATTTAATATTAAAGTTGGATGTCTTGTTTTTTTTATAAATTCCCAAACCCACAATGTTTGTATTTTAATCAACTATAAAGGCACAGAAGATGATTATTCAGCCATTGTATCTATATTAGCTCTTGGAAAGGACTATCCAGTTGGTCACATTCCCTTGTGCAAAAGCAAAATACTGCAGGTGCTGTAAAACAGAACCAAAAGCAGGAAACACTGAAAATATTCAGCAAGGTCGACAGTATCGTCTGTGGTGGAAGAAACAGTAAACGTTTCAGGTCAATAACCTTTCATCAGAACATTAACTCAGTTTCTTTCCCCACAGATGCCACCAGACATCTGCTGAGTACATAACAGCATTTTCTGCTTTCAATTCCATTTACCTAGTTTTTCCCCAGAACCCTGTTTTTTTTCTTTGCTTCAAGTATTTATCAAATACCCTGCTGAAAGTTATTATTGATTCTGCTTTCATCACCCGTTCAGGCAGTGCATTGCAGACATAAGATGCAGCATAAGAAAAACAGATAAAGGTAACCATTGATAAGAAATCGGAATCCCAGAGAGATCAATATTGGGGACCGTTTTAGTATGGACATTTCCTCTTCCCTTTCAACTCCATCCCCCCATACTACTTAAAGAGTCTGTTGAACATCGCAAAATGCAGTCTTGAAACCTGCCTAATACTTGTAATTACAGAGTAGAACGCCACTCGTCAGGTGCACAGCACAGATATATGCTGGTTTAGCACAGTGGGCTAAACTGCTGGCTTGTAATGCAACCAAGGCCAGCAGTGCAGGTTCAATTCCCATACCAGCCTCCCCGAACAGGTGCTGGAATGTGGCTACTAGGGTTTTTTCACAGTAACTTCATTGAAGCCTCCTTGTGACAATAGGCTATTATTATTATGTATGTCAATGTAAAGCTTGTTTTACGCAAAACCAGAGTCAATAGCATCAGCAGGGATAAAGATTACTGCTTTGCATAACAAAATGATTCACTTAAGAATTTGAATAATACTTTCCAAGGGCATCATTTTCTACAAAAGGAAAATTATATCACTTTCTCGAAAGTCAACTCAATCCGTAAAGTTTACAAGTGACCTGTTGAGACATTTCTGCCTTTTCATAGTCAGAAAACAAGTAACCTGGAGAATAAAGCACTTCGTCCTTCCGAAGACAAAAATAGCATTTCTCTCTTTTCATAACATGAAGGAGTCAAGACAAAATACTTTCAACATTCCTTAGCATAATGCCGAACCAACATGCCAGACTACATTTTTCAAAATATTTAGGTGATAGAAACAAGTTAACATTTTATCAGTTTCAGACATGCCAGTGGAATTTTTTTCCCCGCACTGCAAATATTGCCTTAAATACTAACCCAACAGGTCAAGATTACAATTCGGCACAGGCGACTAATGCAGGCATGTCCAAAGGGTGGTGTATATCCAAATTGATTAAGTTTCATAGATAGAATTTACAGTGCAGAAGGAGGCCATTCGGCCCATCGAGTCTGCACCGGCTCTTGGAAAGAGCACCCTACCCAAGGTCAACACGCCACCCTATCCCCATAACCCAGTAACCCCACCCAACACTAAGGGCAATCTTGCAGTCAATTGTAAAGAGAAACAGGTAAGAGAGCATAGCTTAAAACTAGCGTGTGAAATAAAGGTAGTAACCCGTTGAAGTAGTTCACTTAGATTGTCATTCTTAAATTTAAAGTGGTAAAACACAGGGATGGTGGGAAGAAGTTCTAGATTATCAAAATAATTGAGATCTCCAAGAAGTCATTAATTCCAATTTGCAATACGGTGACCAGACATCCTGATTTTACTACTACTTCCCCGATGTCCTGACTATGTGCTCAAAATAACTCAATTTCCAGGTTTGCAGATTTTCCCTCTCCTTTCCATACAACCTCAGCTTCTCTTCACTTCCTCTCCCCTTTATCTCGCGCTTCGTTTAGTAACCCCCAAAAAAAACCCTCTTGCGCAGCATTGCAGCCTGAATTGGAATGACTGCCTACTCAACGATCATTAAGTGGCTGGGCTGGGACACTTCCGCATGCAGAGAAACTCTTCTCGATGGCAGATTTTCTTCCCCAAAATGGTCCTCAATGAGACAGCTCTAATTGTGAAACTTTTGTGTTCGTCTGTCTGTTTTCCAGCACTGTCGTCAGCTGCATTAACTTTATTTACACCTACCACGAAGGCATGGGTGGATGGGAGGGCGATTGGCAGCAGTATGGGCCATTCACAAAGGACAACCAATGAGATCAGATTATCCAGGGTTCATTGATCAGGGTATCATTTGTTCAACCAATGACTTAGTGTTGCCAACTCTGGCTGGACATATTCAAGGAGATGTCATCATTTGACTTCCCATCGTAAACCAGTTCTCCCAAAGTTAAGAGGGCTGCACAGTGGTTAGCACTGTTGCCTCACAGCGCCAGAGACCCAGGTTCAAATCCGGTCTTGGGTCACTGTCCGTGTGGAGTTGCACATTCGAGTGTCTTCGTGGGTTTCCCCCGGGTGCTCCGGTTTACTCCCACAGTCCCGAGATGTGCAGGTTAGGTGGATTGGCCATGCTAAATTTCCCCTTAGCACCGTGGGATGTGTAGGTTAGATTATGGGATTACAGGTGTAGGGCAGAGTGGATCAGTGCAGATTCGATCGACCGAATGGCCTCCAGGATTCTATGAATTTTGAATGCCAGGTTATTCCAGTTTTCCGGTCAAATCAAAAATCAAAAAAATGCAAACAGTACAAGAGAGCTCCTCACAGCATATAACAGAAAGGAAGCAATACAGACTACATTTGAAAAGTTATTTGCTCCAAGTTTATCCAACTACTGGAAGAGTGTATGAGGTTTCAGTAACAATCTAGCAGCACATCACTAGAAACATTGGGATGACAGAACTCAAAAAGGGCATGTGTAAATGGGTATATTCATCAGAGATAAGGTGTCTGAAGGTTTATATGATTGCGACATTTCAAATAAAAAAGAATATTGACAGATGAGGAATTAATTGGCTGTCCCCTTCTGTAGACCAAGAGAGGATATCATAAAATTCCAGTTAAGCTAGTTAAAAGCAAATCCAAAAATAAGTTTCCCTACAAATGGCTAATAGAATGAAGAAACCGCTCCAAAAGACCACAGATGCAAAGTTAATTAAGACAGCTAAAAAGGAGATAAATAGTTAATTGGAAAATAAGTGCATTAAGGGATTATGGAGAAAAGGCAGAGAATTACAATTAAAAAGATACAAGCTCCATGGTGAAAACATGTAGCAGGTTCAATGGACTTAATGGCGTCCTGTACCTCGTGCTTATCTTCCTCACTGACTAATTCACTTCTTAACAAGCTTTAAAAGCGGTGTTGCTCAAGTAGAAACATTGGTTGTGTTCCACTGACAGCCTCAGCCAGTCATGAATCAGGTAAAGATCTTCAAAACAGCAACAAGCTCAGCAAATTCAGCATTTGAGGGTGCCAAACATGTCCAGTGAAAAACAGCACTAAGGTGTGATCTTGTAAGTAAATAAAATTTTAGTACCTTTAATAGCTACTTAATTTACTGAAAATAACACAAGAGGACAACAAAAGGCACATGTTTACTACACGTTTAGTCTGACAAAATCTACTTCAGACTTGAATAATATGACACTAATTAAAACCCAGACCTAGCTCATGAGGACTAAACAATCCAAAAGGTAAATTTCATCACCTGCCAGATCTATAAGGTTCAGCCCATAGATTGAGGTTACAGTTGCTTTAATGTTTCTTCTAGTATTTATTGCAAAAGGACTGGAGTATAAAAGTAGAGACACGTTATTGCAATTATATAGGGTGTTGGTGAGACCACATCTGGAGTAGTGTGTCGTTTTGGTCTCCTTATTTGAGGATGGATGGGGTGGCATTGGAGGCAGTTCAGAGGTGGTTCACCAGATTGATTCGGAGGATGAAAAAGTTGATGTATGAGGAGAAATTAAACAGTTGGGGCTTATACTTGGTGGAGTTCAAAAGAATGAGGGGGGATCTGATTGAAGTACATAAAATACAAAAAGAGATTGCTAAAGTAAACACAGACCAAATGATTCCCGTTAGGAGGGAATCTAGAACGAGATGTCATATAGGTTGAGAGGCAGTAGATTTAAAACTGAGATGCGGAGGAACTACTTCTTTCAGAGGGTGGTGAATTTGTGGCACTCGCTGCCCCCTAGTGCGGCGGAATCTGAATCATTAAATAGTTTCAAGAAGGAGATAGGTATATTTCTGATTTTTAAAATGGGTGAAACGGATATGGGGAACAGGTATGGTGGTGGAGTTGAGACCAGGAAGAGATCAGCCATGATCTGATTGAATGGCGGAGCAGGCTTGAAGGGCTGAATTGCCTACTTCTGTTCCTATGTTCTTTTACTTCACCGTGAATGTAACTGTAAATTGAATTAAATAACTCTTACCCATAGCCCCATCTGCTTAGCTATTCAATCTAGATTCATGTTCCCTCCAAATAGTTAATTGAGTAATTGTAATGTGAATATATCTGAGACAATGCTAATCTCAGCATTGACAATTACTTAATATATGTGCAAATAAAAATCAAAAAGTTGTTATATATTTATATCACTTCATCCTTTCAGTACACTAATCCTCAGAAAGACATTACATTTCCTGCAGAAAATAAATATACTGCTACTGTGTCTTTCTAGCATTGTATTTATATTTCCAGCATCCACAGTATTTTATTATTAATATACGATATTATCCTAACTATGATGATCAGTTGTGGTTATGTTGCTCCAAGTGCAATATTTAATGCATCCTGACATATAATTTGAAGCTCCACAGTCCTGCAGGCTTTTAGGTCAGGTTTTAGTCAGTCATAAAGTTTTACAGCACAGAAAGAGGCCCTTCGACCCATCACATCTGCGCAGACCATCAAGCATTTATTTTAATCCCATTTTCCAGCACTCCGTCCGGACTCTGCAATACTACTAGATCAAATGATCTGATATGATGTACCTCACCATAATATGTTATTAAGCTACTCTTGCTCAAATTTACAATAGAGGGAGAGAGGCCTCCAACTCAACTTAGCCATTGGTGCACGTCAGGACCCTGAGTAAGTCCCAACAACACAGATCCACGATACCTACGCGAGAAGCTTAAAGTTCCGATTGTTGGTTTTACAATGTGCGGACTGCTCCTTGATTGCATTGATAGTGGAATCAGGATTCGAGGACCACAGAGACGTTGAGCTGTTTTGCACACCCCCTCCCGCATCCCCTCCTCCTGATGCACCACAGAAGAGTCCGCATCAGCATTTTTGGAGAATGCAAGGGGAGATGATCATTTTCATGGGGCAAGGAAGCGGAATGCAGGGGACTAAACATTGCAGGTGTGAGGGAGGGGTTTGAACAGTCAAAGTCAGTGAGGGAGAAAAACAGTGTTGGGTATGGTGGGAAGCGAAGGATGGTTAGCACTGTCAGTGGGGTGAGGCTTTGCATTTTTAGAGAATGACAGCTCCATGTAAAACAATGAGTTAAGACACATGTCTTCAGTTCATGACGAGAGAAGGGGATCTGCCTGTGCTGGAATTATCCCTGCTGGAGCCAGCATTAGAAGGCGCAAAGGCTCCAGCATAAAAAGCTAAGTAGAAAGATTAAATTGCAGTATTTGAAGTAGTCCTAGACACAAAAACTAGCAGTTAAGTGCTCCCAAATCATTTACTGTATTTAACAGCTGTGGTAATACATTGGCAGATTAACGATTTACAGCTGTGCAGTGCATGGTTATTGTTTTTGTTGGAACAACGACCAGAATAAAAATGGTACAAACACCAACTGAAATGATGACATTGTCCCTTGCTTTATCTAACTGTGGGTCAGCAGGACCACAAACAACCAACGGACTGATGTACTGCAACACCAACAAAATCTAAACTTCCTTGGTATACTTTTAAAATTTCCACTGTAGGCTACCAACTCAAAAGAACTTATTTGAATTATTGTCTAACTTTGCAACTTAAGCATAAATGTGTTTTCTGAGTAAAGCTCCCCCTCCCCCGCCCACCCCCACTCACCCCAATTTTGATAGTAGATTTATTTACAAGTCTGCAAATAACCATACCTGGTTATGTGAAGGAAGTTTGTTTAGTGTGTTTTATATACCTATTGTTGGCAATAAGATTTTTAGTGCCCAGCTTAGTTAATTCACAGATCTACCCCTCATCAGCAATGTTAAAACTACTTTTTCTTTGCATGAGATACCAGTCACCCATAACAATAATTTGGGGGGATTAAGTTTATTTTATTTCACAAGTAAATGCAGGCCCAGTACGGTTTGCACATTCTATAACTATCTCCTTACACAACAATGCCACCGGTAGGATTTTTAAAAAAAAAATAAACTTAAAAAGAACATGCTGGACGATGCAATTTCTTTAATATCACATTAAGATATAAATTAATTCAATCTGTCACTTTCGCTTCGAGCCCAGGAAGGACTTTCTAATAAGAGTCTTGTTTCCTGAATGAATACCAATCACGTTGCAAATCTGTTATAATTTCCAATAACAAGGATTGACTTAAAAACTGCAGGTGAAGCAAGAGAGATGAAGATTTAAGGCAGCACAGTGGCGCAGTGGATAGAACTGCTGCCTCACGGCGCCGAGGTCCCAGGTTCGATCCCGCTCTGGGTCACCGTCCGTATGGAGTTTGCACATTCTCCCCGTGTTTGCGTGGGTTTCGCCCCCACAACCCAAAGATGTGCAGGGTAGGTGGATTGGCCACGCTAAATTGCCCCTTAATTGGAAAAAATGAATTGGGTACTCTAAATTTACATTTTTTTAAAAAAGAGATGAAGCTTTGGAGCTCATAGATCATTTCTAATAACAATAAGGGTAAAACAGTAATGGTTACAACTGGGAATAATGATAACATCCAAATCACAATATATGTCAGAAGATATATTTAGTATTGAAAGAAAATTTAACAAAATAAAAATAAAAATATTAGTTCCAAATTAGCTTCAAAAGGTTAATGAAAATAATTCGCCGAACTACAGCTTTACAATGCCCCAGTAAATTATTTATTTATAGTACATTGATAGGCAGCACGGTAGCACAAATGGATAGCACTGTGGCTTCACAGCGCCAGGGTCCCAGGTTCGATTCCCCGCTGGGTCACTGTCTGTGCGGAGTCTGCACGTTCTCCCCGTGTCTGCGTGGGTTTCCTCCTGGTGCTCCGGTTTCCTCCCACAGTCCAAAGACGTGCAGGTTAGTGGATTGGCCATGCTAAATTGTCCTTAGTGACCAAAAAGGTGAGGAGGGGTTATTGGGTTACGGGGATAGGGTGGAAGTGAGGGCTTAAGTGGGTCGGTGCAGACTCGATGGGCTGAATGGCCTCCTTCTGCACTGTATGTTCTATGTTACATTGATAGTACAGAACTGGAGTATCGTTAAAAAAATACATTTTCTCAAAGCTTTCTGTCTTGCACTCATCAGGACAATCACAAGAATACCAACGTTTATATTGCCCGAGAAAGAGTGCTGATTGGTTGGTACGTAGACTGATGGGTAGCGGTGTTGCCATGGAAAATGCACCAAAGTGATGGTGCTTTATGCCCCATCTTGTCCATGACCAGTTCTACACAGCATGAATTGACCAAATGGTTGGGTAAATAGGTATAATCAATTTTCAACAAGTTTTCCAGATACATGGTGAAGGATTCCTTCACATTTGCAAAGACCATACAGACCTTGAAAATAATCCTGCATCGATGTGATCATTTGATATTGCTAGCCGATTCATCAATGTTGCACTTAAGGAAGCCATAGATATTTGTACTGTAGCACTACATCCTGGCAATCTAGACCAGCTACCATTGCATAAATCAGTATTCATTGAGCTTATGAACTCAGCAACTCGCACATTTGAGTTCAGCTTTAAATACACTAAGTTTGCCTAAATCCTTTCCTTGGATTGCCACCTTCCATGAGGTTTGAACATTCCACGAGGTTTGAACATTCCATTGATCCCATGAGAAATGGCATTGGGAGTCTGGATCCTTCCTGGCAGGGTCACCCATGACAGTAAGGTGGGAGAGGTATCAGACAAGGCCCAATCCAAAACAAGTCCTCAAGGGCATATCAGATGGAAGAGCTAGAAAGGGTACCCTAAAAATAGTCTGTTCCATCCCCAACCTGGCTGAAAAACTGCATCCAGCCAGCTCAAGTACATGTCAGAAAATCAAATGTATAACCTTAACCAACCCGGAGCAAGATCCGGTCTCTCCCGCCATCAAGATCAACGGGGGAACCCTATCAACGGGGAACCATTTCCTCTACATGGGGAGCCACCATTTACCCAAGACTGACATTGATGCGGAGATTCAACATCGTATCCAATCAGCGAGCGCCTCCTTCGGACGCCCAAGACCCAAGAGTCATTGACGATCAAGACATTCATGCTGACACCAATATCCAAGTGTACAAGGCAGCTGTTCTCACAATTCTTCTAAATGGCTCAGAAACCTGTATACAGACACCACCTCAAGGCCGTGGAGAGGGTCCATCAACGCTGTCCGAGACGGATTCTCCATATCAGTTGGGAGGACAGGGGTACTAACATCAGCAACTTGAAGGAGTCAAGAGCACCAACATCAAGGCCACGATCATTCAAAACCAACTCTGCTGGGCCTGCCATGTACTTTGGATGTCAAGAGTCCTGACTGCCAAAGAAAATCTTCTTTGCAGCTCAAGGAAGGCTCCTGACAAGAGGACAAAGGAAGCGCTTCAAAGACACTTTGAAGGTTTAAACCAATAAAGGTAACACAGATGTCAATGCCTGGGAGACCCTTGCTCATATTAATCCCTGCCCAGACCTCAACAGTGGCTAGGATACTGGACCGAAACACCAATATTTTAGTTTATTTGTTAAGACTATGCAGAAAGAATGATTTGCTCCAGAAGTAATTAACGTGAAGAAATAGGGCTCTTTAAACTTTATTAATACAATATCAAACTTTTAAACTTCATACCCAAAAAGAACAGCTTACAATTATGCTATTAAACAACAAGAAATATACAGCTCTTAATCTGTCTTAAAATCAGCATGGCATGCAGCAATATGATTTAACTCCTGCTAGTTAGTACCCCTTCAGACACTGGCTGAATGCCTTTAAAGAAAACTGGTTCTCCTGGTGTGTTTCAGATTCTCTCTTGTCCCCAGACAAGACTGCTCTGGTTTAAATATTATTTCTGTTTTATAACTACTGCAAGAGAATTGTAGACTTGTGTCAGACAGACAGACTTCACCTCTTCCCTCTCCAAAGCCTTCTACAAAACCTTCACCACAAGTCTGTCTAAATCTTTCTCAAAATGTCTCTCTACATCCCTTGGCTCCCCCCAGCAATTACTTCATCTTCCCAAGGTAAAAGAAAAATTGCCTCTGCAGCCTGAAGTACATTAACTCCCCAGGGACTTGCCCCAGTCAAACCACAGTACATTAACCCAGACTGAAAAACCACAATCCTTTGATCAATTTCATCTTTTGGCTCTTAGAAGCTCTCAGGCCTTCACAAGTTTTTAACAATATGACCACTGCAGTCAAGCATACTATAACCTCAGGTTTTTAATCCTTACATTAAACCAATATTTAGACACCAATATTCCTAAAATCCTCCATTCATCATACTCAGAAGAGACCTACTTGGAGGAACCTCCTGATTAAAGGAACACAATTCTTTGAGGACACCCAACGGCAAGAAGAGGCCCGTAAAATGAGCCTGAGAGAGGAACATCAGCGATCTAGCGTCCAAGGACTGATCCCACCTCCCAGAAAAAAACGTCAATTGTACAGTCAAAGAGCGGCTTTAGGATTTGGCTCAAAGCAAGGACCAACAGAACCCATGAACAAGCACAGAGTTTCTTAGGTGGCAATCATACTAGTTAGCGAGTGATCGTTGAAGAAGTATGCCCAAATAGGACCCCCTCCCCCCAGGCTCAGTTCTCGGAAACATCTTTGTTGAGTCCCATGAGAAACAGGTCTTTGATGGAAGGAAACCGAATATCCTACTACCCTTATAAGTTTGCCATATTTAAATCCATAGCAATATGTAATGATTTCTTTGCATGTCTTAATGTGCTTCATCCTGTGCTTAAATTCATCGTTGAAATGGAGCAGTCAAATAAATTCCCTTTCTTTGATGCGCTGGTTGATGAATCTGCCAGGGTTTGTCTACCGCAAGCTTACATTCTCTCGTCAATACATGCTTTGGGGTTCTTGAAGTTACACACAAAATAAGATTGCCCTCATCAGCAACTTCATAGGACCCAAGTTACTTGCTCACCATGCAAGCTTGATACTCAAAAGACATTCTATGGGATAATAACTACTCTGGTCAGATCCTTACGCACAAACTCTTGAGTACAAACTCATGAAAAACCCAAAGACTGTCACTTTAAACTCTGAGATGTGCCAGTCTACCGCAGATTACCCTGGAAGGGCACGATGTCTTGAAAATTTGAACAAGTGGAGGGAGCTGTTTCACACTGCTTCTATGCAGTAGCAAAACGAGTGGTATCCGCCAATAACAAGATATCTCGCATCACACAAATGAGTAACGTGGTATATGAATGTCACTGCCAGTGATATGCTAAATATATGTCCCAAAGACTGGCGGACTGTATCAAACAACATGTTCCAGCCGCTGCTCACAACAGGAAAGGTACGGACCATACCCAACCAGCCTGTGCTTGTAGAACTCAAAAGCAATGTCCAACATTAGATGTGATTCTGGAGAGTGCCAAGGTGGCACGGTGGTTAGCACTGCCTCAAGATGCCGAGGACCTGGGTTTGATCCCGGCCCTAGGTCACTGTGGAGTTTGCAAATTCTCCCCGTGTCTACATGGGTCTCACCCCCACAACCCAAGATGTGCAGGGTAGGTGGATTGGCCACGCTAAATTGCCCCTTACAAAAATGTGATTCTTTGATTGGACCCATGTGCTAAATAATTCTCAGTGTACTTAAAATTACACTAACAGCCAATTTAAGATAGTCAGTCGGGTGGTGCACGTGCGCGCACTGGAGGCTACATGCATTAATACACCGGGCCCTGTTCTTCACAAACAGAACGCACATGTGTGCACATTTTGTTTTAACTTAAACAGGCACAGTAAGCAATAGCCATTCGCTAGTTCATTCCTCAGTGCAATGGCTTGACCAGAGTCAAGCTACTAGGTTTAAACTTTAAAACAATGCTTGGCGGTTAACTGACAGTCATTATAACTGGTGCATTGTCCATGGAAACACCTCTACCAATCACAGTCCACTTGCCCACTAATCAGCACTCTTATCTCATACTGTATAAAGTTGTTGTTTCTCCTGACATTGGTATTCCTGCGAATGTCCTGATGAGTGCAAGACAAAAAGCTTCAACAAAATTTAATTTTTTCAGCAATACTCAAATTATTTATTGGAAAAAAAACCAAATCTAACTTATAGCTATATTGCATTTAATATATGTACCATAGTGTAGCATCATGCCACAGTACCAACACTGGAAAGCACCAAAAGCACAGTTGTGAAGTTCATCAGCGCAGGCGTGAAAGATGCTGCAAATCATTCAATACAATTGAGCACATCTTCAATCATCTTGACTTGACAAGCCAGTGGAAACAGATGTGCAAAACCGAAAATGGGGTTAACCAAGCATAAGCCATCTCCACTGTAATAAATGCACGCGCACGTGTTTTTTGTGTGCACTCCTTACCAACTCCCTCACACAACCCATTCTATCCCAAAAATATTTACCCACAAACTACAATATATTGTAGGCGACACAAACAAA
Organism: Scyliorhinus torazame; assembly: GCF_047496885.1. Classification (NCBI taxonomy): domain Eukaryota; kingdom Metazoa; phylum Chordata; class Chondrichthyes; order Carcharhiniformes; family Scyliorhinidae; genus Scyliorhinus; species Scyliorhinus torazame. The sequence continues at coordinate 96,415,114 of NC_092727.1, forward strand.
ACAAAGAAGAATACAACCTCCCACTTATCGTGGAAAGACATGCAGATATGTAATCGAGCTCCACAGCCACGCTGAAATGTACAAAAGATTATATTGCACATACACAGAGAAGGCCATCTTCAATAGAGAAGACGATGTTCGATAAAGAAGGGAAGCGGTCGACAACCATGTGTCTTCATTACTGTAGTCTCCCATGTGGTGTCTTATCAAAGGTCTTTGAGTATGTATGTGTGCATCATCCATCTCTACACTCTTGATCTGCAGTGAAGAATGAATTAGTCAAATAGGAGGTGCCCTTTTGATATAGGGCATGGCTACAGTTGGGGGAATAAGGGCCAAGAAGCTGTTCAGTAGTTCAGTACAGAAACATAACATTTATGTAGAATGGAACTATCAGATCAAAGACATCTTTGATTCTATCCTGACCTGTGGCATGAGGTACTTAGCAGTTTTCAATTATTTTCATCTGCATTCAGATTTGGCAACATGTTCATGAGCCAAGTTCAAGCATTCATACAACTAAATCCAACTGTTTTATACCAAGTCAGCACATGGACTCAGGATTATAAACCTGCCACCATACAGAAACTGCATTTGATACTATAAACACTGGATTCATCAGTATCCCATAACCCAAATTCAAACAAGGCCTTAATGGATCCAGATAGGATAGGATAACAACAGGAAGTGTCCTTGGGCAGGGATGGACAGCCAGGATTCTTGCTCCCAATAATTCCTGAGGAACCGCTTACTGATTTGAAATTATGCTTTGTTCAGATAACTATTTCAATTGTCAAAGATTACATTTTTTAATTCACAGAATGTGGATATCACATTCAAAGGTAGCGTTTACTACCCATCCCTATTTGCCCTCGGGAAGGTGGCGATGTATCACTTTCTTCAGCCGCTCCAGTCCATGTGGTGTAGGTACATCCACAGTGCTGGTTTCAGTTTTCTGTCAAAGCATTAGCGTGAATCAGCAATTCGGAGCAGAACTCTCAGGTGGTGGTGTTCCCACGTGCCAGCTGCCTTTCTTTTGATAGTGACAGTTCATAAGCTTTAAAAGGTGTTTGCCGAAGAAGTTTTGGCTAATTGCTGCAGTGCATGCCTTGGAGGGGGTTACAGATTGCAACGACAGTGTACCAGTGGTGGAGGAGTGAATGCTTAATATGGTGGGGATGGGGGTGATAACCACTTTCTCCTGAATTGTGTCAAGCTTCCAGCGTTGTTGGGATTACACTCATCTAGACAAGTGGACAGTATTTCATTGCACTCCTGACTTTTGCCTTGTAGATGGGGGGACAGGTTTTGGGGAGACAGAAGGTGAGATGCTTGCTACAGAATTCCCAGCCTCTGAACTGTTCTTGTAGATACAGTGGATATGTGGCTGGTCCAGTCAGGTTTCTGGTCAAAAGTGACCCCAGAATGTTGGTGCTGGGGGTTGTGATGGTAACGCCATTGACTCATGGGATTTGATTACATTCTCCCTTGTTACTTGCTACTTCTCAGTCCAAGTCTTGGTCCTTGCAGACACAGACTTCCTCAGCATCTGAGAAGTTGTGAACAGAACTGTGTCATGTGAGAGTATCTTTAAGAAATGGGTGTTTATAAATGGGTGTGTATATAAATATTTGCAGTGAGTGTACCCTTAAGAAATGGGTGTTTACTACTGCAGTGATGTCAGAGAGTGGGTGGAGCTGGGCTGTCTGTCAGCTTTTTACTTTGGTTTTTGAGCAGGCTGCAGGGTGTGTTTTAGTTTCGTTTTCAGTGTTGGCGCTGAAGCCAGACAGAGCAAGTGTACTGTTGATTCCTCTGCCATGAAAAGACTATCTCTTGGTCATTTGGTGAATTCAGAATTATAAAAATGTTCTCAGTAGTGAATGTAAACCTATTGTGCTGCTGTTGAAAAGGTGTTTCTTCTGTCTTCTGGATGTTGTTTGGGAAGTTATTAAGGATTTCTTAGTGTTGTATTCTTTGGGGGTTGTATCTGAATTGATGGTTGCTAAGATGTTCATTGTATGTTTTAAAAAGGTTAACTTGAGTTCATAGAATAAACATTGTTTTGCTTTTAAAACTACTTTTCCATTTCTGTTATACCACACCTGTAGAGTGAGCCGTGTGCTCCCCATACCACAATCTATTAAAAGTTGTGGTCAGGTGAACTCCATGATATACGTTGGGGTTCTCTAAACCCTGGTCCATAACAACTGAACACTTTGCAATCATCAGTAAACATCTCCATTTCTACATCTCCATTTCTAACATTACGATGGAGGGAAGATCACTGTGGAAGTAGATAACACAGTTGAGTTTAGGACGTTGTCCTAAAGAACTCTAACAGCGATATTCTGGTGCCGAGATGATTAGCCTCCAACAACCACAACCATCTTCCTTGGCCCTAGGACAAAATCAGCCAGTGGAGAATTTTCTCTCTATGCTTCCAATTGACATTAATTACTGGGGCTCCTTGATGCCACATTCAGACAAAATGCTGCTTTGATGTCAAGGGCAGTCACATACTTCACACACCATTTAAACAATAGTGCACAGACCATGTCAATTTTTCATGGCTAGCACTGCCACAACATTCAACAAATTGTAGAAAAATACATTTGCGTTGAAGCACAAATAAATCTTGTTCATGCAACATATATTTTGGCAGATTTTGCAACCAGTTTATGACCAGACAACCAATGTCAAATTAGTGCATTCCTTAACAGATACACACTACTTATTACTGTCAGGTTTACCTGCTGCTTATTCAAATCAACAGAAAGTTGCTTCCTTTGAACTTGGATCGCATGATAAAACAATGCATTTAGCAGTGAACATCAGGACAAAATTTATAGACAGGATGAGCACTGTAGGAAAACTAATTTGCATGTTGTCAGAAAATGCAACTATTTCTCATCAATTCTGTTCCCCTATTCTCAGATCAAGAATCAGAGAAGTATTCTATGTATTCCCTCCTGAATACATTGTAGCAAAAATCTTCCTTCCTATTCATACCCTGGACGGACGTGGGCACACAGGACATAATTTCAAAGTTTGCAAAGATATGAATCTCGTCAATGTATTAATCAATGAGGTAGACAATAATCAACTTCAGTAGTACACAGGCAAGTACATGACAGACTAAATTAAACAAAATATGTGAAATTATATATTTTAGCGGGAAAAAAAATGAGACAATACTAAATGATTAAATCTTAAAAGAAGTGCAGGAACAGAGAGGAACCCGGGGGTTAGAAGGTGACAAGACAATTAAGGAAGAACGCTTAAAAAAGCATAACATCTTTGGCCGAGTAAACAGTATAATGCAATGCTAAATCTTTATAAACCACTTATCACACCTCAGCCAGAATATTGCATTCAACAATAATGGAATTTCCCACATGAATTGGTAAATAATTGTAGACAGTTAAGATAGTGTTCAACAATTTTCAGGCCTACCTTAGAACCTTTTAATCTTAATACATTAAATCTGAAGTGAGGTATGGTGGCGGTTGTTTGGGGGGGGGGGGAGGAGGAGGAGGAGGAGGAGGAGGAGGAGGAGGAGGAGGAGGAGAGAGAGAGAGAGAGAGAGAGAGAGAGGCGGAAGACCAACAGCACAGGATTTGATCTTTGTTCTGGCTGGGATGGATACTGGATCACCCTTCCTTGACAATAGAACATTACAGCGCAGTACAGGCCCTTCGGCCCTCGATGTTGCGCTGACCTGTGAAACCACTTTAAAGCCCATCTACACTATTCCCTTATCGTCCATATGTCTATCCAATGACCATTTAAATGCCCTTAATGTTGGCGAGTCCACTACTGTTGCAGGCAGGACATTCCATGCCCCTACTACTCTGAGTAAAGAACCTACCTCTGATGTCTGTCCTATATCTATCTCCCCTCAATTTAAAGCCATGTCCCCTCATGCTAGACATCACCATGCGAGGAAAAAGGCTCTCACTGTCTACCCTATCTAATCCTCTGATCATCTTGTGTGCCTCTATTAAGTCAACTCTTAACTTTCTTCTCTCTAACGAAAACAGCCTCAAGTCCCTCAGCCTTTCCTCATAAGATCTTCCCTCCATACCAGGCAACATTCTGGTAAATCTCCTCTGCACCCTTTCCAATGCTTCCACATCCTTCCTATGATGCGGCGACCAGAACTGCACACAATACTCCAAATGTGGCCGCACCAGAGTTTTGTACAGCTGCAATATGACTTCATGGCTCCGAAACTCAATCCCTCTACCAATAAAAGCTAACACACCATACGCCTTCTTAACAACCCTATCAACCTGGGTGGCAACTTTCAGGGATCTATGTACATGGACACCGAGATCTCTCTGCTCATCCACACTACCAAGAATCTTACCATTAGCCCAGTACTCTGTATTCCTGTTACTCCTTCCAAAATGAATCACCTCACACTTTTCTGCATTAAACTCCATTTGCCACTTCTCAGCCCAACTCTGCAGCTTATGAAAAATCTATGTCCCTCTGTAACGTGCAACATCCTTCCGCACTGCCCACATCTCCACCGACTTTAGTGTCATCCGCAAATTTACTCACCCATCCTTCTACGCCCTCCTCCAGGTCATTTATAAAAATAACAAACAGCAGTGGCCCCAAAACAGATCCTTGTGGTATACCACTAGTAACTGAACTCCAGGCTGAACATTTCCCATCAACCACCACCCTTTGTCTTCTTCCAGCTAGCCAATTTCTGATCCAAACCTCTAAATCAACCTCAATCCCATGCCTCCGTATTTTCTGCAATAGCCTACCGTGGGGACCTTATCAAACGCTTGACTGAAATCCATACACACCACATCAACTGCTTTAATAGCGTCCACCTGTTTGGGCACCTTCTCAAAGAACTCAATAAGGTTTGTGATGCACGACCTACCCTTCACAAAACCATGTTGACTATCCATAATCAAATTATTCCTTTCTAGATGATTATAAATCCTATCTCTTATAATCCTTTCCAAGACTTTGCCCACAACAGAAGTAAGGCTCACTGGTCTATAGTTACCGGGATTGTCTCTACTCCCCTTCTTGAACAAGGGAACAACACTTGCTATCCTCCAGTCTTCTGGCACTATTACTGTAGACAATGACGACATAAAGATCAAAGCCAAAGGCTCTGCAGTCTCCTCCCTAGCTTCCCAGAGAATCCTAGGATAAATCCCATCCGGCCCAGGGACTTATCTATTTTCACACTTTCCAGAATTGCTAACACCTCCTCCTTATGAACCTCAATCCCATCTAGTCTAGTATCCTGTATCTCAGTATTCTCCTCGACAACATTGTCTTTTTCCTGTGTGAATACTGACAAAAAATATTCATTTAGCACCTCTCCTATCTCCTCGGACTCCACGCATAACTTCCCACTACTGTCCTTGACTGGCCCTACTCTTACCCTAGTCATTCTTTTATTCCTGACATATCTATAGAAAGCTTTAGGGTTATCCTTGATCCTACCTGTCAAGGACTTGTCATCTCCCCTCCTGGCTCTTCTTAGCTCTCTCTTTAGGTCCTTCCTGGCTAACTTGTAACTCTCAAGCGCCCAAACTGAACCTTCACGTCTCATCTTTACATGAGCCTCCTTTTTCCTCTTGACAAGTGATTCAACTACTTTAGTAAACCACGGTTCCCTCGCTCGACCACTTCCTCCCTGCCTGACAGGTACATACTTATCAAGGACACGCAGTAGCTGTTCCTTGAACAAGCTCCACATTTCAATTGTGCCCATCCCCTGCACTTTCCTTCACCATCCTATGCATCCCAAGTCTTGCCTAATCGCATCATAATTGCCTTTCCCCCAGCTATAACTCTTGCCCTGCGGTAGATACCTAACCCTTTCCATCGCTAAAGTAAACGTAACCGAATTGTGGTCACTATCATCCATGGTGCAGGTCAGGGTGTTGTGTGCTGGACGAGGATTTGGGCAGAGAACTCAAGAATGCAACGACTAGAGTAGTCAAACAGCTACCACTGGATTTGTTTGTTTATTTCCTCCCTCTCCCCATACCAATTTTAATAATTGACAGATCATACACAAGTTTCGTAACCTGGGCATTGGGTCTCCAAAATGGTTGTTCCCTCTCCAAGTTGCTATTAGAATTGTTTTTTTTTTTAAAGATCTGGTTAGGCGCAATGGTTCCCTGTCCTCACTCATGCATTGTGGCAGTCAACAATAGCCTACGTTCTCAGTATAGAAAAATCTACAGGAATGGAACATTAAAGTATAACCTGGAATAGGATCATAGCAGGAGACGGCCATTTGCTCTTTAAGCCTTCTCAACCGTTCAATAAGATCATGGCTGATTTGTTGTTGTCTCAGCTCCACTTTCCTGTCTGCCTGTAACCCTAGACTCCACCGCTGAACAAAAATCTGTCTAACTCTACGCTGAATAAATTCAAAGGCCCAGCCTCCACTATTTTTGCTTTTTGTGTGTGTGTGTGTGTGTGTGTGTGTGTGTGTGTGTGTGTGTGTGTGTATGTGTATGTGGGTGGGGGGGGGGGGGGGGGAAAAAGAACACGTCCACTGAGAAGTTTCTTCTCATCTGTCTTAAAGGGCAGAGATCTCATTTTTAAAATCCTGGTTTTAGTCTCCCCACACACAAGAAGAAACATCCTCCCACTATCCACCCAATCAAGTTTCCTCAGGATCTTATATGTTTTAATATCATCTCTCATTCTTCTAAACTCCAATGAGCGTGGGACTACCCTGTTCAACCTTTACTCATAAGACAACCATGAATGAATGAATCGAGTGAGCCTTACATATGAAGTATATGTAGACCCCAGTTTTGCTTATAAAGGTGATGCCATGTCTACTGATGAATCAGCATCATTGAAACCATATTTTTCCTATGTCACTGGGCCTGCATAATTGCCAGAAATTAATCTCATGGCAAAGACAGGTACACGCTTACCAAGGGTCAGCCTGAGAAGCCGGGCCCTTATCGAGGGTCAGCCTGAGCAACACACCTCCTGAACATTAAAACAGAGGATCAACTTCCAAAGTACGTACCACGAGCAGATTGGGCTCTGTTTAGGAACAAATAAATGCAGGAACCGAAGAGAAGCGGAGATCAGCTGTAGACAGAGTAGCATAGAGTTACGTTACAAAATTCCTGTCTGTTGTACTCAATGCACAGTTCCTGGAGAGGAATAAAATGAGCATCACTGGTGGTTTGAGTTGAACGTTCAGCCAGATTACAAAAAGGAAAAACACACACGCCTTATAGAGATCCATGACAATCCTTGCACTTTTTGCATCTAATGAAGGCTCAAATCCATGTCCACCAAGTCATCCCACTTTACTACAACTGTATCTGAATAAAGTTTCTCTTGGTGATTCGAAGGGTAAATCTATAATCACGATTCAACCTGATCATGCAACAAAGTGGATTGGTTCATCTCCTGTTATACCATCTTGTGCCATTTTCATCAATTAAGCTGTGCCTCAATTTTGATTTACACTGGGTGGAAGCTAAACAACCTCAGACTAATGATACAGATGCAGGATAGATAGAGCACAAACGCTGGATTAAAATTGTTACAGCAGCCACACTTCCATTCCCAAGTGGAAGCAACACCAAGGAGTTGCTCATACTTGATAACAACATACAATTGCCATAAACCTCCTCAAAGCTTGGTTGACCCAAAAAGATGGATCTGAATAAGGATACCGACATGCTTGATCCAAATTGTGGCAAACTTCAAGGAATGACATCAGTGCTAATTGCCATTTTTTCTCCCACTCAATATGTTAAAGATTATGTTTGTACACTTCCAAAAAGGACACAACGCAATTGTTCATAAATCAATTATCCTGTTTCTCCTTAAACGTGAAGCACGCACCTCGACAAATTCTGTCAAGAGAATTAATCCACAATAATCAGTTTACTTTGGCCACTTAAAAATGGTCAGAACTGTACCTAGCTTTCTTTCCCTTTCTCAGAGAAATTAAAACCCCAATTCCATGCATAGCCCACAAGTTAATCACTATGCTCTCACTACTTCAATCTACCCAGAATACAAAACTAAAGTATAACCAAACTACATCATGATTACATTTAATCACCATCATCCAGTGATTCCAAGATTTTTGCTGCTAAAAGCAAATCAGCAACAGCTGAGTGTCATGCAAGAGGTAAGCACAAAGCATCAGCTGGAAAGCTGTATACTTGCAGCAATCACGATATTGTTATTGCTGAGAAGTTTGCATGCAGAAATTCAGACACAAGTTTATTCAACTTTCAGAACCTGGGTCCAGATGAGAAAAAAGCTCTAGATTTATCCATGTCCTGCCATGCACTCAACAACCACCAGAGTCAAGTTCACAATACCAGGTTAGAGATGCTCCAGCTACACTATGACTCAATTATTCGCAAGTGACTACTGCAATCCGTTTAAAAAAGAAACATTTTGAAGTGCATGTGTGCTTCAATTGCTGTGGGTGCAAGCCAGACAGAACAAAGTTTACCCTTGCTGGATCCTGCCTGGCAGAAAAATGCAAAACGTTCTTTTTAGGGAGAGCTATGTACATTGGATTGGATTGGATGCCTGGATATAATCACACGCAGAGATCTTTTCCATAGGATAATCCCTGCTTTCTTCACGATTAAATATACAGAAGCATGCCTAAGCAAAGCCAAGACGGTTTAACAAACTTTCAGCATTGCTAACCAAACTGGACTTGCCGTACATCATGACATGTAACATCCCGGCATAAAGGACGAGCCCATTTTTTCAACCCCTAAAATCATGCTTTCACATATACTTGGCATACAAATTGAACTCCCTTTTTAGCCACAAAACAGTCAGGCTCAATTTATTACCCCATAAAAATGAATGTTTTCCTGACTAGTACCTTATAACTGGGTGTAAAAGCTCAAGCAAGCAATATGGACTGTGTTGCGAAGATGTTCAGGAGTTTAAGACACACCACAAAGCGCAAACTCCACCTGGAAAACAACAAAAGATGGCATCCACCCATACCAGCAGTTCACTTTTATATTTGGCATACAAGTCGACTCCCATCTTTGGAGGAATTTTCCCAGAAGTTGACTTGTTAGCAGACATCTGCAGTACAGGACGTGTAGCATTAAGCAAAGTGATGGAAGACTACTGCTTCAAAGTCAGGTCAGGCCCACCCAGCTCTGAACTCTGACTGAAAATTTGTTGGTGCTAAATTGGAAATCATTGTACCAATGCTTAAGTTGTAGTGTAAATTTGCACTTAGTCTTGTTTAATCACTGAATAAAAGGTATCAAGACCAATTACCAAATTGGAAACAAAATATATTTTGTAAAATAGATGTGTTTTTTACATGCATATTCATTGTGAAGAACATTGTTTTAATACTGCAGATAAGACTTGAGACAGAAGTTGACAAATGAATTCTTGTCTCTTATCAACCATACATTAAAATGAGATTAAACTGTAATTTACAATAGAAAGATAAGTACTCAATGATCACACTGAGATCACCCCAAACCCACTTGAAAGTCCAACAGAGCCTATAATTTCAATTTTCAGACTACAACTTGCATCTTTTTACTTATGGGAGAAAGGCAAAATTCTGAATCGAGTGGAAGGATAGGCATTTTCACCTCAGAATTCCAAGCATTGAACTTAATTTTACCCTATTGCAAATTCTTTACAGTTCAGGACACGAGTCACTTCTAAAACTCAAAACCCAACATTTCTAAAAATCATTAAACTACAATATAATTTTTTCTGCAGTGCAGATCTATCTTAAAGACTCCCTTTGTTTAGCTGAAAATGTGTCAATCTTAAAATCTAATCTGAATTAATTTGCTCATTAAACATTGTCTATTTCTTTGATTTATTCTCAACATTCACCTCATTCGCCCCAAGTCTCACACACGATGCATAAATTTCTCAAATTTACAAGGTTCTCTCTATTAGCTTGCATTGAATAATCAAAACAGCTAATGGCAACATATTTATGTCAGTAAACTTGAAGATAGTGCAGGTAAATATTCGCAGTAATACAGAATAACTAATCATTTTGTGAACCTGCCCACATAACATAGCACCAATCCATTTTCTGATTTAGTTCAACTGCCACAGGAAGGACAATAATTCATTTTAAGAGCTTTGCACAATACAATAAGGTTGGGTGATAGTGCATTTAGAAAGAAAGCTGTCACATTTGATTCTGCTACATCTTATGTACTTGCCCTCCAGCAGTAGTTGCCACTGCTGTAACAATACACTAGGTATGCACTTGAAACAGATGGTGGAAGTGTATTCCAGATCCTTATACAATTATGGGGTTCAGATGCATCACAAACCACAGGGATGAAACTGGAGAAGTTTATTAATTTTATTTGAACCCAGACAATTAGATCACATTTTCTAATGCACGCTGAACCATCTGTTCTATATATAAACCTTTGGTTTTAAAAAAAATTATTTTCCTCCCTGGTGTACAAAACCACAATTCATAAAGGTGATCACCATACAGTAGAAAAGGTCATATGATCCATGCATCATAACAGTATCACAATGTGTACTGTGTATAAGGAACATTATTTACAGCATTTTAAATCCTTCAAATCACACACTAACCCAGCTTGGACATACCGCAGATTGTTCATTGTTGCTGGATAAAAGGCCTGGAACTATCTACAAGTCTCTTCATCACATGGGAGTGCAGCAGTTCAAGAAGTGACCCACCACAAAATTCTCAAAAGCAACCGAGGATAGGGAATAAATGTTGGCTTCAACAGGCAAAGCCACACTGTGAGAATGAATTTAATTTGAACACAACTGGGCAGTGCACCAACAAACCTAGAAATTAATTCTTCCAAAAAATTTTAGTAATTTAGCACTGGGTGGCATTTTAAATACAAATATACCAGACATGCACTTGAAACAAAATTGGCCTCAAGAAAAACTCCTAGCCTCAGCCATTGCTCCTTTCTGTCAAACTACCATAACCATTTTCTTTGTCTTCAAGTCCGAGAGCACATTGTTCATAACTGCTACCAATACTGCCATATCAAACTCTTCAATTAAGCACGCCTGCTTTCCAATGGCATGGAGTTCGCAATTATTCTGTATTACTCTCTTTCCTCAGCAACTCACTCCATAGACATTCACATCAACCACTCTATTCCTTTCCTCTGAACTATAGCTCCTCTGCTGTCTCCTGGTTTGATTCACACTAAAAACAACATGCCCTCTACCAGTTTATGTTTCCGATCTCCAGTGTACACTATCCTCATCCTTAATTGCTGCATATTAGGTTGGCATTTTCCACCAGGGATTTAAGTATCAGATCATATTGTATCTGTACACCAATCCACTTTACTTCTCCATTTGCCCCAGGACTATTGCTACACTCTCCAGCTTCCTGTCATACATTAAGGTTAAGTCAAGATTTCATCTAATTTAAATGTCCACAAAATCAAAGTCACTGCCCTCCCCTCCCACCTGCAATGCTGTAGCTCTGCCATCAACTCCAGCATGGTTTTCAGCTCCCACCTCAGACCAAGTCCAAAGCTGAGCACTTCAACATGGTTCAACATACAGAGCTTACTTCCCCCATATAAAGGTCACTTACTTGCACCTCTGAAATATCACAAGCTTCAACTCGAAGTTCCAGTGCTGCCCGTTACCTATCCCATGGAATCCCTACCGTGCAGAAGGTGGCCATTCAGCCCATCGAGGCTACAAGGACTCTTCAAAAGAGCACTCTACCCGCTCCCCCCATCCCATCCCCGTAATCCCATAACCTAACCTGCACATCCCTGGGCAATTTATTATGGCCAATCCACCTAACACGCACATCTTTGGATTGTGGAAGGAAACTGAAGCACCCGGGAGAAGCCCACAGACACGGGGAGAACGAACAAACTCCAGACAGACAGTGACCCAAGACTGGAATTGAATCCGAGGCCCTGGAGCTGTGAGGCAGCAGTATTAACCACTGTGCCACCCTATGTTTTCTACGACACCAATATCCACATTTTCCAACAGGCTGAGTCAATCTCCAGATGAAAACTTATTCAGAACGCTCCAATTTGCATTTACACCAAGACCCAAACCAGGTTCCATTGTTTTGCCATGCCCCAGGGCAGATCCTCATCTTCACTTTTTAAATCTCTCCATGTCTTCTCATGCCCTACCTCGTGATGGGACATCACATCACACCTCCATCCAAACTTTTTCCCATTCTTCCTCAGTCTGTAAAGAATAAAGAACTACATTTATATAGTCAGGACCTCACAAATCACAAGTAGTGAACTACCTTTGAAATGTAGTCATCATTGCTTTTAAGGCAAAGCAGTAGTAATTTTGCATACAGCAAGGTCACGCAAACAGTCATAAGATAAACAACGGATTAATCAGGTTTTTGATAGTGTTACTCGAGAGACAAATAGAACTGCCCTGTTCCTCTTCCAAAAATGCCAGGCCTGCTACAGCAATTCAAATGGGCAAACTGCATTTAGCAACTCATCTGCAAAACTCTGACAATGGAGCACCCCCTCAGTGCCACATTAACCAAGATAGTGTTCCCAACCAAGCAACAGACCTTGAACCACAACATTCTGACTCAGAGGCCATTCTGCCAACACTGAAGCAAGTTGGGATTGAGGTATCCTTCCATTCTGCTGCACATGGGGCACCATTCAGCCTTACTTGTTTCAGGTGTAAAATAATTATAATCAACACAGTGGCTGAACAGCTCAGTATATAAAGTGCTCAAAAAAGTTATTTCCAATTCAGTAATTTAGCAAAAAACTCTCAAGGTGCTCCATATGACAGAACCACTTCCTGAAGTTCTTGCTCCTGTAGAAACCTATACTGTTATATTCAATTTGACTCCATACTCCCTCCTCTTGTCCAGTCCCTTCCCACCTACATTAGTGATTCCTCCGATGCGCTACATCATATCAACAACTTCCAGTTCCCAGGCCCTAACCACCTTTTCTTTACCATGGATGTCCAATCCTTTTTACCTCCATTCCCCACCAGGTTGATGAGGGTTCTATGCTTCTTCCTCGAACAGAGGCCTGAACACTCCCTATCCACCACCACTCTCCTCCGTCTGGCTGAACTTGCCCTCTCACTCAACAATTTCTCCTTTAACATGGGACAGGTTACACCTGAACTGGAGGGGCACCAATATCCTGGCTGGGAGATTTGCTAGTATGGTTCAGGTGGGTTTAAACTAATGTGGCAGGGGGGTGGGAATCAAAACAGTAAGCCAGCAAATGTAGAGCCTGGGGATGAGCATGGTACCAGGACCAGGCTGGCTAAAAGGAAGGGCAGGCTGGGGAGGTCGACCTCAGTGGGCTTGGAGGTCTGGAGTGCATGTGCTTCAATGCACGGAGTATAACAGGTAAGACAGATGAACTTGATTCATGCACAGAACTTGGATGTGGTTGCGGTAATGGAGCTTGGTTAAAAAAGTGACAGGACTGGCAGCTAAATATTCCGGGATATATGCTTTTTAGGTGAGTCAAGAGGGGAAGGTAAAAGAGGTGGGGGAGTTGAAATACTGGTTAGAGAACATGTTACAGCTGTTCAGAGGGAGGACACCTTGGAAGAATCAAGAGACACTGTGGGTAGAACCCAGAAACAGGAAGGGGCAGTCACTATGATGGGGGTGTACAGGCCTCCCAACAGCCATGGAAAGTTGAAGAACAGATATGTAAGCAGATTCTGGATAGATGTAGAAATAATAGGGTAGTTGTAGTGGGAGACTTTAATTTTCCTCATATTGACTGGAAATTCCCAAGGGCTAGGGATCCGGATCATGAGGAATTTGTTTAGTGCATCCAGGAAGGTTTTTGGGGACAATATGTGGATAGTCCAACTAGAGACGGGGCTATACTGGACCTAGTACTAGGAACCAGCCCGGTCAGATCAAAGTTGCAATGGGGGAACATGTGGCGAACAATGACCACAATTTCATAAGCTTTTGGATACTCATGGAAAAGGGGGAGTGTTGTCCTCAGGGTTAAGGTGCTAAATTGGGGAAAGGCTAACTACAGCCAGATTAGGCAGGATTTGGAGGCTGTTATGAATGAATGAAAATCGCTTATTGTCACAAGTCGGCTTCAAATGAAGTTACTGTGAAAAGCCCCTAGTCGCCACATTCCGGCGCCTGTTCGGGGAGGCTGGTACGGGAATTGAACCATGCTGCTGGCCTTCCTTGGTCTGCTTTAAAAGCCAGCGATTTAGCCTAGTGTGCTAAGCCAGCCCTATGAAATGAAAATCGCTTATTGTCACAAGTAGGCTTCAATGAAGTTACTGTGAAAAGCCCCTAGTCGCCACATTCCAGCGCCTGTTCGGGGAGGCTGTTACGGGAATTGAACCATGCTGCTGGCCTGCCTTGGTCTGCTTTCAAAGCCAGCGATTTAGCCCTGTGCTAAACAACCCCTTATAGAGGCTGTTTGTGGGTAAATCCACATTTAGCATGTGGGAGTCTTTTAAGGAGTAGTTGATGGGAATGCAGGACAGGCATGTGCTGATAAAAAGGAAAGACAGGAAAGGCAACAGGAATCGTGGATGACCAGGGAAATTGCAAGTCTAGTCAAAAAGAAAAAAATTGCATACATAACGTATAGGCAACCAAAATCAGATGAAGCATTTGAAGAATACAGGGAAAGTGGAAAAGAACTCAAAACAGGTTGAGGGGGCAAAAAGGGGTCACAAAATGTCCTTGACAGACAGGATTTTAAGGAGAAACCCAAGGCATTTTATACATATATTAGAAACAAGAGGGTATCTAGAGAAATAATTGGTCTACTCAAGGACGTGGGGGGGGGGGGGGTGCGTTATGCGTAGGGGGGGGGGGGGGGGAGAAAGAGTGCGTTATGCGTAGAACCAAAGAAGTAGGTGAGATCCTTAATGAGTACTTTGAATCGGCATTCACAAAGGAGGGACACGTTGATTGGTGGTGTCTCCGAGGGATATATAAACACTTTAGAACACGTCATTATTAAGAGGGAGGAATAGTTAGGAGTGTTAAAAAGCATTACGGTAGATAAATCCCAATTACTGAGGGAGACGAGAGATGAAATCGCTGGGCTTCTAATTTTGTTGGCCACAGGTGAGGTCCCAGAGGATCGCCAATGTTATCCCATTATTTACGAAGGGTAACAAGGATAACCCGGGTAATTATAGGCCAGTGAGCTTGACGCTCAGTGATGGTGAAATTGTTGGAAAAGATTCTCAGGGATAGGATCCATGTACATTTGGAAGTGAATGGTCTTGTTAGCGACAGACAGCATGGTTCTGTATGAGGGAGGGCATGTCTCACTAATTTAATTGAGTTTTTTTTGAGGCGGCGACAACAATGATTAATGAGGGAAGGGCTGTGAATGTTGTCTACATGAACTTTAGTAAAGCATTTGACAAGGTTCCGCATCGCAGGCTGGTGTGAAAGATTAAATCACACAGGGTCAGGGGTGAATGAGCTAGATGGATTCAGAACTTTCTTGGCCATAGAAGACAGAAGGTAGCAATGGAAGGGTGTTTTTTCCGATGGACGTCTGTAACTAGTGGTCTTCCGCAGGGCTCAGTAGTAGGACCTCTGCTGTTTGTAATACATATAAATGACTTGGAAGAAAACGTAGCTGGTCTGATTAGCAAGTTTCATAGATTATCATAGAATTTACCGTGCAGAAGGAGGCCATTCGGCCCATCGAGTCTGCACCGGCTCTTGGAAAGAGCACCCTACCCAAGGTCAACACCTCCACCCTTTCCCCATAACCCAGTAACCCCACCCAACAATAAGGGCAATTTTGGACACTAAAGGCAATTTATCATGGCCAATCCACCTAACCTGCACATCTTTGGACTGTGGGAGGAAACCGGAGCACACGGAGGAAACCCACGCACACACAGGGAGATGTGCAGACTCAGCACAGACAGTGACCCAAGCTGGAATCGAACCTGGGACCCTGGAGCTGTGAAGCAATTGTGCTATCCACAATGCTACCGTGTTTGCAGATGATACTAAGATTGCAGGAGTTGTGGAGAGTGATGAAAATTGTCAGAGAATACAGCAGGATATAGATGGGCTTCAAAAATGGGCGGAGAAATGGCAGATGGAATTTAACCCAGACAAATGCGAGGTGATGCATTTTTGGTAGATCCAATTCAGATGAGAGCTATAAAATAAATGGCAGAACCATCAGGAGCATAGGCACAGACAGACTTTCCACAAGTATCAGTTACAAACCCACAGACTCCCACAACTACCTCGACTACAGCTCTTCACACCCCACATCCTGTAAGGACTCCATCCCATTCTCCCAGTTTCTTCGCCTCCGCCGCATCTCTTCTGATGAAGCCACTTTCCAAAAACTGCGCTGCTGACATGTTTTCATTCTTCCTTAATTGTGGTTTCCCACCCACTCTGGGCTTTCAACCGTGTCCGCCCCATCTCCCGTACTTCTGCTTTGACCCCCTTCCTCTCCCACCGAGAACAAGGATAAGGCACCCCTTGTCCTCACTTTTCACCTCACCCCACTAGCCTCCACATTCATAGAA
The DNA here is from genome assembly GCF_047496885.1 of Scyliorhinus torazame. Lineage (NCBI taxonomy): Eukaryota > Metazoa > Chordata > Chondrichthyes > Carcharhiniformes > Scyliorhinidae > Scyliorhinus > Scyliorhinus torazame. Next base: position 96,431,662 of record NC_092727.1, read on the forward strand.
TCATCCTCTGCCAGTTCTGCCAACTCCAGCATGATGCCACCACCAAACACATCTTCCCCTCACTCCCCCTATCAGCATTTCACAGGGACCATTCCCTCTGGGATACCTAGTCTACTCCTCCATAACTTCACCCGCTTCCCACAGCAACTTCCCATGCAATCGCAGAAAGTGTAACACCTGGCCATTTACCTCCTCCCTGTTCACCATCTCAGGGTCTAAATACTCTTTTCAAGTGAATCAGTGCTTCATGTGCACCTCCTTCAATCTGGTCTATTGCATTTGCTGCTCCCAATGCGGTCTACTTTAAATTGAAGAGACTGGGTGACCGCTTTGCAGAACACCTTTGGTCCGTCCGCAAGCAGGACCAAGACCTTCTTGTTGTTTGCCATTTCAACTCACCGTTCTGCACTTATGTCCACATGTCTGTCCTTGGCCTGCTGCAATGTTCCAGTGAAGCCTAACGCAAACTGGAGAAATAGCATCTCATCTTCCAATTAGGCACGTTACAGCCTTCCAAGAGTAACATTGAGTTCAACAACATTCAGACTGTGAACCCTTGCACACACACACACACACACCCTATTCCCTGTTGCCATTTTGACACACTGCTCACCTTTGTTCTGCCATTCAAGCATTCTAATCTCTTAACCTTAATCAATCATCGCCATTTACATTTCTTTTGTCTTTCTGTCCATATCTTTATCAATCTCCACTTATCGCTAGTCCCTATCCAATCCCACTGCTCCAACCCCACCCCCACCACACAGTATATTTATGACCCTACTTCCAGTTCTCTCCTGCTTTGACAAAGTAATCCAGCCTCGAAACTTCAGCACCCTTCTCTCTCCATAGATGCTATCAGGCCTGCTGAGATTGTCCAGCATTTTCTGATTTTGTTTCAGATTCTAGCATCCGCAGTAATTTGCTCTTTTTATTTAAAAAAAATTTAGAATGCCCAATTCATTTTTTCCAAATTAAAGGGCCAATCCAACTACCCTACAGATCTTCGGGTTGTGGGGACGAAACCCACGCAAACTCAGGGAGAATGTGCAAACTCCACATGGACAGTGTCCCAGAGGCGGGATCGAACCTGGGACCTTGGCGCAGTGAGGCAGCAGTGCTAACCACTGGGCCACCGTACTGCCTAGTAATTTGCTCTCATCAATTTACACTGTGGGTTCCCTAGCAGCCAATCAACTGTAAAAGTACAAACAGAAGTTTGTACATGCGCAATGATTTTAAAGATGAAAGCAGTAAATAAGTCACTGAAGCCACTAAAGTCAGCATCTTGTTCAGGATCTCCATGCAGGTCGTCAACAAACTGATTTACAGGGGACATGTAAGAGTGCTCCAGCTAGTTTGGACAGCAAATTTAACTTTCTTCAACAATTCATTGAGGCGAGACTGGAAACCAACTAGAACAGGCATGTCATTAGTGTTATGGACAAATTTGAGGGTGGTGCCAACCAAATATGTACTGAAACCATCGTGCACTGTGGGAAACACCAGGTTCCAAGTTTCTCCACCTATGAACCTGAAGTTTACCAGTCTATTAGCTTTCCGCAATAGAAGTAGGTGACCATTATTACTCAAAGTATGGCAAGTGGCATTCAGCAGAGGAAGGCTTCTACTTTAATGGGAAGTTTTCACAGTAACTTCATTATTACTATTACTTGGTTCACAGCAAACAACGAGACATAGAACCCTAATGCAAAAAGGATAAAACATCTCAGATCTAACTGGGCGACTAGGAGAAAGGTTCAAACTACATAAACTGGCCTTCTAGCTTGCAATCATGCAAATGTTTGATAATGTAACTATAAGGAGTAATTCCAGTACTTTCAGTCGAAGTACTCCATTTGGCTCCTACAAAAGCACAAGTGTTCCTGTATCTGTGCACACAGAACAAAGTACACAGTGGGAGTCTAGTGTGAAAATAATCATTATGAACATCACAGGCTGTGGAGCATAGAATTGGCTGTGCTAATGGTAATTAAATGCTACACACTCAAGACTTTCTTTCAAATTCAAGATGATGGCAGTGAAATTCCTGGAGTTCCCATTATGGAGCAACAATGAATATTGGAAATTTGAAAACAAGTGCAAGGAAGGAAAAGAATCAGTTGTTAATGCAAGTCGACATAAGTGAGTAAATTACACACTGAATGAGTGAAGTAGCCACTATTAAGTCTGGTGCTCCTTTCGGATAACATTTGCATTCATTTCTGTTGTTCCTTCTGTATCTGAACCAACATTTCAGTTTGGAGACTAAATGCTTCTGCTGCCTGCTCAGGTTGGCGCAATACAACAGTTCGCAATTATAAACTTACTGATCCACTGACAATAATTAACTGGTACAAAACCCATCATCTGATTAAATGTAGAATGTCTTCAGGTATGTCATTAAAATGACACATCTTTTGACCTTTCTCACACCACTATACTGAAAAGCTCCATAAAGCTCCACTGCATCACAGTCAGAGGGAAAAGACACAATTTGAAGATATGGGGACTGAAGGAAACTGAATGCATTGATCCAATTGTGAAATTCAGATGGTACTTTTGTGGTTTAGGATGTTATTTGAACCCCTCAATTAGATTATTTCATACAAAAGGCAATGCCACTTCCCTATAATCCACCACAGATAAAATTATAAACGCCCCAAATGAAATGAAATTAAATGAAAATTGCTTATTGTCACAAGTAGGCTTCAAATGTGGTTACTGTGAAAAACCCCTAGTCGCCACATTCCGGCGCCTGTTCGGGGAGGCTGGTACGGGAATTGAACCATGCTGCTGGCCTACCTAGGTCTGCTTTCAAAGCAAACGATTTAGCCCTGTGCTAAACAGCCCCGGCTAATCCACTGGTAACTGCTATCACAGAGCTGATTTTGTCATCCGAACCCCCTGAATGGATTTTAACCGTTCCCCAACCCCCATTCAACCTCAGTCTGTGCACTACACAATTTACCCAGAGAATCCATTATCAAGCAGCTGCCAATAAGTACAGATTACTGCTGGTACTGGCTACCGAGCAATACAATTCCAGTCATCATCTATAACACAGAAAAATGTATACAGTGCAGTGGAAATTCCTTTAATGGGGTGAAATATTTTTAAGATTGCTACCAGCAAATCCTCCAACAAGAAAAAAAGAACTTTACTTTCCATCACCAAGTACCGTGTCATCAATGACATGCCTGCCTTTGTTGTAACCTTCTTCTTTGAAAACCAAAATTCTACTTCCTATTCAGAGCACTTAAAAGCTTCCCAAATATCTGGCTCGCTTTCCATCTCAACCCAGACAATGCTCTGCCTGCTCAACTCCAAGGTTCTCAGAGAAACAGTATGCATTAAGTGTAATTACCAGCACACACCAGAAGAATACATCTGCCATTTATATTAAAACAGTACAGACCTGCACGTGGAAAATAAATGCCAAATTGATCTGCTAAAAGACGGCTAGGATGAGATGAATTTGCTAAGATTTATGAAAACCAGTAGGTAGCAGCTCTGACAACACAAAACTAGAAGAGAGTTTCCATCGGTCTGATTCTACTGATTCTACCGTTGAAAAACCAACAGCTAATTGGTCAAGAACTTCAACCCAACAATGACAACTAGCTTAAACATCAAGGTTGACAGAGGAGCAAATATGTATACATTAACAAGCTACATCAATCTCAACTACTTCAAGAGAGTTTTTCAAAATGAATTAATTTTTAAACAAAAATGAAATTGAAACCAGTTTCTTGTTAATTGTTTAAAAAAATGTAGAACATGATTTTGGGACCTAACTTGAAGCAGATGCCAAACCTGTTTAAAATGATCCAATGTTTAGCACCCAATGTTAAACGACTACCTCTGGCGATATTATTCCAGCTTGCACTGCCAGATCTGGTAACCCAACAAGCAATCTGCCATCAACGGTGCAAAGAGTCATATGGACTCAAAATGTTAACTCTTATTTCTCGCTTCATAGATGCTGCCTATCTACCATATCAAGTGGGAAGTTAAAGATCCTCACGTTGTTATACTAAGAAATCAAAACCATTAGAGATAGCTAAGTTCTTGATTAATAAAGGGATCACAGGTTATGGGGAGAAGGCAGGGAAAATGGGATAAGAACCATATCAGCCACGATTGAATGGTGGAGCAGACTCCATGTGCCGAATGGCCTAATTCTGCTATGTCATATGGTCTTACTACGTTGAAAAACATTACTGAAATACAGGCCTGCCGATGGCTTTGTTACCTAAAAGGAAACGCAAATAGAATCCTTCGTATGGAGAACTTGAAGAAGCTTTAAGGCCACTAATCTGACATAGTCTCTGGTTATGAATAATTGTAATTGGAATGCTGGAAAAACATGGCTAACAGCTGGTTTGTGGTGCAGAGCAATGCCAGCAGCGCGGATTTAATTCCCATACTGGCTGAGGTTATTCATGAAGACCTCGCCTTCTCAACCTTGCCCCTCACCTGAGGTGTGGTCATCCTCAGGTTAAATCACCACCAGTCAGCTCTCCCCCTCAAAAGGGATAGCACCAATGGTCATCTGGCGACTTTACATTTACTAGAGGGCTGTGCTGTAATGGGAGCCAAAGAGTGGCGATTAAGAGGGAAAAGATAGAATAGCAAAGAGGAAAGCACATCAGGCTTCAAGAATTAATAATCTGCAAGCTTCATCATAGAGAATCATAGAATTTACAGTGCAGAAGGAGGCTATTCGGCCCATCGAGTCTGCACCGGCCCTTGGAAAGAGCACCCTACCTAAGCCCACACCCCCACCCTATCCCGCAACCCCACCCAATCCCTTTGCACACTAACGGGCAATTTAGCATGGCCAATCCACCTAACCTGTACATTTTTGGACTGTGGGAGGTAACCGGAGCACCCAGAGGAAACCCACGCAGACACGGGTAGAACGTGCAAACTCCGCACAGACAGTGACCCAAGCCAGGAATCAAACCTGGGACCTGTGACTTACACTTGCACCATCTTTGAAAAGTACTGACACTCAACAATTGAATCTTCAGAAACTCAAGATGTTGCAGCATGGCAGTTAAATCATCATCTTTCATGATGGATGTTTGCCACATCCTTTACAGACGGATTCCTACACTGACAATGCCACTGGACATCACCAAAATAACTTTCTTCAAATGTGACCCTAGACGGTGATTGGGATTGACAGGTTATTCCACCATTGGGAGCATCACAGCCAGTCCAATCCTGTTTCCGATCACCAAGCAGAAAAAGACTTTTATCAGTCAAGGAACAAAAAGCTCAGGGATCAGCTAGCTTAGCACAAATTAGGAACTAAATCTAGAATTATCTTTTTCTCTTTGTATGAAGGTCATACAGGGTGGTGCATTTACCATAGAGTCACAAGGGAAGCAAGTCTCCTATTTTAAATAATTACCGTACGTGGACATCAAGTACAATCCCGAGTCCCTTTTTTGATATTCAATACTTTAATGTTCGTCTTGAGATGATTTCAAGCCATGGCCCTCGAATACAAGTAGCTCTGTTTTCCTCCCATTATTTCCAGTAAATGTCATTAAATGTTTTGGCAGCGACAGTGCTCATAATCTCTGCATTACATCTAACATTTTCAAATGAGTACAGAGTATTGGACATTAAAAATATTCAAAATGCAGTTGGATACTCAGCTGAACTTCTATGAAACAAATTATCATTTCTCATTCACTGTTAAGTTTATCTATCTATTTTTGTTTTTAAAGTGCTCCTGGTGAGAAGAAAAAAAGATGCAAATAATCCATGCTGCAATGGTTGTTAACAACTTCCACAATAAAGTGCCATTCCCTTTTCTCAATGTTGGCTTCAAATAGCTTTCAAATTTTATTTATTGGTTGATACTCTGGAGATTTCAGTCAACGCCATGAAATGATGCTTTAGAAACATTTTAAAGTAACCAATACAAATATCATGGAAAAGCTGGTTACGCCTATCTGGTTCACATTTTGGACAGAAAAATTATGTTGTCAGGAACAATGAATATTATGATCATTTCCTAAAAATGGCTGGCCAGGACTCAACCAATGAACTTCAGCAGATCCACCCACCATTCAATCCAACACCCAGCTCACAATCTCAAAGTATCAAGTACGACAGCAGCTGCAGATTAAATCACTTCATTTTACATAAACATGCACATCAGTATTACTATTGCTTCAGTTCAGGATAGCAGTATGAAAAATGTAGCTGCATGAAGACCACCACAGCTGAACAAATGTATTTTTTTTAAACCTGAAATACAGTGGAATTATAAAAATGAATTAGATTTGCTATGAGCCAGCAATTTTGGAGGAGTAAGAACAGGAATGGGGAAGCGGGAGAAGATAAATCTATATTGATTTTTTTAAAATTTAATTACCTTTTAAAAGAAACACTTCACACCATGGAGTAGTGTTGTATATGTAATAATAGCATAGGAGGGGTGATTTAGCTTGGACTGATTCAATCCTTCACAGCAATAAAGATGCTTACAAATTGTAAAAATCCCAATTCTGACAGCTAACAAGAGGACATACTATATATTTTCACAAATCAGAATGACTCAACAAAGTCAACCGAAATAGTCAGGATTATTTGTTGGATGCAAAAATGTATTTATGAATAAAAATACTGGTCTATTTCACTTAATATTGCACACAGGACTGAATCTGGGTTGCACACACCCACACACACACTCCACACCCTTGCCCCATGTTTGCCACAATGTCAACACTCACTCTCCTCTTTTCTGTTGCTACCTCAATTGTTTTTTTGCCCTTCCTGCTCAACAAAACAAACCTTTGATGGTAGTTATAAAATTCTGGCAACACCACTGCGCAAGTGACCCACAGATGTTACACAATGACAGGACAGTTGTCCTTTCCCCAAGAACAACATTAGCACTACTGCACAAGCTGAGGACGGTCAAATCCTCAGCCTGACTTAAATCCATCTTTACCACCACTGGTCCAGGGTCTGGTAAATTGAAGAGGGTGCAACATGCAGCTACATGGTCACTAGTGACCAATGAAATCGATAGAAAGTGATACTTTTTAAAAAAAAATTAGAATACCCAATTATTTTTTTTCCAATTAAGGGGCAATTTAGCATGGCCAATCCACCTAGCCTGCACATCTTTTGGGTTGTGGGGGCGAGACCTACGCAGACATGGGGAGAATGTGCAAACTCCACACAGTCACCCAGAGCCGGGATCGAACCTGGGACCTCGGTGCCGTGAGGCAGCAGGGCTAACCCACTGCGCCACCGTGCTGCCCCGAAAGTGACACTTCTGACAGTGACGGTGAGCTAATGAGACTGATGGAAAGTGGCAGCCACTGCTGCTGAATGGATAGGCTCAGGAGTGAGACTCACCAGGGGTTTCTTTTATTTTAGTTTGCTCGACTGAAGGTCAAAAGAGCCACTTTGTATTCCAACAGTTAAAACCGACTGGAATTGTGATGCTCTGAGGGCAGTTAAGACTATCTTGGCCTGATCTCAAGGGGAACTGCTGTGACATCACAGGAGTTGGTGACCTCAGGAGTTAACAGGACTGATCCACCATCCCCAATTCGAGTCCAAAAAAAATATCTGCGTCAAACGCAGATCAAATGGCCGGATAAACAGGGCAACTTCCACGCAAAACTTTGCACCAATACTTTGTCAAGAGTCAGAAAAAGGCCCATACCTCCCCCTCCCCCCACTGGTGCATTTAATGCGATCAGGCAGACTCTGAAACGCTGCCTTTCGCTTTATTGAAGAATACAAAGGTAAATAGGCCGACAAGTCACTTTTAAAGGAGAGAGCAGCTCCAGATGCTTCCAGAACATTAACTGAGGCCGGGGGGAGGGGGCAGATGCAAGCACTGGAACTCGCCTTGGCCTCCAGCCCCCACCCTCCCCGGAGTGGGTGGGTGGCTGGGTGTCGGTGCTGGATGTTGGGGGGGTGGGGAGGTTGTAGGATGGGGCGAGCGGAAAGTTTATAAAGCGCTGATGGGGCTGGCGGCGCGGCCTGCGGGACTGCAGCAGCCTGCGGAGGGAAGGCGGAAGCCTCCCCCACCTCCTGACCGACCCCCCCCCCGCTCGCCCTATTTTAAAACAAAACCTGCCCGTGTTTTTTTCTCTCCTCCTCCTCATCCCCCCCAGGCCGACATACTCACAGACTCTCGCGGCTTTGCTGCGGGCCTTGCCACCATCCCCCACCCCCCAGCGACCTCTCGCCGCCGCCTCTGAGCCGGGACCTCACGAGTTAAACAAGCGTCTCGCATCCCATCCGGGACCCGCAAGTGCCCAGCCGGAAATGGCGTCTCGTCCCCGCGCCTGCGCACACGCTGTCCTCCCACTGCCGCCTTGCTATCAGGCGCATGCGTTTTTCCCTTATTGTGTCCATTTGAAGGGAGGGGGGTCGCCATCATTGATAAAGGCAAGAAGCAAAGGAGTAACTCAATGCAATGTAGCAAAACTCATTAATTGTCACAATGTTATATGCAAAATACATATGTTTACACAAAAGCATAGTTAGCAACAGGAGTGATGCAGAAAAGGCATTTTCGAGTTAATAATATCTGATAAAAGGTCATAGACTGAAACGTTGTTTCTCTGTCCACAGATGAGTCATTTGCATTATCATTTTCCATACGTGCATGGCCCTAAAAAGGTTCGATTTTGACGTTGGCTTCGATGTACTTATTTGGCATTCTGAAGCCGATTGTAATTCTGAGCGTGAATCTGATTTTTTTTTTAAAGTAAAATCCTCATCTACTCACTTATTTCTAACCCTTGTACATTTTATTATTTCTTGAACACAAACTAATATTATTAGCTCCAGTCTTCCCACTGCAGCAGTTCAAGAAGGCAGCACGCCATCATCTTCTCAAGGGGCAATTAGGAATGGGCACTAAATGCTGGCCTAACCAGTGAAACCCACGTGCCTTGAATTAGTTTTTAAAAATGGATATTATAACATTAACTGCTAATATTAAAGCTCCAAGTGCCTGCAATATAAGGGCAAAAATTAATGGCTGAACATTAGCATGGCAGGAACAATGTGATGTGGAAGATCCCAGTCTGAAATTCAATTTACATAAACTATTACCTGCAAGTAAAAGCAACATAATGTGGAAAGAGAAACAGAGTTAATGTTTTGAATCCAATGTGACTTCTTCAGACCCTCTCCACAGACACTGCCAGACCTGCCAAATCTTTCCACCATTTTGTGTTTTTATTACTTACTGGCCGGAATTCTCAGACTGTTGGGATTCCCTTTTCCCGCTCGGAGCGCACCCCGGCCCAAGTTTCCTGGCCACGTGGAGTGGTTGAAATGGGAAATCCCACTGACAAGCGGTGGGAAGAGAGAATCCTGCCACCAGCAAAAGGCATGCTGCCAAGAAGTACGCAGCTAGGAGACAGCTATTTAAAACAATTGGATGTAAAATTAGCAAAAGGAACAAGCTTTTCACTCTATCCAATGGAAGGATCATGACATTACAAAGAGCACATTCATGGCTGGCACCCTCGAGGTGCTGCTGAAAAGGCAAGTTCTCCTGGCTGCATTTCAGGGCTTTCTACCCAGACAAGAGTCATCTGAAACATAAAGCAGGAATTAACTGACAAGGTTACAACTGGTTTCAAATATATACAGCAAAATCATTCACCTAAGACAAGATATCTGAGTAATGACACCTTCCCATAAGAAGCGTCTGCTTGCAAAGATGTTCTCTGAAACAGTTACTCTTATTACTTGACACCGCCAAAAAGTTTTTGCACAACCTTACAGCCCATCAACTGCTCAATGTAGAGGGCCAAGCAGCGGTATGACATACAGCCAATCTGGCATCAACATGGGAAATGATCACATTGAAAGATTTTTGACTATTCAACTGGGAAAATGTACATTAAGGTGTTGCTATTAAATCAGAACATTAAGAATCAGACCCACCAAACTCACAAGGACCCTGAGAAAGCATTTTCACACAACAGCCAGGCACAGACTTCTGTCACAGAGGTGTTTCCAACATACCGTATTAGTTCGAGACAATGTGAATTTATTAATTCACACGTATTATGATGAATTGACTTTATTCAGGAGAATCCAAGGGCAGCTGCAATGAATTCACACCAGGGAGAGTGATTGTAGATAGAAGTGGTATCTCAAATGGCCAATCCCCAGACTTGGAAAGCTAGCGAGCAGTCAGAGGTCTCAATCCATTAAAAACAGTCACTGATTCACCTTTCCAAAGATGGGAGACAGTACATAATTATCATCATCTTTATCAGTGTCACAAGTAGGCTTACATTAACACTGCAATGAAGTTACTGTCAAAAGCCCCCAGTCACCATACTCCGGTCCTATTCGGATACACCGAGGGAGAATTCAGAATTTCAAAAAAACTAACAAGCACGTCTTTGGGGACTTATGGGAAGAAACCGGAGCACCCAGAGGAAACCCACAAAGACACGGGGAGAAAGTGCAGACTCCATACAGACAATGACCCAAGCCGGGAATCAAACCCAGGTCCCTGGCGCTGTGAAACAGCAGTACGAATCACTGTGCTACCCGCCATGAGGGCATATGTAAGATCACACACATGCGGGAGTTCATTATTGTTAATGGTGGTATTTTATGATAAGATATAATGTAATGAGACCTGATGCTAAACCCAAGAAGCTATCTCATGCAGAAATTCAATTTATAATAATAATCTTTTATTGTCACAAGTACGAAGTTACTGTGAAAAGCCCCTAGACATCACATTCCAGCACCTGTTCAGGTAAGCTGGTACAGGCATTGAACCTGCACTGCTGGTCTTGTTCTGCATTACAAACCAGTTATCTAGCCCATTGAGCTAAACCAGCCCAATGGACTTTAGACAGCAAATATTTCCAACAAACCCTGGCTGTGTGATACCACTACAATTACAGTTGCTGATAGACTGGCAACATGTTCGTCAAATATTTGTCACTATACATGCTCCTCAAAAATGTAACTTCTGAAGGCTACTTATCTGCATCCAGAACACGATGGAATATAATAAAAGGAAACACACTTAAACTGGAGGCCTATGAATAACCTGTTCTTCACTATCTTAGAAGAGGGTTGGCTATCCCTGTGAATGCAAGCTTCTATGGCATAGGGAACCTCAGGACGATTGTCACCCTACACTTATTACACTTTCCTCCCAATTTGCTCCCTAAAACACGGGGACAAAAGCATTGCACGCGCATATTTCAATGCAAGCTCTGTTTGCAGCAATTTGGCATCAGCAATATAATAGATTCGAGGGCAGTCTCACAATTCCTTCAGCTGAATGAAAACAACGTATCCAATGAAGCTCTTGCACAATCTCTGCTGAAGAAAGTAGAGTAAGAAGTCTTACAACACCAGGTTAAAGTCCAATAGGTTTGTTTCAAACACTAGCTTTCGGAGCGCTGCTCCTTCCTCAGGTGAACATTCACCTGAGGAAGGAGCAATGCTCCGAAAGCTAGTGTTTGAAACAAACCTGTTGGACTTTAACCTGGTGTTGTAAGACTTCTTCCTGTGCTCACCCCAGTCCAACACCGGCATCTCCTCATCGAAGAAAGTAGAAGGGGTGGACTGCCAGGTCCATCATTTTGTACATTATGTAAAGCAGGCAGGAATGCTAGGGTTGTAAATGTACAACTTTCAGGCACCCTCTTGCCCTGTTCCCATCAGTGAAAGCAATTTAATCAGCAGCATTGGCCACGCCATAGTAACGGGAAGAGTTCATTTTTAACATTCTTCCTAATTGAATTTTTCAGTAATTATGTTAGAAAGCATCTGATTCTTTTGTCTCATTCGAATCCCTCATCCATAACCAGTTTTCATGGAAAGCTCACAGCATGTGATTTGCAAATACTTGCAAATATCTTGGAACCCAATGTAATTAAAAAATCATTTTATCAGTTCAGTCACTGTAAACTAATGTCCCTACTCATAATATGCCAGAAACTTCAAAATGACACTACATTTGAGCAATTATTCAACTTTATTGATTAGAAGGAACATCTAAAAAGATAACCTGAATATAGTGGAACAAAATTAGTGGTTTAGCTGAAAAATAATCTTTCCATTCCATTACAGAAAAATGGGGGAAAAAAACATTAGAGTCTCCAGCATTGGAAACATTAGACCCCAATGTGGTTTTTTTGGTGGGTGTCATCAGCATATATCAGCTATATGTTGTAGCTTCACTTCGGGCCATCTCAAAGGCAGGAACGGAGATTGATTGGCCCCAGGAATACAGGCAAAGGCAGCATGTCAGTCGCAAGATGCCATTCCCACACAGGACATTTGGAAAGAGAATGTTGGGGATCAGTGTGGCCTCCCACCCTCACGAGGCAGGCGGGCGGGCAATTTGGCTCATCAGAGCCTTGCTAAAGATGAGTCCTGGGAGGCCTATTGTGATTTTCCCAATGTTTCCCAATACCCAACATGATGATAGGCAGCTCAGCTGCACCGAAAAGGTTGTTGAATGATGCCTGTAGTTCAGTAGATCTCATGAAGAGGTTGAGTCTTGTATAGTTTAAAAGTAAGTGTTTATTAACTACTTGTAAACGGTGTAAGCTAGGAGCTGTCACCATGCTTGTCTCAGAGTCGACTCTGTGCAGTACAAGACTGCCCTCTAGTCTCAGGTCATGTGCTCCTTTACATAATACTGTGGGCAGTACTGAACCCAGTTCAATATGAACCCGATCTACACCATACTCTGAGACGACACCTCCAGCAAGTCTTTATCCAATGTATTTAATAATAATCTTTTATTGTCATAAGTATGAAGTTACTGTGAAAAGCCCCTAGTCACCACATTCCAGCACCTGTTTGGGTAAGCTGGTATGGGAATTGAACCTGCACTGCTGGCCTTGCTCTACATTACAAACCAGCTGTCTAGCCCACTGAGCTAAACCAGCATTCCTGTTTACTTAATGTATTTACATTACTTCTACGATCCCCTCTCCTCAGGTTCAGGAAGTCTGGAAGCTTTATAAGTAATGGAGGAAGGGTAAACTCTGTTGTACTGGGTAAAACTTGATGAAAAGAAGCTTGTTTTGAAAATGATTATTCTGGTATTTGGTGAGTTGATCTTAATTCTTTTTTTGTTCTTTGGAGTCGAACCGCTCTTTCTCAACTCCACATATGATGTTATCAATGGTCATTAGTTTATCCATTCCTTAGGAGAGAGAACAAACTCGCAGCCTGCCTATCGTCCTCATTCTGATTTTCTTCCTATGTGTGGTTCTCCATCATGAACATTTGGATGGAACATGTATCTTCCTGTTGTTTGGCTGTGACCTATCAATGGGGTCACCTTACAGTTTAGCTTTCTGTGCAATGGAAGTTCTCACTGGTTTGCTTCATTACCTCACTGGGTTGTGCTGTGGTTAGTTTATGGCTGCTTTTCTGTTCCAGCATTGTATGCCTAACAGTTAGAATCTCTACAGTGCAGAAGGAAGCCATTCGGCCCATCGAGTCTGCATCGGCCAGTTGTACTAGCCAGAGGTTGCATTATCTATGTTGTGGTGTAATGAGGTATCTGACCAACAGATTTAGAGCCGGAGGTTGAGGCTCCTCTTGCTGTTGGCTCATCTATTGGGTTTCCTTTACTCGAGGTGTCATGGTAACCATCTGAATGATTGCCTGGTCTGACCAATGAGAAGCATATGGCACCTGTAAAGAAAATGGACAAACCAGCTCTGCAAAGAATGAAGACATTCAGAGATGAAATTCCAGTCTTTTCTGTTGGGTCTCTCGAGGACGTGAAGTGTAAGGAACTTGTTAAAAAAAACCTTTGACTGTTTCGTGTTTCTGTTTTAATGCATGTTCTGCTGGCTGCCCACCTTCCCCCTGCCCCCCACCCTCAAGCTGCTATTTGGAGTGATGCAGAAAATTCCTTCTGATTCAGTATGCTCTGTGGCATAGCCCGTGATGTCATGCTAATAGACGTGGCAAGCAGCCAGTCAACTGATTTGAAATTCGGGCCTTGAACTGATTCTCGTTTGGTGTTGGTGGAGATTTTGAGAAACTTCTGGAACAGGAGAAGCAAGCCCCAATTTTGTCAGTTCTGTGAAAGATCCAAGCATGAAGCAGATTTAAGGCACTCTTCTCTCTGCCAGGTGACTTAAGAGGCTCCCAGTCAGACTTGTGGAAGGCATTCCTATTTAAAAGATTGCAGGCAGTAGCCAGACCTGTGAAGGGAACTACTGGTTTGAAAGGCTGCTATCAGGTTCTCCCACCAGGCCTGTAACAGATTACCCCTCTGTCTGAATGGCTGGGGAAAACACAGTCTGAGAACACGATACAGCCAGAATGTCTGCACAGAGATCAGACAAGCAGTTGAAAGACGGAGTGGATGTAAAATCTGCTGTAAGAACTCTCAGGCAGAAAACTCCAGTAGTTTCTCAGGGAGACTGAGAATCCATCTGGTGGTCACATGATAGAATTGCACAGACCTGAATCTTCTGTGTGAAGGCAATTCCCCAGAGGGAAACCTGAGCAGCAGCTGGGCCCATCCAGGCCCAGTCGCCCCAGAAGATGGTCGCCAAAGGGGACCCAGGTCACAGGGTCGTAATGACAGCAGGCCGCCTCCACTCATGATGTACCATCTGGGGATGTACCAAGGCGCAGCATTAGGGCCCATAAGGCCAGAAAAGTAGACATCAAATAAGTTGGTGCAGGGCACAGCATACTGATGGGGGCTAAGGCACAAACCTGCATATAACTTTTCACATTCAGCACCCGTGCACAACGTTACAACCAGTCTTGGTGCTCTGTCAGAAGTGTGTGAGGGATGGGTTGGTCTGGACTGGCCACAGAGGGGCTCAGGGGATGGGGGTGGAATAGGCAGATGTTGTGGAATTGGCCCAGGGACCGCAGTTCAGCCAGCGCTCACCGCTCTAGTGTTCCCTAACGGACTACATGGTGGCCCCGGTTGGCACTGTGGAACATGTCCCCACATGTCCATCTCCCCTTCCCCATCACCCCAGGCCCCGTTGTGGTGTTGGGTGCTCTGAGGTACAGATGAACCAACACGGTTGCGATTGGTACAACACAGTTTTATTCCAACTTGTTATTTACAGATCTGTGTTGGTACTCAGCACGTGGTGACTGTGTGAGTGTCTTGTTAATCAGGTCCTGTCCTTGTCCTTGTCTCTAGATGGACTGTCCACCAGGTGTCGTGTTTCTTGTCTTATACTGTGTCTGCTCTTGTCTGTGATTGACTGTCGTGTTATGTGTGCTAATTGGTCTGTTGGTCTATCTATCATGATGTGTGTGTTTGAATATCATGACATCCCCCCTTTTTTACAAGATTATGTGCCTAGGTGGTTATAAATATGAATGTGTCCTGAGTGCAGCTAAAGGTGTGTGTGCGTGATATTTACAGCATGTACATGTGGCGTAACTATATACATGGGGTGATGTCAGGTGTGGCATGATAACGAGGTTGTACCATAACAAAAGAAGAAAAACTTTGAAGTGTGGTCCGGTCAAACGAGGCCTGGAACGATAAAACAGTAACATGTTACAATACAATAGTTGCTAAACTTTGACATGTAAACAGTCTCATAAGTCCAGTCTAGTAGGTGGGCGACGAATTCGGGTTGACCGCCTCAAGGGTGGGTCGAGAACCACCGGCTGAGGTGCGAGCCTGGCCACGGGTGGCGACAGAAGGGGCATGGTATATGGCAGCTCCACGAAGTCACTATCAGGAACCATTGGAGGACACGGCGTCTGTGTGTGGTTCCATTGCGAGCGTGGAAGTAGGCGAAGGGCTTGCCGATTGCGCCCACGCACGGATCCATCCGTCATGCGTACCAGGAACGAGCGGGGAGCCACGCGTCGGAGAACTTCGGCAGGTGCTGACCAGCCACCATTTGGTAGATGAATGCGGACTTTGTCTCCAGGGGCCAGGGGGGAAAGATCAGTTGCCCTTGCGTCGTACGATCTCTTCTGGCGATCACGCTGCAGTTGCATCTTATGCAGTACCGGAGCATGGTCTGTTGTTGGTGCCAGGATGGAAGGCACAGTGGTTCTGAGGGAGCAACCCATCAGCACCTGTGCTGGCGAGAGACCCGTGGCTAGCGGGGCCGTGCGACAGGCGAGCAGGGCGAGGTGAAAGTCCGATCCGGCGGCAGCAGCCTTGCAGAGGAGCCGCTTGGCAATGTGAATGCCCTTCTCCGCCTTTCCGTTGGACTGGGGTTGCAGAGGGCTGGACGTCACGTGTGTGAAGCCATACGAGGTGGCAAAGGATGACCATTCATGGCTGGCAAAACAAGGCCCATTGTCCGACATGACAGTCATCGGAATGCCGTGGCGAGCAAAGGTGTCTTTGCAGGCCCTGATGACAGCAGACGACGTCAGATCGTGTAGGCGTATGACTTCTGGGTAATTGGAGAAGTAGTCCATGATGATAACATAGTCCATGCCAAGCGCGTGAAATAGGTCGACACCCACCATCGCCCAGGGGGACGTCACCAGCTCATGGGGCAGAAGCGTCTCAGGAGGTTGCGCCGGCTGAATCCTTTGGCAGGTTGTGCAGTTGAGCAGCATGTTGGCAATATCGTCACTGATGCCCTGCCAGTATACCGCCTCTCAGGCCCTCCGTCTGCACTTCCCGACCCCCAAGTGGCCTTCGTGTATTTGATTGAGAACCAGCTGGCGCATACTGTGCGGAATGACAATCCTGTCTAGCTTCAGGAGGATCCCATCAATGATGGCTAGGTCGTCCCGTACGTTATAGAACTGCGGGCACTGCCCTTTGAGCCATCCTCCCGTCATGTGGCGCATCACTCGCCGTAAAAGGGGGTCGACCGCTGTCTCTCGGCGGATGCGGGCCAGACTGGAGTCGTCAGCCGGCAGATTTGCCGCTGTCAAGGCCACCTGTGCCTCGACCTGACATACGAACCCCTCCACATCTGGTGGTGTACTCACTGCTCGGGATAGGGCATCCGCCACAATGAGGTCCTTCCCTGGAGTGTAGACCAGTTGGAAGTCATACCTCCTGAGTTTAAGTAGGATGCGCTGGAGACGAGGGGTCATGTCGTTCAGGTCCTTGTTTATTATTCTGACCAGTGGGCGGTGGTCAGTTTCGACCGTGAATCGTGGAAGACCATATACATAATCGTGGATCTTGTCCAAACCGGTTAGCAAGCCCAGGCATTCTTTTTCGATTTGCGCGTAGCGCTGCTCTGTGGGAGTCATAGCCCGTGATGCATAGGCAACCGGGGCCCATGACGACGTGTCATCCCTCTGCAGGAGCACTGCTCCAATGCCGGATTGGCTGGCATCAGTTGAGATTTTGGTGGGACGAGACGTGTCGAAGAACGGCAACACTGGTGCCGTGGTGAGTTTGTGTTTGAGCTCCTCCCATTCCAGCTGGTGTGTGTTTTGCCACTGGAACTCTGTAGATTTTTTTACAAGATGGCGCAGAGTCGTTGTGTGGGAGGCAAGGTTGGGAATGAATTTCCCTCGGAAGTTGACCATACCAAGGAATCGTAGGACAGCCTTCTTGTCGGCCGGCCGCGGCATGGCTGTGATGGCGCTCACCTTGTCTGCATCCGGACGGACCCCTGACCGGGAGATGTGGTCCCCCAGGAACTTCAATTCGGTCTGGCCAAAGGCGCACTTGGCTCGGTTGAGGCGCAGGCCGTTTTCCCGTATGCGGGCAAAAACGCGTTGGAGACGATGTATGTGCTCCTGCGGTGTGGTGGAACAGATGATGACATCGTCCACATATACGCGCACCCCTTCGATGCCTTCCATCATCTGCTCCATGATTCTGTGGAAGACCTCGAATGCCGAGATGATGCCAAATGGCATCCGGTTGTAGCAGAATCTGCCGAAAGGGGTGTTAAAGGTGCACAGCTTTCGGCTGGACGTGTCCAGCTGGATCTGCCAAAACCCTTTAGAAGCATCCAGTTTCGTGAATATCTTCGCTTGGGCCATTTCACTGGTGATCTCCCATTTTGGTATGGGATAATGTTCCCGCATAATGTTATTATTAAGGTCTTTGGGGTCTATACAGATGCGGAGCTCGCCAGAGGGCTTCTTGACACACACCATGGAGCTGACCCATGGCGTGGGCTCCGTGACCCTGGATAGGACCCCTTGGTCCTGGGGATCCTGCAGCTGCAGCTTGAGGCGGTCTTTAAGTGGCGCAGGAACCCTGCGAGGTGCGTGAACGACTGGGATGGCGTCCGGTTTGAGGCGAATTCGGTATGTGTATGGCAGTGTTCCCATGCCTTCGAATGCCTCCTGGTTGTGGGCAAGGAGCGATTGGAGCTGTGCGTTGAACTCAGCATCCGGGAAGTCAGATGTGTCGTCTGGAGAGAGAGACAGAATTCGTTGTACAAGGTGGAGAGCCTTACATGCCTGTGCGCCCTGCAAGGAGTCCTTCGATGAGCAAACTATTTCGAACGAGAGTGTGGCCGTGTGTGTTCTGTGTGTCACCTGGAGCTGGCAGGATCCCATGGCCGGGATAATGTTCCCGTTGTAGTCGACCATCTTGCACCGGGATGGCTGGATTGGTGGTCTGACCTTCATGGCAGAGAATGCTGACCATGCTATGAGGTTGGCGGATGCGCCAGTGTCCAGGCCGAAAGTGATCGGCAATCGGTTGACCGTCAGGGTGGCACTCCATTCGTCGGCCAGATTGATGGTGTTGACCCGGTTCACATCAATGACCGCAACCCGGAAGGCGTCTTGGTCATCTGTGTCGTTGGGTTGGATGTCCTGATGTGGAGGCTGGATGGTTCGCACGTGTCTGCGAGGTTGTCAGAGATGTGGAGGATCCATCGGTTGAACCGCTCAACAGTAGGCAGCGTAGTGGCCCATCCTGCCACAGCGTAGGTAGGCATTGTCGGGTTTTTGCAGGACATTGCCTTTTAAATGTGCAGCTCCACATTTGCTGCACGTCATGACGTCATGACGTTCGTTACGCCACTGCGCATGCGCAGTTCGGTCATGCGTCGGTTGCGCCTGTGCAGTGCGTCCCTCGATGTTGCCGTTGGTTTTGGTGCGCACAAACACGGGAGATCTCAAAAAGCGCGCGAAACGGCCGCCCTCGTCCGGGCCGCAAGCCGGGAGAAACTCGATTGCCTGGATGCGTTCGGCCTCGTGGGCGGCCTGGCTTGCCGATTCGATCGCTTGGGACCCCCTCCGTACCGATTCGGTCGCCTGAAATTGGGCAAAGCGGCTGGTCGCATTTTCTTGGAGGACACAAGCTTCCACCGCAGATGCTAAGGTCAGGCCTTTAATTTTAAGAAGCTGCTGGCGTAGGCCACTGGAGGCAACGCCAAAAACGATCTGGTCCCGGATCATGGACTCTGAGGTGGTGCCGTAACCGCAGGATTGCGCGAGTATGCGGAGGTGCGTCAGAAGGGGTTGAAAGAGCTCATCCTTACCTTGCAGGCGTTGCTGAAAGATATACCTCTCAAAGCTTTCATTTACCTCAACGTTGAAGTGCTGGTCGAGCTTGAGGAGGACCGTGTCATATTTAGATTTGTTCTCGCCTTCGGCGAACACCAAGGAGTTGTATACATCGATGGCGTGCTGACCTGCGGTAGTGAGGAGCATGGCAATCTTTGTTTCGTCCGAGGCACCCTGTTTTTCGTTGGCTCGCATGTACAGTTCAAATCACTGCTTGAAGAGCTTCCAATTGGTGCCCAGGTTCCCAGCAACTTGCAACGGCTGCGGTTTGTTGTTGATGTCCATGGCTCAGGATGGCAGATTTGCCGGCAGGTATCGATCCACTCACTGGTATCATGTGGTGTTGGGTGCTCTGAGGTACAGATGAACCAACACGGTTGCGATTGGTACAACGCAGTTTTATTCCAACTTGTTATTTACAGATCTGTCTTGGTACTCAGCACATGGTGACTGTGTGAGTGTCTTGTTAATCACTCCTGTCCTTGTCCTTGTCTCCAGATGGACTGTCCACCAGGTGTCGTGTTTCTTGTCTTATACCGTGTCTGCTCTTGTCTGTGATTGGCTGTCGTGTTATGTGTGCTAATTGGCCTGTTGGTCTATCTATCATGATGTGTGTGTTTGAATATCATGACACACGTCAGTGCCCATCACTCTGGGGGTCTATGGCCCTGGCGCCCATTCCTGCTGCCAGGGGTACCATTGGCTGGCACTGCCCATGCCAGCAGTATGCTCCGCGGCTCCCATATGGCGTCCCCCGTCTGGTGGCCCCCCTGTAGGCATTGGGCTTGGGTGGCGTCCGTGATGCCCTGCCAGCGGGTGGCGGCTGGTTGTAGAGGGGTGGCATTGTGCGCGGGTTGTGGGCTGGAGGGTGGGGGCTGGGGTACGAGGGGTGGTGGGGTGAGGGCCGCCATATGGCCATGGTGGAGGCACCCATACAGCCAATGTCACTGCAGAACCATGGGCCAAGGTGAGTGGTCAGTGGGGTGCACAGCAAGATGGCTACATTGCAAGCCATGGCAAATGCGGTTCCTGCCTGGACACTCCAGTCCCATGGGGGGTCCCACGGCCCATGCCCTGGCCACCCTTGTCACCACCTTCCTCCCCTCCAGCCCTACTAGCCAGCTCTGCCAGTGTCAAGGCCGTTAGCCCACGGCCGTGCCTCTGCGTGACCTACCTCCTCTCTCTCCCTCATCAGCTAAGGCGCCTGTTTCCTCCCGATTTCTAAAAGCACAAGTGAACCTCGCCATCGCGAACCCCCCCCCCCCCTGCCCCCGGTGGTGGGGGTAGATCGCGTAGGCCCCGGAGAACACTGGCCCAGGCCCGCTAATGACACGCGAAAGGCGTTTTCTGTATGTCAGAGTAGAGCGCACTGACGCCACTGTCAAGGCACCGGAGAATTGCGATTTGTCATGAACCTGCCATCAGCCACGATATCGGCATCAAGACCATTTCTCCGCCCAATTGCCTTTCCCAATTTCGGCGGCGTCTGACGGAAAATCCCGCACCTTTTGCCTGTAACTCATTGGAGCAGTCAAGGGTTAAAGATCTCAGGAAAATGCACAGTATTGGTTAATTCACTTATGTTGGGACTCTGGGGTCTGTGGGGTTGGAATTGACTGCGCATTTGCCCAGGGTGCCGTAAACAGCAGTACAAAGTAATTGACGACAGAGATTGTTTTGACATCTTCTGCCATTTTTAGATAGTTCGTGGCAATTTAGGCATCTGTGCTTGAAAGAGAAAAAGATTAGCTACGGATGACGTATATTACTTTAAAGATTTGTTCACCGCCATACCTTAATGGTTCCAGAATCATGCTTATAACTGGAAGTCGGATTGCTCCAGGCCCATAGAGTGCTATGCCTGTCATTCAGAACCGGAGATCTCTCAGCCATGGTTCCTTGTTTGAGAAAATCAGCACATTGGCTTCCATGTCCAACATAAAGTTTGTGAGATGACCATTGACCGAGATGTCCGCATTCCAGAATATGAATCCAAGATCATTGACCTCACCCAAGCAGCATTGTTTTGTTCTCTTTTGGTGTGGTGCCTTGACCTTGTGAATCATCTTGGGATCATCTGTGCATCTGGCAGTGTTAGCTTTGCATCGTTTTCCAAACTATCCTGTGCAGTTACAGTTAAAATGTTGCTGAGACAGCCGGACATTAATTATGCCCGTGGGGGGGGGGAGGTTGCTTGGTCCACAGCGCTGGCATGGCCGCCTAGCCGCTCGTGGTTGGTTACTGTATTGCTTCCCTTGGCCTTAAGTGTCCCTGCTCTGCTGTTTTACTAGCCAGACAATGGACATTGCTGTGTCCCATGGCTCGCTTTCACCTCTTTAGATGGATCTGCGTTATAAACGGATTTTGGATTGCTTGATATTCTGAATAATCTTTCCAAGGGTCAAATTTTCCTTTGCTTGAAGTATGTCTGGAGTGTGTCATTCGCCATGCCAACAACAATTCTGTTCCAGATTAGCTCAGATTTCAGATCACCAGTCACAGTCGTCAGCCATTCTGTACAGCTCATTATGAAGGAGGAAACAGGTTTTCCTGGCTGTTGGACAGATTTGTTAAGCTTTGATCTTTCAAGGACCTTGTTACTGCTCAAATTAAAATATGTGTCAAATAATTTAAACTTTGTGTCAAAATTTGCTGAGGGTGCATTGATTCCTTGTCTCGCGATTATATTGTCATCTGTCATGCCGAATAAAGCAATGTGTTACCTTCTCAGCTTCTGTCTCTTTGTCGAGATCTGAAGCAATCGAGGATCTAAGGAATCTCTTTCTTCAATGTCCCCAGTGTTGTGCATGGGATCAGTCCAAACTGGTCTGGTAAGATAGAGCAGTAATGGCGGTCACAATTTCTATGTTTTAAATAAGTAGCAACTCGCCGAATGGACCTTCTTTGAGTCTTCCCTGTAAGTTTGGCTTGTGAAACCATTGATCCCTGGCTTTTACTGGGTCTTTAAAATGTTTTTGTTTAAATGTTCGATGTAAGCTCAGCGCAATATGGTCAGACACAAACTTAGAACTCGGGCTGTTCGCGTGCATTTTAAAATGGTAATTTTGAAGGCTGCTGACTTAAAAACTTTTTAAAAACCTGTTCTAGCCAAGAACTTACATTTTATTTTCAGCTCACCCCTGCTAGGCTTTCTCATTCTGCTTGGATATTGGACTTGCATGGGATTCAATGGAGTCTTCTTCAAGAGTGTAAAGTTTTACTTCTGTCTTCTGCTTCCAACCTTGCTTTGGAGCTCTTTTCTAGTAATCTCCTTCTGCGCTTTCACTTCTGATGCTTTTTGTCAGGTCAGAATGCTGCTTTTTCAATCTGTCAGGTTTAAGACTTCTTCTCCAGTTTCTGTGAGGTTCTCAATTGTTCCAATTGCTGCCACCATGTTGATGATGTGTGTCGTTCACTAGATCTCATGAAGAGGCTCAGAGTCCTGTGTAGTTTCAGAATTACTGTTTATTAACTACTCATAACTATGTACATAAGTACAGACTAAGGTCTAAGCTAGGAGCTGTCTCCATGCTTGCCTCTACACATAACTCTGTCTAGTACAAGTCTGTCCTCTAGACTTGGGTCATATGTTACTTTAACTCACATTGTGGATAGTACTGTTCACCCTCACTATGCAAGATCCTTATACTACAGATGGCACTTTTTGGCAGACTGGGATACCACCATTCCTGTCAGGCCTTGCTTGCCTGGGTGGATACCGCTAAAGGTCACCTATAGATGGATTCTCCACTAAATCCCCTACACAGGTGACCTGGGTGCTCTTTGTGCTTTTTAAGTGAAGTTTCAAAAAGTGGCTGAGACCGCTCCTTCTTGTCAAGGCACCCTGACAATTACCTACTCTAGACTGCAGATGAATGCCTCTCTTAAGCTGGAAGGCCTCTGGTTGGCCCTCCGGATTAAAGATCCTACCCCCCACACCTCCCATTTGGTTTAATTGATTAGGGAAATGTCTCCATGCCAATGGAGACACCAACTTGAAAATCTTAAACTTAATAATTTTCCCATGCGAGGCAGGTTTTAGGCCAGATTTTTTAAAACCCTGGTTCATGTTTCCCGCCTCTCTGGTAAAAAAAAATCATCTGCATCTGATAAACTCGTATCTCTGGGTGACTTCTGTTGCCTTTTTTTACCTACTGTAAATATGGCAGTCAGTGAAGTTGCCCTCCTTCCTTTGGATATCAATATTCTAATGCTCAGAGTCGCGAGGTATCAAATGATACCACCATAAGGTTCAACCGGCTATCGATCAAAGAGCCAAACATCAGTTAGTTAGTTCAAGGTCAAGGGTACTTTATTTACACACACAATTAGTCATGCAACATAAACACTACTAGTTAAACTACACCTATCGACTATGACAACCTGTACTTAACTTCAGGCACCCAGCTTAGGTCAGAGGAACAGTGGCCGTTGTTCGATTCTGGATCTATCGGGTCTGTAGGAGTAACTGCTGCTCAGCTAGGCTCATCCGTCTGGTAGCGGGCGTTGAACTTGAACTTGCTTCTGGTGGTGCTGCGATTGGAGATGGACGTTGTCGGAGCGCCAGGTCCAAAAGAAGCCGAACACATGGTGGACTCTCTTCTTATGCTTGGGGGTTTTTGCGCTCTTTTGGGCGGTCCTCCAGTTTGGACCCCACTAATTGGGTGCTCCTGATCACTATGTTTGATTCGAACCAATAAATGGGCGGGTGCCTTGATGGCTCGGCGTGTCCCAAGAGGTAATTGACCCTGTTGTTTGCGCTTCCCGAGTACAGGGAGTGGTGCCGAAATGTCTGGGACTGTACCGGTAGCTCAAGTACCAGTCCTTTGTTTGGCAGAGACGGGCCATCAAATGCTAATCGGGCCATCAAATGCTAATCGGTTGGGGTTTTGATACCGTCTGGATTCCTCACTCGCAAATATACATTTCAGGCTCTGAGCCTGCCTGAATCTCGCATTGTCCATTTTTCCCGCTATGCTTTGCGAGCTTCTCTGTTCCTGGTTGTAAGTGGCCATCCCAGATGGCTACACTCCGTCCTCTTGATCCTCAATGCGAAGCGTGAAGGATCACACTACTGGATCTTTTCCTGTTCTCTGACATGCCGGGTACCCTCAAACAAGAACAGGTTCTACCCTACCCTGTCCTGTGGGTCAAAATATTTACCTAAGTTTCCCTAATACAACACATATCACTAAAAAATCCGAAGGGGGCATTTAACATTCAAACCTACATTTCAGTCTCTTTACACAAAAAGGGGAACCTCTAACTGTCTCTAACTAGACTACACTCATGCTGCTATCTAATAACCAAAGAACTTATCTTACAATACAAAATAACTAATAGCAGCATCACATTCCTACTTATCACTAATGTCTATGTACAAAGAAAGTAACTTTATTAAAACAACAACCGCGGAATTTATTAGGGAGGAAAGGTTCAGAAAGAGTGTGCGGGTTGCTGGAGTCCGAGGAAAGGGGCTCTAAGTGTGTATACTGGGGGGCGGGAGGCTCTCCTTCTCCATTTCCGAAGTCTGATCGTCTGAATGACACTGCAAAGTATAGCTTCTACTGTGTATGACAGGGAGTACCATTTTATGATCTTCTCACACCATGTGGGGGTATCAGTGGCTGTGTCTATGTGTGTGATGTAGTGTCCGGGCTAGGGGTGTCATGTTGGGTAGTAATGTTCAGGGCCTGTGTGGTGAGAGGTGTAGGGATGGGTAATGCGCGAAACTGTATTGATCCAACGACGATCATGATGCAGATCATCAGGTTCGTCTTCATCTTGTCCATACTTTTCTCTGTCTTCAGGTATCTCCGTATCTTCCTGGGGGTACAAGCATAATATCTGTTATTATCTTGTTGATTAATATCTCGTTTGCCTGTCTGTTTCTCCTTAACGTCAATTTCCCATTTAGAATTGTCACCATATGTGACTCCCTCATTTTTTTTTAAACAACCATTTGGGAGACAAGACATCCGAAAGAAAATTCTGGCACAGTGCGAGCACTCTCGCAGCCTGTGTTTGATGGGCTGGGTGGGCGGCCAATTTCTCCGTCCTCTGCAAATTTGTTTCCATCACGTGTTTTGAACATGTAAATAGCAGGTGGGGGGATAGCAACTGAAGGGTCGCTGGAAAGGGGGCAGAGGTTGTGGCAAAAGTGCATTCTTTAAACCACAGTTGTAAAAAGAACAGCAAAAGAGTTTCGAAAATAATTCCCCGAATGGGGTGCGTATAATCCGCGGCAGGGCAAGAATGGGTGGAATCCCCGGGTAGGGCGATGACCAGTGCCGTTGCTCCACTACCTGAGCTTGGCTGATCAAATGTATAGGGGGTCCTCAGGCAGGGCGGGATCAGTGCCGTTACTCCACTGCCTGAGTGACCTTCCAAGAGCGGTAAGAATTTGAAGATATATGGACTTCAGCAAACTTGTTTCTTTAACTGCCGTGTGACGTCAGAAGAGTAGTCATTACTGTATCAAGAAATTTTCGTGAGGCCGACACACAAAATCGTACAAGAGAGAGAACAAACAACATCAAAAAAAAAAACTAAAGAAGAAAGCGGGCAGGTTCCATCAGGGAGTAGGACACCGTAAATCTCAATCGGTTCCTTTCTCTCATCATCTGGACACCTCAAGGTTCCATTCCAAAAAGGGTCTCAAAGGGGTTAGCATGGTGGGAGTCAGACTCGGAGTCATCACCATCTCCCGGGTGCCAAACATGTGCCTGGAGTTTTAGTGCCAATGCGGCGTGTGCCGATGTGGGGGCCATCTCGTCATTCCATGTCAGACGACAGGAATTGTCGCGGTGCCAGTGTTTTGAATTCTGTAGGGCGGTAGGGGCAAGAGGAGTGTCGCTATCGTCGGGTGGTGGGTCAGGTTCTGGTAACGGCAAATAAATTGTCTCTAAGGGGCTGAACATACCGTGGTCGGTATCACTGGGGCCGTAGTGACTGGGGCCTGGTCTATGTTTCCATTGTTCGGGTCTATTAAGGGCGTCAGTTGTGCTGTTGCTGTCGCTATCGCTCTCGCTAGCAGCCAAATCAAGCTTTAGCGTGAAATTTGACTCTGGGGGCGGGGTCAAGGTCATGTCTGTGGTCGTGCTGCCGCTGTTGGGGAAGGGCGGGATTAGGTTGTCAGTGGGCGGGTCTCCGTTGTCTGCCATTGCCAATGAGAGGTGGTGCGAATGGCTGCACTGCGTTCCATAATCCTTAAGCTGGTTTACATGGAACCATCCTGACTTTCCATTAGGATATGTGATTTTATACACTGAGGGGCTTATTTTGTCAGAGATTGAATAGGGTCCTGTAAATTTAGGGGAGAGGAATGAGCTTGGGTTGTAGAGGGAGATCATGACTTGCTGTCCAACTGTATACTCTGTCGGGTGTACTGTCTTATCAAAGCAGGCCTTACTCTGCTTTCGTTTAGCGCCTAATGGAACAGCTGCAGCGAGCTGTGCTGCTTTAATATTCTCTAACATGTCTTGGACCGCTTTCTTGTGGGTCAGGGCGGTGAATGCGGGGCTGGCCAAATCAAGTCCAAATAAATACTCGGTACCCCTCATGGGCCGTCCGGTCATGAGGGTATGGGGGGTGTAACCTGTTGAACTCAACACCGTGTTTCTAATAAACATCAGTGCGAATGGGAGCACTGTGTCCCATGTCGTATTATGTTGCTGTACCATCTTTCTAAGTGTGGCCTTTAGTGTCCGATTCATGCGTTCCACAATACCGCTGGACTGCGGGTGATAGGTAATGTGAAACTTCTGTTTTATGACAAAAATCGTCATGACATTGTTCATGACCCTGCCTGTGAAGTGCGAGCCTGGTCCGACTCAATACTACGGGGGAGTCCCCATCTAGTGAACATTTGCTCAGTTAGAATTTTTGCCGTGGCTTTGGCCGTATTTGTTCATGAAGGGAAAGCTTCTACCCATTCCGTGAATGTGTCGATGACAACCAACACATATTTGCATCCATTTCTGCAGGGGGGGGGGGGGGGGACACCAATATAGTCTAACTGCAAGTTTGTCCACAGGCCATTTACAGGGCATGTGTCTTAGCTGGGCTTTCTTCGCAGATCTGTCCGGGTTGTTCTGTGCGCAAGTCAAGCAATTCTCAATGTAATGAGATACGTCGGTTTTTAAATCTAGCCACCAGCAGAAAGGTCTGAGGTGGGCAAGGATGGATTCTATCCCTTGGTGTCCATGTCCGTCATGGAATTTGCAAATGATCTCGTTCCTATCCTGGGTGGAGACTACATAAATACCATCTTTTAAAACGATTCCCTCATGGATCATTAAAGAATTTTAAAACTTTTCGTAGGGAGCTGGGAAGTTTCCTTTTAAAACTTCCTTTAATGTTTCGTCTTCTTTCTGTGCTTGGGCTAAGTCTTGAATGTTGGTCTGTGAGACCTGAACCGCATGTACTGGGGCACTCTCGGGGGGTTGCCAAAAGTGGCCATGTCGTGAGCCTGCCTTCGCTTGGGCGTCTTCTTCCATGTTACCGGGTGGGGAGGAACGATGGTGACTTCTAACTTTAACTATTCCATATTTTCTACCTTTCGTTGTCTGGAGGATGTGTTTGAGTAATGGTGCTGAGGGTAGAGGTTTTCCGTCGGCGGATATAAATCCTCCAGATTCCCAAAGGGGCAGGAATTCTGTCACTGTTGCAGACGTACAAACTCTCTGAATATATGTCTGCTGGGGTCGGGAACGAATCTGAGTGTTGGACAATGTAAGCGATGGCTGCTAACTCGGCTGCCTGTGAACCTAAATGTCCAGGCAACTTTAATGCGATTTCTTCTAAAGCGCGTCCCTGCGCATCCTCTACATAAATCCCACATCCTGTGATTCTTTTTCCATCAAGGACTGTGGAGGAGCCATCTACATAAATTTTCAAAGCTTTGTCTGTGGGCTGGGTCGTCTGTGGTCGGATGCTTGTCTTTTTCGGTACCGACTTAGGAACAATGGGGCCTGTGCTGTGCTTGAGGGCTATGATCTCGCATTCATGTGGGGTTCCTGCATAGTGTAAATTGTCGGCCAGAAACGTGTGCATTTTTGTCCGGTTTACGGTAATGTCGCGTCCTTGTAGCAGTAGGGTCCATCGCGCTGCTCGAATTTGGCTTGCTGTGCTGTCTTTTAGTCTATCGTCCAATAAAAGCTGTGTCGGGTGTGCTCGGTCAGGATGGTTACGGGGTTGCGTCTGCTTATGTACGAGAAGTACTATACCGCCCAGAAAACTGCTAGCGGGTGCCTTTCGCAGGCTGAAAATCGGTGCTCTACTGGATCTAAAACTCGTGAGGCATTGGCTATGGGGCCTAAACGATCGTGCCTTTCCTGCAGGAGTATGGCCGAAAGGGTTTGGCCGGTGGTCGCTACCTCTATCGCATATGGGAATTGTGGATCTGGGGGCTGTGCTTAGGGCGCGTTTCAATATATCTAAGGCATCTGTGTGTCGTGGAAGCCATTTCCATGGGGCCTGTTTCTTAAGGAGCTCGGAAAGTGGGGCTGCTTTTGTGGCGAAACCGTCCATGTGATTCCTGCAGTAACCGACCAGTCTTAAAAATGACCGGAGTGCTGTAACATTTTGGGGCAAGGGCAATTTTATGATCGAATCTATCCGTTTTTGTTCTATTTCACACTTACCATGCATGATGACGGTACCTAAATAAGTGACTTTTTCCTGGAGAATTTGGGCCTTCTTGGGGTTAATCTTGCATCCAATTTCTTTGCGGAGTCCTAATAGTTCTGAAAGATGCGAAATATGCTCTTCCTTGGTGTCAGTCTGTAGGAGCAAGTCATCCACATACTGAACAAGGCATTCAGGGCGGGAAAATTTTGAAAAGCCGTTCACCAATTGTCTGTGAAAAATGGAGGGGGAGTTGTGGAAGCCTTGTGGAAGGCACGTCCATGTGTACTGCCGTCCCTGGAAAGTGAACGCGAATTTGTATTGGCACGCTTTGTCCAGTGGAATGGACCAAAAGCCATTGCTAATATCCAATACCATGAAAGATTTTGACTGGAGTCCTGGTTTTAACATGGTCTCAGGACCCGTGGCAATGGTGGGGGCTGCTAATGGAGTCACTTTTTAAAATTCCCTATAATCGATGGTCAGTCGCCATGAACCATCTGGTTTCCTTACAGGCCAAATCGGGACATTATTCGTTGATGCTATGGGTCGAATCACTCCTTGGTTCAATAAACTCTGGATTACTTTGGCTATCTCTCCCTCGGCTTGCTGGGGAAAGCCACATTGTTTCTGGGGCTTAGGATCGGGACCTGTAATGTTAACCACTCCTGGGATTTTGCCGCAGTCGTGCTTGTGCTGGGCAAATGATGCTTTATGTCTTTTCAAGACTTCTCTAACCGTTTTGTCTGTGATAATGGTTTGTGGATCAAACCAGTACTCTCCTACTGAGCTAATTCTGTGTGCATAGTTTCCTACTGTGAGCGTGGCGGGGGCTCGTGCTGCTCTAACCATTTTCCACACACATTTATTTACGGGGTCGAAGGAAAGGTTGTGTGCACTCATAAAATCTATTCCCAAGATGTGTTCTGCTGTCTGGGGTAAATCTAGCAAAACGACTGAGTGTTTCGTTTTAATGTTGCCGATCTGTACATCCACAGGGGCTGTGATGTGTCCCTGCTGGAGGTGATCTGTAAAGCCACTAAGGGTAATGGTGTCTGTAGTGGGCCATATATCTTGCTGGTACATCGTGGAGGAGTTTAACGTGGTTCGGGACCCTCCTGTGTCCCAATGGAACTCTACTGGGTGTCCCCAGACTGTGCCTGCAACTACCAGTCTTCCGGACTTATCCCAAAGGGTATCGCAGACCCAAGTTGGGGAGCCCGAACACCGTCAATCGGTGCCGTTTATGGCCAAATTATCTGCTCGGGCGCTAACACTGTGGATAGGTCTGGCATTGTTTCTGGGGGGGCATTTGTGTGCTGATTCCGTTGCTGTTTCGGGGGGGCTTGACATTCTCATGCGTATTGTCCTTTCTGTCCACAATTGTAACATTCCTGCACATTAGGGTGCTGTACGTTACTTCTGCCTTTATTTACCCATGCGGGGTCTTGGTGTGCCCTTACTGGATTCATTGTGGCGTCTATTCTTTCCTAAACTGTCTTTCTCTGTACGGACTGTTCCCAAGCTCTGGATAATCGCTTCAGTACCCACACTTCATTGTGTGCCGAATCTGAGGGGTCGTAACTGGCACATGCCTTCTGTCCTGCCTCTGTGGCATGGGATACGAGAGTACGGGCCCATTTGGCCATATCGTCTGCTGATAAACGGGCACGGGCTAACTCACTGAATACAGCGGTAAAGTGTATCCAGAGGCGTCCAGCAAATGCTTTTGGATGCTCTCCCTTTTTCTGTCTTCACCGGTTAAGTCCTTCTACCAGATCTCCTCTATCGAAGCCAATGGCGTCTAAAATGGCTGTTTTCATGTCTTGGAGGCTACCTCTTCCTACATTTTGTGGGTCGGGAAGGGTTGAACTAACTGACGGGTCTAGGCACATCACTATGAGCTTTACCTCTTCCTGCTCGTCCAAACCGTACATGAGGGTCTGTTGCTTAACTAGTTCGAAAAAGTGGTGTGGGTCTGATGTGGGGTGGAAAGTCTCAATTTTATCACGGGCATCTCTTACCTGGGTGATGGTTAGTGGGGTGGTGTACACAAAATCGGGTTGGTCTTCCGTGGTGATCCTGCGCTGCGTAGTGATGGGGTTCATTGGGTTGGGCGCTGCCTGTGCAGTCGGTGGTGCGGGTGCTTTTCTTTTCAGGGCCTGGGGGGCTCTATTCTGACTTTATGTCCTGTTCATGTACCGTTGGGCCGTTTCACTAAGTTACTGCCAATCGGGGCCATCTTCCTAATCTAGCTGTGGGCCAAAGGTGTCTCTGAACCCATTCTGAAAGGATTGCAATTTTGCAATTTGCTGCCTGCACTTGGCATGATCCACCGAACCCTGCCTCTCTTCTGCGGTGGAACTGTGGAGTGCTCGGAGGGCTGCCTTGAAATCCTCACATTGTTTCCTCAACTGTTCTACCTGGTTCTCTGTTTCCTCTCTTACCAACACCGCACGTTGCGTGGCCTGGTAGGCCTTATCATATTGAATTTGAAAGCTGCTGAGGTGGGCGAGACAAGATTGGTGTGCCCTCTTGACATCAGCCATCTCCTTGTCCTCCGCCACTAGCTGCTCCCTGAGTTGCTCATTTAATCTCTCACATTCGCTCATGTTTCCCTCTCTACTTCTCTCTTTATCCTCAAGCTGTCTACGGAGCGTCCTCGCAAAATTCCGACCATAGGGGCCATCCTTTCCCCTTTAGGTATCTCCTAATCTCTTCCTCCCATATGTCATGATATTCAGATAAACATATCATGGTGCAAACACATACACACACTAATGGTCAGATCAACGGACCAATCAACACACACGCAACATCACAGCCAATCACAAGCAAGAGTACATGCACTATAAAACGGGGCACACCACAGTTCCCGTTCATTCCAACAGGAGACAGCTCAGGGCACAGAGCTCACAGCATGCCACTCAGACATACACCATGTGCTGAGTGCCTCTCAAAGATAGTGTTAGGGCTAGGTCCACAGGTTAACGGGTAAATTACGAACCACAGTCATAAGTTTACAGATGTTGTTATTAAGAGTAATAAAACTGAGTTGTACCATCTACAACCGTGTTGGTTCGTTTGTATAGCGGAACACCCAACACGACATAGTACCAGGAGTGGAACCCAGCAACTGTGAGACCTACCTGCACATCTTCAGGGATCCGCCATCCTGCGCCATGGACACCATCAGCCCGCCGCATCCGCTCCAAATTGCTGCAAACCTTGGCGTCAACTGGAAGCTGTTTAAACAGCGCTTCCAGTTCTTCCTAGAAGCCACAGAAAGGGAGAATGCATCGGACACCAGGAAAATCGCCCTCCTCCTCTCCACGGCAGGCAACACGCCATCCACATCTACAACTCCCTGGTGTTCGCAGAAGGTGAGGACAAGACGAAGTATAAGACGGTCCTTCTAAAACTTGAGCAACACTTCAGCGTCGAAGTGAACGAGAGCTTCGAGAGGTACCTCTTCCAGCAGCGCCTGTAGGGTAAGGATGAGCCTTTTCAATCTTTCCTAACACACCTCCATATCCTCGCGTAGTCCTGCGGCTATGAGGCCACCTCTGATTCCATGATTCGCGACCAGATAGTTTTTGGGGTCACCTCGGGCACCCTACGCCAGCAGCTCCTCAAAATTAAGAGCCTCACCCTAGCCACCGCCATCGAAGCCTGCGTCCTCCATGAAAACGTGACCAGTCGGTACTCCCAATTGCAGGCGGCCGAATCGGCATGGCAGGGGTCCTACGAGGCCGAGCGGTCCAGTTGATCGAGTTCCTCCCGGCCCATGGCCCGGACGAGGGCGGCCATTTTGCGCGCATTCTGCGGCCTCCCACGCTTGTATGCGCCAGAAGAGACGTCGACACAGAGGGACGTGACGCGCAGGCGTGCTCTATGCAGGACCGAACCACGCATGCGCGGTGGCGCAACGAACGCCATGACGTCACGACGTGCGGCAACTGTGGATCCGCACATTTAAAGCGGTAATGTCCAGCAAAGAATCGACATTGCCTCCGCTGTGGCAAGATGGGACACTACGCTGCCTGCTGTCAAGCAGCTCAACCTGCCAACGCTCCCCAATTCCGCCAGCCTCGCAGGGACGTGCGGGCCATTCAGCCTCCATACACCGAGTCATACCCTGACGACGCACAGACCGGCGATACCGACGACCGGGAAGCCTTCCGCGTTGCGGTCATTGACAGGAATCGGATGTCCCCAAGCAGGCCCCACCAACCGATGCCAGTCAACAGCGTTAATCCGGGTGATGAATGGTGTGCCACCCTAACTGTCAACCCAAATTCGTCGCCCACCTACTAGGCTGGACTTATGAGCCTGTTTGCACATTGGACTCACTAAAGTGTTATGCCACAATGTTAATGTGTTTCTCTTTTTGTCGTTACAGGAGTTCGTTTTCAATGTTTGATGATTGCACTTGTTTTGTTTATGGTACAACCTCGTTGTTATGTTGCACCTGACACCTTCCTATGTATATAATTTAGCCTCATGTACATGTTGTAGATATTGCACACACATATTCAGCTTAACTCAGTACACACCAATATTTATGACCACATAGGCACATATTCTTGTAAAAAGGGGGGATGTCATGATATTCAGATAAACATATCATGGTGCAAACACATATACACACTGATGGACAGATCAACGGACCAATCAACACACACGCAACATCACAGCCAATCACCAGTGAGAGCACACGCACTATAAAACGGGGAACACCACAGTTCCCGCTCATTCCAGCAGGAGACAGCTCAGGGCACAGAGCTCACAGCATGCCACTCAGACATACACCATGTGCTGAGTGCCTCTCAAAGATAGTGTTAGGGCTAGGTCCACAGGTTAACGGGTAAATTATGAACCACAGTCATAAGTTTACAGATGCTGTTATTAAGAGTAATAAAACTGAGTTGTACCATCGACAACCGTGTTGGTTCATCTGTATAGCGGAACACCCAACACGACAGGACACTGTTCTGCTCTGTTGGTCACTGCGACCTCGGGCTCTTGTGGATGCATAAAGTGTTCCATTGCCTTCATGGCCATCCCTACAATTATCTCTGTCTCTACCGGGAATTTGGAACAAGGGGGAATAAAGCGGTGGTGCAAACACGGGTACGGCTCAAGCTATTTGCCGGTTTACGCAACTCCCGAAAGTTTCACGCAACAAAATCTATCGAGGTTACCTTATATCCCTTTGTTAGTACGCATGCAAATTGCACACTTCCGAATTTTGGAAGTTTGATCGATACTGGTTTCGCTTGTGGTTTCTTTTACTTTGCCAATTTGGATTTCTAATTCAAACGCTTTGTGGGTTCTCTCGGAGTGACACAGTCACTTCTGGGTTGAGTCCCATCAGATGTCGCCAATAAATGTTGCCTTTTTTTACCTACTGTAAATATGGCAGTCAGTGAGGTTGCCCTCCTTCCTTTGGATATCAATATTTTAATGCTCAGAGTCGCCAGGTATCAAATGATACCACCACAAGGTTCAACCGGCTATCGATCAAAGAGCCAAACACCAGTTAGTTAGTTCAAGGTCAAGGGTACTTTATTTATACACACAATTAGTCATGCAACATAAACACTACTAGTTAAACTACACCTATCAACTATGACAACCTGTACTTAACTTCAGGCACCCAGCTTAGGTCAAAGGAACAGTGGCCGTTGTTCGATTCTGGATCTATCGGGTCTGTAGGAGTAACTGCTGCTCAGCTAGGCTCATCCGTCTGGTAGCGGGCGTTGAACTTGAACTTGCCTCTGGTGCTGCGATTGAATATGGACGTTGCCGGAGCGCCAGGTCCAAATGAGGCCAAACACATGGTGGACTCTCTTCTTATGCTTGGGGGTTTTTGCGCTCTTTTGGGCGGTCCTTCAGTTTGGACCCCACTAATTGGCTCCCAGATCACTATGTTCGATTTGAACCAATAAATGGGCGGGTGCCTTGATGGCTGGGCATGTCCCAAGCGGTCATTGACCCTGTTGTTTGCACTTCTCGAGTACAGGGAGTGGCACCGAAATGTCTGGGACTGTACCGGTCGCTCAAGTACCAGCTCAAGTCTGGCGGAGATCGGCCATCAAATGCTAATCGGTCCATCAAATGCTAATCGGTTGGGGTTTCGATACCGTCTGGATTCCTCACTTGCAAATATACATTTCAGGCTATGAGCCTGCCTGAATCTCGCATTGTCCATTTTTCCCGCTGTGCTTTGCGACCTTCTCTGTTCCTGGTTGTAAGTGGCCATCCCAGATGACTACACTTCGAACCCATCAGTAGCTTTCTTGATTTTAGCATCCATTTTTATTTCCCTAAAGTAGCTTCATAATTGTATACAATGGAGTGCAGACAGGCAGTGATTGACACACAGGATGACCAGTAAGCACACAGAACAGAGCAGCCAATCACCAGACAGGACACGACCACTATAAAGCCAGAGGGCACCAGTTTTCCCGGTCTCCTGGGACCCAGCCTCTGAGACAGTCAGAGCTCGTGAGCTAGCCAGTGCCTACACCATGTGGTAGCTAAGTTCGTCTGGTCAGGCTAGTGTCAGGTCTCCAGTCAAGTCAGCATTGTGTCAACCCACAGTTGAACATGTATAATAGTTTGGATGTTGAATAAAATCGTGTTGCATTTTATCACGTGTTGGAGGTCTCTCGCTACACTGCATCAAGTGCAGTTCACCTCAACCCAGCCTACCCAACACATCAGTAATGTATATCTGTACTAATCTAACGTGCATTTCCTCTGTAATGATGCTTATAATGTCAGATTAAAATATTATTAAGAGCTAAACTATATGAACATTTGGGAGTGTATTCCAGTACCAGCAGACACATAAGGGCTGACAGAATTGCAAAGGGTCTCTAACGAATTGGAATAAATCCTCAGAAAAAAGGTTTTGCTCGTTGCATCTCATGCTCTTGTAAATTTATTCATCAATGCTTTGATTTTCCTCATATCTCAATATGCTGAGGCTGGTAAGATGTGCCA
This sequence comes from Scyliorhinus torazame, assembly GCF_047496885.1. NCBI lineage: Eukaryota > Metazoa > Chordata > Chondrichthyes > Carcharhiniformes > Scyliorhinidae > Scyliorhinus > Scyliorhinus torazame. The sequence goes on from NC_092727.1 coordinate 96,467,755, forward strand.
GATACCACAATCTGTTCTGGATACTTTGTCCTGTATTAAAACTTAAGCTATGCTAATTTGGCTATTTAAATAATCTTTAGAAACTGGGGCGATGCTAGTGTTTTCTAGCAAGGTCCTTTGTCAAAAGTCATTTCCAACTTGTCGAATCATAGAATGGTTACAGCGCAGAATGAGGCAATTTAACCTGCTCTGTCCGTATCGGCTCGCTGTGAGAGGAACTCAGCTCGACCCAGAACTCAGTCTGTCCCAGTGACCCTGTAAATTTTGCCCATTGAGCCAATTATCCAACTTGGAAATTGTTTTGTCAAATTACATTTTCTGAGCATCAAAAAACTGGTCCTTTTCCTCTCCAGAATTTACTTTGCCATCTTAATAGGTAGGTTTCCTTGTTCCATGGAATGATTGTCCCATATGATTTCCCCTTTAGGTTATTCCACACTTAATAGTACTTTCAAGTATATCAAGTATCAAATGGACGTTCCAGGGAGACTACTTTGAGCCTGCTACCAGGAAACAATGAGCTGGCGCGCAGAAACAACTCTTACTTTGATTTTCTCAGAGAACAGTTAATTGTTCTCTTATTCTCTTATAACATTTTGGTCTGTAACTATATTGTTAAAACTGGAACTTTTCATCGAAGAAATCATTACATTGTTGGGTTTAATTCATTATTATTTAACTCCCAGGACCATCTTTTCTCTGCATGATGCCAGCAGCTAGGTTCTTATCTCGGCAATAATGATATAGGAGCATAGAAAATAGAGTAGGCCATTCAGCCCCTTCGGCTTCTTCCTCATTCAATCAAACCACGATGGATCTGTACCACATTTTCCTGCCTTGCCAATATCCCTTGACACCTCTAATTATTGAAAACCTGGGGTAGCAAAAGCAAAAAATACTGCAGATGTTGGAAATCTGCACCAGCTCTTGGAAAGAGCACCCTACCCAAGGTCAACACTGCCACCCTATCCCCATAACCCAGTAATCCCATAACCCAGTAACCCCATAACCCCACCCAACACTAAGGGCAATTTTGGACACTAAGGGCAATTTATCACGGCCAATCCACCTAACCTGCACATCTTTGGACTGTGGGAGGAAACCGGAGCACCCGGAGGAAACCCACGCACACACGGGGAGGACGTGCAGACTCCGCACAGACAGTGACCCAAGTCGGAATCGAACCTGGGACCCTGGAGCTGTGAAGCAATTGTGCTATCCACAAGGCTACCGTGCTGCCCTCATACCACATAATATACCACATAAATCTCCCTTTCTCAACTCCTGGCAGTTTACTGATAATTGAAGGTAAGGTTAAAAGTCTACACTTGTTGTCTTAATCCTGTCTCCTACTTTGAAAAGGAGACTCACATTTAGCACTTTGGAATACTATCATTATGAATGATTGTTGTTTCCATTTCACATTTGTCTGATTCCTCCTTATGCTTCCCAATGCACTATGTTCAGTTTCACTTCACTATGTTAGCCTGTGATTCATCTGATAGCACTTTCACCGCAAAGCCAAAAAGCTCCCACTCTCGGATTTTAGAACAAAAATCAAATTGGACATTCCAGTGCAGCCCCGAGAGATTGTTACACCGTTGGAGGTGCCGTCTTCAGGAAGAGAGATTAAAATGAGCCCTCGCTTGTCCTCTCAGGTGGATGTGGAAAGATCCCAAGGCACTATTTTGCAGAAAAGCAAGAGAGTTTTCACTGGTCATAATATACACCAGTATATCATGGTGCAGACACACACACTGATGGACACACAGCAAGTCCAATCAACACACACAACACCTCAGCCAATCACCAGTTAGAGCACACTCACTATATAGACAGGGGGCATCAGAGTTCCCGCTCATTCGGGAAGCAGCCTCTTAGAAGGACAGAGCTCACAGCTTACAGCACAGATCTTCACCATGTGCTGAGTGCATAGACTGGTTAGGACAGGCATAGGTCTTTAGTTTATTCTAACATCGTGTTAACCCACAGTGAAAGTATGTTCAACAGTTTCTAACTTAATAAAATAGTGTTGTACTATTTTAAGTGTTGGTGGCCTGTATGTGTTCCACGGATCCAGAGCACCCAACACATCATGGTACCAGTTGTTGAGGGATGTTGGAACTTCTTAGACCTACCTGCAAGTGATCTGCCTTCCACCAGCACACAGCCATCCTGCAAAATGGTCAGTGTCCACCCGCCGCCGCCGCTCCACATCACCAGTAACCTAGGGGCCAACTGGAAGATATTCAATCAACACTTCCACCTCTACCTTGAAGCCACCGGGAAGCTGCCTCAGACACCAGGAAGATCGCTTTCTTCCTATCCACGGCCGGGGAACATGCCATCCACATTTTCAATTCTCTCATCTTTGCTGATGGTGAAGATAAATCAAAATTCAAGACGGTCCTCCTCAAGTTTGACAGTCACTGCAACATCGAGGTAAATGAAAGTTTCGAGTGCTATGTATTCCAACAGCGTTTGCGGGGTAAGGATGAACCTTTCCAGTCCTTTCTCACCCACCTCGGCATCCTTGCGCAGTCCTGTAATTACGGGCCCACCTCCGACTCCATGATACGCGACCAGGTCATTTTCGGTGTTCAGTCGGACCCCCTACGCCAGCAGCTCCTCAAGGTAAAGCAGCTCACCCTAGCGATTGCCATCGAGACCTGCGTGCTACATGAACACGCCACTAGTCGGTATTCCCACATCCAAGCGGCTGAAACGGCACGGCAAGGTCCCCATGAGGTAGAACGGGTCCAAGCAATCGAGCAACTCCAGGGCCTCAGCCTGGATGAGGGCGGCCATTTTGCGCGCTTTTCGCGGACTCCACGCTTGTGCGCACCGAACGAGGGGACGGCGACTTCGACGAACATACTGCGCAGGCGTGCACCACGTACGGCCGCACCACGCATGCGCGGTGGTGCAGCGAACATACTAACGCTACAATGTGCGGCAACTGTGGCTCCGCCCACTTAAAGCGGCAATGTCCTGCCAAATCCCGACGATGCCTGCGATGTGGCAAACTTGGCCACTATGCTGCTTTATGCAGATCAACTCAGCCTGCCAACTCTCGTCGCTCCAGCCAGCCTCGCAGGAATGTCCAGGCCATTCAACCCACGGTCACCGAGCCCGATTCAGACCTGCTACCCGTTATTGATACCGAAGGCGCCTTTTCGAGTCGGTATCATTACAAAAGACAGGGTGTCCCTGAAGCAAAGAATCCAGCCTCTATCGGTAAACAGCATCGATCCGGACGATGAGTGGTGTGTCACCCTTACGGTCAACCGGTCCCAAATACGATTCCGCCTGGACACCGGTGCCTCCCCCAATCTCATTGCGCGGTCTGACCTCCAAAGCCTTCGTGTCAAACCAGCTATCCTGCCATCAGCTTGCCAGCTATTAGATTATAATGGCAATGCCATTGCTGCCAGTAGCTCATGCCAACTTGAAGTGACGCACAGGTCACGCAAAGCCATCCTTCCCTTTGAAATCGTGAGCTCCTCGAAAGCCTCCCTGCTTGGCGCGCAGGCATACAAGCTGTTGAACCTAGTTCAGAGAGTTCACTCTCTCTCCTGCTGACGCGTCTGCCTTTCAGGCACTGACTTCAGGGCGCAGCTCGACGCTATTTTCAACCAGTACCACAACGTCTTCGAGGGCATGGGCACGCTCCTGTACACCTACAAGATTTTATTAAAACCGAATGCCACGCCTGTGGTGCACGCACCTCGCAGGGTCCCAGCACCCCTTAAGGACCGCCTCAAGCAGCAGCTGCAGGACCTCCAGAACCAAGGAGTGATTTCCAAAGTCACGGAACCGACCGACTGGGTCAGTTCCATGGTATGTGTAAAAAAGCCTTCCGGCGAATTGAGAATTTGCATTGATCCCAAGGATCTAAATTGCAATATAATGAAAGAGCACTATGCAATTCCCAAGCGCGAAGAGCTCACATGCGAGATGGCTCGCGCCAAGCTCTTTATCAAACTCGACGCCTCAAAAGGATCCCGGCAAATCCAGCTTGATAAATCCAGCAGGAACTCTGCACATTTAACACCCCCTTTGGAAGATATTGTTACAACAGGATGCCGTTTGGGATCATCTCTGCATCAGAAGTGTTCCATAGGATTATGGAACAAATTATGGAAGATATTGAAGGTGTTCGCGTCTATGTCGATGACATAATCATTTGATCCACCACCCCGCAGGAGCATGTTAGTCGCCTCCAGTGCGTATTCAGACGTATACATGAGCATGGCCTCCGCCTCAACAGGGCCAATTGCTCTTTTGGTCAGACTGAACTCAAGTTCCTCGGGGACCACATCTCCCAATTGGGTGTGCAGCCGGATGCGGACAAGGTAGCTGCCATCACAGCTATGAAAACACCAGAGGACAAGAAGGCGGTCCTCCGATTTCTGGGCATAGTCAATTTTTTAGGGAAATTCATCCCTAACCTCGCCTCTCATACCATGGCTCTCAGCAACCTGGTCAGGAAGACGACAGACTTCCAATGGCTCCCTGCCCACGAGCGCGAATGGAGAGAATTCAAGGCAAAACTGACCACGGCCACGGTCTTAGCTTTCTTTGATTCAGCAAAGGAGACCAAAATTTTGACCGATGCCAGTCAATCCGGCATTGGGGCAGTGCTCCTTCAACGTGATGAGGCCTCAGCATGGTCCCCCGTTGCATATGCGTCACATGCGATGACCCCCACGGAGCAGCGCTACTCGCAGATAGAAAAGGAGTGCCTGGGCCTTCTGACCGGTGTTGTTAAGTTTCACGATTATGTCTACGGACTTCCGCAATTCACCTTCGAGACCGACCATCGCCCGCTGGTAAATATAATACAGAAAGACTTGAAGGACATGACGCCTCGTCTCCAGCGCATTCTTCTCAAGCTCCGGCGATACGACCTCCAGCTGGTTATACACCCCAGGCAAGGACCTCATCATTGCTGACGCTCTCTCCAGGGCAGTCAACACTCCATGTGACCCAGCGGGATTTGTCTGCCAGGTTGACGCCCATGTGGCATTCGCGGCCTCAAATCTACCTGCCTCGGATGAACGCCTCGCCCAAATTCGCCATGAGACGGCGGCTGACCCCTTGCTACAGCGTGTCATGCACCACCTAACGGACGGGTGGCTCAAGGGCCAATGCCCTCAATTCTATAATGTCAGAGATGATCTGGCAGTAGTAGACGGGGTTCTTCTAAAACTGGACCGCATTGTCATCCCGCATAGCATGCGCCAGCTTGTCCTGGAACAACTACACGAGGGCCACCTTGGCGTGGAAAGGTGCCGCCAACGGGCCTGAGAGGCAGTGTACTGGCCCGGCATTAATGAGGACATAGCCAACACAGTGCTCAACTGCCCCACTTGTCAGCGCTTCCAGCCGGCCCAACCACGTCAGACCCTGCAGCCCCATAAGTTGGTCACGTAACCATGGACCAAGGTGGGCATCGACCTGTTCCACGCACTGGGTAGAGACTATGTCCTGATCGTGGACTACTTTTCAAATTACCCGGAGGTGATACGGTTGCACGACCTCACCTCCTCTGCAGTCATTCGTGCATGTAAAGAAACCTTTGCTCGACACGGCATCCCGCTCACAGTTATGTCGGACAATGGCCCCTGCTTCGCCAGCCAAGAATGGTACAACTTTGCCAGGAGGTACAATTTTGCCCATGTGACGTCCAGTCCCCTGTACCCCCAATCCAACAGCAAAGCAGAGAAGGGAGTACATATCGTCAAACGGCTCCTATGCAAGGCTGCCGATGCTGGGTCTGATTTCCACGTTGCCCTGCTGGCCTATGGCTCCGCCCCACTGTCCACTGGCCTGTCGCCAGCCCAGTTACTCATGAGTCGCACCCTGAGGATGACGGTGACATCCATCCATGTCCCAGACCTCGACCACGTTCCGGTCCTTCGCCGGATGCAGCTGTCTCGTGCACAGCACAAGGCGGCTCATGACTCCCGTGGAGCTGATCTCTCTGCTCTGGTTCCAGATGACAACGTCCGCGTCCATCTTCCGGATGGTGGCTGGTCTGCAACCGCTGTTGCCCTTCGGCAGGTGGCCCCCCGCTCGTTCCTGGTTCGTCTACCAGATGGCTCTATTCTGCGCCGCAATCTACGCGCCTTTCGTCTCGTTCCACGCTCGCCACGTGGTCCTCCAGTGTCGCCTCGCCCTCCTGCTGACCCTGCCACGGACTATGCAGACCTCCCTGTCACTCTGCATCCCCCTGACTTTGACGCAGTCCAGCCCGCTCCTGAACCGGCGGCTCTCGACCCATCCTTGAGGCGGTCAACCAGAATTTGTCGCCCACCTCAGAGACTAAATTTATGAACTTTGCGAACTGATGGACTCTCTGAATTTGTTTTGTGGCTTTGTCTGATCGTTCCCCTGGTTTGTATATAGTGTTGATCTCGTTATTCTTGTTGCATACTGCTTCTCTGCACCAGGCACCTTCCCATGTAAATAGCTTAGTTCTCATGTACGTAGTCCTGTAAATATGTCTTTGCACCCCACACATAGTTAGGAACATTCTCACCATACATTATTTATTGCCACACACATGCATTTTTTTTATAAAAGGGAGGATGTCATAATATACACCAGTATATCATGGTGCAGACACACACACTGATGGACACACAGCAAGACCAATCAACACACACAACACCGCAGCCAATCGCCAGTTAGAGCACACTCTCTATAAAGTCAGGGGGCATCAGAGTTCCCGCTCATTCGGGATGCAGCCCCTTAGAAGGACAGAGCTTACAGCTTACAGCACAGATCTTCACCATGTGCTGAGTGCATAGACCGGTTAGGACTGGCATAGGTCTTTAGTTTAATCTAACATCGTGTTAACCCACAGTGAAAGTATGTTCAACAGTTTCTAACTTAATAAAATAGTGTTGTACTATTTTAAGTGTTGGTGGCCTGTATGTGTTCCACAGATCCAGAGCACCCAACACATCACCCTGGTCCATATCTAACCCTTATCCGACAACATACCTAATGGATAAACTGATGATGATTACATCGCCATTTGAGGGAGATTGCTGTGTGCAAATTGGCCATTGTGTTTCCTGCATTAGCGCAGTGACACGCCTGCCACGTGATCCTCCAGTGTCGCCTCGCCCTCCTGCTGACCCTGCCACGGACTATGCAGAGCTCCCTGTCACTCTGCATCCACCTTTGGTTCTCTTGAACCTATCCTCACAAAACCGCCTGATCACCCCAACTTCCCCTCCTGGTGCCCATGTTAGTTGATGTCACCAACAGTTCTCTGTCGTAAGGTATTGTCTCTCCCACTCTCTCCTCTAAATCTATCATCTTTGCCCCCCAATTTCCCCCTCCATCTCAGTTGCATCGTTGGCTAATGTGTGGTTCATAAATAACACCAACAGTGCAGGTTCAATTCCTGTTCCAGCTGAGCAGATTTGGGACCTGTTTCCTCGCCCTGCCCCTGAGAGTGGAAGGCAGTGGCAAACCACCACTCACAAAAACTGCTGACAAAACAGCAGGGATGAAGCATCAGCAGATAATGAGTTCCGGATCTACCTTTGGGCGCAGTACTCACTGCTCACATTTATAAAACCATCTACCACTGGCACAGTGGACAGTGTCCAGAACCTTTGCCTCACAGCACCAGGGACCCAGGTTTAATTTTGGCCTTGGGTGACTGTGTGGAGTTTGCACATTCTCCCCGTGTCTGCGTGGGTTTCTTCCGGATGCTCCGGTTTCTTCTCACAGTCCAAATATGTGCAGGTTAGGTGGATTTGTCACGCTAAAAGAAAAAACTGCCCCATAGTGTGTGCAGGTTGGGTGGGGTTATGGGGTTGGGGCAGGGGAGTGGGCCTAGGTGGGGTGCTCTTTCAGAGGGTCGGTGATGACTCGATGGGGCGAATAGCCTCATTCTGCACTGTAGAGATTCTGTGCAATCTTGAGACCCCTCACTAATTTTGTTTTAATAAATTTAGAGTACCCAATTATTTTTTTCCCAATTAAGGGGAAATTTAAGATGGCCAATCCACCTAATCTGCACATCTTTGGGTTGTGGGGGTGAAATCCACGCAGAGATGGGGCAAATGTGCAAACTCCACACAGACAGTGACCCAGGGGTGGGATTCTAACCCGGGTCCTCAGCGCCGCAGTCCCAGAGCTAACTACTGCGCCACATACCTCCCCGACCCCTCACTAATTTTAATGTTTAATACAAAGGATAAAAATAAAGAAAAGTATTAACATTTTGCTTCCTGGCAATCTCAATTGAAAAAATACAAAATAAATAGGATCGCCTTAATCTGGCCAACAATTGTCTCTTCAGCTTTATTTCTTTGTATACAGGTTAAAAAAAGAGCCACAATTTGATTTATCTTTAATCTTTACTTACAGTTAAAAAGCACAGAATTGTTTTTGAACTCAACAGAAAATTGTTTGTAGGATACATCTGAACATTGTCCTTGCATCTCTGAGAGGCGGTCCAGTGCAGGCAGATGGGAAGAAGTTATTCTCGCTCCACCAGCTGCTACAAGTCCTTTTGGAGCTCAGGTTGGGCAGTTTTCATCCAGTTCCCAAGAGACAAAATTATGCAGCAGAAGAAAAACAACCTGAAATTTGGCACAAATTTGGAATTTAACATAAGCATTTTGGCAGACGCATGCACCAATCTGGCCAACTGTAATTCTGTACACCAGCCAGGGAACAGCAACACGATTAGCAAACTGAAAAGTAAGGCATGTGGATACAGTATAAGCACCCACTTTAAAAATACAGATGCTTACCCTTTATGTGTCACTAGGTTTTGACACCGTCACTCAACTATAAGAATAGATGAAGTGGTGAATAATGTGTCACACAGGACTAATCAAAGATAGGGATGGAACACTCATTTCAGAATGAAGTTGAAGTACATTGTCAGGTTGTCAGTGTGTACAAGTTGCAGTGTGCCTGATAGTGGCATATCCTGCCTGGGAGATCCTGATACTGTCAGGAGATGGGAGTGAAAAGCTCTTTCCCCAGTAATAGTACCTGTCCCTCTGTGAAAAAACTGGGCAAAATATAAATTACTGGGTTGAACCACATATCAGTTAGTAAACATTGAGTTCTATATTGATGGACTTGAAACATATCAGGTCTGGGAGAACGCATTACGGCATTTGGGAAGGGCTTTGAAGCAACAGTACTAATCACTGTGCTACCATGCCGCCCATTGTGCCCATATGGAGAGGTCAGGCATCTCTAAACTCTCTACTGTAGCTACCCCAAAATTCCATTGGTAGGGCTAGTTGTGGAGGTTACGGGCATGACTCCTTACTCTCCACTGCTCCATTGTGCAAGGTTTTGGACCTCCAATCCACACACTGTTCCCAGATGCACTTTGCCTTTTCTGTTATGAGCTTTATTTTATTATTTCTTTGTGCACAGTATTAATTGTACAACCACTTTGCGGAAGGTGTTCAATGCAGTAACAATGGCAACCACCATGCTTAAAAAGCACAAATCATCCCAAAATATAAAACATTAAGGAGGGACAGAGCATAACATTTCAGGGCCAATCTCATGCTTCACAGATGAGTATGGAAAATGTTGATCTGTGAATGGTGTCCCTTGTTTTGTATTTTCCTTGATAGTTCTTCTATTAGGATGCATTTTACTAAGTATTTAAGGTTAAAGAAAGATCTTTCACTTTCTATTCTTGGAAATCTCCAGGGTGTGAATTTCCCCTTGAAATAAAGATTTGCACATTCACAACCTCAGAATGTTCCAAAGTGTTTTACAGCCAATGAAGTGCTTTTGAAATGTAGTCACTTCTGTAAGAAAGGAAACGCAACAGTCAATTTATACACAGGAAGGTCTTACAAGCAGTGAGCAATCATGACTAGCTAATCTGCTTTTTAGTAATGTTGGTTTAGGGATAAATATTGGTTAGGTCAGGTCATGTCAGTATCCTTTTTCAAAATAGTGTCATGAAATCTTTTACATTCATCTAAAGGGGAAGATAGGCACTTGTTTTAACATTGAGGCATCTCCAAAAGTGCGGCACTCCCTCAATACTGCAGTGGAATGTCAGGCTTGATTATGTTTTAAAGTCAATGGTCTGTGAGTTTAGCCCACATTGAGCAAAAGCCAATGTAGGACTTTCCAGAGTAAGCAAAATAGAAACATCTGAGGAGACGAACTCTTTCATCACTTTGGCTGGTAATGTCAATTAACAAATGGGGGAAGATTTTAGCAGAAACGCCAGTGAGAGATTCATTTATTTACAATATCACCACATATCACAACTGATGGGTGCAGTATAAGGATCTAGCACCTAAAGAGTTAATGTGCGACTGAGTGAAGTACTGCCCACACAGTGACCTAAGGGAACACATGACCTGACCCCAGTAGTCAGTATAGTGTTTAACAGAGCCATGTGTAGAAGCAAGCATGGAGACAGCTCCTAGCTTGGACCTTCACTGTATCTCTGTACATAGTTTCTAATAGTTATTAAGTACTTACTGTTGAACTATTTAAGGCCACAAATACCTTAATAAGATCTACCAAACGACACACAGCACTTTAAAACATGGTGGCAGTGAATGGAGCAACTCACAACCCCACAGAGACTGCAGAAGAAAATTTAAATCCAGGAAAACTGACAGAAAAAGTGCGACCTGAAGAAAAGTTCAAGAGGTGAAGGTGCAGAAGGAAACTGCCAGAGAAAAACGCCAAAAAAAAGGCTTGGAAGTTGATCGTAGAAATTAAATTCCTCACTGCAGCGGAAGACTCTATTGAATCCCATGGGAGCCCAGCTTAAATACCCAGAGCCTGCAGAGTCTGTAGACTTAGCAGGGGTGAGCTAAAAAAAATTAAATTCCTGGACAACAAAATATTGCAATGTCAGAAATTGCCATTTAAATCATAGTCCCAGAAACCCAATTACCATGTTGACACCTTTAAAAACGCAGCAGATCCTGGGTTTGATACTCCAAAGACCCCAGAACATTGCAATAAAGCAGGGAAGACTGACCAGTCGCTCCAGGGAGCCATTGGTGAAAATAAATTAAACTCAAGATTCCAATTACTGCTAGAGCCTGGCAAGACTGGAAAGGGCAGGAAACCCCTTTGTGAAGAAGCGTACGGCAGCGCCATCTTGGATTTTCAGACACATAAAGCTGAACCTAAAATTTAAAAGTTTTTACCATGGATCAGAAATCCACTCTTTCAGATCAATTCGAACATTTCCAAGGCCCAGATCAATCACATAATTGGGAACTCTGGAGAAAGAGAATTGCAGGATACATGGGCAGCATGGTAGCATTGTGGATAGCACAATTGCTTCACAGCTCCAGGGTCCCAGGTTCGATTCCGGCTTGGGTCACTGTCTGTGCGGAGTCTGCACATCCTCCCCGTGTGTGCGTGGGTTTCCTCCGGGTGCTCCGGTTTCCTCCCACAGTCCAAAGATGTGCAGGTTAGGTGGATTGGCCATGCTAAATTGCCCTTAGTGTCCAAAATTGCCCTTAGTGTTGGGTAGGGTTACTGGGTTATGGGGATAGGGCGGAGGTGTTGACCTTGGGTGGGGTGCTCTTTCCAAGGGCCGGTGCAGACTCGATGGGCCAAATGGCCTCCTTCTGCACTGTAAATTCTATCTATGGGCCGGGATTCTCCGAAATCCCGGCCAAGTGTTGACGCCGGTGTAAACACCAGAGTGGTGTACGCCGGCGTAAACGGGCCTCCTGGCCCAACAATTCACCGGTGTTCAGGGGCTAGCACGGCGCCGGAATGCTTTGCGCTGCCCCGCCGCCAAAAGGTGGCCCTGCACGGCCGGCGCGGGTCCGCGCATGCGCACGATGGCTGTCTCCGCGCTGGCGCATTCGCGTGGTTGTCGTCTCCACGCCGGCACATGCGCGTGGTTGCCTTCCCTGCGCCGACACGGAGCAACATATCGGGGACCTAACAGCGGGCCACGCGGAAGGAGGTAGGCCCCTCTAGATCACGGCTGCCCGCCGATCAGAAGCCCCCGATCACGGGCCTGGACCCCGTGGAGGCCCCCTCCAGAGTCAGATCCCCCTGCCCCCCACCAGGACTTCGACCGCGGCCGCGGGTCCGACATCCCGCTGGGTAGTACCAGGTTGGAACCACACCGGCGGGACTTGGCGGAACTCAGCTGGAGTTCTGCCGGTCGCCCGCGGAGAATCGCCGCGGGGGCCTATTTCAGCGGCCCCCAACCGGCGCCGCGGTGACCGCACTGGCGCAATTGGTGCCGATTCAGCGGTCGCTGGAGAATCAGCGGCCCAGCGTCGGAGCGGTGTAGCGGGAATTTCCCGCGCCCCCAGGAATTCTCCGACCCGTGGCAGGCTCGGAGAATCCCGCCCATGATTTTTCAGGTCTGGATAAAAAGACAGAAGCTGAATCATTGAATTCCTATAGTGCAGAAGGAGGCCATTTGGTCCATCGAGATTGCATCGACCCTCTGAAAGAGCACCCTAACTAGGCGCACTCCCCAGCCCTATCCCCCCATCTAACTTTTGAACAAGTGGCAATTTAGCATGGCCAATCCACCTAACCAGCATATTTTTGGATTTTGGGAGGAAACCAGAGCACCTGGAGGAAACCCACGCAGACACGGGGAGAACGTGCAAACTCCACACAGTCAACCAAGGCTGGAATTGAATCCGTGTCCCTGGCTACCACTGTGCCACCCACAAGCTAACACACCGCTTTATTCAGTAGGCCTGATACCTGATGATATAATAGCTAGACAAGGAATCAACAAATCATCTGAAAAATTTGAGGAAGTTTAAAAGAGTTGTAGGAGTGGCGGTCGACACATTCTCAGACACAACCCAAGCAAAGGAAGATCTAACCGTCGAAAAATCCATCCAGGTTGTCAGGCAATCTGAAATCCACTTGCAGCCTAGATTCATATTAAGGGGAGAAAACAGACCCTGGAACAAAGTAAATCCCCACTGTTCGGTTAGTGAAACAGCACAGAAACTCCATGCCAAGGAAAGCAATACCTGAACTGACCTGAAGAGCAACCGTGCCATCATTGTGGAGCAAGGCGCCCCTACAGGCATGATCAATGACCAAAACCTTGAGCCAAAAGCATTCAATGTAACTGAATAGGACATTTAGGGAAGCTGTGCCACGTCAAAACACCAAAATGCACAGGAAGATCCCGAGGATTCACCAGGTCGAGACAGTACACCAAGAAGACATTCAGCCATGATTCTTGGCTGAGGTCAAAGGTGATGGATTTTCATTGTGAATGCAAACATATTGGTTAACGTCCATCTCACAAACGTTAAATTGGACAAGGAAGCCAGTGTTACAGTTCTAACAGACAAAAAAAGAACCATGGCTGAGAGACCTTTGGCTACAAACAACATACACGCCACTCTATGGGCCGGAGAAATCTGAACTCTGGTCACATGGAAGAATCCAGAAGCATGAAGGTATGGCGGCAAACAAATATTCAAGTTGTTCCAAGTCATCCAGTTTATTTCTCTCTTGAACAGAGATGCCTGTGTAACCTTGAATCTCCTCAAAGTAGAAGAAGAGGTCAAGACAGCCACTATTGTATATGATATAGAATTGCAGGTTCCTGAGAGCTCCAACAGGAACAATTCTCTCGACTGGAACTTCAGCTCTGAATTGTCTTTTCTCTTTGCTCGCACTTTCATTACAGGTGCCAGAAGCCCCTCATTGGTCAGAGCAGCCAAGCACTCAGATGGTTACCACAACACTTCAAATATATGGCAGTCAAGAGAGGGACCAGCAATATGAAGAGACTCAACCTCCAACTCAAACGCCAGTTGGAAAGGTAAACCCTGAGACCAGAGAGCAGCCAGCCATCCCCAGCCAGCAGGACAGTGCCACAAACAATGTTGGAACCAAGTAGCAGCCAGCCATTGATGATAGCACACTACACAGCCAAGCACCAAGGTGAACCTACTACCAAGTCAGACCCTCGCAACAGGAAGAGCCATCTTCCATCCCAGCGTGCATCATGGCGAGCCACATGAAGTAAGAGAGATAAAAAAAATCTATAGAGGTGAAACCAGAGTTCATCCACCCTGTAAGGAGCAAGATAAAAGAACCACCATGTATCAGTGCAATTAGAGAATCAGCAAAGAGTGATTTAATGCCAAAGAATGGAAAAGAAAGCGGATGAAAAGAGACTCAGACCCCAGAACAAACTTTGATTCAATAAAACTTACCTGCAGCCACAGAGTTTACCATTCCTCCAACAGTGAGAACAAGATATGGAAGGATTATAAGGCTTCCAGACACATTGAAATTCTAACTCAGAGACTTAAGAGGGCGGAGATGGAGGAGTAGTTGTCTTGGAAATACATGGGGTAAATGGAGTTATTTGTAACTACTTTGGATGAAGACTTGGGGGATGTGTAGTATAAGGGCACACAAAGGGAAAACGTGAGACTGAGTACAGTACCGCCCATTCAGTGATGTAACAGAACACATGACCCGGACCTAGGGTGCAGTGTTGGACTGAGCTGTGTGTAGCGGAAAGCAAGAAGACAGCTCCTAGCTTAAACCTTTACCATTTATATGTTACTAGTCATTAATAAATACTTCCTGTTGATCTACCCAAGACTACAAATATCTCAGAAAGACCTTAATAAGAACTTTGCCCAATAACTTACTTACAAAAGTGGAAACCTGCTCCACCAAATATACCGCTATGTCTTGAGCTTTACCTGAGCTCTGTGGAAACTTGACCAATTAAAAAAATATATAGAGCATAAGTCAGGGAAAGCTATAAACTGAGCAAAACCTGCTGGTAAGCAGCATGACAACTACAGGGATAAAATGCTCATTTTCAAGACATAATTAATCTATGTTAAGTGTGGAAGTTTACACAAAGGCTTACCACCGGCTGGTTCTAGAACCTGCCAGTCACTGGAACTGTTGATTATATTTTCTAAACGGTCATGTTGTGAGGTCAAGTGAACATTGCATGTCATTTTTGAACCCAGCGCAGCAAAAAATATCTGCACAGCTTGAACAGAAAGTACTGCTCACATACGGAGAACATCAAGAGTAACATGATAAACAAACCAGCCAGTGACAGCTGATAGTTCAGCACGAAAACCACCTTTGCAAATCAAATCAAAACTCAATATACTCGGTGAGCCATGAAAAATAATTAAAAGCATCAGCAAACACATTAAAAAATGGTCCAGCGCAAACAGAAACATGGATTTTTTTCATAGCGCACTTGAAATGCAGGAGACATTCTGCAAAACTGCCATTCCAAAGCAAGGAGAAGGAATCACTTAAAGAAGCATTGTCATTATTCTCAAAGAGAGGATGCGATGAAGCCAGACATGAAAGATACCAAAAATCTTTGCTAATATTATAGCTCTGTGACATAAATGTCGTCATGATTCTGAGCGATCATCAGCAAATAAAAATATTCAAACTTAAATCCATTTCATTAGCACGAAAGCAACTACTGTAGATTTTACTTTGTTCAAGAAATGTGGATCGCACTGACCATGTCAGCATTTATTGCCCACTCCTAATTGCCCTTGAGAAGTTAGTGGTGAGCTGCCTTCTTGAACCGCTGCAGTCTGTGATGTAAGTGCAGCCACACTACCATTATGTTGGAGTAGTTGGGACTTTGACCCAGTGCAGATGAAAGACTGTCATTTATTCTCAAGTGTTATAACCCCCATGGAGGCTAGGGGCTGTCGACCATTCAGTTCCCTGTGACCTCCACAGAATACGAACATCCCCGATAACGGGGTGGGGGTTCTCCTTTAACGAGGAGAGCCTCTTAGAATGAAAACCCTGACCTGGGTGCAGGTCGAGGAGGGAGACCCTTCTGGGAGAGGAGATTTGTGTATCGTAAATAAAAGAGTATTGTTTGCCTCCCATTTGCCATTTCATGCCTATTCTCTTGGCGTGGATACTACCATTTGTAACTTGAAGGGAAACTTATGGATGGTTGTGTTTCATTTATCTGCTGCCCTTGTCCTTATAGTTAGTAGTGGCAGTGAGCTTGGGAGATGCTGTCGAAGAAGCCTTGGCAAGTGGCTGCATTGAATCTCGTAGATGGTTCACACTGTAGCCATGGTGCATTGGTAGTGGGGGGAGTGAATGTTTAACAAAAACAGAAAATACTGGACAATCTCAGCAAGTCTGTAACATCTTGGAAAGACAAAGGAGCCAATGTTTTGAGTCTGGATAATTATTTGCTACCCAGAATGTTTAAGTTAGTTGACTGGATGCCAATCAAGTGAGATGCTTTGACCTGGATGGTGTTGAGCTTCTTAAGTATTGTTGGATCTTCACTCATCCAGGCAAGTGGAGAGTATTCCAGAACACTCCGGACTTGTGACTTGGAGGTAGTGGACAGACTTTGGTGAGTCAGAAGGTGAGGTGCTCACTGTAGAATTCTCAGCCTCCGACTGGTTCATGTAGACACCATTTATACTATTTATATTTGAAGGGGGAGATGGTGGCATATTAGTAATGTCACTGGACTAGTCATCCAGAGGCTAATGTTCTGGGGACACATTTCAGATCCCACCACAGTAAATGGTAGAATTTAAATCAATTAATGAAATCTGGAATTGAAAGTGTTAGAGGTGAAAATATTCACACAAAGGCCTTTTTGAATGAGTAAAGAAGCAGTTTATTATATCAGAGCTCTGGGAGAAAGATCTGAAAGCTCCGCAGCCTCGCAGTGTTCTTTCTCACTTGAGCTAAGGTTCACATTGGTTAATATACAGACTCAAGGGGCGGAATTAGTTGTATTCTCATTTACATACAATCAATCAACTCTATTCACGTCACAATTCATTACATGCAGTCAATCAATTTTCTTAGCATCCCAGTTATCACATATATGGTTAAAGTGAGTGTTGTCTTACCCGCCCCTAAGTTCATGCAAAAGTCACTCAAGACTAACTTCTTTTTAAAATAAATTTAGAGTACCCAATTCATTTTTTCCAATTAAGTGGCAATTTAGCGTGGCCATTCCACCTAGCCTGCACATCAACCTTAAAACCCACGCAAACACGGGGAGAATGTGCAAACTCCACACAGACAGTGACCCAGAGCCAGGATCGAACCTGGGACCTCGGCACCGTGAGGCTGCAGGGCTAAGCGACTGCCCCACTGTGCTGCCCTCTCTCAATACTAACTTAAGGATATGTCCTGTCTGCAGCTTGCGACCTTGAGGTATTGTGTGAAGCTGTTATCAGCGGCTGTTAACATACTCCCTAGAAATCAAGAATGTGGCTAGTTCAACCATTTTCTGTCTTTAGTATTGCTATCTTAGCTAACAGCCATTTTGTGTCCCTTCTGATATTAGTAAGCATTGTGTATACACTGCCTATTCCTACAAATTGCCTCTTCTACACGCAACTAAGCCAATGAGTACCTTTTGCCTCAGCAGAACTATTCAAAAGTAACATAGGAGCAAAAATGTAGTTACAGAGCCAACTATAATTTATATCATAGTCCAGTATCAGAAAATGTCCCCCAACAGAAAGCTAATCTCAGCATTGGTGAAACTATGATTGATTGTCATAAAAACCCATCTGGGTCACTCATGGAAGGAAATCTGATGTCTTTCCATGCTTTGGCCTACATGTGACTCCAGATCCACAGCAATGTGGTTGATTCTTAACAGCCCTCTGAAACAAATTTTAAAATGGCTGCTCCTGTCATGGTTCAGTAGACAAAGTGACAGGAAGAGAGCTTTGTATTGTTATCATACTGTGCTCCCCCTACCTGCCCAATGAGCCCACACCCGTGACTGTAAATCTACCACCCTCATTCTGCTAACCCCCAGAATCTGCCTCTCCTTCCGCATCCCCTCCAACAACCCTCTGCACTGCTTCACACAGCATCACTGAACCCTCAGCCGCTGATTGTCCCTTGAAACCTCACCACGAACCCCCAAGTAAACAAATAAAATCGGAGATGGGGAATTTGGAGGCTGGCAGCTACAGTTTCCAGCGGGCATTTGGGTTTCTGCGCACGCATCGATTGAAGAGTATGCCGCACATGTACAGTTGGTGCTTTTTCTCAACCTTAGACAGAAACCGGCCATGCGCATATGCGCAGCTCATTTTTTGATTTCTTCAGACTGGGAAGCTAGATCTGCATCGAGAAAAATAAGCACAGCAGAGAAATTATGCAAAACTGCAGGTCAGGTGACCTAAACAGGCGCACCATTGGAAAGAAGTGCAGAACACAGGGAGAGGACAGGGAACGCGTTACTGGTAATCCTGGTAACAGCGCAGCGGTGTACCTAGACCACATAGACTGCATTGGTTCAAGAACGCGGCTCACCATGACCTTCTGATGAGCAATTAGGGATGTGCAATAAGTGCTGGTCTAGCCAGTGATGCTCGCATCCCAAGTACAAATTTTTTTTTTTTAAGTCCCAGGCAGGGACAAAGAGAGGATCGGAAAAAGATCTCAGAAGATGGTCCTGGCTAAAGGACACGGACAGAGATTAGAAATAGTTCCTGTTGAACAAAGTTGAGAGAAATGAGTGGAGCAATTGGTTGTGAGTTAAAAAGAAAGCTCCCGGGAGCAGACGTGAAGTAAAGTGGAATTGAGAGAAGTCAGAAGATTCGAGGAGGCAGCTGAAGGTTTGTGACTCCTTACTACAGATCTTTGGAGCAGTGGTTTCTGCTTGGCATGGCCGAATATCTATAAGTGTTCTGAGAAGGTGAAGCCTGATGTATGGGACAATCCAGGGGAAAGCAACATCAGACGTAGAGATTGAAAACCTGGAGGTGATTTCTTGTTGCAGGTGTCTGAATAGAAGCAATATCTCAGAAAGAATTCCAAGGCGGTTTCTTAGAGTGTGAAGATTGGAAACACTCATGCGAACACAGAGTTTCAGTAAGACTGGTTGGCTCACAGTGTAACAAACCAACGCTTGGTGGTTGATGAGAAATCCATGGAAACAACTTTGGTTGCATCTGTCTCTCATTTTGGGGTGTGGTATGTCCAACCACTGTTCGTCTATTGATTCACATATACCGCATGCACCCTGAATATTGTAGTATAAGATAGGTAGGTATTATATATTGTGCTAGCTTTATCTGTAAAGGTATATTTGGGATGAGAGAAGAGTGTGATTTGAAATCTTGCCAACCTTTTTGTTGAATGTAATATAGTTAATTTTTTATTGTTTGATAAACATTTTATTCTGTGTTAAAAGTTCAACAGCAGACTCCTGTGAATGTGTTTAGTAACTGTTTTCCGTGGTTTCTAATAAAAAAATCTTGGATTTATCAAATATTAACATTATCTGGGACCATAACACTTCCTATCACCAATTCCCTGAGTATGGCCCCAAGGACTTCTGAACTTCCCCCTCCTTGGTATTTTGAAAAGTTCAGCATTTTAAGATGTCAGTGAAATGTTCTGCATGCAAAGTCAATCATCCCGTAAAGGAACAGTGTCATTAGATGTGAAACATTTGTCATTATTAATATTGTTACATTTAAAAAATATATAATCTGTTTGGAGTATATTCCTTTGTAGAACAATACCCAAAAGCGACTCTGAAAAGCAGTCAAATGCAAAACATCATAAAGATTCAGTGCAGTCTGGGGCTGGTTTAGCACAGGGCTAAAGAGCTGGCTTTTAAAGCAGACCAAGGCAGGCCAGCAGCACGGTTCATTTCCCGTACCAGCCTCCTCGAACAGGTGCCGGAATGTGGCGACTAGGGGCTTTTCACAGTAACTTCATTTGAAGCCTACTTGTGACAATAAGCGATTTTCATTTTCATTTCAGTCTGACTTCAGAAAGCCATAGAGGTGAGAAGGACAAGGTAAAGGAAAAATGTAAAATATAGTAAAAGAAATCCTGAATAATGTCATTTTTGATACATATTTTACTTACATTGGACACAATCTACCCGAATGGGGCAGAGTCTCGTAGCACACGAGATTAGCCGGGTGGAGATTTTGTAAAAGCAGCTCGTCTTAAAATACTCCCCATTTGTAGTTATTATACAAAATTATAGAGCCTCATTATAAGAGAAGCAAAAGAGAATCTGTGATTGAAGGTGTTAAGTGTTACAGGGTGAAGCATCCAATGCTAAGATTTTGAATTGATCTCCAGTTTAGGGTTAAGGTGCCTGCTGCTATAGCTTCAAAAAAAGCCTACTAAAAAGATAATTTTATTTCATTCCAACTAAGAGGATCTTTTGATATGTCATTCCATGGATTCACTCTTTTCTCCTCATAGTAGAGGAGATGAATGATCTCAGCATGATTTTAGCCTTTGTTGAGGGAGGCAGAGTTCCAGACTCAAATAATCATATCCACACATTAACCTGCCTTTTTCCTGAACCCCTGAAACATTTTCCTTGACAGATAATGATCCAAGTCCTTTTTAAAAGCACCAATCGACCCTGCCTCCACCACAATCTCAGGGTATTCTAGATCCTAACCACTTGCCTGAAAAAGGTTTTTCTTCATATCGCTGCCATTGCTTCTGTTGGAGGGCATTTTCTGATACTGGACTATGATATAAATTATAGGTGGCCCTGTAACTACATTTGTGCTCCTATATTACTTTTGAAGAGTTCTGATGAGACAAAAGGTACTCATTGGTTTAGATGCCTGTTTAGAAGAGGCAATTTGTAGAAATAGATAGTATTTACACAATGCTTGTTAATATCAGAAAGGACACAAAATGGCTGTTAACTATTTTAGCAATACTAAAGACACAAAATGGCTGAACTAGCCACTTTCCTTTAACAATAAATTACAAACTGTGTAGACTACCTCATGAGAACCTAGGGAGTATTTAAACAGCCATTGATAACAGCTTCACAGAACAAGAAATGCTATGTGTCCTTGATAAGCCCAAGGACCCGAGCTGTAGACAGGACATCATTATGTTAGTTTTGAATTACTTCTGTATGAAGTTAGGGGCGGGTAAGACAACACCCACTTTAATCATACATGTGATAACTGGGATGCTAGGAAAATTGATTGACTGCATGTAATAAAGTGTGACATGAATATAGTTGATTAATTGTATGTAAATGAGAATACAACTAATTCCGCCTCTTGAATCTGTATATTAACCCGTGTGAGCCTTAGCTCAAGTGAGAAAATGTGCTGTCAAAGGCTGTGGAGCATCAGGCCTTTCTCCCAGAATTCTGATATAATAAACTGCTTTTTTTTACTTATACTCAGGCCTTCGTGTGAATATTTTCACCTCTAACATTTGGCGTAGTCCGACAGGAGGTTGCTGAGCTGAACGCCGCTCGAGCCGGTGGACAAGGTGAGTAGTCAAACCTTTGACTGCCAGAAATTAGAGTCACATGGCGAGATGGACGAACGGCGAAGCAACATCCAACGAATCTGGTATCAAGGCCAAGTGAGCAAAAGACACAGGCCTTTCCTCCCAGAATTCAAATATAATAAACTGCTTTTTAAAACTTATACTCAGGCCTTCGTGTGAATATTTTCACCTCTAACAGTTTCTTTGTGCCCTCCGTTTCTCTATCCTTCCACCAATGAGAACAGTTTTTCCCTTTCTGCCTGTCCAGACCCCTCATGATTTTGAACACTTCTGTCAAGTCTTCTCTCAACCTTCCCTTCTCTAAAGAGGACAGTCCCAATTTCTCCAATCCTGGATTGGATTGGATTTTATTTATTGTCACATGTACTGAGGTACAGTGAAAAGTAATTTTCTGTGAGCAGCTCAACAGATCATTAAGTACATGAAAAGAAAAGGAAATAAAAGAAAATACATAATAGGGCACCACAAGGTACACAATGTAACTACATAAACATCGGCATCGGGTGAAGCATAGAGGAGTGTAGTGTTAATGAGGTCAGTCCATAAGAGGGTCGTTTAGGAGCCTGGTAACAGCAGGGAAGAAGCTGTTTTTGAGTCTGTTCGTGTGTGTTCTCAGTTTATGTAACTGAAGTTCCTCATCACTGGAAACACTCTCGTGGATCTTATCTGCACCCTCTCTGATGCCTTAACGTCCTTCCTAAAAAGCGGTGCTCAACACTTGAGTTCCATAGAATCCCCTACACAGTAGAAGGAGGCCATTCAGCCCATCAAATCTGCACCAACACTTTGAATGAGCACTCTATCTAGGCTCACTCCCCTGCCTATCCCCGTAACCCCACGCATTGATTATGGCAAATTCACCTAACTTGCATATTTTTGGACATTAAGGGGCAATTTATCGTGGCCAATCCACCTAACCTGCACATCTTTAGATTATGGGAGGAAACCGGAGCATCCAGAGGAAACCCACATAGGCACGAGGAGAAAGGGCAAACTCCACACAGACCGTCACCCAAGGCTGGAATCGAACTCAGGTCCCTGGTGCTGTGAGGCAGCAGTGCTAACCACTGTGCCACTATGCCGCCCTGAACCAATGTTTAACATAACTTCCTTGTTTTTCATGCCCAGGATGCAGTATGCTTTATTAACTGTGCTCTCAACCTGTTCTGCCACCTTCAATTATTTATGCACATATATACCCAAATGCCTCTGTTCCTGTACCCCCTTAGAATTATACCGTTTATTTTATATTATCTCTCTTCATTCATTCCACCAAAATGAATTACTTCACACTTCCCTGTATTGAATTTCATCTGCCACTTGTCTGATCATTCCACAACCTGTCTATATCCTTCTGAAGTTCTACACTATCCTACTCATGGTTCACAATACTACCAGGTTTCATCAGAACTGGAAAATAATTTGTGATGTAACAGATTTTAACAAGTAGAGAGGCAGGTGTCATAATATACACACAAGTATATGATGGTGCACAGACAGACAGTGAGTGACACAAAGGATGACCAATGAACATACAGAACACAGCAGCCAATCACCAGACAGGACACGGCCACTATATAACCAGGGGGCACTAGTTTTCCCGCTCTCGGGATGCAACCTCTGAGACAGTCAGAGCCTGTGAGCAACAACTAGAACATCCACCATGTGGTAGTAAGATAGTCTGGTCAGGTTAGCCTCAGGTCTCCAGTCAACTCACAGCATAGTGTCAACACACAGTTCAAGCATGTTTAATAGTTAAGAGTTTAATGAAATAGAGTTGCATTTCTTCAAGTGTTGGAAGCCTGTCTCTCTCTGTGCTACAGTAAACGCAGTCCTCGCAGACCCAGCTTACCCAACACATCAGCAGGGAAAGGTGAATGCATTTCTACCCCAGGATTTTTGCTTCCACTAATTGTTTTGAAAGTCTGATCCACATGCTACAATCACTCCTAAAAATACTAATTTGACTCAATGTCCTCTTCTTCTACTTGCACAATTTAAAGTGCATAGTCTGGGTTTACTTTTCCATCTCCTGAACCATTTTAGTCTCTCTAAGTCACCCTTTCAGGCTGACAATCCCAAGGTTCTTCACATTTCAGATTGCTGCCACAAGGAATCAGCCTTGTGGATTTTCCCTGAACATTCTCCAGTGCTTCAATGGCTCCTTGCTTCTTGCTGGTCAGAACTGGAACAGTTGCCACGGTGCCGTCTGGTCAGAGAAACCTAATGTTTGATTACCACCTCTGCCAGTTCCAACAAGAAAATGGCATTGTAGAATTTTTTTAATAAAGTGATTGACAGCACCAAACATGAAACAATTGAAACTGGGTCAAATTGTTCCTGAACACACAGATAATACCATTGATTGGATTTAAATCTGGGCTTGTTGCTTATGCCTTGCGCAAAACAGCAGCAATTTACATGGTAGATGGTAGCTTGACCAACAGTCCTGGGCTGGGTCCATTTTATGCAAAGGAAGTAAATCCGTATTCAATCTGCCAATTTATTAAAGGCAATCTATTACAGAAGTGAGCTTCGGGTTAAAAGTGGAGCCACATTAAATCCAAATGGAAATAGTTGAGTTGAAATTGAATCTGCCTTTTGCAGACACTTTCATTTAAGAAATCCCTTCAAGTCTTTGACCTGCCTTTTAACCCTGGATAGATTTTATCTTTTAAAACTTGAGATTCTATCAGTTCAGGTCCATTGATTTGCAACATAATATAAATAAGATAGCCTGTTCTGAAGGAGTTTGTTCTCTGTTTCCAATTATTATTCTGTGTCTCTCAATACAATGATATACATTGAACTATTTTAATAGAAAAACATAGAACTGAGCAAGTACTCAAATACATAACTATTTTGTGGGACTAACGATTTTCCTCATACATTTGGTAAAGTGAACTGTATTATAGATCATGCAATGATAATTTGACAAATTTATTGTTCTTATCTATCAAAACGTAAGACTGAGAATAATATTTTTGCATCAAGATTATATCCACTGAAGAAACATTTTTGATTCACAAGATAGTTTTGTTGGAACAGTGTTTGGTAAATTGCCCAAAGTATTCCTTTGGGATTCGGAACAGAAATACCCTAAATTGTGTCTAAAATGGAAAAGGAGCTTGAAAGCTGACCACACAAAACTGAGTGCCAAAAAAAATGCTTTCAGCCAACACATGTTCTTAGCTATTCCAAGCAGCCTAAAGGCTATAAATTAATTAAAATCGTAAAACCTCTTGGTTAATTGCCCTAGGAAGTGGTAACATGAGATTGAGAAGCAAAGGGTCATAAATTGTTAGCGATGCCAAAGCTATTCCCTAGTGATTCAATAAGTCAGTCACAGGATTCCAAATGTACCAGATTCAATTGGCAAAAAACTTGTGGCGGAGGGGGACGGGGGGGTTGGCATGTGGAAAGGGAAGCACATGTGTCATCGGCTATGAAGTTTTAAGTCGCACATTTGGTTGCTCCCGCTCTGGTCGGACTTTTGGACCTTTCCCCCCGACGTTTTTCCGGTTTTAAACGGTAAATTCGAAGACTGAGGCAACTGGGCACCGTTTCCACGTATCGATGTATGGAGAAAAGAACCAGAAGTGCACGAAACGGCAGAAATAAGAAGACAGGCGAGGGCTGGACTGAAGCTGCAGCAAAAGACAGCATGGCCGAGGATCGGACCCCTGGTGTGGTGGCCCAGCGATCAACGGAGCAGTTGATGCAGGTCATCCAGGATGGCTTTGCCAAGCAGAAACGGGACTGCCTGGACCTGATAAAAGAGTCGATTGATCGGCTGGAGCACAGGTTGAATGCCCAGGATCGGGCGATCCAGAAGGTTGAGAAGGCGCTGGCTAAGCAGGAAGAGCATCAAACTGCAGTGGAGCTGGAGGTGGGGATGCTGCGGGACCAGCAGAAAAGGCTGCTGGAGAAGGTGGAGGACCTAGAGAATAGGTCCCATCGGAACTTAAGAATTGTCGGGATCCCGGAGGGGTCTGAGGGAGCTGATGCTTGGGCATACATAGCGGGTATGTTTGAGACGCTGCTGGGGGAGGGGACATTCTCCCGACCCTTGGAGGTGGACAGGGCGTACAGAGCGCTTGCAAGGAAGCCGCAAATGGGGGACCCTCCGAGGGCAATGGTGGTGAGATTCCACAGGTTCCTGGACAAGGAATGTATTCTGCAGTGGGCCAAGCGAACGTGGAGCTGTAAATGGGACAACAGTATCTTGCGGGTTTACCAGGACCTGAGTGTGGAGGTGGCCAGGAAAAGGGCAGGCTTCAACCAGATTAAGTCAATCTTTTTCAAGAAGCAGGTGAAGTTTGGACTGCTGTATCCGACTCGTCTCTGGGTCACATATGAGGACCAGTATTATTAATTTGAGTCCCCGAAGATGCGCTGGACTTCGCGAAAAGGACTGGTGGTGAACTGAGGACATTTGAACATTGATGTAACTTTTTGACTTATTTTTTTGTATTTTTCTCTTCTGTTTTTGAATTCTGTTTAAGAAGGGGGGAAAAAGGTTTTTCGTGTTTGGGTTTTCTTTTTGGTGAATGTTGGCAATGCCTTTTGATTTGATATGCACTATTGTGGGATGGAGTCGTGCTTGTTTGGATTTCAGTGTTTTTCTTTTCAGCTGGGTGATTGTGTGGGGATTGTTCGATGAGGGAATTTGTTTGTATGAGCGGGGGTGAGGGGAGTGAGAGAACAATAGGTGGAAGACTATTTGGCGTTGGGGGCGGGGGCCACCAAGCTAGCTGGGTGAGCTAGCTCATGAAAGTGCAGTGGGGGTGTGTGCATATGTTTAGTTTATTGTATGGGTTAGGTTTCAGAGTGGTGTTGCTAGGGGGGGTTGGGGGGAGGGGGGGTAATTGTTCTGCTGACGAGGGAGGGACTTCTGCTGACGAGGGAGGGACAGAGAGAAGGTCTGTGGCGGGGGCAGCCAGGAGGCGGGCCCAAGAAAGGGGATAGCTGATCGGCGTAGTGAGGGGCACTGTGCCCCCTTAACTAGGCTGATCACTTGGAATGTTCGAGGGTTAAATGGGCCGGTTAAGAGGGCACATGTGTTTGCGCACCTGAGGGGACTGAAGACGGATGTGGTAACGTTGCAGGAGACGCACCTTAGAGTAGTGGACCAGGTTAGATTGAGGAAAGGCTGGATCAGTCAGGTCTTCCACTCGGGGCAGGTCACAAAGACTAGAGGGGGTGCGATCTTGATTAATAAGCGGGTGATATTTGAGGTAGGCAGAATAGTTTTGGATGTTAGAGGTCGATATATTATGGTTAGTGGTAAGCTGGAGGAGATGAAGGTAGTGCTAGTTAATGTGTATGCGCCAAATTGGGATGACGTGGAATTCATAAAGAGGATGTTGGGGAAGATTCCGGACCTGGACTCGCACAAGCGCGCACAAACAGAGGGTGACTGTTGGAGTTCGCCCGGAGGTGGCAACCATTCATCGACTTCTTTGTGGAAAATTAATCGTCAGCAGGGGGTTGGGGGGGGGAGGGAGGGGGAAGGTGGGGGGTGGGGTAGGTTAGCGTAGATTAGAGGGTTAATTAATGGTGGAACCTGTTAGGGAGGGAGGTGGTATTTGCACTACGTTTATAGTCTCATGTACATTATTTATACTACTGCTGTTGCAATGCCAAAAAATACCTCAATAAAATGTTTATAAAAAAAAAAAATTAAGGCGGGAATTCTGCCAAAAAACGGCAATGTGTCAGGTTCTGACTGAAAACCGGCGTGTTTCTCGCCAGAGAAACAGGCAGGTTTTCTAGTTAGACCTTCCTACCCTTTGCCATTTTTTAGAAGGGGGGGGCATATCGTGCGGCACCATTGTGAGGAGCGGGGCCTAAAGATGCTGACAAGCCCAGCTCAGAGAGATTGAGGCGCCCTTTTTAAAGGAGGCCCCGGTCTCAGAATGAAGTCAATGACCCCCCCTGCCCACACCATGGGCATTGGGGCCCCCCCATCAATGATTGCACACATTGATGTGTTGGATAGGCTGGGTCGATGTGGACTGCACTTGATGCAGTGTAGTGAGAGACAGACCTCCAATACTTGATAAGATGCAACACGATTTTATTTAACATCTAAACTATTATACATGTTCAGCTGTGGGTTGACACTATGCTGACTTGACTGGTGACCTGATACTAGCCTAACCAGACTTACTAGCTACCACATGGTGTTTGCACTGGCCAGCTCACTAACTCTGACTGTCTCAGAGGCTGGGTCCCGAGAGAGCGGAAAAACTGGTGCCCTCTGGCTTTATAGTGGGCGTGTCCTGTCTGGTGATTGGCTGCTCTGTTCTGTGTGCTTACTGGTCATCCTGTGTGTCAATCACTGCCTGTCTGCACTCCATTGTATACGTAGATGTATATTATGACATCTCACCCCCTTTTTTTTTGTTCTGTATTGTGTGTGTTAAGATAATAAATATTAAAGTGCATGTGCGTATGGATGTGTATATTTGCGTGACTATATACACAATATGCTAAAATGACCTTATGTACACAGGAAGGTGTCGCTAGTGCAGATATAGGGCAGATGAAACGATAACAACGATATTTACAGAGGTCAAAACGATAAGGTAACAAGTTGTGCAAAAGTTCAGTCTATAAGTTTAGTCTCTGTGCCGAGCGATGAATTCTGGTGGACCGCCTCAAGGGTGGATCAGGGGCCCCCTGCACTTGGATAGGCGGGACCGCCGCCAATGCGGTGTTCGCAGAGGTCGGCAGGATTGCTGGTAGATCGGTGGCCTCGTGGTAGAGCACATCCGGAGGAAGCATTGTGTGAGGCGAGACATCATGGTTAAGTGGCGGGCGTGGAACTCTGTGCAGCGCCTGTCTGTTGCGTCGTAGGAAGGGCCATCAGCCATGCGGACGAGGAACGATCTCGGGGCCACTTGCTTGACCACCATAGCTGTGGCGGATCATTTGGGACCAGCTCGGGGAGATCCGTGGCATGAGCATCGTATGCTGATTTCTGTTGGGCCCGAGACTGCTGCATCTTTTGTATGACTGTGAAGTGGTCAAGGTCTGGAACATGGATGGCTGGAACCATGGTTCGCAGAGTGCGATTCATGAGCATCTGCGCGGGAGACAACCCAGTGGACAGCGGGGATGCTCTGTATGCCAGCAGCGTCAGGTTGAAGTCGGAGCCTGAGTCTGCGGTAGAGGGGGCTGGAGGTTACGTGATAAAAGTTGTATAGGCGGGCAAAATCAGACCATTCCTTGCTGTAAAAACAGGGACCGCTGTCACGCATCACCGTGAGCGGTACCCCATGCCTGGCAAACGTTTCTTTGCATGCTTTAATCACCGCCTTCGACGTGAGGGCGGACAGTTTCACCACTTCAGGGTAATTGGAGAAGTAGTCGACCAGGAGGACATAGCCACGCCCCTTGGCCTGGAAAAGGTCGACACCGACTTTGGACCATGGGGAGGTCACTATCTCATGTTGCTGCAGAGTTTCTTTGGGTTGAGCTGGCTGAAATTTCTGACATGTGGGGCAGTTGAGGACCGTGTTGGCAACGTCCTGGCTGATGCCCGGCCAATAGACTGCCTCTCGAGCTCTGCATCGACATTTCTCGACCCCCAGGTGACCCTCATGGAGTTGGCCGAGCACCATAGCTCGCATACTCTGCGGAATCACAATCCTATCGAGCTTCATGAGGATGACGTCCACCACCGTCAGGTCGTCCTTGATTTTGTAAAACTGGGGGCACTGTCTGCCAGCCATTCGTGAGGTGCTGCATCACACCCTGTAGCAGAGGATCCTTGACCGTTTCCTCATGAATTTGGATGACCCTCTCATCAGTGGCCGGAAGGTTGGAGGCACACAATTGCACCTGCGCATCAATTTGGCAGACAAAGTCAGTTTTTTCACACGGTGTGGTGATAGACCTGGAAAGGGCATCTGCAACAATGAGTTCTTTGCCTGGCGTGTAGACAAGTTCAAAGTCATAGCGGCGGAGCTTGAGAAGGATTCGTTGTGACTGAGACGTCATGTCATTCAAATCCTTCTGGATTATGTGGACTAGTGGCCTGTGGTCCGTCTCAACCGCGGATTTTGGGAGGCCATACGCATAGTCGTGAAACTTGTTGATTCCCGTTAGGAGGCCCAGGCATTCCTTCTTGATCTGTTGCTCAGTGGGCGTCATGGTCTGGAGGCAAACGCAACTGGGGCCCATGAGGAGGAGTCATCCCGTTGGAGGAGCACTGCCCCAATACCGTCCTGGCTTGCGTCAGTGGATATTTTGGTCTCTTTGGTAGGGTCGAAGAACGCCAGAACCGGGGCTGTGGTGAGTTTTGCCCTCAGCTCACGCCATTCGTTCTCATGATCGGGCAGCCACTGGAATTCCGCGACTTTTTGACGAGATAGCAGAGGTCTGTGGTGTGTGCCGCCATGTTGGGAATGAACTTCCCAAGGAAGTTGACCAACCCTAGAAAGCGGAGGACCGCCTACTTGTCCTCTGGGGTCTTCATGGCATTGATCGCCGAAACCTTGTCAGCATCTGGCCGCACGCCTTGCTGCGAGATGTGGTCACCAAGGAATTTGATTTCTGATTGACCGAACGAGCACTTGGCTCTGTTGAGTTGGAGGCCATGCTCATGGATTCTGTGGAATACCTGCTTGAGGCGATCGATGTACTCTTGAGGAGTTGTAGACCAGATTATGACATTGTCAACATACACGCACACCTCCTCGATACCCTCCATCATCTGTTCCATGATGCGGTGAAATACCTCTGAGGCAGAGATGATGCCAAAAGGCATCTGGTTGTAGCAGTAGCGACCGAACGGGGTATTGAATGTGCACAGCTTGCGACTGGATGCATCCAGCTGTATTTGCCAAAACCCGTTGGAGGCGTCCAGCTTCGTAAATAGTTTGGCATGAGCCATCTCGCTGGTCAACTCCTCTCGTTTTGGTATCGGGTAATGTTCCCTCATGATGTTGTGGTTTAAATCCTTGGGGTCGATGCAGATTCGAAGCTCCCCTGATGGCTTCTTGACGCAGACCATGGAGCTGACCCAGTCCGTGGGTTCTGTGACCTTTGATATGATGCCCTGGTCCTGGAGGTCCTGTAACTGCTGCTTGAGGCGGTCCTTGAGGGGTGCTGGCAACCGACGTGGTGCGTGGATCACAGGGGTGGCGTTTGGTTTGAGCAGGATTTTGTATCGGTATGGGAGTGTGCCCATTCCGTCAAACACGCTGTGGTACTGCGTGATGATGTCATCAATTTCAGCCTGGAAGTTCTCATCAGGTGAGGCCGTCGCCTGTGAGGATGACATGGTGTGGACTCGCTGAACCAAGTTCAGGAGTTTGCAGGCCCGAGCACCGAGCAGGAATGCTCTGTCAGGTCCTACGATCTCAAATCGCAGTGTCGCTTTAAATGACTTATTGGAAACTCCGAGTTGGCATGAGCCACTGGCAGCTATGTCATTGCCATTGTAGTCAAGGAGCTGGCAGGCCGGTGGAAGAATACTTGGTCTGACGCGGATGGTGTCACGATCGGATATGGAGATGAGGTTCACTGATGCGTCGGTGTCTAGTTTGAACCGGATGCGAGCCTTGTTGACTGTGAGGACAGCACACCATTCATCGTCGGGATCCACGCTGAGGATCGGGAGGTGCTTCGCTGTCTAGGAGAAAGGCAGCGCATGCTTCGTAATGATGCCCACCCGGTATGGAGATTTGAGGCACGCAACATCAGGATCTGTTGGGCCGTCGGGGTCTGGCATGGCCTGCTGTATTGAACGGACGCTTCTGCGCCGCGGCTGGGATCGCTGGATGCTGGGCAGAGGAGCAGATCTGCAAAGGGCTGCGTAGTGGCCAAGCTTGCCACACTAGACACCGTTGTGATTTTGCCGGACATTGCCACTTTAAATAGGCGGAGTCACAATTTGGACACGTCATGACACCAACGTCAGCGTGTTCCGTGCGCCATCGCGCATGCGCAGTGCGGTCGAACGACGTACACACCTGCGCAGTCTGGTCGTCGGTCTCGCCGTCCCCTCGGTCGTGGAGCGCATGTGCAGGGGCCCAGGAATAGCGTGTGCAATGGCCACTCTCATCGCTACTTATTTGCAGGGCAAAAAAATGCCCTGCATTTGTGCGATGGCCTGCATCCCGTTCAGCCTCATGGGAAGTTAGCTTTGCCGTTTCTGCCGCCCTGATGTGGGAGTACCAATTGTTAGCATGTTTGTGGAGGACGCACGTTGTGATGGCGATGGTGAGGGTGAGCTGCTTCACTTTCAGGAGCTGCTGGCGAAGGGAATCGGAGTGGACCCCAAAAACGATCTGATCCCGGATCATGGAATCAGTGGTCGAGTCATAGTTACATGACTGCGCGAGGATGCGGAGATGGGTCAGAAAGGATTGAAAAGGTTCATCCTTACCCTGAAACCTCTGCTGGAAAACGTACCGTTCAAAGCTCTCATTCACCTCAATGTCGCAGTGGCTGTCGAACTTCAGTAGGACTGTTTTAAATTTTGTCTTGTCTTCACCTTCAGCGAATGTAAGGCAGTTGTAGATGTGGATGGCGTGGTCCCCGGCTGTGGAGAGGAATAGTGCGATCTTCCTGGCGTCCGATGCGGCCTCGAGGTCGGTGGCTTCTAGATAGAGTTGGAACTTTTGTTTGAAGACCTTCCAATTTGCACCGAGGTTGCCGGCGATGCGGAGCTGCGGAGGAGGGCGGACGTTTTCCATGTCACCGGATGGCTGTTTGCTGGTCAACGCTGATTCACTCAAGGTAGGTCCGTCAATTGTCAGCATCACTCACTGGTACCATGATGTGTTGGGTAGGCTGGGTCGATGTGGACTGCACTTGATGCAGTGTAGCGAGAGACAGACCTCCAACACTTGATAAGATGCAACACGATTTTATTTAACATTCAAACTATTATACATGTTCAACTGTGGGTTGACACTATGCTGACTTGACTGGAGACCTGATACTAGCCTAACCAGACGTACTAGCCACCACATGGTGTTTGCACTGGCCAGCTCACTAACTCTGACTGTCTCAGAGGCTGGGTCCCGAGAGAGCGGGAAAACTGGTGCCCTCTGGCTTTATAGTGGTCATGTCCTGTCTGGTGATTGGCTGCTCTGTTCTGTGTGCTTACTGGTCATCCTGTGTGTCAATCACTGCCTGTCTGCACTCCATTATATACATAGATGTATATTATGACACGCATCAGCCCCCAGCCTCCAAGGATCACTGACATCAATCCTCCCACCCGGTATCGCTGGCATCAGAATCTCCTTTCAAATTAAGACACAAAAATAGAGAGTTCTGCACCCCTCAAACTATCAATCAATCAATGAGAGAAAACCTGTAATGATCTTTGCATGATAGCAAACCGTCTGTCTTAACATCTCCCTTTGCCTTTGGTGAAATAGCAGCCTTTTATTTGTTCATTAGGCTCTCTTTAGTTAGATCTTTACTTTGAAGGAGCAGAATGGTTCAGCTACAGGTACAACATATTAAGAGAAGCGAGTAAAAATAATGACTTGGTGTTTTGTTACCTGTGTGGTAGGTAACATGTGCTACTCAAACCTTGGTTAGCGATGAGGTATTCTGAATCTTGATGAAGACGATTCAAACTCGTTCAGTAGTAACAAAAGGTTTATTGAGTAACTACAACAATATTTACATGGGTTCTTTACTTTAACTTTGATACTAGTGATAAGGTTAACAAGATCTAACTACGGTAACTATACGTAACTCCACGAGCCATCTAAACTAGTCTGCTATTGCCTTGGTCACAGTGCAGCCAAAAGAGAGACACAATGTGGCTGCCTTTTATACCCCTGTTGGTCCGGCCCTCTAGTGATCATGTGGTGCTACTGATTACACATTAACCCCTTGTGTACATGCACATATAGAGATCATTAGACTTGGCTCATGAGGCTGTTCCAGCCAGTTGTTGAAAGAAAGGGTGCGATCTTCCCAAAAGGGAACAAAGTTCCTGAGCGAACACGTTTAGCCGCGTGTTTCCCGGCACTCGCAGTGCCGAGAAGCACATGGCTATTCAACACGACTCGCTTTGAATAAGGGGCCTAAATGGGGAATGCGCGGCTGAGGCTGCACAGTTTCTTACACTGGGGAGCTCCTCTCGCCAGAACTCCCTGTTGTGGCGAGAGATCGGGACTCCATTTTAAAATAGCATCCTGTTCTCCGAGGCCCACAAAAAAAGCTGACCTCCTCCCAGCCTGAACGCAACATGGGAGGGTCCTCCCCCCCCACCCCCCACGCACCCTCCAACACCCACATTGGACAACCCCGACCCGATTGCGAACGTGCAAAACAATGCCAGCTTGGCAGTCCCAACCTGGCAAACTGGCAGTGCCCCTGCCAGCTAGAAGTGTCACCTGGGCACCTTGGCATTTCCAAGTTGCCAGACTGGCAGTGCCAGGGTACCCATGTGGCACTAGCAGTGCCAGGGCACCACCCTACCCAAAGGGTAGTGAATCATAGAAACTGCTTTGGAGGAAGTCGGTTTGATTGGCTAACTGGCAACTGGTAGGTTAGCCAGGGATTGTGTTCTGCCTGACAACAGTCAGCGATTCGTTCCTGTCATAGAATCATAGAGAATCATAGAATTTACAGTGCAGAATGAGGCCATTCGGCCCATCGAGTCTGCACCCTACCTAAGCCCACACCCCCACCCTATCCCGCAACCCAGCAACCTCATCCAAATCCTTTGCACACTAACGGGCAATTTAGCATGGCCAATCCACCTAACCTGCACATTTTTGGACTGTGGGAGGGAGCCGGGCACCCAGAGTAAACCCACGCACACACGGGTAGAATGTGCAAACTCCGCACAGACAGTGACCCAAGCTGGGAATCGAACCTGGGACCTGTGGCTTACACTTGCACCATCTTTGAAAAGTACTGACACTCCAACAATTGAACACTTCAGAAACTCAAGATGTTGCAGCATGGCAGTTAAATCATCATCTTTCATGATGGATGTTTGCCGCATCCTTTACAGACGGATTCCTACACTGACAATGCCACTGGACATCACCAAAATAACTTTCTTCAAATGTGACCCCAGACGGTGATCAGGTGTTTTTTTTCGGCGAGAAACTGCCAGAAGCTTTGAGACCCTCGAAGGAAGAGGAGCTGTGTTTCTCCCTCTCTCTGCTGCTGGTTGCCTGCAGTGAAGATCATTACAAGCTGGAGGAAAAGAAAGTGCCCAACTGAAGGCCTAACCGTGAGAAGGAAACAAACTGGAAGATATTGATCTGAGTCAAAGATCCTTTATCCTTATATTTTATTATATTTTCTTTACCACTCAACCACCCTTTTTCCCTTTGTGTTGTTTGTTTGTGTGTATATCGAGAGAGGGAGGACTTGGAAGTGTTGAGGGGGAGGGATGGGAATCACTTGGCAGAAAGCCAGTTGTATTTTTGCCTATTTAATTATAATTACTGTTAATAATAAAAGGTTACTTGTGTTTAAAGTTTGGTGACTGTGGTCAATTTAACTCAAAACCATGTGTATTAATATAAACTCTAATTTCACCTGTGTTGCGACGTCTGGTCAAGTGGGCAATTACTCTCTCAGCTAGAGCAAACATAGTCTTTCTTGTCTACTCTGCCTAGGCCTCTCATGATTTTGTACACCTCAATTAGGTCATCCTTTAACCTCCTCTGTTCAAACAAAGACAAC
The DNA here is from genome assembly GCF_047496885.1 of Scyliorhinus torazame. NCBI lineage: Eukaryota > Metazoa > Chordata > Chondrichthyes > Carcharhiniformes > Scyliorhinidae > Scyliorhinus > Scyliorhinus torazame. Next base: position 96,502,741 of record NC_092727.1, read on the forward strand.
CCTAACCTATCTAGAACATAGCTGCAATTTTCATTCCCTGGCAACATTCTTGTAAATCTCCTCTGTACTCTCTCCAGAGCAATTATGTCCTTCCTATAATGTTGTGACCAGAACTGTGCACAAAACTCCAGCTGTGGCCTAACCCATGTTTCACACAGTTCCATCATTACATCCCTGCTTTTGTATTCAATACATCACCCAAGAAAGGAAGGCACGCCATATGCTTTTTTAACCACCTTATCCACTTGTCCTGCCACCTTTAAGGACCTGCGGACATGTACTCCAACGTCTCTCACTTCCTTATCCCCTCTCAATATCTTCCCATCCATTGAGTATTCCCTTGCTTTGTATGCCCTCTCCAAATGCATTACCTCACACTTTTTCAGATGGAATTCCATTTGTCACTTTTCCACACACCCAAACAAACCATTGACAGTGATCCTTTTCACCGTCAATTACATGGCCAATTGAAATGAAATGAAAAAATGAAATGAAATGTTTGTGTCATCTGCAAATTTCCCAATCATGCCTCCACCATTTCAGTTCAAACATTAACATACACAACAAACAGCAAAGCCCCCAACACTGAGCCCTGTGGAATACCATTGGAAACTATTTTCCATTCACAAAACCATTCATCAACCATTACCCATTTTTTCCTGTCACTGAGCCAATGTTGGGTCCGATTCGCCATCCCCCTCTGTATCCCATGAGATCTCACTTTTCTGACCAATCTGTCATGTGGCACCTAGTCAAAATCCATGTAGACCATATCCGCTACACTATCCTTCTCACTTCTTACATCCTCACAAAATTATATGATGTTAGTAAGGCATGATCTTCCCCTAACAAAACCATGTCGACTATAGCTGATTAATCCATGCCTTTCTAAGTGGCAGCTTATCCTGAATTATCCTAATTTTCCCACCACTGAAATAAGAGTGACCAGCCCATAGTTTTCTGGCCTATCTCTTGCACCCTTTTAAAATAATGATACAACTTTTGCAGACCTCCAATCCTCTGGTACCTCATGTGTATCTAGTGAGGATTGGAAAATGATCTCCAGAGCATTCACGTTTTCCTCCCTGAGTTTCTTCAACAGCTGGTGATTTATCCACCTTCAAGGATGCCAATCCTTCCAGTACTTCCTCTCACCATCTAATATTTCACACCCCGCCTCTTTCACTAGAATCTTTGAATCATCCCTCTCCTCAGTGAAGACAGAGATAAAGTACTCATTGAGAACCCTATCCACATCTTCTGAATCAATCCAGAAACTATCATGTACATCTCTGATAGGCCCTAACCTTTCCTTAGTTATTATCTTGCTCTTAATGTATTGGTAAAACATCTTAGGATTTTCTTTGATTTTACCTGCCAATATTTTTCCGTAACCTCACTTTGCTTTCGTAATTTCCATTTTTACTTCACCCCTGTACTTTTTATACTCCTCTTGGTTTCTCCGGTATTAAGTCTTTTGTGACTATCATAAGCTTTCTTTTTCTGCTTTATCTTGACCTGTCTGCTTTTGGATAACCAGAATTTGACAGTACCACCCTTTTTCTTTGTGGGGACATGTCTACACTGTGCACATAGAATTTCACCTATGAATGCCTCCCACTGCTTTGACACAGTTTTCCTTCAAATAGCTGTATCTCACCAGCTCATCTCTCAGCTTTGTTAAATCTGTCGAAGCCCAATTTTGAATTTGTACTCCTGTTCTATCTTTGTTCTTTTCCATAATGTATTCAATCCAATTATATTATGGTCACGAAATCCAAAATAGTCCCCCACTGCTACTTCATCCACTTACCCAGCTTTATATCCAAAGACAATATGTAGAATTTCACCCCGTCTCATTGGGCTTGTTATGTACTGATTAAAAGATTATCTTGATTGCAGTTGAAGGACAGAATTTACTGGCCTCATCGCACCCGACTTGGTGACACGACGAAGCCGTTGAATCTCACGTGAGGCCTCTGTCGAGATTCCCGACACTCAAAACTTCTGCGAAATTCAATGGAATCTCGCGAGATGTCGCGATCTGGATCTTGCCCTCATTGGGTGAGATTCAGATCAACATTTTTAAATCAGCCTTTAGGCTCATTCAAGTATGTCTGTGTTGGATTCTCCCAGGACTTAACGGCCGAGATTGGGAGACCTCGCCAGGGTGCCATTTAGTACCAGTCCACTCAAACGTGGACTTGTCATAACGGCATCTGAGGGGTGGGGGGGGGGGGGGGGTGCGAGGGGGGTCTCCCAGGCTGTTGGGTCCGTGGTGCCTTGCCCATAAGAGGTGGAGTGAGGCGGGGCTCCACCTTCCCCAATGTATCTGGCTCTAGGTAGGTCTCTTGCTCCCACCCTATCGACATCATTTGAATTGACAGATCCCGCGATTTTCCAGGACTTGCAACCCGCTAAACTTGACTTGATTTGGTGCTCTTCCCAATTTTCTTTTCCACTTTCCGTTCTAAACAGGTATGGCACTGTAAGGCAACTGGCTTGAGAGCCATTCTCACTAATATACATAATACTGCCTCATGGAATGATGGGAGAAGCAAGTGAAGGCCAAGGGTCAGGTAGTGGTGGAGCGGGGAGGGTTGCTGGAAGGGCGGGAGTTGGTTGCCACGGGAGGCATTTATTTCTGTCGATATGTTAAATTTGAGTTGAGGTTTCAGTGACCATTAATTCTCTTAACTCCTTTTGTTGCAAGTCAATCCTCTTCCAAAACAGAAGAGAATTTTTAATCAACATTTTACATTTTATAGCTTGTGCACCAGCAGCTATACGTGGAATAACATAAGTCACCCACAAGCTGGATGTAAGTATATCAACCAGACTGGCGTAAGTGCAACTGTTTAATCGCTGCTTACGATGTACTATGAGTTCTGGACTATAATTTCAGAATTAGAGCGCTGCCAAAGAAATTCCACATTGCATCTAGAATCCCCAGAGGGGCAACCATATTCTCATGTCTTACCCTTTGTTCTTTGTGATACTTATTATGGCATTTATTGGAATATAATTTTTATAAATTACGGGAATGGCAAGCTTGAATTATACATACCACAGTTGTTTAAGAAAGAATCAAGATGCTACTTTTGGTAACCCGTGCATAGAAAATGCACCAACATGAATGAGGGCAGGACCCATCTCTGCTGCCAATACCAATAGTGTGGGCTGGACATCCTAAGCCTTTACGGGCGGCACAGTAACACGGTGGTTAGCACTGTTGTATCACAGCGCCGGGTCCCAGGTTCGATTCCCGGCTTGGATCACTGTCTGTGCGGAGTTTGCAAGTTCTCCCTGTGTCTGCGTGGGTTTCTTCCGAGTGCTCCGGTTTCCTCCCACAAGTCTCGAAAGACGTGCTGTTAGGTAATTTGGACATTCTGAATTCTCCCTCTGTGTACCCGAACAGGTGCCGGAATGTGGTGGCTAGGGGCTTTTCAGAGTAACTTCATTGCAGTGTTAATGTAAGCCTACCTGTGACAATAAAGATTATTATTTGCTCACCTACCATTTGACTTTTCTCTTTCAGTGCTGCTAAATCTACTGAAAAGGAAAAGAAAAGCTGGCATTTTTGCAGCTCATTTTATGACTAACAAAAATCTCAGAACGCTTTACAGCCAATGAACAACTTTTGAAGTTTGAGCACTGTTGCGGCGGCCAATTTAATACAGAAAGACCCACAAATTGCAACGTGTAATAATCAGATAATCTATTCTTTTGTGAGTTCGATTTAGGGGTGAACATGGGCCAAGATAGGTTGGGGTGGTGGGGGTATATTCCCCAGCTCTTCTTCCAAATTGTGTGATGGGAACTTTTACATCCACCCAATTAAGCAGTTGGCGTGTCTGAAAGGTGGTGCATCCAACAATGCAGCACTCTCTCAGTACTGTACTGGAACATCAATCTGGCTTTTTGTGCTCAGGCTAAGGAAGCCCTGACCTTGTGACTCAAAGGCAAGAGTGCTACCAACTAAACCAAGACTGTCGCTGTGTAGATACATCAGATAGAAGCTGGACTCACCTCCACACTGATAGAACTTGCACTATATTTGGGACCCCTGTTTATAAAGAACAAGCAGCAAATGCCTGTTTTTATTGAAACATTAATATCAGCTCCAGTTGACTGGTCAGGACAATTCCATCATTCTGATAAAGCGACCTGCATGTCATTTTTTACGAAAGGCAACCAAATTCATTAAAGTGACATTATCTCAGCAATAGTCAAGTCTACAGCATAAACAATGTAGGTTTGGAATGGTTTCATGAAAATCTGGGCGAGTTAATCAGAAACAAGTGAGAGAGGTGAGAGGGACCACACGGCTACAAGATGTATGAGTAGAACTAGGCCTTTCAGCTCATCGAGTCTGTTTCACCATTCAATCAGCCCTGGCTTGATCTCAGCTGGTACAACAGTAGCATCATTCTACCTGGCTTCAGCCATCCAAGGCTAGGAGAGGAAAACAAGAGGCAGCTAGAAACACTGCTGTGGGGATATCAGGTAAAAGCAGGAATGAACAAGTGCTGCATTACCCCCTATGGAGCCAGATAGCACAGAGACATTGACTGTCTAGGGTTGGCAGGTGAAGGTTGGACAAGCTACCATAAAGCTCTCTATACCCAATCATAGAAAATCATAGAATTTACAGTGCAGAAGGAGGCCATTCGGCCCATCGAGTCTGCACCGGCTCTTTGAAAGAGCACCCTACCCAAGCCCACACCTCCACCTATCCCCATAACCCAGTAACCCCACCCAACACTAAGGGCAATTTTGCATGGCCAATCCACCTAACCTGCACATCTTTGGGCTGTGGGAGGAAACCGGAGCACCCGGGGGAAACCCACGCAGACACAGGGAGGATGTGCAGACTCTGCACAGACAGTGACCCAAGCCGAGAATCCAAGGAGTGGTATTTCACCAGATCACCACCTTCAATGGAGAAACGGGAAAGCTGGGAAATAGAATGGGGGGAGTTTTATGAAGCAGATGGGGGTCTCTGTTGTGGGCTGAAGAGTTGGGAAGAGACCCACCTTGTTTCCTTTGGGTTGGCACACCAAATTACAAGCAAATCAGGCAATTAAGAGGCCAGCGGTGGGCAGTCCATGGGATCAGGACCAGGGAGAGGGAAGTTCCACCTGCCGATCAGAGGCTGGCAGCTTCTTTGCTCAGTCGTGCAACCTGGGTGGTAAATGGCTGACACCCGTCAGAGGCCCAGGATCATGTAGCAAGCGTGGCCAGAGTGAGGTTCGAAGGCGTTTTGAGGGGTGCGGGGAAGCATCACAGGTGAGGGGTGGTAGGGCGAGTCACAGCAATGGCTGGGGAGCAGCTTTCAGTAGGACTGCCTTCCACAGGGTGCCTTTGAATGAAGGAGCCACCCTTAGAATATCACAAACAGTCCACTGTGTACGCTCTGTGTAGTGATAGCCCTGTTTGCTGTTACATCAATCCTAACAGTGATGGGATGAAACTTTTAAGTAGGAATTAATTGCCCCATTATGGACCACAATTGGAGGTGTGATGGGACAGACGTCCATGGCCCTTCCCACCAATGACTTAATCAGGGTGGAGGTGGCAAGGTGATGGAATCACTCGCTGCCATCCGCCCGATTAAATTCCCTCCCGCCTCCAAATTCACAACAGCAGAGCACAAAATTCTGCCTATGCATGTGTGGAAACCATTCCATGATAGATCACATGATGAGATGTCTCACCTCCAGTGCAGTATAACTTTTCTAGTGAGAATGCCTCTAAAATGCTGTGTGAGAAACATCTGGCTATTAGAGGAACTCAGTCTCTTTGAGATCAGCAGAACTGACTTTCTTTGACAGCTTTGACAAAGAGTCATCCAGGCTCGAAACATTAGCTCCCTTCTCTCACCACCAATGCTGTCAGCCCCGCTGAGATTGTCCAGTATTTTCCGTTATTGTTACGGATTCCAGCAGCCACAGTAATTTGCTTTTATCTTATTATTTATTATCGAACTAACTTTCTGTTCTGCTCTAGCTCTTCGGCAAATTCCTCCCAATCTCAATACAGTAGCAGTTCCCTTCAAGGCTCTGTGTTCCCTCAAGATCTATTGTCAAGATGTCATTTTACATTTCAATATTTAGCTTGGATAACATGTAGCAGACATATAAATAATTGTGAGCAGTGTTCGTTTTATTTGAATTCATTCCAGCACTTTATTTTGATTTGAAAGAATCCAGCAACAAGCCAGAACAAACTTTTGTTTAATGTTAAATGAAGGTTGTTTATTTTAACGATATCAACTCCACTACACTCCGTCCTTGCTCCTGCGTTAGCTACGGCAACCCGGCTTCAGAAAATGCATCAACATTTCCCGAGGGCTACTGCTTTCTAAGTGCAGTCTTTGAGCTGGCCTGTGTGCAGTATGAGAGATGCATCTAATCAACAGCATTACTAAAGCTTAAAAGTCACCACATGCGGGGCAAGTGGCCTATAATGGCAAAGGATGCTGAAAGGTGTGCAGGAAACAGCTAAAACCTTGGGCAAATGCAGAGAAAATCTCTGTTGCTCTCCAGTCACTTTTTCCCTTCGCCAGCACTTGAATCAGCCATATATTTCAAAGCACTCAACTTAAAGCCAATGTTTAAAATTAGAATTTCAATGAAAGCGCTGCTGAGCAGAGTGCGTGCTGACTGTTACAGTAATCAGTTAGAAGTTTCTTTCACCCTTAGTTGGACCGAAAGAGAGAGGGAACAGCAGCACTTCTGGTACTTGCTCCTGATTAAAATTGAAGTACTGGTGAATCGAGGAACTGGGTGAGCAGGTGATGCTGAAAGGTAGAAACCATAGGGTTTATCACTAATAGCTGACTCTAATCACGAGTTGAGGGCAAGGTAATTCAATGAATCAGTGAGTTTATACGGTGAGTGCTTCAGGCATTTTACACTGGTGCTTGTTCTGATTGCGATTCTAAACGCTGGCTCCCTCCACTAATGGACACACAAATCTTTAAAAGTGGGAAGATAAATCGATAAAACTGTTTAAGTATGCACGCAAGACCTTATAAACAGAATAGTAAAGAGGTAATACTAAATTTATATCGATCATTATTTTGACAACAGTTAGTACAAGTCAGGTGTTCTTTATCTGAAACCCTCGGGGCCAATTGCATTCTGGATTTCAGATAATTTCATACATAAACTTACAACACAATATTTAAGTAAAATGGCTGGAAAAGTAAGATGTATCACTGAATATAGAGTACCTGAAAAAGTTTATTTTGACATGTTCACCAGAAACCTAGTGCAGACAAACAGACTTCCCGTGCTAAAGGTTTAAAAAGAGTGCATTCATTGGATGTATTCAGTTTTGGGATTTACAGATAAAGGATATTCGACCTGTATATGTTGTGTCCAATTTTGACTGTCTTAACTTTACAAAGGACATCAACCCCTGAGAGGGTGCAGTTGTTCAATAAAAGGACATCAAGGATGAGCAACTTTGGTTACAAGGCGTGCGTTATAACCCACACGGGATGGGTCTTACGAGGTTGGATAGATTCACTAGCCCGTGGACTTTGCAGAATACAAGCTCACCGTGCCAACTCGCTATTGGCTGGGGTTCGCGCGTTCCTATGCAATTGGCCCCGAGCCGGTCACATGGTCTGCCAAGCCTACCCCCTTAAAGAGGCCAGGCTACCACATCCCCCCCCCCCGTAAGTCCCTTATAATATCATACACAATAACTATGTACAGATTCTATAATAATATAATAATCACTTATTGCCATAAGTAGGCTTCAATGAAGTTACTGTGAAAAGCCCCTAGTCTTCACATTCCGGCGCCTGTTCAGGGAGGCCGGTACGGGAATTGAACCCGTGCTGCTGCCTTGTCCTGCATTACAAGCCAGCTATTTAGCACACTGTGCTAAACCAGCCCCATGTACGTGACAAAAGACATTTGCGGGAAGAGAGTGCATCAAAGAGTCACTGGGTCGGGAGACCTTCAAGTCCTTCCGGAACTCCCACAGGCTCAACATCCCCCCCCCCGGCTCCTCAAATGGTCTATGTGTTTTTTGACAGCCCTTCGATTTACATTCACCACGTTTGACACAGGCCTTGACTGGGACACAATCCATCCAGTTAAACATAACGGCCTCAAGAAGAAGTTATGGACCAAAACTGGGTTCCCTACCTGGAATGATCTATCGCCCCTTCGCGCAACCTGTTGACTTCTCTGGGAGTCCTGATGCGCCTCCACCCTCCAAACCAAGTTCCGAAATACTAGAGCCAAATGGGTTCTTGAAGATCTGAATGGCTCTCTCGGCCAATCCATTAGACACAGGATGGTACGGGGCTGTCCTAGCGTGGCGTTTACCATTAGCTCAAACAAAAGCCTGGAAGTCATCCCCTGTCAAAGCAGTACCTTTTTCAGATACATTGGACTACAGCAGTCCCAGAAGAGTGAACACTTGGCGCAAAGCGTCCATTGTGGCCGCCGAGGTTATGGTCACCATCTCCTATATAGACAGCGAACATGGGCAAGGTGTCCAGGAAATTCAACGCCAACACTATCTCCTGGGGTGCTGGTGGAGGCGGGACGCTCTTCGACAGGGGGAGCCTGTTCAATGCATCTGCATTGGCAATCTGCGTGCCTGGCCGGTGCTGGAAAGAATAATTGTCAGCCGGTAGATGCAAGGCTGAATGCTGAACCCTAGACGGGGATATCAGTGGCGTTTGTTTTCCTTTCTCAAAAGGCCCAGTAGGGCATATTAATTGAATTTCTTCAGGTCATTTCTGACTGCTAAGCCCTCTTTCTCGAGTTGGCCATAGTTCTGCTCTGCTTCTGCAAGGGTTCTTGAGTCAAAGGCAATGGGGTGTTCAGAACCATCTCCCATCTTGTGGGATACTATTGCCCCATGGGGCTGTTTAGCACACTGGGCTAAATCGCTGGCTTTGAAAGCAGACTAAGATAGGCCAGCAGCATGGTTCAATTCCCGTGACAGCCTCCCCGAACAGGCGCCGGAATGTGGCGACTAGGGGCTTTTCACAGTAACTTCATTGAAGCCTACTTGTGACAATAAGCGATTTTCATTTCATTTCATAAGGGGAGGCACCACAGATCCTTAAAAGTGGCAGCACAGGATGAAATGATGATAAAGAAAGCATATGACATGCTTGCCTCCATCGGAAGGGGCATTGAGTATTAAAGGTCGCAAATTATGTTACAGTAATATAGAACGTTGGTTCGGCCACATTTGGAATATTGTGTCCAATTCTAGTCACCACATGACCAGAAAGACATGGAGACTTTGGAGAGAGTACAGAAAAGGTTTACCAGGATGTTGCCTGGTATGGAGGGTATTAGCTATGAGGAGAGATTGAATAAACTGGGATTGTTCTCCCTAGAAATGCGGAGGCTGAGGGGCGGCCTGATAGTAGTTTATAAAATTATGAGGGGTGTAGATTGGGTGAACAGTTGGAGGCTTTTTCCCAGGGTGGAAATGACAATTACAAGGGGGCACAAGTTCAAGGTGAGGGGGGAAAGGTTCAGTGGATATGTGCGCGGGGGAAGTTTTTTACACAGAGGATGGTGGTGGTCTGGAATGCACTGCCAAGTGAGGTGGTTGAGGCAAATACCTTAGCAACCTTTAAGATAGACACATGAACAGGCAGGCATAGAAGGATACAGGCGGTTGGTCAAGATAGGACACATGATCGGCGCAGGCTTGGAGGGCCAAAGTACCTGTTCCTGTGCTGTACTGTTCTTTGTTTTTGTTCTTTGTTCACAATCAGTTTCTCAGGGCGAAGTGAACCAAAAGGTTTGAAGATTGAAAAGCTTATTTCACCACTCGAAAAGCTTCATTTTGGGGTTCCCTCTGTTGCCGCTGATGTTTCTTTAGTATTTGGAGTAATGGTGCCAATGTTGTGGCTAAATTTGAAATGAGTCTTCCAAAATAATTTACCATGCCCAGAAAGATTTGAGATCACTTACATTCTTGGGTGTTGGGGCTTCATGGATAGCTTTGACTTTTTCCTCCAGGGGATGCAGCCCTGCCGCATCAACGTGAAATCCTAAATACATCACTTCTGAGGCCTGGAATGTATATTTTTCACACTTGAGACGGACCCCAGCGTCCCGAAACATCCTCCAGGCTAGTCATGTGCTCTTCAGAGGTGTAACAAAATGTCGTCAAGGGAGACCATCACCTTGGGAATTCCTTGGCAGAGGTTTTCCATCATACATTGGAATATAGCGCAACCTGACATGATAGGAAATGGCAACCTCTTACACTGATAAAGGCCCTTGTCAGTTTTTATTGTGGTAAACGTCTGAGACTCTTCGTCCAAATTGAATTGAAGGTATGTTTGGCTGAGATTTAAATTAGAGTGGGTGAGGCCTCCAATCACCAGCATGCCATAGAGGTCCTTAATACGGGAATCACGTACCTACCCACCTGGACAGCTGATTTATGGGTAATTTCAGTTCATTATGAATCGATCCGTTTTGAAAATGGGGGCTGCCCACTCAGAGAACTGAGTGGTCTAATTGTGGGTAGCACAGTGGGTAGCACAGTTGCTTCACAGCTCCAGGGTCCCAGGTTCGATTCCCGGCTTGGGTCACTGTCTGTGCAGAGTCCGTACGTTCTCCCCGTGTATGCGTGGGTTTCCTCCGGGTGCTCCGGTTTCCTCCCACAGTCCAAAGATGTGCAGGTTAGATGGATTGGTTATGCTAAATTGCCCTTAGTATCCAAAAAGGTTAAGTGGAGTTACGGGGATAGGGTGGAGGTGTGGGCTTGGGTAGGGTGCTCTTTCCAAGGGCCGGTGCACACTCGATGGGCCGAATGGCTTCCTTCAGCACTGTAAATTCATTGATCTATGATTGGGCTCAGCTCTTCAAATCTCTGAAGCTCAGCTTCAACCTTCTGATGAAGGACGTAGGGAACTGGCTTGGCTCTGAAGAACTTGGGCATTGAATCTGGATTGACATATATTATGGCTCTGATGCCTTCAATCTGAATGAAATGAAAATGAAAATCACTTATTGTCACAAGTAGGCTTCAATGAAGTTACTGTGAAAAGCCCCTGGTCGCCACATTCCGGCGCCTGTTCAGGGAGGCTGTTACGGGAATTGAACCGTGCTGCTGACCTGCCTTGATCTGCTTTCAAAGCCAGCGATTTAGCCCTGTGCTAAACAGCCCCTTCTGGCATAGTTCATTGTGAAAATCATCCTCATACCTTCTCAGGACTTCTTGAAAGACTGTTGGAAATTAAAATAATTCCACCCAATTGACCTTGACTTTCTGTAACCAGTCCCTTCCCATGAGGCTGGGTTTGTGCCCTCACACATCAACCAGGGGCAAATGGGCCTCTTGCCTCCCCGAACAGGCGCCGGAATGTGGCGACTAGGGGCTTTTCACAGTAACTTCATTTGAAGCCTACTTGTGACAATATGCGATTTTCATTTCATTTCATTATAAGCCACGGGTGTGCTTGTGGTCCCAAGGATTTTCAGGGTTCCCCTCTGTGTAAGTGGAAAGCTTGGCTGTGGTGTTGCTCAATTTTAAAGGATAAGTTCTGTCACGGATATACTTGTGGATATACCACAACTGTTACTGAAATTCCAGTGTCGACTTCCATTGTCAAAGATTTGCCATTTAACTTTAGGACAATTTCAATCGGGGCCATCTTATTCAACTAAACTGATTCAAATGGTACATTGCATGCTCCCTTCAGAGTTTTCTCCATTATGATCAGTGGTGCAGTGGAAAGCTGGTGCTGTTGGGTTTGTTTTACATTCCAGTGCTTTGCCTTGTGCAGTAACATGCTTGAAAATGCCTCCTAAGATTGCGTCGGAAAGACAAAGACCCCTGAAAATGGCAGATCTCTTGGGAATGGTCCCCCCCACAACAATAGCAGTCTACCTCTGTCTTAGGTGGATGTCCTGTCCTTTTACCCTGTCCTTTGACTCTGATGATCAAGTCTGGTTCTCTGCTGTGCCTGTTGATCCTGCTGTGCACCTCGTGACCATACCGGCCCATATTTGATTGACCTCCCCATCAGCCACGCTTTGGAGCTCAGTGGCACCTTTTTCGGAGCACTTCATCTCCTGAGCTGCCTCGATCGCTTTTTCCAATGTTATGGTAGTTTCAGCCAGGAATTTCTTCTGGATATTAAGGTTATGGATCCCACAAACCAGCCGGTTGCACAGCATATCACTAAGCGTGGTCCCGAATCGCAGTGCTCAGCAAGCTGACGAAGCGTGGCCAAGCAAGCTGAGATGGACTCTTCATGGTCCCTAACCACAGAGTTAAATTTATTACGTTGGAGGATAACAGAGGGCCTTGGGTTGAAGAGTTCTGTTTTTAAAATAAATTTATAGTACCCAATTCATTTTTACCAATTAAGGGACAATTTAGTGTGGCCAATCCACCTAGCCTGCACATCTTTGGGTTTGGGGGCGAAACCCACGCAAACACGGGGAGAAGATGCAAACTCCACATGGACAGTGACCCAGAGCTGGGATCGAACTGGGACCTTGGTGCCGTGAGGCAGCAGAGCTAACCACTGCGCCACCGTGCTGCCCTGGGTTGAAGAGTTGTTTGACCACCTTGACTACCTGATCAAAGATCTTTAAGTTGGGTGCCTCCGAGGGTGAGGTTCTGAATTAGATTATACATTTGGGGACCGCAAACTGTCAGAAGTATCACCTTACACTTGTCTTTTGCTGTGATCTCATCCGCAGTGAAGAAATAGCAGATTCGTTCAATGTACTGGCTCAAATCCTCAGCTCCTGGGTCAAACAGGTCTACCATTTACCGATGAGAGGCATTTTCACTCACGACTTAATGGTTCTCAACTCTCGTTGGCCCTTTCTTCTCTTTACGATGGCTATTTCCTTCCCTCCTCGAACCACGAAGTACTGCCAGCTGCGATCGAACCTTTTACCTCATTGCCAATGTGGTGGCAAGAGAAACATGCTGGAGGCTTCCAGTAGTAACAAAAGGGTTTATTGATGAAACGCCAATGCTAGTAATAATACAGTAAAAAGTCTTACAACACCAGGTTAAAGATCAACAGGTTAGTTTTGAATCACTAGCTTTCGGAGCACTGCTCTTTCCTCAGGTGAGGAAGGAGCAGTGCTCCGAAAGCTAGTGATTTGAAACAAACCTGTTGGACTTTAACCTGGTGTTATAAGACTTCTTACTGTGCTCAGCCCAGTCCAAGGCCGGCATCTCCACATCAGTAATAATACAGGCACAGAACTCAATAGGATGGGTCTTGTTTCTTTGGCTCCAGGGTTCACATTGCCCAGTGTTCTGCTCCCAGGATCCCGCGCTATCTCAGTATTGGCCGGGATTCACGTGCTTCCGCATGATTGGCCCCAAACCGGTCATGTGATCCACCAGGCCCACCCCCTTAAAGGGGCCGAGCTAGCACAATGACAAATGGTTTCAATTACTTTAAATAGGAGGTGATTAACCATTATTGAAATAACTTTGTGAAAAGATGAAAGACAAAAGTGCTAATGGTTAAAAATGTGCACTTGCTTCCAATGCTTAAGTTAAACTGAGGATCACTATCTTCTGAGAACTACTCGTTATTTTCGGTGCTGTGATATAAGTGCCTATTTATCTACACTGTTGGGCTGGCCTAGACAAGGTAGTATTTTCAGCACATGGTTGTGTTTAGCGACTGCGATTTCCATCTATAAAAGCACCGTTTTTAGTTGTTACAACAGTTTAGCCAAGACATCTTACTGCGTGGAGTATTCCATGGCCAGGATTTTATGGGCACGCCCTGCTGTGTCTCCCCTAGTGTGATTTCGCAGGCTGTTTGAATTGGCGTTTACTTCGACACAACTGTACCATGCAACCATAGAATTCTTACAGTGCAGAAGGAAGCCATTCAGCCCATTGAGTCTTCACCGACTCTCTGAAAGAACACCCTACCCAGGCCCAACTCTCCACCCTATCCCCTTTGATGACTAAGGAGCAATTTAGCATGGCCAATCCACCTAACCTGCACTTCTTTGGACTGTGGGAGGTAACGGGAGCACCCAGTGGAAACCCACGCAGACATGGGTAGAAAGTGAAAACGCCACACAGCCACTCAAGGCAGTAATTGAACCCGGGTGTCTGGCACGATGAGGCAGCAGCGCTAACCATTGTGCCTCAGTGCCGCCCGATATATCCTGTCGGGTGGGAGAGGTTCTTAAATCCTGGCCTGTATCTCTTTTCCCAGAAATATTTGCAGGAATATTCATCAGAGTTTGTACTCGAATAGTCTGTTGTCTAAATAGGTTATATATGTTATGGTTGTTATATTACCCTTGGTGGAAATACTTTGCGTTTTTTATCTTTTGTTCCAGAATGGTCCGTTGAGTTGATGACAAAGAATCCACCAATCATTAGATTGAAATAAAACTAATTTGCTGTGTAACGATTAATTAAATGAAGTTTGCACATGCTACTGAACTACAGTTAATAAAGTAATACTGAATCTGTCTAGCAGTAATCAATAATCTAGTAGTCACTAATAATATCCTCATGTTAACTCTCTCTAATCTACTCCTTGTACTGTTCTCAGGTTTTCTCCTTTGCTAACTACCCAGCATTCCCTGAGGTCTGATTTATATATCGAAAAATGGTGATGGCCTCTAGTGTTTGAATTACACAGAGATATAATAGTTAACCTTTTACTAGCTTGCCTATATACATATCATTACAATGGTCTATCAGTTAAGCTGAAGCATCTCATGCGTTCGATTCCTGCTCATGAAAAAATCCTCTTTGGGTCTCCTCAATGTCCCAAAGACATTGAAAACAGTTTAAAACTGTTGCTGTTCCTCTCTGCCACTGGTTACCCCTTTCCAGCAGTTTTAAAAAAATCATTTTTGGGATGCCAACATCATTCACAAGACCAGGACTTATTGTCCATCCATAATTGCCCTTGAACTGAGTGACTTGCTCGGCCATTTCAGAGGGCAGTTAAATGTCAACACATTACTGTGGGTCTGGAGTCACCAAACTGGGTAAGGGCGGAAAACTTCCTTCCGTGAAGGACAATGGTGAATCAGATGGGCTTTTACAACAATCGAGTGGTTTCATAATTATTATTAATAAGACGAGCATCTTATTCCAGATTTATTCAGTAATTAAATTTAAATTCGCCCAGCTGCCATGGTAGGATTTGAATTCATGTTTACGTGAGAGATAATGACAGTGTTACAACCAGGTGTGAATGGGTGGAGGGTCTCCGCCTCTTTTTCCACTTCTCGGTTGATCAGAATAAGCTTTTGAAATGTAAAATGCGAATGTCCCACTTCAGTGTATATACTTGATTGTTAACCTGCTGATTGCAAATATCTCAGTCATGCAGGCTTCTGCGAGTTTAAACAAATACATATCTATTGTGCTAAAAATCCACCCAGGTAAAGGCATTCAAAAAATATTTTAAAAGTAAACGTCCTGACGGTCGCAACACATACACATAAACACACACACAAACACACACAAACAAATACACACACACATAAACACACAAATGTACACAGAAATACACACACACATAAACACACACCCACATACACACACAAGTAAACATACACACACAAACACACACACAAACACACACACACACACAAATACACACCCACATACACACACACATAAACACACACACACAAATACACATGCAAATATACACACACACACACACAAATATAAACACACATACACGAGCACACACATACATTCACTGCCACATCCCACACGGGAATTACGAGGTGGCAATGATTAAACTCCCCGTGAGGACTTGCGGAATAGGCGTTCCCACGTTAAAGGGACGGGGAACCCGAAACCATGTATCGTTATCTTCTGTATAAAGTTGGCCAGTTTGGGTATGGACAGCAGAGACCCGGCTGGGATCTTTCTTACTGTGCAAATAATAGTTATTGTAATAAATCTTTGGGCGCGATCTTCCCAGAAGGGAACAAAGTCCCCAAGCGAGTGCGTTGAGCTGCGTGTTTCCCGGCACTTGCAGTGCAAAGAATCACATGGCTATTCAACGTGGCTCACTTTGAATAAGGGGCCTAAACAGGAAACGCGCGGCCGAGGCCGCACATATCCCCGTTTTTTACAATGGGGTGCTCCACTTGCCGGAACTCCCTGTTGTCATGAGAGATCGGGATGCCATTTTCAAATGGCGTCCCGATCTCCATGGTCCACAAAAAACTCCACAACCTACCCCCGCCCCCCCCCAGCCCAAACGCAACATGGGAGGGTCCCCGCACTCTTCAACACGCACACTGGACAAAAAATGCCAGCCTGACACTTTGGCAGTGTCAACCTGACAGTGCCCCTGCCAGTTGGCAGTGCCACCTGGGTAGTGCCAAGCTGGCACCAGCAGTGCCAAGGCACCACCCTGCCCAAAGGGCATGCAGGTGGGGTCCTCCAATCCCCTTGCAGACCCCCACGAGTGTCATTCCGTCTGGTCCCCGATTGTGGGGATCAGTGCCAAACAGCGCTCGCCCGAGGTCCCTGAGGCAAAAGGATTGAATCCCAAAGTCTGAGGTACCTCGGGAATCTGCACATTAGAATAAGGCTTACAGCCTCGCTCAAAAATGCAGATTTGCCAAAAGCTGATCCCACCCATTCTTGGCGGGATTCCCATTGCAACGATTCGCGAGATTTTGTTGAATCTCGGGAGGCGTTGCGAGCTGGGTAGGTACTGGGAGAGGGGTCTCCCGGCATTCACTGGCCACGCTGCGTCGCGGCGAGATGCTTTTCTGGTGCAGCAGGGCCAGATGATTGCGCCCTTTATTTCCTGTGAACAACTCGGTGTGGACTCCTTTGTGGTTGACAAAACACACAAACACACATGCACACATACATACACCACATACACATACTCATACACATAAACACACACACAAGTAAACACATGCACACAAACACACACACATACAGAAACACATAAACACACAGACAAATACACACAAACACACTCACACATGTACACACACACACACAGGTGACAAATACGAATTACAAAGTAAAAGAGGTTAGCTTTTGCACAAATTAAGATTCAATCAGGAAAGGCAAAGTTAGAAAGAAGTCACTGATTGCTCGTTCGACTGCAGCAACCTAAAAGGTTTGACTCTCGGCTGGCGATGTTTAAAATGGTAGCTGTTGTTTCCTCTTTCCTGGAATGCTGCTGTGGGAAGTTGAAGTCTTTCAAGTATTAATCAGTCCTTGTGCAAAAGTGTATCTCCTCATATCAGTCCCAAGTTCGATGTTAACAGTTTTTATCCATGTCTCTATGTTTTACAGTCAAGGTTTTCATTTAATTAATGCTCTAGATCAATCTTTTATTTTCTATTCCACTTAGTATCTTATAAGATTCTTTTCCAGCACACTTAGGATTGGTGAGTAAATGTTTGTCCAACTGCTTTGTCAGATTCTACTACCTCACTTTCCAGTAACAGCCATCAACTTGCAAAACTTGTAGTGAGTTTAGATTCCAAGTTGTCAATTTAGATCAGACACCATGGGTGCGATTCTCCGACCCCCCCCACCGGGTCGGAGAATCACCGGGGGCCAGCGTGAATCCCGCCCCGCCGTGTCGTGAATTCGCCGCCACCGGATAGTCGGCGGGAATCCCCCGGCGATTCTCCGGTCCGCAATGGGCCGAAGTCCCGCCGCTGTCAACCCACGCCAGCCGGCGTGGATTGAACCACCTTTGGGACGCCGGGGGACGGCGGCGCGGGTGGGCTCCGGGGTCCTGGGGGGGGGGGGGGGGCGCGGGGTGATCTGGCCACGGGGGGTGCCCCCACGGTGGCCTGGCCCGCGATCGGGGCCCACCGATCCGCGGGCGGGCCTGTGCCATGGGGGCACTCTTTTCCTTCCACCTTCGCCATGGTCTCCACTATGGCGGAGGTGGAAGAGACCCCCTCCACTGCGCATGCGCGGGGATGCCATGAGCGGCCACTCACGGCGGACATCGTGCCGATTACGGAGAATCCCGCCCCATGGTCCCCGTGAAAAGTTTATTTGTTAAACTATGGGTGGAACTCTCCCATTTTTCGACTATGTCCTATGGCAGGGGGTGGAAATGTGGAATGTTTCCTGCTGCGGAGGCGGGCGGGAAAATAGCCAAATCTTCTGTCCCCAACCAACTCTGCACCTGGGAGTTTTATGCCATACTCAGTGGCAGGGCAGACCTGGATGGTGCGTAGTCCGCAGTCATGTCCGGGTGTCATAATGAAAAGGCACCCAACCTCACTGACCCACTATTGAAAAAAGGTGGACTGCCTGAGAATGAAGCTAGATCTCTGGGATCATTCTGAGATGGCAAGGTGGATCTCCTCCATGTCACCGACTCTGGAAAATGCATCTGCAGTTTCTCCTCCCCACCCACTGCTGTGGTATTCCAGGGCCCAGGGCTGTGAGCAGCCTCCATCCTGAACTCCAGATGCAGCCTCAGGCATCGTTCAGATGAGTCTCGACATCCTCATGCCATGTTGTTCCGAAAGTGTTTCATGATGGCGTACTTTCCCGCCGGCATCATGAAGTGTCAGGTGGAGAAACCTAACTCTACACTACTTCTCAGTGCAATCCTAACATCCGGAGCAGAGGTGGAGACATCCATCTGACCACTATACCCTCTTGTCTGTGATGACTTTGGTGGGCATCATCTGCAGGGCCTTGGACTGCTTTAGCTCTCCTGCTCAGGGGCTGGTGCACCTTCTCAGCCTGAACAGTGGAGCTGTTGGGATCACAGGCAAAGGGGATGGGAATGCATGGACACCTTTGGAGTGTCCACCAGAGGATCCTCCTCTCTTTGGGTGAATGAGTGCCCCTCCCTAACTCCTTGAGGAGAAGTGGTACCTGGAGGATGTCAGGATGCCCCATTCCTCTCTCACATAGCTGATGTGTTGGGTGCTCTGGACCCGTGGAACACATACAGGCCACCAACACTTAAAATAGTACAACACTATTTTATTAAGTTAGAAACTGTTGAACATACTTTCACTGTGGGTTAACACGATGTTAGATTAAACTAAAGACCTATGCCTGTCCTAACCAGTCTATGCACTCAGCACATGGTGAAGATCTGTGCTGTAAGCTGTAAGCTCTGTCCTTCTAAGAGGCTGCATCCCGAATGAGCGGGAACTCTGATGCCCCTGTCTTTATAGTGAGTGTGCTCTAACTGGTGATTGGCTGCGGTGTTGTGTGTGTTGATTGGTCTTGCTGTGTGTCCCTCAGTGTGTGTGTCTGCACCATGATATACTGGTGTATATTATGACAATAGCCACTATAGAAGTTCACCCATGGCTAGAGCGATGGTGAGCAGGTCCGAGTGCAAATCAGGGAGAAACTGGGCATCCTGCTGGCCCATTGTCTCCATGGCATCACCATCCTCCCAATGGAGACTTTGATACACTTGCGTGTCAGGGCCATGATATTAGAAAGCATCGGATGTACTCAACCATCTCTCGTCGGACTCTGTTGAGGGCCTCTGACACCTCTGCCTGATGTTCCCTTGCATATCTTTGACACTTCAGCATCTTTTCCATAGCCACTTCCAGTGGCCCGTCATCTGAATCTACCTTAGTAAGGGCCTTTTCTCCAGCTCCTCCGAGTACCCGAGACTTGGCCACCACTGCCTTCTCCTGCTGTGGATACGTGTGTGTGAGGTGACCAGCAGAGTGTGAGTCTGAGCCTAAACGAGTCAAATGTCCCACCGAGGTGTGTGTCTCTGGGCTGGCAGGGGGTACACATGAACATTGTGATGCCTGTGCAGGTATGAAACAGTCCTTGTCCTCCTCTGAAGTGTCCTGGGGGCTGGGGCTGACTTCAGAGGCAGGGGCTGGCATCACCCTCTTCCTGCTGGCACCTGGAATGGAGAGAAGAGAGAATGAGCGGCTGCCTAGGTTGGCTCAAACATGGTACTCATCAATCGCCTCGATTTTCCAAAGTTGTCTGGATTATGTCTGCTTCCTCGCTAAATGCTTGGGGGAGGCTGACTTTGCTGTTGGCACAGGCAAGGTCACAGTCCTCCCCTGGCATGTCGGTACCCTCCCTCCCATCTGCTCTCCCTCCCTCCTGTTGTGGGCTGCATTTTCCTGCATAAAGACAATTGGTGATATGTTGCAATTGTTTCTCTATGTTCTGGTGAGAAAACCAGAGTGCAGCTCCCCAGCTGCACAGCTGGCTTTTCTCGCCAGATACTGCTGCACTTAATGGCATCTCTGATGTCGTCATGCTGGCGGGGCGGGGCTCGGCATGATGGAGCAACACCGATCTACATTAAAATAAATTGCCCCCAGCCCCCTCCACAGATATGGAACCCCCCCCCCCACCTCACTGTCATGGGGCAACCCCTGTGGTGATGTGCATCAATGTAAATACATGGAGGCTAGCTAGACACTAGAGGGTGCACAGGAGACATCACACGCACACACTCAACGAATAGATCAGTTAGATGGGACATGACCAATGGACATTCACGATACACACAGAGGTGACACCACCACAGGAGGGCATTACACCAACCCATATATAAAGGACACCACACACATGATCTGCCTCTTTCCAGTGGAGACAGTCAGTGAGTACAGACACAGGGTTGATTCAATATTACACCCACCACGTGGAGTGCAGCAACTGGTTAGTCAGTCTGGGTAGCTATAATAGGATTAGCAATCATGTCGAACCCGAGTAATAGAAGTGTAAATAGTTTAATAAACGTGTTGAAGTTATCTCCACGTCTGAACCTTCCTTTGTCAAGTGCACCACATGGAAGCCGGTTATGTTACACCTACAACATAACAAATCATGGTACCAGGAGTGAACTGTTTCAATCCACATAGCCATACCTCAGCGTACAGTGACAACCAGCAACGATACCCAGGCAAAATGTTTGAGATCCGTGTTCCGCAGCAGCTCCAGTACCACGGCGATCTCCGCTTATGTTACACCTACAACAGAACAAATCATACCCTACCAGTTATCCTATTTTATTTTTTATTGTATTTTTTAAAAACTATTTACTATTTTCTTTTCTCTGGTATGTTTGGGTGTGCCCTTCTCTTCTATATATGTGTGTATATATATATATATATGTTTTTTATCCTGTGAACATAACGGTAAATATACTTTGTTCAAAAACCCAATAAAAAACATTTATTAAAAAAAATGAGAGGAGGTACAAAAAGCTGGCTGCAGCAGCATGGGCAAAACCTGAAGGAGAGGAAAAAGAAACAACTTCGAGAGTGTGGAGATTTTTTTTAAAATCGCAAATAGATCAAATTGTACTTCCAATGCTCTCTAGCTATTACCAAAAGTGTTCGATAGGAAAAGAAATGGACATTATTTCCCAGTAATTGCAAGATCACAAGTTAATTACTATTCAGAAAGGTCATTCAACCCGCCTTCGTTCACCTATCCAGCATTGCCCTCATGTTCCTGCTGTTACAGTGTCCAACTGCTTCATGACTGAGTCATCGTACTTTATTGCTTACATAAAGCTACATGGCGCGAGATGAACTTTATTGAAGAACTGCAGTCACAGCAGTTGTACAGCACTTGAACAAAGTGTCTGATCTCACTCGAAGCTGCTGTGATATTCGTGACATACTGCCACAGTGGGGGCATTGGGGATTGGAGTGGGTTGCGGCTGGCTGGGGAAGGTGGTAGGGTTGCGAACAGTCATTAAATGTAATCCTGGACTTGACTTGCTCCCACACTCCTGCCGTTAGTCAGCCAACCCAGCCGTCCTTGTGACGTACTGCCTTCCTACGCCAATTGGAAAGCTGACTGCCCAATCAGATGATGCCTGGCTGTCGGCCAAACAGGCTCTCCTTTCTCCCATTTTCAACAGTTTTATATCTGGTAAAGAGAAATATTCAAAGAAAATGGCAAACAGAAACAATTTTATCCAATGTCCCGAGGATTTTTCTCCAGGCCAATCCTGGAGGGTTGGCAACACTGGAAGGTGGCCATGGAGAATTCAGAGCATTCAAGGAGGATACAGGTTTCAGCACTACACCGTGCTCCTGAACAAATCTATGTGTGCTACTCGGCCACTATTTCTTTCAAGTAACCATAAGGGGAAAACTGTAGAATTCCCAATTTGTGCTGAGCTATTGCTTCTGCCACTTCTGTGACTGGGGACTAAACAACCTCGTTAACCTTCCTGATCCTAAGCTTGGGCGCACAGATACAATTAACGACAGAAAACATTACAAAAATGCATTGAAATTCCATGTCCTGTTCCAATTACCAGGAGATATTTTGCATCTCTACATAGGAACTGATCTTAAAGTCACAACTGTATATAACGATGTTGAAGCTGCTGGGGTTGGCAATATGCAGAGGGTTACAGTAAAATGACCCTGAAATGAATGTAAGGAAACCAAGATGCTTGAGGAAAATGTTTGCCAACTTCTTTCTGTTCAAACCGATTTTATGGCCACGCTGCGCCCAAAAAGCAGCTCGCCGCAGCGTGGCTGATCAAAGCCGGGAGACCCCGCTCCTGTGATCTACCCGGCTCACAATGCCTCGCAAGATCTAACGCGATATTGCGAGATGTTGCTATGTAAATCCCACCCATTGTGGGCGGTTTCACTTTTTAGCAAATCTGCATATTAGAGCGAGACAGCTAGTCTCACTTTAATGTGCAGATTCCTGAGTTATCTGAGGCATGGGATCAATTTCCTTTGCCTCGGGGACCACGGGCGAGTGCTGTTCAGCACTGGTCTCCAGAAATGGGGGCCAGATGGACTGCCACTTGTGGGGGTCTCCCAGGGGATTGGAGGCTCCTAGGTGTATGCCCTCTGGGCCTCAGGTGACACTACCAGCTGACATGGGTACTGCCAGGGTGTCAGGTTAGCACTGCCAAGCTGACATTTGTTGTGCATTGGTGATTGGGCTGTGGGTACTCTGTGTGGGTGTTAAGGGAGTGTGATGGGCGGAGTCCGTACCATAATGCGTTGCGGCTTGGAGGGGATCAAGGGTTGTTTTGGCGGCCTTCGAGATTGGGATGCCATTTAAAAATGGTGTCCCGATCTCTTGCTATACTGAGGAGTTCCAGCGAACGGAGCTCTTCAGTGCACAAAACAGGGCTATGTGCGGCCTTGGCTGTGCATCTCCCGCTGAGGCCCCTATTCTAGCGTGAGTGGCGTCTTATGGGACTTTGTTCCCTTTTAGTAAAATCGCGCCCCGCACTTCATTTTTTTTGTCGAATGTATTGCATTTCTGCTGGAAATGGAAAACTGGCTGGATCCACTCAAATAACTATAATTCATTGTGTCTTTCAACTATGGAAGTCAATACAAATTCAAGCCAACCGACTGAAAAGATTTTTTAAAAATGGATTTTTCTAATGCTTTTCCCAACCTCAGCACAAAGTACTTTGCAGCCAATGAAATACATCTGACGTATTGTCATTCTTGTAACAGAGGAAAGGCAGAGCCTTTTTAGTAAGGCCCCACAAACAGCCTTGTGGTGGTATCTCCCTCGTTATTTTCGGATGTCCAGGCTCTGAACAATTTCATCATCTTCTGGGGGGTCCTCTCCTGTCTGATTTGTCCAATGCAAGATCGGCATCGACCTCCACAGAACTGGCAGTTCATGTACGTGATTGTTGGTGTTTGGGGGAACATTCTTCAGCTGTGCCACCTCCAGGCACTTTGAATGTTGTGGGTTTAATGGTCTCGAAGCATGCTGAACCAAATTTCAGTGTTTGCCTTCACATGGGCCAGTCAGTTGCAGCGTTTTCTCAAGCAACGTGGTCTGCAATGCGGAAGTTTGGAAGACTCATTTTCGTAGGGCATGTTTGTATCATTTATACTGAGCACCTCGATGGGGGCAGCTAAGGCACTGTTTATCTACATGCAGAAGCTGTCTGATTACTACTTCTGGCCTGAATATAGACTGGGATAGTGGTGGTGTAAAGGGCAGAGAAGGACAAGAATTCCTACAGTGTATTCAGGAGAATTTCCAGTGTTCAGTTCCAGCAGGAAAAGAGGCGCTGCTAGACCTGGTTTTGGAAATGAGATGGGCCAAGCAGATTAAGGGTCAGTGGGCGAACACTGAGGAGACAGTAATCATTATATCGTAATGTTTAGGATGGTAGAAAAGTACAATGGGCAATCTACATTAAGAATAATTAACTGGGGTTGGGGGGGTGGGGGGGGGGGGCGGGGGGGGGGGGACGAGCCTACTTCAATGGGTCAAGAATGGAGCTGAGCTGGTTAGACTGGAATCAAAGGTTGGCAGGAAAAAGTGTAGCTGAACATTGGGCTGCCTTCAAAGAAGAAATGGTTCAGGCACGGTCAAGATTTATTCCCACAAAAAGGAAACGTGGGGGAAACAAATCCTGACCTCCCTGGATGAAAAATGAATTATTGCAAAGGAGAAAAAGTGTGCCTATGACAGGTGTCAAGTAGAGAATACAATTGAGAACAAGCTGATTACAGAAGTTCCAGAAGTGAGGTGAAGGAGAAAATTAGAAAAGTGAAGAGGTAGTATGAGAAAAGCGTGGTAGTTAACATAAAGGGGAAACTCAAAGTCTTTTACAATAAGAACAATCTTTATTATTGTCACAAGTAGGCTTACATTATCACTGCAATGAAGTTACTGTGAAAAGCCCCTGGTCGCCACATTCCAGCACCTGTTCGGGTACACAGTGAGAGAATTCAGAATGTCCAATTCACCTAGCAAGCATGTATTTCGGGACTTGTGGGAGGAAACCGGAGCACCCGGAGGAAACCCACGCAGACATGGGGAGCACATGCAGACTCCGCACAGACAGTGACCCAAGCCAGGAATCGAACCTGGGACCCTGGAGCTGTGAAGTGCTAACCACTGTGCTACGGTGCCACCCACAGTGGTGCTGCTGAGCCACTCTTGGAGATGGCCATTGAAATCCCCCACCCAGAGTACATTCTGTAATCTTGTCACCCTCAGCACTGCCTCCAAGTGGTTGGTGTTCAACATGGAGGAATATTGACTATAGTTTATAGTAAGCCTGGAAGAATGGTGGTGGCAGCTTCAATCAAGGCATTTAAGTGGACATTAGATGATTATTTGAATAGAAACATCGCAGAGCTATGGGAAAAGGCAGGAGAATGGTGATACCCATTGGGAGAGCTGGTGCAGACGCGATGGGCCGAATGGCTCCTTCCGCACTGTAACAATTCTGTGATATTGTGACAAAAACAGAAAATACTGGACAATATCAGCAGGTCTGACAGCATGTATGGAGAGAGAAGCGAGCTAACATTTGAAGTCTGGAGGGCTGTCAAAGCGGGAATCTGTGGTACTGCGACTTTGGTGGGACGCAAATACTGGGGGGGGGGGGGGGGGGGGGGGAGGTGTTGACATGCATCCATCAATGGAACCTAAAACCTGCATAGCTGTTTCTGTTGGCTTCCTTAAGCGTTGCAACAAAGAGGAGTTTGAAGAGTTGAGGAACCATGACACACCCTTGCTTTACACTGCTGTTACTGCAAAGGCATTGTATATCTCGCCACAGGCACAAACACTGTGCCATCATGCTGTAGTCACAGGATTTTAATAAACTGATTTAGCCATCCTAGCTTGGAGAGCAAGTGCCTTAGACCAGGTTGACTCACACTGTCAAAAGATTTACTTAGGTCTATGAACAGCATTTATTGATCCTGATTTGGCTCTCAGTCTGTACTTTCCTTGTTGTCTTGCTGCGAACACTATAATGGCTGCATCATGGTTAAACTTGTAATGATATGTATTTAGTCAGGTTAGTGAAGGGTTAGTAATTATATCTATGTGTAAATCAAACACCAGAGGGCGTTACTACTTCTCTGTATATAAGACAGCCTCTCAAGCAATTCTGGGAGAAGCATGGTGAGAAGCACAAGGAGGCGCTTAGAGCGGATTGAATGTTAAGTAGAGATAGATAGCACGAGGTTAGATCATAGTGTAGTTAGTGACTAGATAGAATATTGAATACTGTAAGACAGATTCAATGTCAATTATTATCATCTATAGCTCAGCAGAGAGTGCAAACTTCATTTAATCAGTAGTGTAATAATAAATTAGTTTTGTTTCAATCTTTTGATTGGTATATTCTTTGTCAACACTACATCGGGTCATTCTGTAAGAAAAGACAAAGAATACAACATATTACCAATCACCGTAATATAACAAAATCCTAAAACAACACTGCGATTCCAGAAGGGCACCATGCGAGGCTGACTAGTAGATAGTTTAATGGGATCGTTGTAGTGACCTTTCCAGTGATTGAGGGAAAACTTATTCCTCCATAGTTGCTGCATGCATTTTTGTATCTTTCCCACTTCCAGCTGACTGTTTTGCCATCCTTGTGGTCCAGGGGAACATTTTCCTGATCACAGATACTTGTGGATGGTGGTAAGGCTGTTAATAAACTCTGTGCTATTACACTTCCAAATCTCTGCTGGAATGCCATCTGGGCCAAGGGCTTTGATTGGTTTGATTGCCTTTATCACACTTCAGTGGAAGGAGGAAGAGATAGGTTCTTTGCATTAAGTCGAGCAGTTGCCCATGCAGCCACAGAGAATGTGCAAACTCCACACGGACAGTGGCCCGGGGCCGGGATCGTACCCGGGTCCTCAGCAGTGAGTCAGCAGTGCTAACCACAACGCCACTGGGCTGCCCCCGAGATAGGACTGAGAAAGGCCAATTTTCTGCTCTGTACTCCTGTTCAGTGGGTCACTGCACTGAGAGTGGAATTCCAATGAATCATAGAATCATTGGATTCCTACAGTGCAGAAGGAGGCCATTCGACCCATCAGGTCTGCACTTACCCTCTGAAAGAGCACCCTACCTAGGCCCACTCCCCCGCACCATCCCCATAACCCCACCTAACCTACACATCCTTGGACACTATGGGACAATTTATCATGGCCAATCTACCTAACCTGCACCTCTTTGGACTGTGGGAGGAAACCGGAGCACCCGAAGGAAATCCACGCTGACCCGGGAAGAAAATGCAAACTCGGCACAGTCACCCAAGGCCGGAATTGAACACAGGCCCCTGGGGCTGTGAGGCAACAGTGCTAACAACTGTGCCACCGTGCCCCGGTGGTACAGAATTAATGTATTGCCTCTACCAATCAGAGTCCACTTGTCAACCAGTCAGCACTCTCTTCTCGTGCAGTATAAATCGTTGGTATTCTTGCATTCTGTCCTGATGAGTACAAGGTGAAAAACTTCAGCAGCATGTCTATTTTTTCAGCAACAAACTAATATTTTTCTTTCATCTCTAAAGAAAGTCATGCTATAGCACCAACCAGTATCTCCGGCTCTGCTACTGCCCCTACCTGCCCATGCAACTGCTCGACTTAATGCAAAGAACCTGCTGAGGTGTGGCTCTGTTGAGGACTCTTACTCCTGAGTCAGAAGGTTGTGGGCTCATGTCCCACTCCAGAGGCTGATACATCCTGGGCCGAATGGCTCCTTCTGCACTGTAACAATTCTGTGATATTGTGACTTTGGTGGAGGCACGAATACCGGGGAGGTTGACGTGTATCCATGACTGGAAAGCTAAACCTGCAGACCTGTCCCTGGTGGCTTCCTTGAGCATTGCGACAAAGAGGAGTTTGAAGAGAAATGCTGAGAGAATATTGCACTGTTGGAGGTGCCATCACTGATTGCACACTCGCTATCAGATGTCTGTCAGAGATGGGGTAAAGTAGTATAGCAGAAATAATCCAGGGGCTTGGAAATTGCCACAGAGGCATCAGTTCAAATCGGACCACAGCTACTGGAGACATTTAAAATGGTGTTGCCGGGTCAGCTCAGATAGTTTGAGTAGACTGCTATGCAACATGGTCAGAGGTTCAATCCCTGCATTGGTCAGTGTTGATGTCCAACATCCAAGGACATGAATCTCTTACTCCAATTCTGTTCTTAAACAACCTTGTGATAATGACCGGATCATCTGTTATTTTTAGTGATGTTGGTGGAGCAATAAATATTGGCTAAGTTGATGAGTCAAACTCTTCTTTATCTGCAGGCTGCATGGACCCTAATATGGGTTTGGTCAGTCTCAACTCACCCAGTCGGCAATGAGTTTGGCACGATAGCATTAAGTTGTCAATGATTCAGCACAGCACATGTATCTTCTATCTTCACGTGAAAGACAAAAAACACACAACACAAAAGTCACAATTTACATTTGAATAATTTTATTCATCCACTTGACAGGAATTTCTACCCAGAGTGTTCCAGCTAAAAGGGATGAACGTAGACTTTACAGGATAATAGATAGCAAGCAGCAGAACACAAGGCAGTAATTGAATCAAGGGCTTCTCATTATGTGTAACTGTGAAAGAGTCGCTTTTTCAGTGTCATCAGAACCACTGGATTTAACTACTATCTTGCATCTCTGCCAGAAAACTCTCATTCTTTGTAATGTCTTTCATCACTTATGCTGTGTACTGTTGTTTACTGGGCTGCATGCAGATTTTCAGCCCTTGGCTAGTGAAGATCATCAACAATATAGTTGATCTGTTAACAGGTCACTGCAGGTAGGGGCAGTAGCAGAGCCGGAGATACTGGTTGGTGCTATAGCATGACTTCCTTTAGAGATGAAAGAAAAATATTAGTTTGTTGCTGAAAAAATAGACATGCTGCTGAAGTTTTTCACCTTGTACTCATCAGGACAGAATGCAAGAATACCAACAATTTATACTGCACGAGAAGAGAGTGCTGACTGGTTGACAAGTGGATTCTGATTGGTAGAGGCAATACATTAATTCTGTACCACCGGGGCACGGTGGCACAGTTGTTAGCACTGTTGCCTCACAGCACCAGGGGCCTGTGTTCAATTCCGGCCTTGGGTGACTTTGCCGAGTTTGCATTTTCTTCCCGTGTCAGCGTGGATTTCCTTCGGGTGCTCCGGTTTCCTCCCACAGTCCAAAGAGGTGCAGGTTAGGTAGATTGGCCATGATAAATTGTCCCATAGTGTCCAAGGATGTGTAGGTTAGGTGGGGTTATGGGGATGGTGCGGGGGAGTGGGCTTAGGTAGGGTGCTCTTTCAGAGGGTACGTGCAGACCTGATGGGCCGAATGGCCTCCTTCTGCACTGTAGGAATCCAATGATTCTATGATTCATTGGAATTCCACTCTCAGTGCAGTGACCCACTGAACAGGAGTAGAGAGCAGAAAATTGGCCTTTCTCAGTCCTATCTCGGGGGCAGCACAGTGGCGCTGTGGTTAGCACTGCTCCCTCATGGCACTGAGGACCCGGGTTCGATCCCGGCCCCGGGTCACTGTCCGTGTGGAGTTTGCACATTATCTGTGTCTGCGTGGGTCTCACCCCACAACTCAAAAAGATGTGCAGGCTAGGTGAATTGGCCACTCTAACTGCCCCTTAATTGAAAAAAAGAATTGGGTACTCTAAATTTATTTTTAAAAATTATTAGCACAATCTCAATCTCGCAATCTAGTGAATTTACTCACGTGTATTTTTCTAAGCGCCAATGTTTTTCCTTAACTGTATCAGAGTACATCTCACAATTCTTTGTCCAAATGCTTGCAGTGATGTTGTCATCTTCGCAGTCCTCCCCTTGCCACTATCTCCAACTTTGGTGCGAAACCTCGCTCACATTTTTAAAAGGATGATTCAACCATCAATTCACTCAAGACAAGAGTAAAGGTAAACCGTGGCTTTAATCAACTTAGAACAGTGCCTGACTGCGACTGATACAATACTGTGCGCCGCCTCAACGGGAGGAGCCATGGGCGGAGCCCATACATGTCCCAACATGTTCCCCTCTGGATGATGCCATACAATGGCCCATAGGTAGAGCCCACAACATAGCATAGATGCAAATACAAAGGCAAAGCATGGTACTGATACAGTGGTGGATTATTGGTATAATACATTCACCACAAAGGAATGATAAGAAAAGACGAGGACGAAACCTTGAAGACTGTTCTGGAGAACTAAGAGGTCAACTGAAGAATAATGGTACTGAGCATGTCATGCAGCCTTGAGTTCTTTGAGATAGTGTAAGTCGAGGCCATATTTGTTACCAGCTGATCAAAACTGCAACCACTACCTTATTTTTCTGGTCCTTTTCACTGATCAAAAGATGCCACTTTAGATCAAACGTACGGCTTGTCAATAGATTATCTGTTGCCTCCAACAACAAGGTGAAGGGGGTTGATCAGATAGCACTCTGTCAGATGCTAATCGGGCCTTCATTCAGATTGAATAAACGTTACCTTTGCTGATGGTTCACAATGTAGCTTGTGGATAAAATGACTGCAGATGAGCAGGTGTCTTTGATCGTTACATTAAACCTCCAACAGACTGTTTGAAACAAATGTTCTTTCATCACCTTTCCGATTACAAACCATTTCATTGTCAGCCTTTACGCATCTCCCACCTCCCTCATATTCTTCGTTCCAAATGTTAAAACCTTTTACCTTTCCACAAATTCAAACAGGTGCAAAGCAAGGCTTGCTCATAAATAGCACAAGTGATTCAACACCATGAGACATCCCAGGATAAAACATGCAACTCTCTGTACTTGCTATCGACATGGTGCGACTGATGCACAAGTACTGCAATTTTGTGTCAGAAGACGTGATGGTGGTGAAGGTGCTGACTTCTGAGCTGATACAAATAATTTGCTTTTATGTGGCAAAACCAAAACAAAACTGAAAGATGCTATCGTTTAAGCACTAGTTATATATAGCTGCATTCTGTGCTGTTGTTGGTCAGGTGCCAGATAGTTCCAATGCTTTCGAAAAACATTTAAGACGACCTCCCGGTGCTGGTGGTCCCACAAGTATTTGCTATGGCTTAACATCAGCAGATATCCGTTGCATTGATCATTTGCACTGTGATAGCGGGACAAATCTGGGTTACAAGTAAACCACAGAAATGACATTTTATAATAGCATGATCACTTAAGATTTCAAAAGCTTAAGATGATATTCCTCTGTCCACTATTTTTTAAATATAAATTTAGAGTACCCAATTCATTTTTTCCAATTAAGGGCCAATTTAGCGTGGCCAATCCACCTACCTTCCACATGTATAAATTACAGTGCTGAAGGAGGCCATTCG